>NC_134204.1:76485028-77140257 GCF_964188355.1 Buteo buteo
TGTTTGTATTTTTTAGGTGGCAAGAAGGTTGGCATCAACCCCAAGATTAACAACTTAATGCCTGGCTATGAAGTTGCCAAATATGATCTCATATGGATTTGTGATAGTGGAATCAGAGGTAGGTGTGTGTTGTAATGTGCTGACTGTTATATTGCCCTTATTACCTGTAGGCAAGCAGTTGCTGGAGATTATTTTGACGGAGAATACAAGTAGAAGTGAAAGTTAAAAATCTGGAAAAAATATTTTCATGGTATAAAAATGTTTAATATCTAATTAAAGGTGAAAATCCCATTTAAAAAAAAAAACAAACTGTTCAAACTGTTTCCATTGTACTTGCTGTTGATCATAGTAATGTTGTTAATCACTATTATTATTATTATTATTATTATTATTATTGTGAAAATTTGTTCCTCCAAAATACTGTGCATCAAGGTATATGTGCTCTTGGCAATAGAATGACTATAAGTGTCTCTGTACAGTAGTCTGCTAATGACAGAATTGCTCAATAAACTGTCTTTTTTCATTTGTCACTTAGTAACGCCAGACACTCTGACAGATATGGCCAATCAAATGACTGAAAAAGTAGGCTTGGTTCACGGGCTTCCCTATGTTGCAGACAGACAGGGGTTTGCTGCTACCCTTGAACAGGTGAGTGCAATGTTCATTTTTTCATTTTGGTTTTTGGGTTTTGGTTTTTTTGCAAGACCTTGCTGACTGAAAGTTGTATAGTGCCTTTGAGTGAAGAAATGTTTATTTTCAGCTGCAGTCATCTTCAGACTATCTAGGATAACTTCTAAATGCTCCAAAATTCTACTCTGGTGCTCTGAACATTGATTCAATATTTAAGTTTACAGTGCAAACAATAAAGATTACAAGATGAAAATGATGGATTTTACTTTAAAAATTTATTAAAACTGAAGAGCTCATTCTAATGCTTAGTCAGAAAGCACCATTAATTCTATTTTGATGTCTGAAAAAGAACTCATAAATGGCCATGGCAAGTCAGAGCAAAGTCCAGCTCACACAGTTATCTTGTTTCCAGCAGGGGTTATAAGCAGGGCCTTTGAGGAGAGAACACAAGCAAGGCTTATATACTGTTTTCTTGTAATACTGTCTCAACTTTCCACAATTTTCAGCTGAGAGACTTCCTGAGCAGAAAATAGACTTGTATACTTACTAATCCTCAATATTTTAGTATTTTAGTAAAAACAGATTTCGTACATAAACTTTTCCATTCTTTCTTTGAGTCCGTGTAGATTTTGAACATCTGTAACTGTCTTTACCAGGAAGTTCCATAGAACTATCTGTTACAGGAACCACCACCTTGTTCACTCTGACTCTTGTTCTTCTGTAGTGCTATTTCATGTGTCCTAATACTTGTGTAGGAAGAGAGAGTGAACAGTTGATTCCTACCCACCATCTTCTTATCACTCATTCTGTCCTATTCTCCCCTCTCTTATTAGTAAGTTCTCTTCTGTAGAATGAAGAGGTTGAGTTTTCTTATTTGTTCCTGGTGTCTCAAGGCATGTAATTTAATCAACTATCTTTTATTCTAAGCTGGCATATATAAGGTATTTTGGCCCCAAGGCTAATTAATGTGTGTCAAAGGCAGAAATGTGAGAGATGAAAAGTGCAGTGAAATGCAGTACTCCTCCATTGCCTGGAGAGAGGGCAGCTTGTGTGATTTTTGTGATATAAAGGTTGAATTTCCTCTTGTAAGAGAAGAGCACAAAGCTCTTAGAACTGCTATGTGCTGAAGTATCAAGAAGTACAACTCCTGCTTCTGTATTCCTGGAAGAGCTTTTTGCTTCTAGATCCAGTACACTGCAAGATGAGCATGCCTTCTCTTGAATGAGTTACTGTATTAGTAAGACCAGTGTGAAGGCCATCTATAGGAAGAATAGCAGTGAGAGATGCTAGCACTTATTCCCACTGTGTCTTCATAGGACACTCCTAGTTTTAAGTTATTGAATCTTGTAAAAAGGCTTACTTACAATCTGATTATTTGCTGTTTCTCTTTGCAAGTACATTAAGTAAACAGAATTCCCCTGCTTCTGTACAACAGTATAGAAGTTTCTGAGAACATGTATGCAGTAGTGCAGTTAATGTTTACAAGAGGAAGGAGACAGCATGTCTGTCAGCTATCACCAAATAATATATTAATCCTAGTGAGTAGTAAGTTACCTAATGATATTTAACGTATGTATTCCCTGAGAACAACTTCAATAAATTAGAAGTTAAATACCAAATGAAATATGGTAGTTTAATGTGTGGATTTAAAAACCGCTTATGGATTTGTAGAAACACAGCCAATATTACTACTAGATTTCTCAGATTTGGTGGTAGACTAGATTTCTTAGATTGGCAGTAAAGATCTTTCCAAATGTACCATCATAATTGGCCATGTGTGGCACTCATAGATTCATAGAATCATTTAGGTTGGAAAAGACCTTCAAGATTGAGTCCAACCATCATCCATACCCACTAAACCATGTTCTGGAGTGCCTTGTCTACATACTTTTTGAATACCTCCAGGGAAGGTGACTCAACCACTGCCCTGGGCAGCCTATTCCAATGTCTGACAACCCTTTCAGTAAAGAAATTTTTCCTAATATCCAACCTAAACCTCCCTTGCCACAACTTGAGGCCATTTCCTCTCATCCTATCTCCAGCCACCTGACAGAAGAGACCAGCACCCACCTCACTACAGCCCCCTTTCAGGTAGTTTTAGAGAGCGATAAGGTCTCCCCTCAGCCTCCTTTTCTCCAGACTAAACAGTCCCAGTTCTGTCAGCCACTCCTCATAACTTATGCTCCAGGCCCCTCACCAACTTGGTTGCCCTTTCCCCTCCAAACATTCTTGCAGAAAAAGTTGTCAGTGGGTAGTACTTGCATAAATACATAGAGAGTTTCAAAAGCCTTACCTTGTTTTGGCAGGTTTATTTTGGAACTTCACATCCAAGGTCATATATTTCAGCCAACTTAACTGGCTTTAAGTGTGTAACAGGAATGTCATGCTTGATGAGGAAGGATGTCTTGGACCAGGCTGGAGGACTGATAGCTTTTGCACAATATATTGCTGAAGATTACTTTATGGCCAAAGCTATAGCTGACCGGTAAGATGACTCTGAAGTAAGCTTATTGCTTTAAGTGCAGTTTAAGTCGTTTCTTAAACACATGGTATATACTATAAGTATACATGTTCAGGTCAGCTTCACATGCTTAAGTAGACATGCTTATGACATGTGCTTTGTCCTATCAATACAGTCTTTTAGAAATAATTAAGCCATATCATTGTCAATTCCTTTAGAAAAAAGTTTCTGAGAACTTGGTTTAAGTATTATTCAAGTGGTATTTGCTTTCTTGCAATGAAGAGACTTGATAAAATACACTTAATTTTTTTGTTTATACCCATTGTAATAATATGGCACATAATGCCAGAGAAACTTTTCAAGCCTAATAAAATTTTTGGGTGTTTGTTCCCTAATTGTTTTTTGCATGTCTTATTTGCACATTTTTTATAATAATAAATTTATTTTTCAGGGGCTGGAAATTTGCGATGGCCACACAAGTTGCAATGCAAAACTCTGGTTCATATTCTATTTCTCAGTTTCAGTCCAGAATGATCAGGTAAAACTTTAATCTGTAGCTCCTCTCCCACCCACCCCTGTCACCTGCTTCTGAAGTGGATAACCTGATAAGGAGAGGGAATACACTTTTCCAAGCTAATTTATCTAATGTCCAGAGTTCTGAAGTTCCAGTGAACAGCTTGATGCATGCTTCTTATTAGTGTTGGGACAGAGGCACTGACTTTACACAGAAGTATGACTGATACAACTATAAAAAAAGCCCTAACCCCCCCCCCCAAAAAAAACCAACAACAAACCCCAAAACCCAAACCCCCTTTGTACCTTTTAAATGCTATGTGCAGTATCTTTGAAAGGGAGAATTTTTTGCAGTATTTTTTTATTGTAAATTAAATGAGATTAAACTAACATTGTCAGAAAAGACCATGACAGCTCATCATTTGATGAGGTGGGAGAGGAGGATATAAAGAATAATGCATAGTCAGAACTGATCTGATTGTCTTTTCTAGGTGGGCCAAACTGCGAATTAATATGTTGCCTGCCACAATAATTTGTGAGCCAATCTCGGAGTGCTTTGTTGCCAGTCTAGTTATTGGATGGGCAGCTCATCATGTGTTTAGATGGGATATAATGGTATTTTTCATGTGTCACTGCTTGGCATGGTTTATATTTGACTACATTCAACTAAAAGGTGTTCAGGTATGTAGCCTTATTTTCTTTGGAGGTTATAAAAGTTATTAGTACTATCTATGTCAGCAAAAAGCTAAGCCTAATTATAACAACAAAATAATTCTCTTGACATCAGGGAAATAACAGGTTAAATCCCGTTATTTCTCAGTCTTCCAGCTTCAGTTATAGTAGGACAAAAAGGAGTAAATGTGCTTGGTCGTAATTTTGTTTTCTATATGCACCTGCCTCTGCCTAGGCTCTGAAAGTTTGCATATCTGTCCCCTTAATCTTCATGTTTACAGTCTGCTCTGCCTAGGCATATCCAGAAACTTTAAGCTTTTTTAACAGTACAAGAACAGCAGCTTTGTGGGATTTTGGTTTTTTCTTTTATCTTAGTTGTCACTTTGTCTTGTATTTATTGAGGTGTATATGTACTCTTAAGTACATTTTTCACTCTATTTTGGAAATAATGGACTTACAGGACAGCTGTAGCCTACTTCTAAAAATAAAGTCTTCCCATCACTAGCAGTAAGGTTTCAAAACTTTTAATATAGAAAAATGTCACAAATCAGAACAGCATTTGTTCTTCTAGTGCTGTAGGAACTACTTAGACGACTTTCTGCTGTGAGCATATTCCATCCAAATCTGATCCATAAGTACTTGTGTATTCAAACTTCTCAAAGAGTTCTCATCATACTGAAAATTGGTAGACTTAACATGTACTGAAAATTAAAAAAAAAACCCCAAAGTTAGGCCTTGTGTTGATTCTATAGGAGCCCAGGAGGTCAGTTCAACAGTCACCTTTCTGATTAGTCTTCTCACAATGCACAGCATGTAAAAGAGCCTTGTGCCTATTCCTCCTCTTCTGAAGCCTCTTCAATTTCCAGCTCTGCACGTAGCTGGAAATTCTCAAAGGAGCAGAAAATTTAGAGAGGCTGTAAGCTTTTTCCTTAGTCCTGCTTTTCCTGTGTAATAGGCCAAAGGCTTACTTATTTGAATTTTACTCCTCTGGGAATGTGCAGGAGTGTTCTGTCTAGGAGACATTCTTCTGGGGTCTGTTGTAAAAACCCGTTGTCTGCTTGAACACAGTTTTACAAAGCTTCAAAAAGAAACAAATTAAATTGTCATGCTTTTCCTTGCCTTTTGCTCTACATAAAAGTCTCTTTTTTCAAACCTTCTGGGTCATTCTGCCAAACTCCTCATGTTTAATATGGGCAATCACATCTTGAACAGGAAAATGTTCTTGGCTTATAAAAAATGTTACTGATATGCAAATCTGTATAATAAGCTTTATAATAGATTTCTCTGTAACACAAATGTTTTAGGTTACTTCAAAATTCCTTTTAAATAATCAGTATGTTTAAATACTTGTTTTTTATATTCCCAGGGTGGTGCTCTGTGTTTTTCAAAACTTGATTATGCAGTAGCTTGGTTCATCAGAGAATCCATGACAATTTATATTTTTCTATCTGCTTTGTGGGACCCCACTATTAGCTGGAGGACAGGACGCTACAGATTACGGTGTGGAGGCACTGCAGAAGAAATTCTTGATGTATAGCCACAGCTTTGTAACTGTGAATGTCAAAAAGAGAAAGGGGGAAGAAAAGTATTATAAATTGTTTATAGAAATACTTTCAAGAAGATCTACCTTCAGTAGTTTTATTACTTGTATGTTTTGGTATCTGTTCTTTAATTTATTTTTGCATGGCACTTGCATCTGTGAAAATACATCTGTAGTCTTGGCCAAATGGTACCTTGCTCCTATGTACAAATAGAAATGGAGAAAATTGGTCCTGACATCTACTTCTTATAGGAATACTCTGCAGTGAACTCTGGGAAAAAAAAAGTATCCTCCTATCCTCCTGGATATGAACAGCTTCTTACTCCATGGTGTGCTAGCCTAGCAAATCCAGGATTCACATAGCTATTTTCCAGCTGGATTATACAAGGCTGTACCTAGTAAAATCACAGAAGTACAGCTCATTTCTGTTTTATCCCACTAAATTGAGCTAGTGACAGGACCTTGGGAAAGAAGCTCTTAAATGCTTTATGCCTACCTCTTGCAGTTGCTGCAGAACAAAATGAATGGAAAGGTAAAAATGCTTTGCAAAAACAAACTAAAGTAAAGCTGGAGTCTTGTGTTTATATGTGTATATGAAATGCTTTAGTCATTGCAATGAACCAAAAGTGGACTGAGTTTGACAGAATGAGTTGGAAGGAATTACTGGTCAGGCATGTATCATGGGCATCTTTTGGCCAACGCTGATCTGGTTCTGTCTTGAACCTTGTTAAGCACTGTGCTGTAACTAGACAAGCTGGTCCCCTTCAATATTTCCATCCTTTTTTAAGGGGTGTTTTTTTTCCCTGTGAGTGAATGCTTTGATGGGGAGGGCGGGGGGAGAGTGTGTGTGCAGGGGACATAGTAGGGGGTAGAAGGGAGCAGAAATACATTTCAGAAACATTTCACACATGAGCTATTTTCTTACACAATGTCTTAAGAATGTAATTTCATGATGCAGGTATTTAATATCTTTTTATAGTGAACATACATACCTATACTAGTCATAATTAAGTATTCAATTGCAGTAGATATTATGAATATATTAAAGGGCCGGGTGAGTTTGCTGTTACTGATTAAAATTGTAATCTTAATTTAAATATCAAACTAAGTCTACTCTTGGCTTTTTGCCTTCTACTGTTAGTCTAGCCTTTAAATTGGACTTTTGTATTCCAGTGGTATGACTAAAAGGACTAGATTATAATGCATGCCGTGTTTTACCTCCCTCTGCTCCCTGTAGCTTGGTTTCCAACCTCATTGTGAGACTTCCTAATTTGTGGTGAACTGGACTGTTTTCTTTGAACACTTTTTAATTAAAAAAACACAGCAAAGCTAGAGAGGGATGTTGCATAAGCCTTTTGTTTTCATAATTGTATTTATGCTGCTTTACTTTTCTTATGGAATAGCATATTGTCACCATGAATGTAAGCTGCTAATTAAAAGGCTAATACCAACAAAGCAGCTTTAAAAGTTGGATGATAACGTGTAGCATAGTAGCAATAATGACATGTATTTATAAAAATTGACATTTTTACCTTACTGAGCCAATCCCTTACCTGTCATATGCTACACAAGTGTAATGTGTATGTATGTGTCATAAAACATACTCTGGGCCAAAATGTTTCATCCACCTTTATCTCTTTTGCCTTATGGTACCGTGGAACTCTTAATTGGTGTTCTGTATGAACAAAGGCTTTTGATGCATGCTTCATTCTTTTCATGTGAATCAGGAAGAAATACTTTTCCTGAGGAAAGTTGCACACTGAAAGCTAGTCTAGTTGTGACCCACGAAAACATTCTGGTTTTAGTGTAGTTTTTTACATAGTTGAATTTTGCTGACAATGTTTGTATCTTCGTTTGTTTCATAAAGTTTGATGCCATTCATTGCACTGCTAAAGTGAAGCTTAGCTTGCAACTTAGCTTTATGCTGATTTCTATGCAGGCAATGGAACAGAACCAAAAATAAAAGGCTGAACAGACTTTATTTTTAAAAAAAATTAGGTGGGGATAATTGTTTAACAGGTGCTTTTGTATTAGTAGAGCCATCTTTGGTCATGAAAAATAAAGCTTCTTTTAAGCAAACAGTTTTATTTGGGATTGTTCGGTTGATTATGAAATGGAAACCAACACTGTCAAATCTTGTAGAAGATGCTGCAACAGAACTTCTAAAAGTTAAAAATGGGTAATGTAAAGTTGTGTTGATCTACAGATGTGTAGAATATACCATGTTTATTTAAAATTGTCTTGTTTTTTCTCTTATTTAAAAATAAATTTTGAATACAACCTGTTTGGAATTTGCCCTTTGTTCAATGATGCTGTAGCGTGACAGCTTTAGTTATGACAGTTTTGATAAGTTTGATTTCTGATTAATATTTATAGCAATAAATGGATGTGCATTTCTTTTGAGTTTTTTACACCTGGACATATCTGGTTTGGATTTTATATTTTGCTGTAGTTAATTCACATGTGCCTAAATCTGATTTTGAGTTATCCTTAGTTTCTTAGAATAACTTCAGTATATAAAAACCTCACAACTGAACAGGTAGTTCCCTGGCTATTGTAACTAGTCAGCCTAGATTCAGATTTTAGAGTTGGATATCTTTGCCACAAACCACATTGAAATTGGGGAGTAGTGTTGATAGCTTTTGCTTTGAGGTACTTTACCAAGAAAGCACTCTATGCTTCCTCTGTCGTCTGACTTGGCTTTTTCTTATCTCTTCCCTAACGCTTAACTGAAGTTTTCATGTGAAAATAAGAGACTGTGTGTATGATAGAGTTGCTGGAATGTGGGAGGCATGGCAGAAACAAACACCACTGGAATCACTTGAAGACTAATTATAGAAACTTAAATATTCCTGAGTGTAATTTGTGCTCAGTACATTTGCAGCCACACAGCACAAAACCTAATTCCCCTTTTCTGAGTCCTTTTATTATTTTCCTGCCTACTTTTAAATAATGTTTTGATTTTATTCTGTGCTTTCAAATGAAATCTTTCCCTCTTGAGTTCCTTTCATTGCCACTCTTCTGTCTCCCGACACTGCTGACTACCTGCACTTCCTCTGTCTGTTTTGTCAGCTGGAAAAGTTTGTCTCCTTCTAACCACCTGCTTTTGTGTATCACTTCTGAAAGCTGTTCCATTTATCTTAATGGCTACTTTTAATCCTCACACCTAAATTCTGATCATCTAATTTTAAGGTGGGTTTGAGCTCCTGCTATTCCTGGGTTACCTGGTCCCCCAACATCTGTGACACTAATTCTGGCTATTGAGGCTAAGGAAACCTGAAGTTCTGTATGGCAATAGATAAACTTTTTACAGTTATACAAAGTGACTTCAGCCTAAATAGTCTCCAGGCTTGTCTAAATAATAACACTTTAGAAGAGAAGGTGGCAGTGTATCGAATGGCAGTAACTTCAAACTTAACCCAGCTTTTTGGGTCTGAGAATGCATAAGCTGATGTTTCTAACTAATTGATTATACTGCATGGGTCTACTACTTGCATATTCAGAGTGAATGTACAGCTTTATTTAAAGGTATTCTCTCAGCTCTTCAAACAAACTAAATTCCATGACTGATCTGCCCCATAACAGTGAGTGCTGCATATCTGGGCAGATGAGAGCTTCCCCCAGGGAGGTCATCTTCACCTTCATGCTGGATTTGGAGAAGGCATATATGATTCCTACCTCAGTGTTGTAGGACTGCACTGTAACTCAAATCAGTGATCTGGGATGTGCTTTTACCACAAACAAACAAACAAAAAACCCCACCAAAACCAACAAAAACCCCACCCAAAACCAAGCAACCCCACAAACAATGCACAACCCCCAAGACCCCTCAGGACAAAACCCCACTGGCTTTGTGTATCCTGTAGATCCTGAGCACTTGAAGTCAGACTGCTTTCAAGGTTATCTCTTCTGCATTGCACATATTTCCATTGCCAGCTATCAGACAATTGAGAGTAAGTGATAATTCTTATGGTTAAATTTCCCACATTCTGCTTTCACTCCTTATTTGTCTGGTCCTTAGAGTTTGAACCTTTCAGTAAGGAAGCCAAGTTTAATGAAGCACTTAAGGCCATTTTAGCTACTTCCATGTTTGTGTTAAAGAGTCTGGTTAGGTGTTCCATTAGAAAGTTGCTGTTGACTATGTTGCAAATCTTTGAAAATGTGTCTTTTTGTAGCACTTTCTACTGACCGCTGCCTCTGTTTTCAATTGGAAGTCTACCTGCAGATAATGCCCAGTTCTCCCTTGAAATCCATCTTGTTCAACTACAAGCAAACCAGCCAGTCTTGTGAATCCTAAGGCTTTGTGAATGTTCAGCTGTAACCTTGCAAGGTTATGTCCTGTGTGTTTCCTTTTCAAAAGCAGTTTTATGTTAGTGTCTTGTAAAAACGTTCTTCTAACTATGCTGAAGCCCTGCAATCTGTATATGGAAAGAAGTGTGTCTGTCTAGCCTTTTCAGTGGAAGATGCTTGTGTTGCTTGTCTTCACACTTAGCTTAGGTTACAAAAACTAATCAGCTTACTCTTGTGAACCAAGAGACTGTAAAAAAAAAAAAGAAAAGAAAAGTAGTATTTCTAATTCTCTCCAGTACAGCTTTTGGAAATGCCTTATTTCTTAAATTCTCATCAGCTCAAGAGTAGCCTGCTACTTATGTGTCGCTCATGCTTCTGGGGAGAATATGCTTCCTCTTCTTGATATTAATAGGCTCAAAGTATTTTTGCCTAAATGTTGGTGTGTCTGTAGATGATCAGTTAAGAGGTGCAAACCAGACAACTCAACATGGAAGTTTGTAGATTGCTGCTTGTTTCTGTCTCATCCCTCCACACACATCCCCACTGCTCTTTTTCCCTGCTGCTGACAGGAAGGAAGGGCCTCAGCCAAACCCATGTGCCAGCTGGAATTAATGGCCATTTTATATGTGGCCAGCTTGTGGGTGAATGGGAGAGGTCGGGCTCGTGTGTCTGTGCAGGAAGCTGGTAAGCTCACTGGGAGCATGAAACAGGAGCTGTCAAAAGAAATCTCTTCACTGGGCTTTGACATGAAGTGAGTTATTGTTCTTGACTTGGCTTTGCATCCTCTGGGCCTATGTTAAACTTAGATCTGCTCAGGGTTGCAGTGAGCTCAAATGAATTTAAAGCTCTGCTAGTCTTCCCCCCTGCCCTCAACTGTGGTGAGTAGCTTTTCCTCTTTTAAGGCTTCCCTGTTGCCTGAAAGAGTGTATTTTTATGTATTCAACAGTAACTTATTTTTGGTGGCAATGGGTCCTTCCGTTCTCTGATACCAAATGTTGGGGGAGGTGCTGGGACAACAGGAGACCTGTACAGTACACATGTAAAATGCAGTAACACATTCAAAAGTGACCCCCCAGCCGCATGGAAATGAGAAAATATGGAGAAACTATGAAGCCTTTGGGGGATTCTGTCAGTATATATAATTAAGTTTATTTTTTGTACTTGCACATACATACAATTATATATATGAATTTATGTGCATACATTTTTATGTATGAACTTTTATATATAATTATATAGGTACTAATATCAAAATAAAACCTTGTAAGAAGCCTTGAATTTGACAACCCTGTTCTTTTCTGTACGTGGACCAGACAGGTAAAATAATGTTTTTCTAATATAAAAAGCCAGCAGCTCAGAGTTAAATAAATCATGAACCACTGGGGCTAGTAGCCAGTTTCATTTCATCTCTCAGTAAGCAGGCAGAGGAAGACTCAAAAAAAGAGGAGGGTTTTTTTTTTCTGGTCTGATTACTTACAAGCTTGAATAATGTTTTATTCGTCTAGCCTTTTGGGTCATCTTAGTAATGCCCCACTGAGTGAGAATTCAGAGAGACTGCTTCCTTAGCTGGCAGCCCCCCAAAATCTGAGCAAGGCAAGGCACATACTTTTGTTACTTGCTTCCTTTCTGTTCAGTTTCACTGGCTTCTGCTCTTCCCTCTTGGGACAACTGTTTTGTCCCCAAAGTTTTTTATAAAAGGAGTTTTCCCCTAGGACAGAAATGTGCAGGAAGGAGAAAAGACAGATAGAGGGACAGAACTGTAGTCAATGCAGTGTTAAAGTGTGTCTGTGACTAATGCTCCAGAGTGAACGAGTATAGGCAAATCTGGGTGCTTTTGCAACAGGGGTAATAAGGAAGAATAACACCAAGGTGAAACCTTAGAAATGTTGTTAAGGGTTCTTGGTTAGAGAGAGGCTGAGACCTCCGAGGTGTTCCTCAAGGGAATAAGCCTGTTTCCTCTGAATTATATGGGGCTTTCAGCAAGACGTGTTTTATGGGTATGTCCTGTGGCTGGCAAAGGAGGAAAGCAAGACAGCAGGACTTGCTGCCCACCCTGCAGCTGAGAATTGAGACATGCACACTTGCAGCTGTTGTCTTCTGGTTACAGACCCCTTGTGGACCTTCTCATTTTGATTCCCCATGTCTTGGAGCATTCAGTTGCATGCAAGCTCCTGCAGATGACTTGTAGGATAAGGATGGCTTGTCACTGTTGGCTAAGTGGGGAGGAAGCTACAGCTGGAGCAGGCAGATCTGGACCTTCCCAAGTTTGGAGTGTCTGCAGCCACGGGCTTTATTTGACATGACAATGTCTTGAAATTGCTGCTGGTGGATTTTCCTACCATGAAGGGTCCCTGCCGGTGCTGTGGGACCTGGGGAATCCATCTGTCTAAAGCAGACAGCCTATCAGGGAGGGAGATGGGAGCTGACAGATGTTAGAAGGAGTGTTGTCCTGGGAGGACAACCTGTCTAACCCTGGTGGTGTGGACTAGGAACGCTCTTACTTTCAGATACTAGAACAGCACAGAGTTAAAATGTTCATGTGTTTCAGGCATCCTCCTGCAATTTTGATGATAATTAAGCAGACGTGTAGCCTGTGGTCAACGATGACTGCATGTGAACGTAAGTGTATCTTGCAGACAGACACAAACAATGATCTCTTCATAATGAGTCAGCTATATGCTAACTCTGCTAGGAGTGAACAGTCATATTTGACATCCAGTGGTACTTTCATAAAGACAGTCTTTGTGCAGCCAGAATACAACTGCATAATATTTTCATGCTTTGCTTGTCAAACCAATTGCTTTTGTATGTAGCAGGTGATGGCTAGAGAGATGATTTCATTTCGCTTAAAGCCATAGCTGAATTGAGCACCAGAAGTGAAATTTGGCATTTCCAGTACTCTGTTCTATGATTAACAGAGAAGCTGGTGCATTTCTGCCTCAGGCAGTCTGTTGCTGTGGACCTATTCTTTATCAACTACATGAAGTACTAAAACGAAGTCCATAAAGCAGGAAAGACTGCAGTTGTGCACAGGGTCTGTCTCAAGGCTGGTTTTCACAGATTCTCAGCAAAGTAGCCTAAGCCCAGCAGCAGTTATGCCCAGAGGCCATGTACCCCTAGAGCTGTTCAAAGTCAGAGCGCTACAGGTATCCAGGGGAAATTGCCTTTCAAATGGCTGGTACAGGTGGTGATAGCTGTTTTGCAGGACCACAGAGGCCAGTTTGCTGGCCACAAAATTATGCCACTTTGCACTGCATGAGCAGCATTTCCTGCTGTTGCGTGAAGTCTAAACACAGATCACATCCTAAAGGAAGGTATCTTACAGACTGAAGGAGACTCTTTTTACTAACCCCTTTCCTCCACCTCCAACACCCAGTAGCTTTTCCCCCTAAAAAAACGTTGTGAAATTAGTCAATTTATTACTCCCAACATGACATTGTTGTTTTACCTCCTCTTGGCTGTGAATTGTTTTGAGCTTCTCACTCCCCAGGAAGTTGATGTTGTCATCATAAATAGGCTGGACGCATTTTTTCTTCCTCTTTTTCAGACTGCCAGAGGTAGCAAGTGTCTGAAGGGACTGAAGCTCTGCTGTTTCATTGCTTCGCACCAGAACTTCCCTGCTGTATGCCTTCACCTGGTATGCACTGCAGCCACTTCTGATGTCTGCTGTGTCTGTGACAACCATTTGGTCCTATTGCAACACTGCAATTGGTGGACTAATGCGTTGCACCTAAGCAAAGGAAAATGACCACCTCCTCCCTTCTGTTAGCAATGGTTGAAAATCAGAGGGCACTAAAGAGCACACTCAAGTCCTGGTTGCTGAACGTTATCTCCATGTGCCACAGTGTGCTGGTGGTGTAAGTCTGACACAGCTGATGCTTGGCAATCCCTTGCTGGGAACTGGTTCCTGCCATGGTGGCAATAGAAAAAGGAAAAAAAAGCCTTTGCTTAGCATTTATTCAGAGATAAATAGGTTGTTTGGAGAGTCTTACTGTAGTATTTCCATGAAAGACAGTCCTTGCTACCCATCTACTTAGCAATGTTTCAGGTTCCTGGACTTTTCTCCATGCTTAGCTGAAACCTGTTGTTTTGGGGGAGAAAGGTGCATCACTACCAACTTGAGTTGGATCAGATTGACTAAATCACAGCCGTCCTTTTTCCTCTGTCTGCCCAGTTGATAGATTCTTAAACTTTTTTTCCCAGATGGTATGTTGAAGTCTTTTTGTGACAGGCTCACTTTGCTTAGTTACTTTCTGTGTGTCCTTTAGAAGTACTCTACAGATGTCCACAAGCCCATAGGCAATGAATCAGAGGACACCAGTCTAAGAAAACTTTGTGTGACGAAGAAATTTCTACTCCCCACCAGAGGGGGACCATACTGCCTTGGGGATCCTCTTGGTAAAACAGAACTGGATTCTTCAGTGGAAAATAGATAATCACTGCTGCTGCAAACAGCATCAAATAGCCCACCGTGAGCATCCTTGTAGCACAGGACCTTCTTGCTCCCTTGCCAGTCCAAGAACAGATGTATGTGCTGCTGTCAGGGAGCTGTGGTGCAGTTCTCCCCACAAAGAATTAGGTGTGAATCTTGGACTTGCAGAGTAGCTGAAGTTGGAAGGGACCTCCAGAGACCTAGTCCAGCCCCCCTGCTCAAAGCAGGGTCAGCTAGAGCAGGTTGCTCAGGACTGTGTCCAGTTGGGTTTTGAGCATCTCCAAGGATGGAGACTCCACAAACTCTCTGAGCAACCCATTCAGCCACTCATAGCAAAGTGTTTCCTGGTGTTCAGAGGCAATTTCCTATATTTCACTTTGTGCCCATTGCCTCTGGTCCTGTCACTGGACACTACAGAGAAAAATCTGGCTCCATCTCCTTGACTCCACCCTCATCAGGTATTTATACATGTTGGTAAGACCCCCTTGAGCTTTCTGTTCTCCAGGCTGAGCAGTCCCAGCTCTCTCAGCTTCTCCTCAATATGTCAGATTCTCCAGTTCCTTCATCTTTGTGGCATTTCCCTGGACTTGCTCGAGGGGTAGCCTCACCAGTGCTGAGCAGCAGGGAAGGATCACCTCCATCGACTTGCTGGCATCACTCCTCCCTGTGCAGCCCAGAACACTGTTAGCCTTCTTTGCAGGAAGGGCACATTGCTGACTCATGTTCAACTTGGTGTCCACCAGCACCTTCAGATCCTTTCCTGCCAAGCTGCTTTCCAGCCAGTTGGCCCCCAGCATATACTGGTGCCCGCAGTTGTTCCTCCCCAGGTGCAGGACTTTGAACTTCTCCTTGTTGAACTTCATTAAGTTCATGTCGGCCCACTTCTCCAGCCAGACCAGACCCCTCTGGGTGACAGGATGACCTCCTGGCTGTCATATTGTGCATCAGCACCCTGTAAAAAGGGAGTTTGTATGCCAGAGTAATGCATAACCTAATATATTTCAGATCTATGATAAAACCCCTTTGTAGCAAGTGTATTTGAGTCCTCTTGATTGCAAGTCTCAGTCATACAAATCAAGTTATTTTATTGGCTCGTTCTAAGTCCCCACAATTCTCCTTTGTACAGACTAGGTGCATAACTGGTCTCTCATTTACATTTCTCTCATTAACATTTGTGCCTTATGTCTGCCTAACTGGCAAGCTATCCCAAGCAGCTATTTAAATCATCTGAACATTTGGGCTCTTGCTTTTGCCATGTTAATTAATTAACTGTAGCTAAAGTTGGCTGCAGGAGAAGCTGAGTGTTTTCTGATAATTCCTACCCGCAGGAATCAATAACTATGCAACCTCTCATTTTTGCACCAGATTTGAAAAAAAAAAAAAAAAAACAAACAAAAACCAAACAACAGAAGAACACCAAATCTGGATTTCACACGCTTAGTTTCTCGCTACTATGTACTGAGGGTCTGACTGGACTTGGGCTTTTGAAGACTTTCAACTTTTGTTGATGAAAACTGGAACTGAAAGTACTCTAGGCATCACTAGGCTGACTCTAGGCTCTCCTGCCTACACCAGACTTCAAGTAAAGAATACGTTCATTTCAGGAGTGTAACACAGGCAGTCAGGGCTGCCAGATCTTCATGTCTGTATTACGTGTTAACAAATAGGTGCATTCAGACAGGGAGCAGCATTCAAGCCTCTCTGCAAGCATTCAGATTATCAATGTGAAATTATTTTACTTTGGTATAAAGAGGGGAAAAAAGCATTCTATTACTCCTAACCGAAAGCAAATTATTTCCTTCTCGGTCTAAAATGGAAACAATACAAATGGGTTGCTGATTGTAATCATTGGCTGTGACAGTTGGCTCCATCACTCATTCCTGAAATAACTGGGTGAAAAAAGAAAATAAATGGGTTTTGTATATCCCTGATGTATGCATCTGGGCACAGATTCTGAGTGTATTCATCGCATTTTGGATAAGAGTCATCTTTTCTGGGTGAGGGAATCAACAAATTGTCCCTCTCATCAAATATTCCTCTCTTCCCCAGTGCCCCCTGTCTCTCTGCCAGGCTTCCACCTTCACCTGCTCAATCTTTCCACTGCCATCTAGGTTTGCTCTCTCCCCTATTGCTTCCCATTTCTTCCCTCCCAGCCAAGTGCAGATGCAGCCTGCTGCTCCCTACGCAACAGCACATCTATGGGAACGAGTTGCATGTCCTCTGTGTGCCTGGTGCACGTCACTCTCTCTACCTTTGCTCTCGTCCTCCATTTCCAGGAGGTACCAGTTCACACAGAAGCCAACCATGCATGTGCTGCTGGCATGCACCCTCCTGGAGGATTTGCGAGTGGGAAAAGCCTGCTGCTTACTGGAGCACAATTGCAGAGGCAGCCATGGTGGCTTGATGGCCACCATCACACTGACCACCAACCAGCCCTGCTGCTCCCATGCCTGGTGGGGTGGTGAGCAGTGGGAATGTGCACCATGTGCGGTGGGTGTAGCATGCTTTCCTGCTGGGCTCAGGGTATGTCCAGCCTCTGTGCCGGAGTCCACTGCCTGAAACCTGGTAAGTGGAGCCAGGGGCTGCTGGAATGGGGTGCTGGATGCTCTGGAGATGCTTTGGAGCAGTGAGGAAAGCAAGTTGGGGAATAAGACAGAGGGTTCAACTGCTGTCTGGGTGTCTTCTGCCTTGTGCTTTTGTGTGGCTGTCCTGGCATTCAGAAAGGTGGTGCACAGTTGCTCTGTGTCCAGCACCTACCATCTGTCCCTGAGAAGTGCAACTCTCTTGGTTTAGGCAAACGTGCCTGCTGGTCCCCCAGGGGGCTGAGGCACAAGGTGTGGGCGCCTGAGCTCGACAAGACTCTGCAAGTCATAGGCATGCCTTGAAACAGACCCTTAGCAGCAGAAATTTGAGCACCTGCCAGCTTCAAGGCATGGGCACAGCTGGGCAGAGGTCAGATGGTTTCTGAATGCCCCTGCTTTGCACTGGCTGCAGTGATGGCTAAACCCTTTGCAAAGCTGTTTCAGCAAACTAAATCCAGTTGCAAAGCAGGGAAAGCAGTCAGGGTTGGGTTTGGGGGCAGGATTTTTGTTTGTTTGCTGCTTTAGGGGTGGAAGAGCGCAGTGAAGGGTCTGGTGGCTGGCAGGAGGAAGGGAACTGCAGCAGCCAGCACCAACACCGGTATGAGCTGCAGTGGGTTCACACCCTCAGACAGGGATGTCTTTAATGGCTTAGCTCAGGTTTCAGTGCACATGCTGGTTTTTGGCTGTTGGGCTAAGTGATTTATGTTTTATGAATGGCCATTAAAGCATGCAGCTTAGTCATAAAATGTATTAAGCTGTGGGAATTGGAGGTGCATATTGGATTAGGTTTAGCTTTAAGCTAGCTGAGCAACATTAACCATATGCATATTGTATTTATATGCAACATATTCACTTTCAAACTTAATATATTGACTTTCATATTAACTCCTAATTTTTTGTCTTTAGGAGGATGTATTTTATGTAATTTTAAATAAACATAAGGCATGCTTGTTTCTGGATGTAAATAGAAGAAAACAGAACATGTGCTGTTAATAAAGCTCCTCCCCTTTATTTTCTATTAAATATATAACACTTCTATTTTAGTAAATGAAAAAGGTTTTTGATTTGCAGGCTTGCCTGTCTGCTGTCTGGAGGTGTTTGCACTCCTACTTGCTAGAAAGACCTTTTGTTCAAACACAGTACTCTTTCAGCAGGGTACCAGATATTACAGAAATACAAGCAAATTGAGATCTTAGCCTTGAATTTTTCCACAAGGTGGTACATCCTATTCCTGAGAAGCTTTATTATTTATCTAGCAGCCACAGGGCTGGATTCCTCACCATCTTCATTTGTTCCAGTGCAAAAGAGAGGGAAAAAGCATAAAATGCTGCCAGTTTGATATCTAGTATCTTCCACTCTCTTTATTCTGGTTTGACTGACATAATGATACATAAGGCATTGGATGTGTCCTCCTTGTGTCTTGTTTGAATGGTTATACTGGTATTTGCCAGCAGTGTTATTTAGAATTAATCTTTTTTAGCTATAACTGCTGTTTCCTAACCAATACCTTTATTGACACTAGCATTTCTCAGGTTTCTGTGTTTGCAAATGTCTTCTCCAGATCTAAGTTATTGTGCTTGTGCCTTGGAATTGCTCTTTAAGGCCACATTGCCTGCTCAGGAAGGACCAAAAAGTTTTGTGGCTGCCCTCCCGCCAAACCGATGCACATAAAGTGCCGTATGCTGAAGTCAGACAAAGACCCTGGATGCTGCCACAGGGGAAGACGGAACATTTTTCTTCCTTGGAAACACATGTGGCAAATGCCTGCGTACCTACTATGGCACTGCATTTGTGCCTGGGACAAGGGATAGTGAGAAAACCATGCTGCGGTATTTGCTGTGTGCCCACAGAGGTGGCTGTACTATGCGAGAGCAGGGACCAGCTCAGGACCTTCAGGCTTCATTGACGTAAATGCCGTGATGACCCAGAGCCTCTGCTGCGCTCTGTCGTGACCCATGTGGTGTAACTTGCTCCTAACAACCTCAGAGCTGTGACCTGAGCATAGGCAATCTGAAACTGGGTGCTTTTAACCAGTGCTACATACCATGTTGTTTTTCTGCTAGGCTGTCTTTACTATTATCTTTATTCTGGGTATTTATTGGTAATCCCCATAAAAGGATTTTGAATAAGCTTTTGGACTTTGATGAGCTTTGCAGATAACACTGTTCCCTTGCCTGTTTCTTGCATTGTTTCTTTGATAGCTGAACAGCTATTTAATACGGGAAGGTTTTCTGAAAGCCCTCTCTAGTAACACTACATACCATTGTTTTTTCTCATTACCAGCCCTTTTCCTGTTCAGCCGAGAGCACAGCCCCGTCATTGGGTCTGTGGCTTTGCTAAGCGCCGAGTTTGCGGGGGCGGGGGGGGGCAGGCCAAAAGCTGACCCAGGGGAGCGGAGCCTGTAGCACACACGGTGCCATGGCCAGCACGGTGCTGGGGACATGGGCACTGCTGACCAGGTAGCCGGGTGCATGGCTGCGGCTGACCAGGGCAAACAGCCATTCCTCAAGGAGCGCCAGTTCGATGTTTAACTATAGTGTAAGCCTTGTGTAACCTGGAAAGTGAGAAATCACAGGGACAGGTTGTGCAAATCTGTCAACAGTGCCAGTTAGACTGAGCCAGGGGTAGGTCTGAGGGTGCCTTCTGCTGTTTTAAGTTATTCATCCTGCCTGATTTCGAAGCAAGGGAGACTGCTGTCCATGAGCACGGCTCTCACCGATGCCAACAGACGGACTTGGCTGGGCACTGGGATCAGGCCTCTGCTGGGGAAATAACTCCTTTGCTTAAGAGGTGTTGCAACTATTTGGCCCACTTCTGAGCAACCAAGGACGGGTGACACAACATCATATGCACAGCAAGCTGCAAACCTCCCACTGCGACAGCCAGGTAGCACCTGCAAGCAGAAGCTGGTGGGATGGGGCCTGACAGCAAATTCAGAGCAGGGCAGTGAGGATGGATGGAGCTGGAGGGCCATTTTCTTACCCATAAAAGCACATATGCCTCTTCCCCTTCCTGAGGCTGGGAGGAAGTAATTTGGAAGGATATGCTGATGAGTTGTCGCTTAACCCTGCCTGAGTTATTGCTGCACAGGGAGATGGAGAGGAGTGGCTGCCTGCATCATCCCTCTACATCAGCGATGCAACTGGAAGCTATTAGTCAGCATAGTCCATTTTCCCTCATCGTGCTGCACAGGTGGAACCTCTGCTGTCGCCCGTGGTGTGGATTTTGCTGCTGGGCTGTCATGCTGGAGGAGGGAGTACGAAGGGGCAGAAATAAGTGGCAGAGTTGGCACAGTCCACCTCTGTGGCTGGTGTTGCAAGAGGTGCTGCCAGCCCTGCTGTGCCCTTGGGAGCCCCAGGGCAGGGTTGTTTAATTAGGTTCCCATTTCTCCAAGAAGGTGCTGACACGGGAGTCTCTTTGCCACCTGACACATGCCACCCAAGATGCAGCACCAAATCCCCACAGCCTGGGCAGTGCCAACCCTTCGAGATGCCTTAGGGTGTCTTGTGTGTCCCTGTCAGAGCCAGGCATCACCTTAGGGAGGTGTGGGCAACACTTGTGAGATGAGCTGTTGCCTAAAAACTTTGCTAAATCTGGGCTGTGTATCAGAGGCAGCTGCCTTGTCCTCATGCAGAGGGCAGGATCCTGGGGCTAAATGTTGGAAGCAACCTCTACCCCTGTATCAGAGTGTACCATGTTCCTGATTCTGTGCCCACAGCTACCTACTGCCAGCTCTGATCATCTGGGGACATGAAACAGGGACTTCTGCAGCCTTCGTAGCCACCAGCAGTGCTGCAGTGCCTGGGCCCCCATTCGTGGTGCAGCATGCTCCCAAAAACTGCCGCCCACTCTCTGGGGGGTCTCGGCAAACAGCCGACCTCCTAGTGAGGGGAGTTAAGTCCGTTTGCTAGTCACCCTCATCAAAGTGCTCTTTACTTTGTCATGCCTCTGGAGGTCTCTCCTGTGAGGCCAGACAGGAGAAACAAGTGACCTTTCCTTGCAGCAAGTGACATCGTGACATTGTGCAGCCTTTGCCACAACTGGTTCATTTCAGAGCAATCACAGCAGTGCTAGATGTTCAGTTGGCACTTGCTGAATACCACAAAGGTCTGTTTTGCTTTTTCTTGTTTTTCAAAAAGGAAGAAGGTGATGCCATTTCCACAAAATGGGGCTTTCCAAAGCATGCTAAAGAGAATGACGTTTGTGGCAGTAATGCAAGACCTGGCAGAGCTGCCGTTTAGGGGACGCACATGAACAACATTCTACATCCTCTGCCCAGCTGCTTTTGTTGTATACTCATTACTCACCTCCTCCTTGCAGTCTGGATAGGAAATAGCAATACTTGGCAGAGTTCATGCAACCCACTGCTAGATAGTACAGCTGTTTTGTTCAAGCCCAGTTCCTCTAAAGTCCCGTGTGCCTCCAGAGAATTGCCAAGAGCATTTAATCCCCATGACTAGGGAGAAGGTTCACACCTTTCCAGCGCTGCAAGATTTCTCGGACATTCCAGACTTGTATTTTGGAGCATGAAAATTGTTTGCAAATGCCAGAGGAAATAGGATGTTATCAGCCCTAAGAGAGACAGCATCTGACCACAGCCTGGGTGTCAGGTATAGCTGTGCGAAGCGAACATCTTCCAGGTGTGTTTTCCCAGGATGTGTCTATTGGGCTGGCACCTGGAGGGCAACACGTCACATCCCAGGAGCCTGCCGATTACCAGGAAAGAGTTAAAGCCCAGCGAACTCATGGGCATGTGAGCAGCATCCCACAGCCACCTGCCCCAGCTGGCTGAGTATTGCCCTGGCAGCAATGTTGTGGTATAGCCCTTCTGCCAGTGGGCAAATGGATTGCTGGCCCATCCCTGACATTACCTTCTGAACACTAGCAAAGGGGACTAGGAACATGGTAATAAGTTTTCCAACCCTCACGACAGTCAACCAGGACAAATAGGACAATATCTGCTCACTATCAGACCTTTCTACAGGCTTTTTATTGTGATGGAGCTGCTCTCCTGTTTTAGCTGCACAGAAGTGCAAAATGGCTAAACTCAGATCCCCTCCATTGCAAATGCCTGAGAAAGGAGGGGGAGCTCAGATCAGAGGCTCCAGTATGAAGTAAAACAGCTCTCTAAGCAGCGAGCCTGGCTGATTTAAACTGATGCAAGTCCATGGCTGGTCATCTCTGTTGCCTGCTGGATTCCTGTTTCTCTGGGAGCATGATTGATTTCACTTTGCTGAACAGGGTAGAAAGGAAAAGGCAAAGAGAGAAAAGCAACAACATGGTCTGCCTGAGAAAGGAAGCAGCCTGTATGTCTATTTTTTTAGTGCCATTTGTCTTGAAACGCTCCTCAGCCTCATCCTACTGCTGTTTTACAGTGTGGTGAGGCATAAATGACAGCTTTGTACAAGGCATGAAAGTAGGAAGTATGTGGGATATACAGGCATGGATGCTACCTGCAGCATGATTCCTCAAGCCAAGATAATCTTACAAGGAAATTGTTTCAAAGAAAGTTTCTACTAATGCACAAAAAAAGCACAAAAAGCTGCAAAATCCTGGAACTTCCACGTGAAATTAGATCCTCTAAAACCTTTGAATTGCAGCCCAAAAGGAAACACTTAGATAACAAAGCGTGGCTATGACCTGGGGCAAGCCTGTGGAACAATGCTTAACAACTCCATGTGGTAGAAGGGCATTGCATACAAAACTTCCTGAGAAAAGCCATGGGTCGACCCAAAATATCTCTGGCTGTGGTTGTGCTGTGGATTTTGTTCAGCATTTACTACCAGGAAAACCTGGGCATGTTGCAAGCAGGTCTTGGGGCTTCTTGCTCCCATGTCTTCTGGACTGTAAACAGTCACACTGTTGATAGTTTTAGCTGCTGTCTCAGCCACATGGAAACCGGCCCTTTATTTTGTGCTGCAAATGGTGATGGAGGGTCATTTCTCTTGACACCCCACAACAGACAAGATCAATTCAGGCAGGCAGAAGCCGGGCTGCATCAGACAGCTTGGTTTTGGTTTGGAGGAAGGCCTCTGCAGCACCAGATGGGCTGTATGGGGACAGGCAGGCAGCCTGCCCTTTACGGCATTTGGCACATCTTTACAAACCACTCAGATCTATTCCTTCCACGCATTGTAGTTTACTTGTGGGTGATGGCTACAGAAAAATTTGTAGGTGGTGCAATTTTCTAATGATGCAACCATCATAGCGTTGGTGCCTTGAGATGGCTTAGTATAGAAATGGAGTATTAGTATTTTTATCTGCAAGTTAAAGCACAATTGGGGGTTTGCTGGTTTGTAAGAGAGGAAATACCTTAGCCTCCTTGTAGTTTTTCTTCCAAGGATTTCTTCCTGTGAAGTAATGAGCACACCTAAAATTCATTGTGGTGTGTAATTTAACAAATGGTTTCACTTAAAAAGAGAAACAAAAGCATACTTATTTTGGAAAGGAGTTGGTAAAGTTGCTATTTTGCAGAAGTCTTTAAATTCCCTATTTCCCTCACCTCTCTCCAAAGGTCCAAGTAAAGGCAAAGCACTTAGGATAACTTTCTGGCTTTGAGGAGTTAAAAAAAGCATAGCTGGAAAGGTCTGGTTAGACATAGTCAGAATTTTGACTTAACAAAGTGGAGAAAATTGCAGCTCCAGAAACATGATGGAGATCTGCTGGCTGGTGGCTGAGAATGACTGGCACGAGGGGTAGGAGTGATGTGCAGAGGGTGAATCTCACAGGGTGTGCAAAGCCAGCGAGAAGGAGCACCAGCATGGGAAGCACTTCCCGCAGTGCAGCCCTGCACCATGCTCTCCTGAGGAGGAGGGATAAGTCGGCTGCAACCCTCAAGCCGAGGATGCAAACACCTTTGGGCCCTTTTGCTACCAACTTCCAGACCTCCTGCCTTGGTGTCATTGTGCTTTCCGGTAAATGCTGAAAAAAATATATATTATTTTTTTCTGGATGAGGCTTCCTAAGGGTGCTCAGAGGCCTCTGTGCTGTGGGGCCAGGTGGCCAGGATGGCTGGAAGTCAGTTTGCTCAGCAGGGGCTAGGGTCCTGGCTCTGCCCTGAGGGACTGGGGCCATCATGTGCAGCAGCAGGTACTGACCCTCTTGCAGAAGAGGGAGGAAGAGCTGCCAGCTTTAGCAGCCCCGGCTCATCGCCCAGCTTATACAGAGGTCCAGGGTGTGTGACACTGTATGTTGTCACATGTCATCACATGGAGGTGGCGTGTGCTAGAGGAAGGTAACTAGGACATGTGCATTTGTCTCCCTGAACTGCTTCTCCATATTTTCGTTCTACTGGGAGCTTATGCTGTGGTTTCACAGTTTCGGTTGAATAAAAATACTGGGGTTTGGGCAAATCACAAGTCATGTTGTGTTTGGTAATTACAAACAGCATGAGCTGGTTGTCCAGTGTGGTCTCAGAGTTACTGATTCATCTGCAGAGAGGTGCTAGAAGTGCTCAGAAATGCAACGGGACTTCAGAACACCCATCGCAGCCCTCTGTTACTGAAACCTCGACCCTGGCTTCACTGTCTGAGAGATATGTTCTGGCTTCTGCCAGGAGCTGCCTACTCTTGTGCTGGGTTTACCACTTTTCTCTAACTTTTAAATCTTCTTTTTAGTTCTTCTTTCTGTGTTATAATGTTTATTCTAAACTTTAATACTATTTCAGGTCATCTAACAGTTTTAACATCTTAAAACTCTGGAGAGAATATACTTTCTAACTTTATGTAAAGCCAAATGCATATGTACAGCTGTATTTAGGTATTTCATTTTGGGTATTTTAAGCACAGATAAAGCACTCTTCATGTAAAATATGTCTCCAAAAAGAGTTTCATCTCTTCTTAGTGCTTCAAATTACTTGACAATGCAGTCCCTGTGATTAGCGGCTGATATAAAAGGATAATTAGATTTTTGCCAAATTGTCTCAGCTTTGTCCCTTCAAAAGGTTAGCACCAAGTTCAAGTGGAGGATCAGTAGCTGTGTGTGGTATTTACCACAGTGGGCATTGTGAAGGTGTGTATTTGCTCACGTCAGTGTGCCTGTATGTGCAGGAGCCCAAAAGATTGCACAGGAAAGCACCTGTTATAGGATTACGAACCAGGTGTGCTCAGGATTACCTCGCTCCCTTCATCTCCCCTATGCAAAGCACTGGTGAGGAGGCTGCTGTCCTCTAATGCTCCCATAGTCTCAGAAGAGGAAAGGGTAAAATTCTTGATGTGCCTTTACTTTCCTCTTGCTTGCAGGGATTTGAGGAGTAGCAGTAGCTGGGGTGATGGTGCTCCGTGGGGGGCTGTGCACTCCCCCTGCCACACCAGTCCCCATTCTCCCACCTGTGGGTAACCCACCCTGGGGAGACTGCTCAAAGACAGGCTGCAGGAGAGTGCTCAATGGTTATCCTGTCAACTACTTAAAAAAAGAATATTCTCCAGTTCTGTACTGGGGCTCCCAGGAGAATCTCCCCTGTTGTTCTGCAGCTCAGGCTGTAGTGCTGCCTGTAAACAACAGCAGAAGAGAAGGAAGGAAATAAAAGTTGAAAGCTGACTCTCGTTTCCTTAGAGTATCTTGCACAGCTCCCGTGCATTTATTTGAATACATCACTGACCACTGATTTCCACCTCTTTTAATTTACCTCTCCTCTTCCTTTTTTTATTCTCCTTGATCTTCGCAGATGTTCTTCCTCTTCCATGGGCATGGGAGCAGTTCAGAAATTATTTATTTCCTGTAAAGATTGCCTGACACCAGAGGAGAGTGGGATGTTTGTTTATTTTGCCCTTGGGCTACCCGTGTTACGGAAATCCTGCCGTACCACCACGCCAGTTCAGGTAGGTGGAGGCTGTGGTGGCTGGCGAGGTCCCAGGTTCCCTTGACTGATACATCAGCTTCAGATTCCCCTTTGCTGCATGTAAATTGGTCCTGATCACCATCTCTTTCAAGACTTCTCTCTGCCTTGTTTCACAGCATCTCACCTGCCCTATGGTCTAAGTGAGGCACTAAGATATGCCCTGGCACTCTTGTCTGCTCTGCTTATTCCAGATGGTCCAATATGTCCTCAGCACATGGAGTTAGTAGACCAGTTAATTCTTGCACAGTCCCACTCTGGAATGGCTTGACTTCCCTGGCCTGGTGGGCAGCAGGGTGGCCCAGGCCTGAGAGCACTCAGTCCAGCTACATTGCATGTACATTTTCTCTCCAGCAATGGTGCCCTTTTCAGGTTAATCTCTGCATCGGCAGCTCAGATACCTGTGTTTCGGCAAGGTGTAAGAAAGAGTTTGGAAAGGTGTAACTCAGTCCTTTTCATACACTCTTTCCATAAAACCAGTGGCCCATCCTCTCAGTGATGAAATTTGCTGTATATGGACAACATTGTGTGACTGTCTATGGACCTGAGCTTCAGCACCTTCCTCCTTAATGGGTGTTCACAGAGAATGGTTGAGGTTGGAAGAGACCTCTGGAGGTCACCCGCTCCAACCCCCCTGCCCAAGCAGGCACACCTAGAGCCAGTTGCCAAGGACCATGGCTTTTGTATATCTCCAAGGATGGAGACTCCACCATCTCCCTAGGCAACCTGTGGCAGTGGTCAGTCACTCACAGTGAAAAGGTGCTTCCTGAGGTTCAGGCTGAACCTCCTGTGTTTCAGTCTCTGTTCATGGCCTCTTGGCTGGTCACTGGGCACCGCTGGAAAGAGCTGGGCTCCATCCTCTTTGCACCCTCCTGCAGGCATTTGTACACATTGATAAGATACCCCCTGAGCCTGCTCTTCTCCAGGATGAACAGTCCCAGCTCTCTCAGCCCTTCTTTATTGATGAGATTCTCCAGGCCCTTCATCATCTTGCTGGACTGTCTCCAGTATGTCTATGCCTGTCCTGTATTGGGACCCCAGAAAGGAAACTTAAAGAAACCTGCGTGGGAAACTACCGAAAGCATGAACCAACTGAGACAGCAGCTGTGACCATTTCTTTTCTGTTTCAGTCTAGTGAAGGAAATTGAGCAGCGTGAGGTTTTGGTTTTGATTTCAACCTGCCTTTCTGCTGAACTCAGTTAAACCTTGCATGCTTGGACAGTTTCACTCTCAGTGCACTTTCACTGTTCCATTTGCCAGTAAATTTCAGGTTGTGGTTTCTGTGCCACTCTACACTGAGCTGTTGTTGTTCAGCCTGCTAGGCCAGCAGAAGATAAATCCGTGGAAGAAACCTATTGCTAAAGGCTTTCACTTGCTGGAGATAGGTCTTTGCCTCTGTCAGAAAATCTGGAAGCCTTGGAAATGAAAAGCTAGTTGAAAACCACTACTGTAATGTAGCTACTATAATTACAGATCAATCAAACGCTGCAAGACACAAGCATTAGCAGTACAGTCTTGCGCTCAGAGCTGTAATGGTGCTTCTTGGTGAAGGTGCTCATCAAAATGCAAAACAAATAAACACCTTTGCTTTAACAAGGCAGTCCTGGTGTGAGGAACTTCATCCTGGGCAGACCACTATGCAGGGCACCAGCAGTGTCCTGCAGCTGGGACAGGGGCTGTGTCTTGTTCTTTCTTCCATAGCAATGGGAATAAGACTGAAGAAGAGATGTAAATGGTGGTGTGTTTGGTTGTCTGACATCCTGAAACACATCTGAAATGCAGAAGTTTTTTGGGCTGGAGGAAGTCATGGCTTAGTGTGTGAAAGGAGTAGTTTGACCTATGGTTTGTTGTATTACCTCACACACAGCAGGAAGCCCTATTTGTGGATCAGGCCTTTTGAGTGCAAACCCAGAACAAAAGGGTGTCTGAGGTGAAACACAGGCATTTTCTTTCATCTGCACACTCTGCAGGTGCTGCTCAAATGCAGCCCCTTGCTTTTGAGGAGGTCTTGTAGAATGTGCAGCTGAAACAAACATTATTTTTACAACTAGATGATGCAGCTGCATTGACACAGTTACCAGCCTATAAGGCTGCAGGTATTAGCTGCTTGTGAAGGTTATCACAGCTAGCCTTACTTGGGACACACCTGCACATGTGTAGCCAATTTTGTACTTAAAGGGATGGGTTTCAGTTCACATTATTGCAACCAGTTATTCCCTTTGAAGTGTCACCTGTCCTGCAGAACAGGACTGCCAGGAGCAGCAAGGTTGACTGTCTCTACAGCAGCTGACCTACCTGACTGAGATGCACACTAAATATCCTCCTGTCGAAAGCTAAATCCCATGCTTTCAGGCTTGGACCTGGTCTGCTCAAGCTAGCTCTAATGTACTTGAGAGCAGCTAAGAAGCTGAATGCTCTGAATTCAGTGTAAACCAAGGTTTCAGCTCATTTTGATTTTGTGGGTTTAAGGAAGCCTTATGTCTGTTTCACAATGTCAGTTTGGGAGTTTGCACTGACTTAATTAAGTGATTTTTAAATCACATCTTCTTTTAATCTGCAGTGAGTCAGGATAAAAGAAGGGCTTAGATCTTCTGCTATGAGAAGCCAAAATGCAAACTGAAAATGCCATGTTTGATGTCTGGAATGCCCAAGGCTGTGGACGGTGCAACCTCCTTGGGAAAAAAAAAAAGCCTCAGGAAAATCTATCTTTTGCAGCTGATGTCTCAATTTGCAATTCCTTCTCCGGACATAGTGACTATCATGTGCCTCACAAAGCTCACAGGGTGGTAGCTAATTTGCTAATTTTGTGACCACAGATGTAATTTTGTTCATTTCAGGAAGGTGCTTGCCTTCACTGACTGCCTCACATTTTGTCTTTAAACGGTCAGGAATGTATTGCAGACTGCCATAACAATGGTTTAAATGACTACCCTTTGTCCGATTCAAGAACGACTGTTTTGTCTAAGCAGATTTTACACATTTTCATTACGTTCCTTTAGAATACGTCACATTTGTGCTGTATTAGCTTTGACCAAAAAAAAAAAAAAAAAAAGAGAGGCTGACAATGAAGCCAGCTTGAGCTGCATGCTGAACTGCATTTTGCTTGTCGAAATGCACTCGCTGGAGGCCAATGGGCTGCCTTGTCTGCTCTGGAGTGGCAATACTCCAGTGCCATTTACACCAGGGTAATCCATGATAGCTGTTTTAAACTTCAGATTTAAAACAATGTCATTTGGCACTTGATAGGTCACATTAAACACCTTGAAAAATAATCTTCAGGTCTTAGGCTTGCACCAGCACAGAGAGGCATGCCTACATACTCACATGTATGTATAGGCCTACATATATGTGTATTTTAGTGCAGTGAGCATAGTAATTCCCTGAATCCCTCCTCTCAGCTAAAGGATCTGATCTGGAGGGTTTACTTGAGTCTTGCACAGAGAAAGGCAAGAGCATTCAACCTTCTCTTTTCTTCAGTTTGCATGGTGGGAGGTAGCTCAAAGGATGGGAAAAGGAGTGCTTGCTTATAAGAGCATAAAGGGAGGTCTGATTTTCCTTTTATTTACTCCAGTTCTCTGACACTTTCTGTACACAACACCAATGATGCTAGGATCCAGCCCACTGATATTCTGGATGACTGTGTTGTGTTCCTGTTGAGTTTATGGCTCAGTAATGTTCTGCTTTCCTTTATTTTTTTTCCTATATGTTAGAGTTTCAAGATGATTTATCCTATAGTTGCAAGGAAACGTGATAGCTGGGTCTGATACTACTCAGAGGGAATTGATACTGGAGAGTAAGCTGAAGGGGGTTGCAAAGTGGATCTAAAAGGGGAAAGTGGAGGGAAGTTAGTACGGGGGGGGAAAGGGAAAAAAGTTTGAAATAGACAGACTGAGATGGAAGGTTCAGCAGTAAAAGTGGAGCAACCAGAAGCTGAGATGTGATGGTCAGTGTAGCTGAACTTCATTGGCTTAGTAGGCAGGGAATGGGGGTGGGGGGTGTGTTTTGGTACAAGAAGAAAAACTTACCCTAGAGATAACTTTGCTCCAGATACATTGGCTTGATGACCTTAAGACTCAAACTGTGTGTTGTACTCATTATGTTCTTGGGACAGGAGAGATGACAGAAATGTCATATCATGTTTGCACAGGCTGCAGCTTTCCTTATTACCATGGTTAGATTGCACAACTATTTGGTTTCATGCACTTTGCAGTTTAATTAAACCTTATCTTCACCTTTAAGGTCACGTGGCCCCATGTGATTAAGCAACAACAGCAGTTGCCCTCAAGTAATTTTCATTGCTGGAGCTGCCTCCTCTAACCTTTGACATGATCCAGGCAGTGACTGTCACCAGAGCCTTTTGCAGCATGGTGAATGCCCATGTCACTGCAGGCTTTTCCTCTGTGGTGGCAGGGACTTTTGTCTCCCCTGTGCTGTGGTCTCCCTGGCATTCCTGTGCTCCCCAGTTCTCTGCTGGTTTTGCTATGGAGCCCTCCAAAGTACCACTGGCAAGTGCTTATGTTTGCCTGCTGCTCCTCTGAGGATGCAGATCCAGGACAGAGAGGCATTGGCTTGGTGACCTTAAGACTCAAACCAGGCGTTGTACTCCTTATGATAGAAAGCTTGTGTCTTCTGTCGAAAGCCATTTTTATTTTAACAGGACATTTTCAGTATACGTCAGTCAGTTCCTTTTTTTCCTCTGAGTACTGATGACATTGTCACATATAGCTGTTGCAGCTCATTTCTGTACAGCTGGCAAAGGTTAATGTTGTTCACATGAAGTTGCAAGCTTTAGGCCTTATCTGCCCCGTTTGCTGTTTAGGTATTGCTGCAGTTCAGAGGAGAATCACATTTTATTTTCAGCTATCAATCAATGGAAAGTTTGGCTCTAATCTCCACCAGGTAACCTTGGCCTTTCCATAACAAGTCACTGCTTAAGTCATGGACTTTTGATCCCTCATCATAGTCTCATACTGATTTTTCTGCAATGACTGATGAGTTACTGTCAATTGATGGAAATCTGGGTGTGCTGACCAGGCTTACTGGGGAAATCAAGCCCTTGGGTTTCTGGGCAGGGCATCCTTTGGCACTTTGTGGTGGGTGCAGGAGGCAAGTGTGTGCTGAACAGAAGCAGAAGTAGCTGAGACAGGCACAGAGTGAGCTTTGGGGTTACGTCCACCACTGGAGAGCAGTCCCCCAGAGAGGTGGATTGGTGGTCAAACTGCTTTACCAGTTTTCACAGCATGTGCAGAGGAGGTGGGACTCCCAGGGATTAAGCCATGGGCTTTGGCTTTGCAAGTTACCTTTCCTCACCTCTCTTTCTTCCAGGAGCTTCTGCCCATGGCATGGTGCTGGCTTGGAGATACTAACCTTGCTGCATGTCACAGCACTGACCACATCCTCCTCTCCACAGGGATGGGTGTGAGCAGCAGGGGAGAGCTACCCATGTACAAGCAGCAGTGAGCACAGTCCTGCATGGGGACTGCTGATGGGCACGCAGCTGTTGGTGCATGCTCCAGGATCCCTCCTCACGCGACTGTGGGCTTTGCTGTCATTACTGAAGCAATTACTGCCATCATAGCCTTATAAACGACCCATTCAGCACCTGCCCTTCTGTGCTTTGGGGCTCGCCAGCTCCTCTGATGTGTGACCTTTAACAACTGTGTTCTGCAGCCTTTTTTCAGGGAAGGCAGTGTTAGCTATGGGTACATTTCCTTTCCTCCATTTACAGTGAGCTGGGATAGCCTTTATCCTCCCCACATCTTGCCAGCTGCCAGCATCTGCCTTCTGCAAGTTCTCTTTCTGCTGCTTCCACCACCCACCTGCGCAGAGGCTGCCAGGAGCATGGAAAAGCAAGGTGATGCTTCCATGAAGATGCTTCCACAGCCACAGGAAGAAGCCTCAGCCCCTGCAGAAAGGGGCACCTGCATTTATTATTTACCTAACACTGACCTTGGAAATGAAACAGTCCCAGAAGCTCAGGTGGCATGGCATTTCTCTGGGCATTTCTCTCTCCCAGCAGACAGGGATTATGGTCTGCACACAGAGGGACAGAAGTGTCCAGTTATGGCTAACACGCAAAACCATTAGAGCACACCAGAAGCAATGCAGGTGTGATAGATATTGCATGAACGTGTTTGCTTTTTGCCCATGACCCTCTGTGGGAGGGAGGACTTTTTAGGTGAGGGCAAAATGCAAAGCAAAAAAGTCCCTATGCATCTGAAGCAAATAAGGGTCATGAATCCAAACTCCATAAAGCTGAAGAAATGTCTTCTGAGGTGAAGTGAGACTAAAATAGCTAATATTTATAAAGCTCTCGAGAATGAATTATTGATTGAAATTATAAGAGGCCATTATCAGCCTTGACAAGGCAGATTTTTACCTCACCTGTTGTGATATCAAACAAGCACAAAATGAAATTATTGCCATATCAGACCAACACTATCCTCTGAGCATTTCCCACACTTGGGAGAACATACCCCCTCTTTTGGTCTAATGGGAGTCTTGCTCCAAAAGCCACATTTTCTCAGGTAGCGTTTTTGCATAACTCTTCTTCCAATTCTCAACCTCCAACCAGACCTGACCTAAGGCAGTCCCTGAGATGAACTTGACCCATCCACTGGCTGTTTTTACAAAATCTCAAATAATAGATGGGAGCCATTGTGTAAATGCAGCCAAGTCTGCAGCTGTGGTAGCTCTGGAGAAGGGTACACAGACCAGACCTAGAAGGGAGAGAGAGACTCATACTACTGCAGTGGCTGTGTATCCTGTCAGACTACTCTGGACCTCTGGAATCTCCCAGGGGTTTGGTTTGAGACTCTTCTTTCTTGTGCAATAGTCCCTGTTTTTTCTAGGGTGTCCCTTGACTTCAGAGAAACTCTAGCTGGATAGACCTTACTGTATTAGCAGCAGACATAACCTTCTGTTACTCTGGAGAAATAGTTCTTTTCTCTTCTGCCTCTCCAGCCCCCGGTGCCTGTTGCTTTATTTCTCCCACTTTTGGACAAACTGAAGCGTACTTCATTCTGCTGATCTTCTCTTCCACTATTGCATTCCCATGTTATCGTTTTAGTCTGGTGCATTTTGGAGGCAGGGTACATCTATTACTTCATGGCTGTATCACAGGTGGCACACTTAGAGCATTCCATTCTTAACTTAATAGTATTTTCCTTACCAAAGTAATATTATTATAAATGAGAACAGCCAGGCCAGGAGCCTGAATAGCATGAACCTGGACCCTGCACAAGTCATCAACAACTAATCAAGCCCTCTTGCTGTTTCTGAGATTGAGCACAAGAATGAAAGATGTTAATTGCCAACGTTTGTGTGAAATGGCTGAGCATAAGCCAAGCTGCTGTGAATGTCAGAGAACACACTCTGCCTGTGATAAGAACAATGTTGTGTAATGTCCTTTTATTACAGGCCAAGCTAATAACAGATTATCTCACTTTTCCATCAGCTAAGTGCATGCACACAGACTACTACTGCACTGCAGTGTGATCCCATCTGGCCTTCAGTCTAAACAACTGATCTGTAGAGACAGAGAGCAGCTTTCACAGAGGCTCTGCCTAATTTTGTTTGGACTTACAGTAGGAAGTATCAAACATACTATGCTCTCCTGGCAATACTGGCATTACTTGCAAGCAGCTTAATGGGCTTTGAAATTAGGAGTATTCATAGTACAATATTAAAATTGGTTTCAGATCAGCTTCTGCCTTATTCTGCCTAGCAGGCAGGAGAACCTGTAAACAGAGTGTTTTAGAGTATTAATTATCTGCTCTTTGATTTCTTAAATTTGCTTTAGTGGCCTGACATCTTACCATGCCAAGGTGCAGGAGCGTCTGGGAGAAGATCTCAGCCTGTGGAAATCTGGAGAAAAATGTCTTTCATTTTTGTTTACAAGACTGTTCTCTTGCACAGCCAGAGATCTCCACAAATGGAGGAAGGCCACTCACCCCAAACCACCTCTGAGCTAACTATCATCAAGGATTGGCCTTCTCCACTGGAAACAGGGTCACTGTGTTTAGGGTGAGAAGTTTATACCCACCAGTATAACAGACATAAACACTTGCCCAGGGAAGTAAGCTACAGGTTATTTATTTAATCTTCGGAGCAATCTGACTCCCCTTTTTCTTTCCTCTCTTAGAAAACTCCAGAGGTGAGTGAAGACAAACTAGGTTATTATTTTTATTATTTTTTTTTAATCAGGGAGTTACTGCATTTGTCAGTCCACATTGCTTGTGACACAGTGTAAGCTGTGAATGAATCTTGGAACCTATAAGCCTGATTTATGTGCCTATTTCCACCACTTTGACAGCATAAGGAGATGGCAAACTGGGCATGTATGTGATGAATATCCACAGGAAAAAAATGTATGTGCTGACAAAACGGCTTCAAGTATCCCTAATGCAAATGAGAACTGGGCTCACAGCATCCAGGAGTTATTCACAGCTCATGATACCTGTCAGCAGCAATAATAACAAATCTCAGCAATTCAGAAGTTCATCAGTTCTTCCCCTTCTCACATTGGGTACCTGTTTTCACAAGGAGCTCCTTGGAACTGAAGAAAAGGGACCACTGAGTAAATAAATAGGAGTTTTTCCTACTGTTTTGTTTTTCAACATACAGAAGCAATCTGAGGACTTCTGAAGTGCAGGCTTTTCTTTCTTTCTTTCTTTTTTTTTTTTTAATTAACCAAAAACTTTCCTTCTAAATGGTAACACAGTGGAAATAAGCAGTAGAAAAAAAACAGGAGGCAAAACAGGTCACTGGGTCTGGGGGTTTGTAGCCAAAGGACCCACTTCAGCTTAGCTGCTGAAGCCCCTGCCTCCAGCTGGGTGGAAGAGGAGCACTGCCGAGCTGGTGGTGCTTGGGGAAGGGGTGCAGTGCCCCATGCCCAGGCGTCCGTGGCAGAGGAGAAAGATGGGTGGCAGCAACAGGCTCGAGTGACCACATCCACAGAGGCGGAAAGGAGAGGCTTGTCCCCACCTCCACCCCAGCTGTGCTTCCTCTCTGCCACAGGGCCCTCACCTTCCTCTGCCGGCCTCCACACAAAACAGGACCTTCCTGTGGATCACCGCTCCCCCTGCTCTTCTCGCACGCTATACCTCTTTCCACCTTTCCTATCTCACAGAGGACCCCCTCGTCCACATCATCCCCTTAATGACACCTCCTTTTCCTCCTTGACCTGATTCTGCATCTTGATTGGGAAACAGGGCTGGGTCTCTGCAGTGGCGGCTGTGAGAGTGATGCTCACCCCATAAGTCATGCAAGTGATTTTTGTACCTGCATTTGTGCTTAGCAGTACGGGGCTCCTGCTGGCACAGGAGCGCCTGGCCCCAAACACATCTCTCAGCCAAATCTCAGCCTCTGCACGAGCCCTGGGGGGCCCAGAGCGCTGAGCAACTTCTGCCGATTTCCCCTTTTCCCTCTCCCTGACAGATGCCACCATCTCAGTTTTCCAGCTGGCTGCAGACACAGCAGCAGTGCCGCGGTGAGATGAACAGGGACTCTGAAACTCCCATGTATTTGCTTTGAAGGGGTGCTGTGGGACCCTAACGCTGCTGTTTTACACTCGCACAAGCATCTGCTCCTCCTTCTGCTACTTGTCTGACCCGTGTTCACCCACACCCGAGGGTCATAGCGGAAAGTCTCACTCCGAGCGTGCACCTAAAAGGTCAAGTGGGCCAAAAAGTAAGGAAGGGCAAAATATGCCCCTCCATCCCTGGTCAGGACCCCGCCATCCCAGCCCTCAGGGCCGTCCATGGAGATCAGGGCAGGGAGGGGAAAGGACATGCAGGTAGTATGGGAAAACATGGTACCGAGACCTTGGACCCCCACGGGTAGGCTGCTGCAGAAGAGCAAATCTGCCAGCTGGGAGGTTTTACACAGAGCCCTACGTGAACTAATTACTGCAGGAGCCTGAAACGGATGACATCTGGAACGACCTTCCCAGTTCCCTGCCTTTCAGGGGAGGAACGCGGGCTGTTTGCGCCTGTGCAGTGCCTGGCACAGCGGGGGTCCCCCACGGCACTGCGGGACACTCACGAACCCGCCGGGCACCGCGGTGCTCGCTGGCACAGGAGGCGATGCCGGGGCTGGCGGCCTGGCCGCCTGCTCCTCTGTGGCTTCTCCCTGGTGCTCTCAGGAGCTCCCGAGGTCACCACCCGCGGTCGCTGCGATCCGGTGCCGTCACACGTCGGGGCTGTGGCGCGCAGGCGTGCACGTGAGCTCTCCCGGCCACCGGTGGGTCCCATGAGCATCCGTTCGTTGGTACGGTGCTGTGGCCTCGGGGACCGGCGCGCTCCCGCCTCCTTGCAACCATTTGCTCTGCGTGTGATCACAGGTAAGATGCCATCCCAGGGTGCCTAGCAGGTGTGTTGTGGAAGATGGGCAGGAAGGTGAAAAATAGGTATTTGGGGTTTTTTGGGGGTTGGCTGCCTCTCTGTAACTATCACTCCAACACACCATGCAATAGGAAAACTGTCAAAACACTTCTTTGCTCTTTATCTTTCCCACAACAACAGCTCTCAGCTGTGAGAAAAAAATCTTTCTTTAGTGCAGAAATGGATGATGCCAAGTCCACATACAGAGACCTGTGACAGCACACACCAGAGTCCTGAAAACAGGAAATTCAGTATCACTTTAAGCAGGTAAAACATTTTAAAACAGTCCAAAAAGATGTACAAAGCCCTATTTCTTCTCTCCAGACAAACATCGCTTAACTTCCCACACTGGATAATGAGTTTGCCTACAACTCCTGGTAAAGATGCCTTTTCTCGCATTGCTTTGATAGCGTCCTTTCTGGACACCTGTGTCCCCATTGCTTGAACTGACGCAACCCAGCAGATGCGCAATTTCTTCTTGGCAAGCTGCAGGAAAGTCCCACCTAGAAAAAGGACTTTTAACTGACTCAGACTAACTGACTTAATGGAAACAGGAGTTGCTACACTTTGACAATATCCCTTCCTCCTCACTTTATTTTTCTTCAGCATCAGCATTTTGCATGTGCCTCTGGACACCTGAGTCACAAGAACAGATTAGTACTGGCACAACCTCTGTGTTGGCTCAACACCTCCCCAGCATGGCTCAATGCTGTGCCTCAATACCACGGGGTCAGGATGCTGCAGCCTTGGCACAAGCACGAAGGGTATTGCCACACATTTGCAGTCCTTGGTGTGTCTGCAGCCCAAGAAATACTCTGTTTTGCTCCAAGCACTGTGTTAACAAAGGAAGACTGACAGCTCCAGGAACCGCAGCAAAAATTAATCCATTGAGATCTCCTGAGATAGCCATGATGTTGTGCACATTTCCAGGTGAGCCCTGCTGTATTGGATGGATGGGGGAGACTGGAGGCCAGCAAAGTCTCTTTTAGTGCCAAGAAATCATGACTGTTACTGGTGGCACAGCTCACACAGCATCACCAATCCAATCCGCAACAGCCAATAGTAATGCTGAGGTCCCAGGCTGCCTTCATTTCAACTCTTCTGGAAGACCACTAGTGCTCAGATTACTTCCATTGGTTATTGCCCTGCAGGAGGCTAAGCAGCAGGAAACATCTGCCCCACGCTTTGAAGGCATACAGAACTTGGCTGTACAACGCATCAGTGCTTTCCTTCCTCACCCCGGCTGTCAGCAACCATTTTTACTGTGTCTGGGTTTTGGGCCCTGTGCATGAACAGGTTTGCCCAACCGATCTCCTTTCCACACCTGGGAAGCTCATGTCACTGCAGTGATGTGGAGGCAGAGAAGCAGGATGGTAAGGGAGAAAAGCAACAGGCTGCAAGGGGGGGTTAGTGTGTGCAGGGGCGGATGCATGCCGGCTCTCAGTAGCCTCCTATGCCCACCCCTGCAGCCCCTCCACAGCAGGGACTGAAGACACAGTGTGCCTGATCCGTGCTCCAGCAGTGCTGCTGGGGGGACAACACCCATGCATCCTTTCCTACACATCCTTTCCCATCCTTACCAATACACTGGCCATTTGAGAAGTGGTAACAAGAGCAAGCTTCCCCGTGAAAACATGATGCTTTGGTGCCTGTCCTTCCACCCTGGGAGACTCACCTGCCCATTTGCTTTGGGTCTGCTCACCGGAGGGCTCCCTGCCTCAGGCAAACCGTAAGCTCCGGCTTTGGTGCCCATGCCAGGACAGAAACCTCTTGCTTGCACAAGCGCAGCATCCTGGGCTTGTGGCTTGCAGCCAATTCTTACGAAAAAGCATGGCAGACCCAGGTCTGGAGGCCTGTGCAGGGGTGTCAGTAAAATTGCTTAATTAAAAATGCTCCCTAAATCAATCCTGAAGGCCTCACCATGCTTTTGTTTAGTCTTTTCATCAGGTAATTTTTTCTTAATATTTACCTGGAAATGTTGAAGTTTACACGGTGAATTTTTTGCAGATTTTGGGGGGTTTTTTTGGTTAGACTTCCCCTTTTGTGGGTTTGTGCACTGGAGGCTTAAGAGAGGTGTGGTTCAGGAAGAAAGTGTCTGGAAGTGGTTTTAAGTAGCAAAGCAGGAATTTGCTGGTTTTGCAGGATTCTCAGTGTCTCCAGAGATATCGCTGTGGGTTCTCTGCTGCTTCTCCTTGACCGTCCTCCTGTTTGTGTCCTGGGGCCAGGCAGGGCTGTGTGCTCCAGCAATGCAGTGGCTTTTTGGTGGGAAGCCTTCACCAGTGCACGTTAGAGTGACAATGGGGCCGCTCCAGCTTGTGCTTTTCAGCTGGTGTGGCCCTTGTGGTCTGCAAAAGCATGAAGGATGCAGAATGGTTATGACAGACTGCCATAGCTAAAGGCCTCACGTTTCAAGTCAGGTCAGAGGCAGCAGCTGAAATCACAGTGGCTCTGCTGAAGCAGGAAGATCATATGTCAGAGGTGGGGAGAGAGAGAGAGAAAAGAGGCACTTTGTAAGAAAAAGGGACAATTTTGTAGATGGAGTAAGAAAGAGTAATTGCGCTGACTCTCTTGTCCAAGCAAGGGATTTTTCCTGGCTGTCTCTGTCACACTCTTTGCCCATGTTTCCTGTCACACTGGCTGAACAAACGTTGCTCTTTTGTGCCTCGCCTAAAGTAGGCTTAAGTGATTTTCCAGCAAAGCCACAAGGAGTCTCATGGGCCTTTCACCCCAAGTCATCTTCCCTATCGGCACGTGTTTTGAAGCAGTTTTCTACAGCAAAGATGTACCATAGCAAAGGTGTCTCTTTGCAAGTAATCCTGAAAAATCAGCACCCTGGCAGGCAAGTAGCATCATGTCAGTTGTGCAATAACCACTCCACTGGAACGGCATCAGGTGAGCACTGGCATTTCAGCACCTACATGGATATTTCTGTGTCACTAAGAAAACCCCTGGCCCGCCCTCGTAATACGATGAAGTCCAGCCTTCAAACATGTATGTGGTCAGCTGGTGATCGGGTCAGGAAGAGTTAGGGCTTGGGGCTCGTTTAGTCTCTGTACATTACAGGAGAGTGGTAAAAAGGACCAGACTTCAGCGATCCAGGCAGAGGTTCAGTCCTGGCTTCCATTAGTCAGCTCCCAGGTGTTGCCCTTCTTTCCCAAGGGATATACCAGGAGTTTTGGATGGGTGGGTAGGGCTTGCTCTGATACAGCAAATCCCAGAAAAGGAGGTACACCATTCCCGGCACTCCTGTGTCTCCTCTCACACCACTGCTTCCTTGCTAGCACTGGGGCACCAAGGGTTTACCTGGAGGCCTCCACTTGTATTCCTTCAAATACTTTTGGGAAACTTTTTTTAACCCCCAAAGTGTCTTTCGAATATATGACAGAATCCTACTGCTGGGCTCCCTGCTCAGCATTGTAATATTAATGAACTGAAGCCATGCTCGGAGACAGGGACTTTGGCCGACAGGAACTTCAGTGTTGACTTTATGCAGAAAGCAGTGCCAAGAACATAGTAAGTCTCAGCAGTTACGATTTAGAAAAATAAGTACTAGACCATGAAATCTTGTTGTGGGAACACTTTGTGTTACCGTTGCTTCAAAACCAGGAGCCTGAAATAAAACAGAAAGACAAATGTCTCCAGAGAAGTCAAGCCTGTCTTTGATTCAGAGTGCTGGGGGAAAAAAACAGAAAGAAAGAGGAAAAAAGAAAAAAAACCAAGCAGACCACTCTGGTTTTAGTGGAGATTTATGGAGCTGGAGGGACCCATCCCAGCCTGGTTTCTGATCTTCCCACTTGTGATCGCTTCTTCTGTCAATCCTTTGTTTAGTCACTGAGGATATTTTCCACCTCTTTGGTGCCTGCAGTGGCAGTGAGGGAGACCAGGAGAAGTTTCTCTGTCAGCAGTGGTTCAGATTTTGCTAGTTTTCACAAACCGGGTTCCTGCAAATTGAGAAAAATGGAAGGAGGGAGATGCAGAGGAAGGAAAAAAGGTCAATAATCTTTGTCCTTCCTAAAACCTATGAACTATAGCATTGTACCCTCCTCCTTCTCTGTCAGTAGTAAGCTGAGTTTTAGATTCAGGGATGGGGTGCTCAGTGACAGCTCACCGCAAATATGCTTATTTAGAGAATCCTTATGTGGTGTGTTCAGAAAACAATTACTTGCAAAGCTTTTTTTTCCCCATTGTTCAATGATTTTTTAAAAATACACAAATGCCACACACATAGGAAATCTCAAAAGGATAGCTAAATTTTAGGAGAACCATCAGACTCTTTAATAAACATCTTGGGGGCTGGCCCATCAATCTTCCTTGGCATTTCACAGAAACACCAGCTTTTAGCTGCTTCTATGAAGCACCACGATTTTGCAGAGCTGCTTCCTGTACTAACACAACAGACATGAGGATGTTTAAGACTTATCTTAATGAAGCAGCTAAAATAAAAACGACTGCCCAGACAATCTAAAATGGCAAAGCTTGCTGACATGCCATGGCAGCATGCAGCACTTGCATGCCTGGCAATTTCACAGCGTAAGCTATGTTGAGCTTGAGACCCACTACATTTGTCCTAACCTGTTCACTGGTGCTGGCAAAGGAGGATATGGGTGCTCAATTGCCCCTCTTCCCCCTCTGCCACCTCTAGCATTTTTAGGAGTGGGCTGAATTATAATCAGTTCACATGTATGAAAAATTGAGCCTCTCCCTGTCCATATTTATCAGCAGTGTTATCGGAAAAGATATCAAAATGGGCATGAACGTTTTCCACTGGCAAATGCTGTGGAATGCATGGGCAGATCTCCAGAGGGAAAGCTTGATCACACACCAGGGCAGAAGTGCCCCAAGACAGTGTCCCGAGAGGATGAAAACTTTCAGGGGGAGAGAAGAAGGATGAACTGGGGCAAGCTGCCTGACATGGAGTGTGTGGCTGGTCCAGGATGAGAATGGAGGTGCCTCCTGGGGAGCAGAGCAAAACCGTCAGCCCAGCTTGATTGTGGCAGCAAGGGTTTGCGTGAGGTTGTTTACACAGACGTGTATGCTTGGCTCTGCAACATGTTCTGCTGCACCTGGTCCAGCCCTGATGCTGCCAGAAACCTGGGGACTTCATGCTCCACACTGAGGAGCACAGCCTTGGGCCCCGGCAGCCTGGATGTGCAGTGCGTGCTGGGTACATCGGTGACATTCACCATTTCCAGGTACCGGCTTACTAGGGTGCCTGCGCGGTGTGCATCAGATTTCCAAAGTAAGGCATGGGCCTTATCTGTCAGATTGCTGCTGACAAATTGTTTCCAGCACTGTCCATCAGCCAACTAGGTTGTTTGGGGGGCACCAAGTTGTCCATGCCTTTGCTGAAAAGCATCCAAAGAGGAGTAGAAAAAAATAGGCATTAATAGTTGGTAATCAATTCTATTTATATAAAATGACAGATGTTATGAAATGAAACTATTTGACTTTCAAGGCTTGCTTAAATCATTCTGACTGGTATGTCAACACCGCCCCTGGGCAGCTTGAGGAAATCAGCTGTGTTGCCCTACGGGATCCCAAGGGGTGGAACCTCTGCAGAGAGGTTATCAGGCACCCTTTGCCAGCACCAAACAGCAAGGTAGCAGTTTCACACATGCGAAGGGACAATGCTACATCCCCGTGACGTTTTTGACACAACACGGTCTGCCAGTTAAGCATTTGAGTTGCTGAGGTTCTGTGGCTGGAGTTTTGAAAAGAAGACCTCGGAAGGATAATATTTTGGAGTTGGGAGCCAGCGAGCAGTGAGTGCCAGATGAGCTGGGCAGGGTGCACCCACTCTGCTCCACCGCTGTGTGCTTGCCTGCTGCCCACCCCATCCCCACATCACCTTTGTGTGCAGTGCTTGGCAGGCACGAGCAAATGAGTAGGGATTTCTTGTGGTGGGGTTAAACAGCTCTGCTGTATCTACAGGGATTTTAAAGCACTCTGCTAGCTCACCCTTAGGAGAACAGACCATTTTCCATGCCAATGCTTGTGGCCATGCTGCATCGGTAATTCTTCTTCTTGGTTTTTTATTTTTATTGCTGTGATTCACGAGCAAGTAGATGCTGCACTGTGAGTTGTGGGCATGACTCAAAGGAAAGATAAATGCTGACAAGAAGAGGGAGAGGCTTGCAAGTGTAGCAACAGTGCCATTTTCCATAGTTATTTGGTCAGGGGTTACCCTGCAGCAAGTTTCTGATTTCACCAGAAAACTTTTGCAGTAGTGAATGTACTCTCATTCTTTAAAGCTCACAAGTTTTATTGCAACTATTCTTGACAGTGCTAAATATTTGGAATTCCATCCCAAGCTGTACCCTGGATTGGCAAGCAAACCTTTCTGCCTATAATATTTCTGATTTTCCTACCTAAATGGTTTTTCTCGGTATTGTTAAGTGCCAAACTTTTTAACTTTTTGTTTATAAGGCATGCAGTACAAGACAGATTTTAAGGGCAAAAGTTGAAAGTTTACTAGCCCAAGAAAAGTGGATTATTGTGTTAACAGGAAAGACCTGATATTTCTAAAATGGCTTATTGTTTTTTACAAGGACCTTTTTATTGACTGTCCCCCAAACCACTATTGTGATGAGATTTTTCAAATTATAAGGGACAGGAAAAGAAAAAACAAAGCAGCTGTGAGTGGACCAAGAGGAAACTGTTTAAGACACATTTCCCCGCCTCCTCCTCTTTCTTCTTTTGTACTTACTTGCTTTCCTTGTCTCCCACACACACCTCCCTTCACAAACATGTGTCCTAGGATAAGCACAAGAGATTTTTTTTTTTATTATTATGCTGTGTTTGGAAACTGGATTAGGAGGGAAAGATAATGTTTTTTCTTCATAAATACACAGATAAAGTATCTGATTTACCCCAGTAAGGGAGGGAGGTTGAAAGAACAAAAAGGCTTAGGAGAAAGTAGGATATAAATCTTCAGGGTTTCAGCATTCACTTGAGCTATTTCCTGTACGTATTTCTGTGTTTTTTGGAGCTCCCTGGCTCCTTTCCCTGTTGCTGCTCTTCTGCGTGCATCTTCTCCCCAGCAGACAGGACAGGCAGCGGGGAGCAGGGTCTGGGGAGGGCAGCAGGTTGTGCCAATTGGGATTGCTAACCTGGGGAGGAGGAGGAAGGTGGAAGTGGTGGCAGGAGCAACGCCGGCTCCCTGGGCTCTCCTTGGGCTGCCACCGGCAGGCAGCAGCTCCCTGGCACCCCTGCCCTGCCCCAGTGATGCTCCTGGGACTGAGGTGATGGAGAGGATGGTTTTGCAGGTGAATGAGGTAGAAGAGGCGATGCAGCGTCTCGGGGCACATGTGTCTCCCCATCCTCAGCAAGGTGGGATCCCCTCCCTGCTAAAGAGTGTGGACTAGCCCACAAATTTTTATTTTCCTCATGAGGATACCAGTCCAGGCCCTGCTGTGTGAAACATGATAGTAAGGCTGCAGAGCCCAACACTGTCAAGCATTTGGTGTCTACCAGTACGGGACAGCAGTACCTGGTGAGCAAGCTTGACACTGGAAAAACTATGTCACTCTGACCGCAGAGCCTCTTCGCAGTGCCCAGGAAAGGTATGTCACAGCACAGCCATGAAGAGCGGCTGCCCTCGCGGTGGAGGGTGGGTGTAGGTTTCTTCATCTCTCCAGCAACTGTTCGGCTCAGACATTTGTCTCGCATGGCTGCTTTCCCTCACTCAGACAGCAGTGTGGTACAAATCCTCATTGCTCTTTCTTGACTGTAAGCAAAGTCCTGTAGGCAGCCAAGAGCACAAATACAGCTGGAAACCCACTCCCACAGCTGCTCCCTCAAGGTGGTGCCCAGAAAGTGCAGATGCAAATGGTGGGTGCTTACAGCAAAGCAGCAGCCCTCCTCTGCCTTCTCTGCACCCGTCTTTCTCACCAAGCATACCCTTTCCCCATCCCCAGCAAGCCACTGGGGCATGATACTGTGATGCAAGGGTAAGTCCAGGACTGAGGGCCATGAAGGGCAGTGACTTTACTTTTGGTTAGACCCACTGTTGATTTCAGGTGGTTCCCACCTCGATGAAAAATGCCCCATGGACTTCCACACAGCCCACCTTTTGACTGGAGTGGTAGGGCATTTTGTATGTAAAGGGTATCACTTTCTAAACAGCTTTAGCAACAGCTGAATAAATCCAGTTCCTGCAAACAGTAAAGATCGATTTCCATCATCAGTGCTGAACAACAAAAAAAGGTTAATCTTTCCCCCCTGGTTGAACCATTTTAATCAACGGGAATTCAGCAGGACTCACTTCTGCTTTTGTGTGCTGCATGCATACCCAGGGGAACTCCAGATCCAGCCCTTACTTAACTTGCCTATCTAAGCAGGTTACCTTACATGGCTTTTGAAATACTTTATCCCAAATTATGTCGAGCTGAGCAAAGCAGAGCAGGGACTGGGATTATTTGTGGTCCTCATAGACAGTCATATTGATTTATTTTGAGTGCTTTTTCACGCTTATGGGAGCTAATGCGTGTTACATCTGTGTATTAGTGCTTGTTGCAGCTGCTGGCCCTGCAGAGGAAAATCCCCGCTTTAGCCACAGAACTAATGTATCACAGGAAGGGACAAAACAGTCATCTCCAAACTGCCTACACTGCTGTGGCTGAAATCTCATTAGGAGGAACAGTCATCTCCGTGCAGGCAGAGGTTACCACTGGTATCAGTTCAGTAAAACATCTCACTACATGCTTAATATTGAATCCACTGAGCCAGCTGCAATTACCATGAGCTGTCTTTTATTTAAGCGTGCCAGTGAACAAGGTTTCCATTGTCTTGAGACTTTCACTCTCGGTTACTTTGATAGATCTATCAATAGCATTGCTTTTTGGGGGGCTGAAAGCCAACATTTGCAACATCCTGGTCTGGGACGCTCTGAACAAACAGTACATGCTTGCTGCAGTTTTCCGATCACTTATTTGCTTCTCTCATTTTCCCTCAATGACTTTGCTCACTTGGCTGCTCCTTTAGTTGCTTTGTTACTACTTTCCTGTTTCTCCAAAGAATTTCCTCACAGTGAGCACAATGGGGAGGTGTCCTGCCTACTCTCTCCCCCATCACTGATACCCAGGAACATGGGCATATCTCATCTGGAGGCTTGCAGGTAGAGCAGGGACCTGTCTCCAGCAGAGACAAGTGGCTCAGCACTCAGGGGTTCACTTGCAATGTTTTTCTTCCAAATTCCCTTGAAAAGCTGGTGCTTTTAGCATTATAAGGAAAGCTTGTCATTTTGAAACTTGGGATGAAGGATAACGTCAGTGACCTGCCAAATACAGTGAGTGTTTGTGGAAGTACCAGGAATGCAACCAATGGGTTCAATTCATCTTACCTACTGGCGAGCTTGAACGGTATAAACAAGGAGATGACAATTCTGCCCTCAGATAATATGGTTGCAGTTAATTTTCTTTTTCTTATAATACTTCAAGGTTTCAGGTTTTGAAACCTACAAAGGACAACAGAGTTTATGAAAGCTGCATTAGTGTGCTATTAACTTAGAAATCCTCTTGAATTTAAGCTGATATTAAAAAAATATATAAATAAAACCAAATGTGGTAGGGGAAAACATCTTTTTTTTTTTTCCAGTGTATCTGCAGCTGGCTGATTGCTGAAGAATAGCGATGGAGGAAGGCAAAAGCCAAGTGCTTCAAGAGCATACACCTATTACACCCACACGGCTGTACTGCAAGGAGGCTGTTTGTAGCTGGATGATTATGGGATTGGAAAGGAAGGAACAGCTCAGACAACTGGGAATGGCCCTGTCAGCTCCAGATCAGTGCCTCTCATCCAGCCCAGAGCAAGCCAGGGCTCCCCACTGAGGTCCTCTCTACTGGGCTGGGAAACCCATTGCTGGGATGCAGCTACAGCCACAGGTAGCTGCAATGAGGCAGTGATTGTGGCTCACCCAAGGAGGCAGCAAGCCCAGTTTTCCTGGGGAGAACAGACCCAGCACTCCCAGTATTGCAGTGGCACCCAAACTGGTCAGCTCCATGCAGCATCCTCCTGCTGAAACCCATAAGGCAGACAAGTGCACAGAGCTGGGCTACTCAGCATGTGCAGCTCTGCAGCTCCTGTGAGCTGCCTTGGAGAGGCTCCTGCTTTTCTTTTGGATGGTTTTTAGATGCACATTGTACTTCCCGTGTTTCTGGTAACACTTGCAAGAGCCTGAGGGTCAGAACAGTGGACAGGTCTGGAAGCCCGCCCGGATCGTCCATCTGCTCCTAAAATTTCCAGCACAGAGAAAGCAAGCAAACAGCAACAATTAACCTCACCATCCTGATGGCTGGTGACTGCTGCTCAGGGAGCACAGGCCTGACATGGACCCGGTTCCTGCCAACCCTTTGCTGTGTCACTATTGTAAGGATGGCATGAAACTCATCTGGTGACGTCTGAGGGTGGACAGGGCTGTGGAAAACCCAACTCTACTCAGACAGCATGAATGAGAGCTGTTGTTAGCAGGTCTCTGGACGATGAGTGCATCCGGCAGAGCAGGGAATCCCCTGCAGTGAACAAGGGCTGTGCGCAATCCAGCTCTGTTTTAGCCCAGACTACACAAAAAGTGTTTGTGTGATGCTGGGTTACAGCCCTTCTGGGAATGAGAGCCCGCCAGGACCACACTGAAATTTGTTTGTGCTCAGACAGCTAGGAGACGAGGAATGCTATAGCTGTGTTACGAGAATCTCCGAATCTGAATTGCCCTGTGATCTGCCTCTTCCAAAGAAACCTGCACACTGGCTCATGCCATATGAAGTCCACACTGCATTCACTTGGTGCACTGGTGCACACAGTGTACCAACCCGAGAGGTAGCGGTGCGAGGGCTGAAACATGAAAGGCGCCTTAAGGAAGCTGTGTTCAGGTTTGGCTTTCTCATCTGTTTTCTGGGAGTTGGTCCAACACTACAGGGAAAACCCATGATTTACAGGGAAAGCACAAGCTCTTTTCCTCCGACTCTGACCATCTGCTGACTGAGGCCATTTATCTCCACTGAAGCAATGGGGCAACACTGACTTGCATCAGATCATGGTTTGGCCGAATGTGACAGCTGGTATCAGGCACCATGGGATAACGGCAATTGTCAGAGGACTCCAGCTGTCCCTGTCACCCTCATCAGAGAAGTTACTTGCAAACCCTACTATGTGTTATTTTTTTTATGGTGGCATGAAAGCTGTTCCTATTTTCCGTATTAAAATCTGCTGCTATCAGGCATGGCAGTTCTTTAACTGGAAGCTCAACCAAGGCTGCTATTTTTAACCAGAATTTTAACTTTCTGTGATGGCTGCCATCAGCCTTCTCCGGCCCTCTTTTGCCAGTTTCTCAGTGCTTGGGACTGGTTGTTCTACCTTGACAGGAGAAGTGGAGGTTGTCTGTGACAAGTGCATGGAGAGGGCTTCACAGAGACCCTTTTTTCCCCTGCTCAGAAGCTTGCAGACTTTGTAACATCCTGGTCTGCATATGGCCTGGCATCTCAAGTTTGCTGCTCTCACACCACCTGGGCTTTCACCTGCACAGGTCACACGACCCACAGGACTTTAACTGGGATTTGTTGTGACATCAAGAGATTGAAAATGCTTCCTGCACCCCAAAGTTTGCCTGGATTTCCCGCTTACTATGGCCCACGCGTTCTGTCAAAACCGTGATCACCCACCCACCTGGACAGAGACAAGAGGTCATCTTGCCCTGCTTTTGGGAAGGGAAAGCCAAAGCATGTGTGTAGGGCTTGTCTGGCTCCACTTGTGCCGGCTGCTTTCTGACAGCCTGAAAAGGCACTGAGTTTTCTGCAGCTCCATCTACCAGCAGGGATTACCTGTTCATCTTTACACCACCTCCACCGTGGCTCTGCAGAGAGCAGCTAGAGGAGACCTGTACAGGTCTTAGAGGGAAACGCAGCTGGGCTGTGCGAGGTTTTCCTGCCTGGATGGGTGGGTGGCTTCCAGCTCCACCAGCCCACCCATGAGAAAAACACTCATCCCTGAGGGCAGGAAGAGCCACAGAGTTCAAGAACTGGACAGGAACTGTTTTTCTGTGTCCCAGCTGATCTCAGTGAGGATTTTTTTGTGCTCTGTGACCTACCTCCACTTTATTCATCAGATATAAACCAGATAAATAAACCAACAAAATTTGTATGAGACACAAACATGGCCAGGATGATGTCCAAGCTGTGTACTTCAGAGCTATCACCGCTCTGTTTTTTCTCGGTTGAAGGAAGGGTTACGACAGCAGCTGTGCCGCAGTCACAGTGTTCAGTAGTTTCATGTTACCATTTACAGCTGCCAGACTCCATCCCATCTGGCCAGAATAGGGGCCAGGTTAAGAGCTTACTGCAGAGCCCCCGTTATCCTCAGCACAGGGCTGCCCCTGTGCCACAGTATCGCGAGCTCAGGTGTGCAGGGGCCAAAATCAGAGGACAGCAATCGAAAATACAGAAACACATGGAAAGAGCATAGAAACACATGGAATGAGCACAAAACCACAGAATAGCTATGCAACTTCTGGTGCCCAGAAGACATAGCAAGGTAATTTGTAATACTCTCCATCTGAATTATTTTTCATTTGGGTTAAGCAAAAGGAAGCAAATGAAAAAACAAAGAAGGTAGCAACTATCTCTCTGGCAAAAGCATAGAATACATTTTATTTCCCCAGTTTTAGTTAGTTAATCTTCCCTCAGAAATGGCTACAGTTAGCAGCCCCTTGAAATGGCATTGTGCACAGACAGTAAACCCCAAGCATTTCCCTAGCTACTACAGAGCAAAACACAACATTTCTTTGCAAAAGAAAAGGCATGACAGAACCTGAATGTCTATGTGCATTTGTACATTTATTTTGGGTAAAAACACTGGTTTAATATGTGCACACTGGCAAAAATGTGAATATTTATGTGCTTGTACATTAAGTTTTCTTTTCTAGGTATACTGTTGCTCTTGAGAACATTTGCAATTCAGCACCCTGTTGGTTGTGTATTGGACCAGGCTCTTGCAAAAGGAAACCATTTTCTAAATTGCATTAAAGAAACACTGACAATATAAGGAGTTAACTCCTTTCAGTTTCTGATGTACGTGCTTTCCATTCTTGATGTATGTTAGAAAGATCTTCACAGCTGGAACAGCAATTTAACAAAAAGAAACTTGCAAACAGTGCACAGAGGTGCATGGGAGTGATTAACAATCAAAATGAAGGTGGACTGATTTAGATCTATTAGGCCGGATCTACAGTAAGTAACGCCAGGATTGATTGGTGCACTATCCTTTCCTCTCTGGAAGCCAGAACCTCTTGAAGACCTCTATCTGAAGGCAAAACTGGGTGTCTTCTGCTGAGGATCTGAAGTCTGGGTCCTCAGGCTAGGTAGCTCAACGAGTTATTTACCAACTTCCTTATGCAGACTAGGAAAAAGTCCAGCCCAGTGGGAATCATCATTATCATATATGTTTAGTTACAGTCAGGGGTTAAGCAAAAACAGGATTTTGTTAAAATGTAAATGGATCTCAACCTGTACATATAATTTTTGAATATGAAACACACCAATCTGAATATATAAAATTATTTTTTGATGCATTAGCTCTGTGCCCTAAGGTAATTTTTAGTTTGGCTGGTTTTCACTTTATGGAAGGCCTGTCTTGCTCAGGTCCAGTGCAGATTCAGTGCTGCTGTTCCCAGTGCCTGCATTTACAGCAACACGCAAATGAAAAAAGAGGTTTCACCAGCATCTGGCAACCTAAGGATAAAGAAGCGTGGGTAGGCATGGGATGTATGGGCACAGATGGGCACTAGGTACTAAGACCAGGACAAGCAGAGGTCTTCTGGAGCACACCTGGAAGAAGCAGTCCAGCATCCACCTCCAAGGCTTTCTCATTTGCTCACACACCCACTCCCCACCCAAGGTGGTTTATGCCCAACCTCCCAGGCACAGTCACACAGTCACATCTTCCATCTCTGGTTTCCTGCCCTGGTTTGGTTCCTGCTCCCTCTGAGACCTTCTGTGAAATGCATGCTAGAAATGGATTTACTGCTGTCTTCAAAGAAGGAATGCCCCAAGAGAGGATACTGCATAATCTAGCATAGGGATGCATTAAAGCCAGCATAACAGCTTGTTTTAAGAGCATGCAATGCAAGGTGACAATGTGTCATCTACACTGGTCTGACCTCCAGAGCAGTTCTGCTGGCTTTGATGGGATATACTAACATGCTGGCAACCAGGATTAAGCTGCAGCATGTCTTGGGTTTGGGTTTGCAGCATGGATGAGGAATGTCTCTGAACTGATAAATAAAAAGGGCTTGAGAAATCCTCATTTTTCCTGGCCCTCTGTTCCAGGATGTGCTTTTTTCTCAAAGCTGCAGATGTTTTCTGCTGTGTGCTGCAAGATGTCTACTGTTTGCAGCATCCTTTCAGGAAAAAACAAGTCCTTACCTAGACTGACACTTAGGGGGATCATTTTCAGCCTGTTGTCAAAGAGACCAGCAGATTTCTGCAGTGGTGATTAGAGCTTCCCAAGACATGGGGAAAGCTCTGCTGTGCAAGGGGCTGCACAGCTGTGCAAATGCACACAAGGACTGGGACCATCCCTCTCAGATGCTGAAGGCAGAGCCCCACTGCACTGCACAGAGAAGGAAAATGCCTGCAGGCAACCGTTCCTCAAATGCTCCCTCACCCTGGGCAAGGCCCTTCTGCCTTTTTTTTTGTCCAAGCAAAATGCCTGTGATTAGGCACCAGGCTTCATAAGGATGCCCTCCTTCCATATTCAGCTAGGGCCCATGCAATCGTAGGAATATACGGCTGGAAAGGACTTATAGTAAATAAAACCATCAGCATTGAGCAGAAATGCAACAGCCCTAGACCACGTTAGACAGAAGTTGGTCTAAACACACCCAAAAGCTGTCAGGGAAGAAGAGTCCTCTGGTTTGGGCAGCTCTAGGCAATATTTTTTTTGCCCTTGCCCTTGCAGAAAGCATTTCTCCACTTGCCATCGCAGCTCACAGTTGCAGCAAATTGGGCTGATTACTTGTCTGACTTCTAATAGGCCCTGGAAAGAAAGGCTTTGTGTCGTCACACATGATTGAAAACCAAGTGAAGATGGTGCTCATCTTCTTTTCCCTTCGTAAATGAGGACTTCTTTCAGCTTTTCCCCAGTTACCTGTATGTTTCTAAGGCTACTGTATAGTGGTTTTTGCTTCCAGCTAGCTTTCTCCGAGTGCCACATGTCTCACATATGCATGTCACTGCAGCTGAGACCTACCCAGTGCTAAAATGAAAATTACCTTCCTTAGCTGGGGCATACTTCTATCATCCATCCCACAACACTCTGCCTTTTTGCAGCAGCATTATCCTCCCAATACATCTGGTGTCTGTTGCTTTCCTTCCACTCACTGCTCCTATTCTGCTATCTGAATACTCTTTGCACAGTCCCCATAGGTGTTTTTGATTTCTCTTCCAGATGCCGTGCCTTTTTGCTTCTCTTGCTTTTCCTCCTGCTGACTGTGGCTGTGGCCCAAGCATAACTGTCGGCGCAGACGGTTTGTCTGCTGAGATGAAGACAAGTTTGTCAATAAGACATTGACTGACTGATTGTGTTGGCCTTTCACAGCCTGTGCCCTTTTTATCCATTTCCAAGTCCCTGCAAGCCTCTCCAATTTTTTTTCTCCTCAGCCACCTTAGATTAATGGCTGGCATCTTCAGCAGGGTTTAAATAGTTTGAGGGAAACAGCTTTCTCCTTGTCTCTCCTCATGAGTTTAGAGGTTAGGAAATAACTTGCAGGGCTCAAGCAGGGTCAGCAACTAAATGCACTGGCTCTACAATGTTGTTGAACCATGCTGTGGTGATAGCTAGAGCCTCTACACAAGAAATAAAGCTGTGTAGCACCAAGCAGTGGTCAGCACCACCCAAGAGAGGCCACCAGCTCCCATACATGATGGGAGACAAGCAGAGCTGGGGGAAGGTTGGGGAAAGCAGAAACAGCAACCATTTGTTCAACATTCTCCTGCAGCGTTGGAAAGCAGTGTTCGTGGGATGAGAGAGGCTGGCTGCTGCTAGCCATGAGGCATTCCCATCGCTGTCCTGGGCACGTTGCCTCGAATGGTACATCCCAAAGGAGATGCTGAAGAAACCCAGCTGCAAACAGACTGAGGTCAGTGGCCTCCTGGGAAGCTCCAGGAGAGGGTGCTTAGCTCTCTGCCATGCCTAAGGCACAGTCCTCCTGTGGAGAAGAAACAGCTTCCAGAAAACTGGTCCTCTGTTCCCCAAACTCAGCTATTTATAGACCTGTGTTTTCACTCTGAATTCAGAGTTTCTCTTTTTGCTTCTGTAGCTGCTGGGAAAAAAAATAAAATTAGGTCAGCAGCCAAACACTGTTTACCATGGCATGGAGCAAATGGTTTGTTTGGAGGTGCACTTTCTTTGTTAAGTAATTACCAGTGAAGCAGAGAGGAAAGCGGAGGAGACTCCTGTGTGGGTAATTGACAGGCAAAGGCGGTCAGTATCACTGAAGGAGCAGTTGGACCATCCGTCCCCCACATTGCGCTCTGATGCCTGCCACAGTTTTGTGGTTTGCCAGGAGACACCAGTGGGAGCTACAGAAGCTCTGTAAAACCAGGCAGATGGCACAGAGCCCTTGGCAGGGATGGGGCTCAGGAAAGGGCTCTGGCACAGAGTGCCTTTTGGTACAAATTGTCTTTCAACCCTGCCTGCGTTGGAAACACAACTGATTTGTCGAAGGTGCCAGGAGGAGGAGGGTCTGCAGAGCAACAGCTTTCAGATCATTGCCCCAGGGTCATTATTTCTCCATGATTTAAACCTGTTTACTTTGTTCTGAAGGACCTTCTTTGTCTGTTTTCCTAGCAGGCTCTTGAATCCCAGAGCTTATTCCAGTCTGCCTTTTGGTTTGTGTGTGTTTCAAAACCCAGGAAAACCCCCAAAAAGGAGAAAGCATGCATTTTCTAAGAAAGCCTGATAGTCACCTACAAAAAAGGATTACCCAACCGGCTGGTAATTGCAGAACAGTCTTTTGCAAGCGTATCATCCTGACACCTTTGTTTCAGCAACTCATTAGAGGAGAGCCTGCTGTTACTTTGCTCTGCATCCACCCTCTCTGCAGTCGCAGCATTTGCAGAAGTATACAGAGCATGTGCTGCTGAACCTGCTTTACACAAACATGACCTGGCCACAAATGGGAACCAAACCCACCTCCTGACCAGCATTTCCCTTCCTGTCTGGTACGGGCTTGGGAAGGGACTCCCAAGAATTCAAATGTAGTTAATGTTACAGATATGCTGTGGATAAAAACATGCCAGAGGGACAGTCCCACTTCCCCTCTGCAAGTAGAACAAGGCAAACTTGTGCAGAAAATCCCACCTGAATGCCCCGGGGCAGGGGGGTTGCTAATGGCTCTAGGCACAGCTAGAGGCTCACATCAGGGAGTAAAACTGCAAATAAGACCATGAAAAGGAAAATAGTTCTATTAGCTCCCCATGTGCAGAAGGGGGAGGAAAAGGAGGATAGTTTTCATTTTACTGTCTACCATTGGATGAACATAATAGCAAAGATCCATTGATGTTTTCCCTTCTTGAACACATTTTGTCAGTGTTGACTGCATTTGACCAAGGGGCTGAGGTCCCAAGCAGTTCTTACCCTTTTCATGAAAATAAACACTTTAATAGGGTCCTTCTCCACACATTCCCCACTCAACAATGCGTTCAACCTATATTAGCCGTCATGGCATTCAGAGAGTAGCTCAACCACTAGACAGATTAACGAGGAAAACCAGGCTTCATTGATTCAACTTGCTAATTACTGTGAAGCCAGGGAGACATCTGTCCTGCTGCCGCCTGGGATCTGTTACTTGGGCCTTTTAGAAATCAAGTACAGGAAGCAGGGCAAAATTACAACCTAATTATAAATTGTCCCAGGCTGCTAATTAAGTTATAGCAGGGCTGTCCAAACACAATGCATGCTGTTGCAGTGGGCAAGACGATGGGTTCAAGGACAGTTACAGCAGAAGTCAGCAGCCATTGTTCAGCATCCGTCATTGACACAAGCTGACACTGAGACTCTCCAGTAAAGGAGGAGAGGTGAAAGATCCCAGAGGACACTGGAAGTGCATGTTGGCACCCCAGTGTGTTACCATCACAGCGAGCATATTCCCAGGGGTTGTCCTTCAATCTGCATCTCTTTGACCTTGCTTGTCCCAGAGAGAAGCATGTGCAGGGGACTCACTGTGCATGCATCACTCTTGTGTGTAACCTACAAAGAATCTATTCCCAAACCACATCATTCACTGTCCTATGGCTATTTTCCAAGTGTCCAATATGGGAGAAGGGGAACCCCAGGCCATTCCACCTTCCCTGAAAGCAACAGATCTAAACTTCATGTCAGCCATGGGGTTGGGCACCTCCCAAAATAAACAGAGACTCGAAGAACATATGCTTCCCATGACTCAAAACTGTTTTGTTCAAAAAGCAAGGGAGTAGTTAAGATGACCAGAATAAAAGTGAGAAAGCAGTTGTCTAAACAAATAAAAGCTTTAAGCTTCTGCCTGTTTCTAAAAAGGCATCCCTCCCACAGAGCTGGTCTTGTCAGGGAAGCTGTTTGATTTCTGCTTGCTGAGTACTCCTGAGGGACACAAAGCCAGAGGTGGGTAGTTTTCTGCAGTGTTACCAAGGCAAATGGGCTCTGGGCACGGGTGCTGGCACAGGGAGGTAGCGGGATCCCTGGGTTGGAAGTGTGGAGGGGAGGTGTCTGCCTAAAGCCCCTGCTTTCAGCTGCAGCCTGGAAGCAGCTGAGGGGTGTCGTGCAACTGAAGCCAGGCATTAGGGACAGGCAAGCTCCTCTTGAGTGGAAAATTCTTACCCCATTCTCCAACAGCCTTTGAGCCCTTACGCTGTTTATATGGACCTCGGCAGCTGGATTGCTGTCCATTGGTCATAATGTTAGTTAGACATCCCTTTGAACAGCATCTTCACCCCTGCTGCAAAATCCCTTTCCAGACACTGGGGTTTTTGCTCTCTGTTCTCTCACTGCAGTGTCTTCCTTGCTGCTGGTCCTGTTACTGGTGTGTTTTCTCACCTAGGCAGGTCCCAGCTTCTCATGCACAGCAATCCTTCCAGGGAAAAGTTTCTTGGCCCTCTTTGAATCTGTCCGCATTGCAATGTACCTGATCCAGTACCTATGTAGACACAGCACATACACCAGGCCTTCTACAGCTCAGCCCTGGGAAGTGGCTAACTCCCTGGGTGAAAAAGGAGCAAACAGCCTTCCAGCAGGGCCAGAGATGGGCTGGAAGAGAAAGGAAGGTTGTGTGTAATGGCTTTCAGAATCTGAGCTTTTGTGGTTGCCAACAGCAAGAAATACCTTTCAGCTCCACTGCAATTACCCAAGCGCAGAGGTGTTTGTGTGTGCCCCGGGAGCTGGAGGAGCTGAGCAGTCTGCAACTGCCCTGGTAGGGACAGGGAGAAAGGAGTGTGGAGCAGGTGAGAAGGGACCTTGGTGAACAGCTAGCAATCCCCCAGGAGATCCTTTTTAAACTTTGTTAGGTAAACAAAGCAAACGCTCCCCACCCCTCAAAAAAAGAAGAAACACAGCTCTTCTGTGTAGGGGTTTTAGTGCAACTTACAAGCACAAACCTCTGTGAAATGGGAGAATAATTATGCCATAGGATGAGGTTAAATGCTTCCCACTTCACCATAATTTTTAGTGTGGTGGTGTGAGACCACAGCTAGGGACAGAGAGCAGGAGTGAGTTGCAATGCCATGAAGCAAGCAACACCATTTCCTTTCAGGAGCATCAATGAGGCTTTGAACCTTCCCTGCCCACAGCATCATTTTCTCAGAGATTTCTTTCCGGTTCACACTGGGGCATTGCTGCACCACTGAACTGCAGTATTGGTGTCACCTCCGTAACTCAGTGGTACAGTAAGATCTGGTACTCTGAGCAAGGAAAAATAAATCTCTGAGGAGCTGAAACTGATTAAGCTGCGAAAATCAAGTTACCTATAGTCTTTTGCTCTTTCAGAATAATTTTCTTGTGTAAAGGAGTAGAGAAAACAAACAGGTGGTTATGAGAAAGGATGGTGGAAAGGGGATACTGACCAGCATTTGGGTAGTGGAATTGCATTAATACAGCAAGCAGAAGTCTGTTTATTCTCTTACTTGCTGTCAAAGGGGAAAAAAAAAAAAGAAAAAAAAAAAAGAAAAAAAAAAAAAGAGAGAGAGAAAAAGATGAAGAGAGAATATGTTCCTGACCCACTTAACAAGAACAATGTGGAAGTTAGTAAAAAGCTTTGATGTTTAAGAAGTGAGGTTTGTGGTAAGACTGGAAAATACCCAGAACGTAACCCCTTTCTTTTTGCCACAGAGTCCAAAAAAGGGTTTTGGTCCTAACATGGCAGTGAAAGCAGAATGAACCGCAGATATGATTTTGGTCCTCACCTGCCTGCTTTTAAGATTCAGTGATCCTACTCACATCTGAGCCAAAGGCAAGGTCTACCTTAGCTTCAAGAAGACCTGATTTTCATGGCTGGTTCTGATTGCCCACTGTCATATCTTGTATTACTGTTTTTATTACCTATTTATTAAGACCAGGCCTTTCCACACCAAACAGTGCCTCTGTGTTATGCCCCACTCTTTCTTCTTCCCAGCTCCAAAGGTACACGCACTGTCCCCAGCTCAGTGTCACCTCACCAGAGCCTGCCCTCGGGGACGCTGAGAGCAGAGAGGTGCAGATAGGCACAACCAAATCTGCAGCCTGCTTTGGATCTGCCTCAAAATTGGTCAGAACTGGGTGGTGTCCTTTACATCTTGGGCCAGCATTTCTGTTCTCCAATACATTTCCTGCTGCTGAGGCATCAACTGCAAGTGGCTAGGAAAATGATCTGGCTGTGACACATGGGTTCAGATGTCCCTGGGCATGCCACTTTGCTCCTTCCTCTCTACCAGCCCGGCTCTTTTGAGCAGGGGTCGTATGTACAGTAACTCGCCCAGGGTGGAGGCTGGGAAACAGTGCATCTCCAGTTTGCACTGGAGCTTGACCACTCCACTGTATAATACACCTGTAATGACTTACAAACAAAACATTTTACTGCGGCACGGCTGATAATTGCATTTTTGAAGGGAACATGCCTGAGGCAAAATCTGTTCAGAGGCCAAAGCACTCAAACAGCAAGAGACATTTCTTTTGCAGTTTTCCACATCTGGACCTCCCACTAGGAGATAGTTCAATATCTGAGAAGCTTTGAGCAACAGAAGGAAAGAAATAATACGTATTATTTAACGTGTTAAAAATAGAAACAAAGTAAGACTTGAATATTGCTTTGCATACATATTCTTTTTAAGGAGGTTTAATTCTCCATAAAACGGATCATATAAGCCTTAAAAAAATAACTCATATGCCTAGCACAGTTAGCATAGTGGGAAAATTGATCAAACTTGATAAAAGTATACACAGTTCTCATCCAGTGATTGCCTGATTGGTACCAAGGGTGACGTTGTGCAGCAAGCATGAACGATGTCCATCTGCCAACAAGTACTGTAATTTTCCTGGGGACATAACATCAAACATAGAAGACTTTTCCATTAAAGATAAGCACTGTCACTGATCTGTAAGCAGCACGTTTCTTTTTGTTAGCTAGGTCCCAGCACCAAGGGTTGGTATGACCATGTGCAAAACACCGATGGATCCCTTTGAAAAACAAGGTAGGGATAGAGCTGGGTGTCATTCCATAAAAGCTTTCAGAGGGCCAAACATCCTTACTGGTTACAAGGGAAAGTGCTGCAGTTCAACTGACAGATGTTTGGCAAGAAAGAGTGATGAAGGAAAAGAGAAAGATGAAGAGACGAGTGAAAAAAAAAGTTCCTCCTTATTTTCCAAATAACATAGCAAAGAAAGCAGTCGAACACAAAGGACAGCATGAACAGATGGAGCTGACAGCTAACAAGAATGCTGAAGAGTATGTATGGGACCTCCTGTGAATCCATTTTTGCAGGTGAAACATCAATATATCTAAAGGAAAACCACAGCAGGCACTGCCATTTGAACAAAAAATCAGGGAGCAGAAACACACTCATTTGCAACCACTTTCCAGTGAGGTGTTTGGTATGTTGCCTTTAGGAAGAACAGTCACCTACCTTGCGGGAAGCAAAACGTGCCGTGAATTGACACTTGAGGTGTCTTTGCCTCGAGTCTAATCTAATATGCCTTTACATTCACCCAGGTGTTGTGATCTGTGGGTACTTGTTCTGCATCCACATATTTTAATCCTGGCAGTCACTCAATGAGCTCCCAGCAAAGCGATCAGGGCCAGGGCTGCTCAGAAGACTGGAACATGCTGTCCCCTCTGGGGATGCACCCAAATGATACTAGTTTCCCTGCCCAACAGAACTACACAGAAATCTGCCCCACCTCCAGCCATCATAGCATTAGGAGTTTGCATTCATCTAGCTGTGCTTCTGGTAAGGTTTGCTTGGGGTGGGTGCCTGGTTTTCATTATGAAATCCTAAGGAAATAGTAGCCAAGGTCAAGTTCATCCCCAGTGACGTAAATTCTCCTAACTGAGAGGCATTGCCTTACTACTGAGACTGGCCCCACATTCCTCCACAGCCACGTTCACTTTGGTGTAGGTTCATAGCCAAGTTATATGGTGCAATAAGCAGAACACCCTCCCCCCAACCCAAACCTTCAAAGAGTTGTGTCTTTAAGGGAGTAAAAATAAGAAAATAGCCTCTGGGAAGGGTAGGTTTGTTTACAAGCATTAGTAAACACTTTTGGGAAAGACGGGATTTTTTTAGTACAGGCTTTTTATCGTAAAGATAAAAATAGGGATATTTTTTTGGAAGAGAATACCCTACAGACACAATGTGCATTTGGATCTCCCTCCAGAGATGTTCCTGGTCACACAGGTCATCCCATGAAGCTGAAACCAACCTCCAAAGCTTTGCACCAGCAACATAAATGGAAGCAGGGCAAATCTTTGCTGCCTGAGGCAGTTTTCAGCCCCACATATCTCATGGGTAAAGACATGCCTGTTTACCCTCACCTGGAACCTCAGCTAGTTGCGCTCCTGCACAGTGTGACCACTAGCCAATGGTTAATATCCATGGGGTTTCAAAGCCTTGTATGCAAACTGGGGCTAACACCAGTTCCTCATCTGTATAGCAATCTAGCAATTCACTGTGACAGGTCAGGAGCAAGACAGAAGTATCAACTGAGCTAAGGACCACTGCTTTCCAGAGCACCACATCCTACTGCCCTTGAAATAGGACAATTTCACCTGTAGCACCATGACAGCGGGTAGCTCCTTTAGTAATCCCCTCAGAAAACCTTTGGAAAACAGCTGTTCATCACAAGTGTGCACTTTCAGGAGATCTGTATGTCTGTGCGGGTGGTACCAGAGCAGTAAATTGGATGGTGTAGTGGCTGGGGTTTGTAAACTGGTAACCTGAGTTCTGTTCCCCAGTTATTCCAGTTGATCTGTGGCCTTGTTCAAACCGCACAGTTTCTGTATTTCCGTTTTTCCATCTGGCAAAGCTTACCCTCCTCTAGGAAGAAGCTACCCCAGGCTACCCATTGAAGTTAGAGGCAGCCAGGTCCAAAGCCAAGCAGGGGAGGTGGCTTCTCATAGGGTGGGTGAAAGCTTCCCCACAGGCTGTCACGGACACAACCAGTGCAAGGGAAATCCACGACCACTGCATGGCTTCTTCCTTTCTCTCACTGGTGCCTTCACCCGAGGGCCACCACCATGTCGGTGCAAGAGCCCTGCATGCCACAGGTAGCTGTAATGGCAACAGCTGCACAACAAGGTGATGGCTGCAGTGCCATGATTAGCTCATAAATTGAAATCACAGCTGGCTAAGGACAAATATACATGGATAAGGTATGTAACCAGGTGAACCAAAGTACCTGAAAATGAAAGAAAATAAGAACACCTTTATCAACCTAACACCACCTTCCTTGATGACATTGCATGTTTGAAAGTGGACCACTGTGGCAGAGACTTTGGCTAGTCCTCAGCAAAGCATACCAGCCTTATTTGTCACACATCTGTTGCAGAGCTGGTGGAGCTGAGCTGCTGTAATGTTTCCTCAAAAGACCCAACAAAAATCATACTAAAATACTGGGAGACTGGTCAAGACCAGAAAATAAATTCTTTCGCGGTTACAAAAGAGTCAGAAATCACATCCATTACAGGAAATGCCTCAAGCTAAGAAGTGTGACCCTGGGAGAAAACTCAGGGGAGATGCAGCATAACCTATTGCAATAAAACTGCTGCTGGTTCCTGGACATCCATTTATGGCCCCAGATGGAGACAGGATACTATGCTAGTGGGACACGTGGTCCACACTAATGCTTTTGGACAGCTTCAAGCCTTAAACTGCCAAGTACCATCATGAGAGTGACATTATTGCCTTTCCATCGCTGACTCTAATGCAGAAGATGGAGAGGGATGAATCTATGTGTGTGAAGCCTCTGCAGAGCCATTTGCTTGTGTGAAGGTGTGAGTCACCCAGCTGTGGAGGAAAGAGCAGCTTTCTGGTGTTTGATCTTAAAGCCATGTGTATGGCTCCTTTTTGGCATCTCTTAGCAAAAGCACAGGCTCCATGTCTACCCTATATGCCAGAAAGTCATATCTGAGAGGGGGACAGCCTCTTTTAAAGCTGGTGGTTTGGGATGGTGGAGTTTTCCTGCTGGAAGCAAGCTGAAAAGCAGCCAGCTAAGCCAGTGCTTGTGCTGTTCCTGCTATGGCAAATGGTTGGGAAACCCTCTGCATACCCTTGTCCTATTCCAGTTTGGACATGTAGAGGTTGTTCAGTGCTCCTCCTGTGACCTTGAGGAAAAAGGGGCTCTTCCTTTTGCTCTGCTGAACCTGTGGGCTGCTCAGGACCTTCAGGCTTAGGTCACAGCAGTAGCTACACAGCAAAAACTGGAATGGCAAAAGCTGCCATGAGTACAGGATACCTTTATGCCTGAACAAAGTACAAGCTACTCTTGAAAGTAGCTTTGCCAGGGAACAATATGCAATGTGTATTGCTGCATAAAAATACAAATCCTCAACAACCTACTGAAGTATGCTTCATGGTACCTGAGGAGTGCATAAATTCTGTGCCAGATTGTCAACAGCCAACTTTGTGACACAGGACCACTACCCCACTGCAGGGCATCCTGCTTCCTCAGCTGGATGAGAACTGGCTTTCTCTGGAGGTGTGAGCACTCACAGCTGTGCTGATACCAACTGGGTATCATTTGTGTATGTAACATGGTTCCTAGGGCATGTGCAAGGGCACAGAGCCTCTCTGCCTGCATCATTGCCCATGTTTTCACAGTGCAAGCTAACAGTCTCCAGTTGTTTTTCTCTGACTTGCTACATCTGCGTGCTGCTGCTGCTGGCAGGACCAGAATGGCTGAGGCACTGAGCAGGGCCAAACCCTGCTGCCTCCAGCTCCAGCTCTGCATGTGGTGAAATCGCACCTTTCAACAGGAGAGAGGAGTACTTCAGCACCTGAATTCCAGCTTTTGCTGCAACCCTCGCCTCTCCTCTCTCTGCTCTGGCGGTAGATGTCTCCAATGAGCAGCACACCATTGGTGACGTCTTATTTTAAAATCAGTCTGAGGGCTTTCCATGAACCAGGGATCAGGCATCATTGGAGCAGCGTAGTATCAAAGGTTGGGGTACCTTGACAGCACTGCAGCAGTCACCGTGCACAGGAAGATCTCCAGAGCACCAAGAGGTTCACTCTCATGGGGATCTGGGGTCCCCGGGTGGCACCAGAGCTATGCTGCACAGCAAGAAGAGCCAGAACAGGACACAGGTGGGAACAGGGCTAGCACACATGGCTTTGCTATTTAGGAGGAATGAACTGAAATGAGGCTGCATCTTCACCTAAGTAGCCTGATGCTCACATCCAGCAGCCTTGCCAACCCAGCCTTTTGCTTACCTGTTAAACATCTGCTGAGTGGAAAGAAGAGATTGTCCCACCATGCCACCATCCCTTCAGACCTCAGAGGTCTCTTGGAAGAAGTGTTGGTCACTCTTCCCACTCTGTACTGCAAAGAAGCAGCAAAGGGCCCAGCACGCTACCAAACGCTTTCCAAAACTGCATGCAAAACAGAGCTCTGCTGCCTGTAACAGGAACTCAGAGGAGTCACTGCCACCCATCTGGGCTGTGTGGAAGAGCTCGACCAGGTAATAACTTGAGACCCAACTCTAAATTTTCCACCAGCTCATCAGAGACATCACTTCAGAATCACACCAGCCTTCTTCTTTTTTTCCAGTTCATTAAACCAGCATGATCTCAGAAACCCTTCACAAGCCTGCACTGTGGCACATGTGCATGAAAACAGTCTGCTCCATTGCACCAAGTTGGGAGGTACTGAGGGCTAATCCTCAAGTGCCTGCCAGAGAAGCAAAGCCTTTGAGCACATTTAGACTGGAGGGACTGGTCTTTCTCTGTGTGCAAACAGCCTCCCCTGAGATGCCTGCCAACCTCTGAACACACCAAGATCTAAATGCTAAGGTCTAAAAGGAAAGCAACTCCTTCCAGCTGCTTTCCCAGAAAAGAAAATATTTCAGAGGGAAAAGAAGTGCAGAGAGCTGGCAGAGAGAAAAGGAGATAAACTGAAATAACTGGTCCTAAAAGAATTTTCTTTTAATTATTTTTGTTAAAAGGGAATAATATCATAGAATGGAGAAAAGTTTGCAGTTGTAGCAGGTGCAGAAGTCCAAGCCAGCTAATCATTTGACTGTGCTTGAGCATCACCTTCACTTCCAGCAACAGCCTCCAGCACTGCAGTAGAAAGGCTCACCCCAGAAAAAGTGAAAAAATGAACCAACCAAAAGAAAATGGGGAAAAAAGGGTAGGAAAACTTGGTGAAGAGCTACTTGAGAGAGAGCGGAAGCAGTCTGAGAGCCTCTTAAAACTTGAGAGGTTGTGTTTAGGTTATAGCACTACATGCCTTCTGCTGAGTGCTCAGATAGCAGAATCCATTTGGTGGTTGGCAAGGTTTGCTTGTGCAGATATTGGGGTAGTGCAAAGGTTGGGTAAGAGCTGGGGGCATGGCATGTGGTGGGAGGGGTTGGTAAGAAAGGAACAAGTAGAGAAAGAGGTTGCTCTGCTACATCCATCCAGCACCACCAAGCCTTGATACCCAGCGTGAGTTTTACAGTCTGAAAATGTGTGAAGGTTATGTTGGAAGGGTGAAAGCCTCCCAGCTGCCACCTCAGAGGAAGCCTGTGACTTTAGGAGAAGGATTTAGATTTATTTTTAAAGTTTATATTGAAACAGTTTTATTTTCTCCGTTAACTAGTTGGAGAAAACAAGTTTTTCTTGTTTTATTCATGTTTGCAAGTGGGGAAAACTACCTCTGCAAACATCAGAAAGTTTATATTAAACATCACAGATTTTGGGATAGGTGTTCAAGCTCAGGGTTTTTGCAGTGAGCCCTATGTATACCAAGGCAGTCACTAAACCCACACAGTCATCTCCACATCAGTGGGAAACAGAAGGAGATGGCAGCTGAGGACAAAGGGAGAGGAACCATGAATCAGTTCCCCAAAGAAACAGCAAATATTTTTTCCAGTTTTATCATTCTTTATAGAAGCTTTTTCAAATCTGTTTCAGTCTTGTCAATTCATATTGCCATCCTGCTGCAGTCAAGCCAGGCAATCAGATGTCTGATGCTCCTGTGCAAAATATCAATATAGTCTAAAAAAGCAATAGCAAAGCCAGGTAAATACACAGTTTTTGTCTGGTGCTCTGAAATCACTGAAATCTTTGAAAAACATTGAAACAACCACTTGCATAAGAACAATGTTTTTAGGAGTGTTGCTCCCTGCCCTCCACTTTTACCCTGGTTGTAGTGGGAAGATGTAAATACTCAGTCAGATCAGGATGACACTTCCATTATATATATTTTTTTATCACAAACCTAGGAGAACAATGAATTATAACCATGCCCAGTGGCTTCATATTCTTTCAGTGTGACCAAATGCATTCAGAGGTTATCTGTGCTCTGAAAAGAAAAACACAAGCTTTCTGTTTTCATTGTTTCTTCCTTTAGAGTTCAAGGTCCTTCTTCTCCAAAGTTGTTGCGACCAAGTTACGGCAAGCAATGCCAGGCTTGATTTTGCACTGGCATAATATCAGCTACTTTAAAAGTGGATGTGTCCATTCCCATGGGTGCCAGTAAGAAATGTGCTCAAGCCTCATGCTTCTTTTCAAAGTTGTCAGCTGAATATGAAGGTCTCCTTAAGCCATAGAGGCTTTCCTTGAGACTTTACAGGAATGTGTGCTGAAGGACATCTTAAAATGGAGACTGTCTTCCCGGTTGGTATCAGTCAGCCCAGTCATAGTGACTTCAAATACAGATAACTCAATTACTATTAGCTGGGCTATTGCAGACTGTGTGGGGCTCCCCTTTTACCCAAACTTAATGCTCCTTGAATTACAGGCAGTGGAGAACTTGAGCTAAACTGGCACTGTAGAAACTGCTTGGCTTAACCCTCTGTACGTAGCTATGTACATTGCAGTTTTAAATAACAACAATGGCAAAAAATAAAGCCCAAGGGTGTGGCTTTGCATGTGGGGAGGCAAAACGGCTTTGTTTTCCTTCTATATCTAGATTGGTTTGGATAATGGTGATTGCAAACTGAAACTTAAGAATGACCATTGCAAGCTCCAACTAGTGCAAGTCACAGTTTTTCCTGTCTTGTTTCAAGTGAGTTAATAACTGTTTAATTTTTGGTCCCTCCATTTTTACAAGTTTATGAAGTTCATTCCTGCAAGCAAGTCAGTTTGGAAGCATAAGGGCAAGGTTGTTTCTTCTATTTCCCCTAAAGCTTAAAGAAATTATTCTCTGATCCATAAAGCAAAACAAAGCCCCTTTTGGAACCTCTGACACAAACTAACATGTGATCAGCCCAGCAATAATCTTATCAGGCTGCCATTGTAGTTTGCACAAGCTCCAGCAAAGAGGGGCAGCTGGCATTTATTTTTAAACTTAAAAACGATCATGAGAGATGGAAGTGCTTTGGGAGGAATTAGTCATGATTCACAATAATAATCTTTGTTAATGAAGCTCCAAGCAGGCTTCTATCCAGAAGCGGCAAATAATGAGGTTCAGAAATGTTTACAAGCCCATAGAGAATTCATTAATGAAGATCCCTAGTAAAAGAGCTGAAGGAATCTGCAGGATTTGAAGAGCAATATTTATACCAGGGACAATGTTAAAATGCCAGGCTGCGAGTACACACGCAGACAGAAGCTCAGCTTGTTAGGGGATTGCTGTCTATGCTTGTAAGAGTCTTGCATTCCGCCAAGGGCCCTCCTTCTCTGCCTGTTGAGGAAGAAGTAAGGCAAGCTTGTGGTCAAAGTTACCTATGATTTGGAAATCTCTGCAATTTCCACTGTGACTATCACTTGTGGTCTCCACGGGCATCCCCCAGTGCCAACACAAATGCACAAATTTACATGCAATTGCAAGCCTGCGGTGCAAGGTTTCTCCCTGAGAGCTGCCTCCTGCCACCCCCATTGCTCAGTCACCCTGAAATCAAACCATCCGTGAGACCCCAGCGGCCACCACAGAGAAGTTATGGAGAAGTGCCATCTGCAAGCAGATTGCCACCCGGGTCAACTGATCACAGCTGTGTGTCAGTGGTTGTTTCTGAATAGCAGAGGGCTACCCACCTTACACAGGCATCACAGAGGCCAAGTGGATGTTCATACCTGGAAGGTTAAAGCTATAAAAAAGCGCTATTTGATCTCATGCCCTGGGCTAACAATGACAGACGGGAGATCTTCCCAGAGGGCTCATGGCATGTGAGGGATGGCACATTGCAGAAGCAAGACATAGTAGATCTTGGACACCCAGTTGCTGCTAAATCACATAGCTACAGACTGCCAAGCTTGCCACAACTATGAAGGATCACGGAAACAGAGATCCGTTGATGTTGCCTCTGTGTGCGGCTTTGAGGAAAACTCAAAAGCTGTGTGAAATGCAAGGGAATGCAAGGATTTCTGTGCTTCTTGCTACTCAAAAATTGGAGGTACTGAGCCTTGTTTCGCTGGCACAGACACACAGCACTAACACATGCCCCGTGCTGCATTCCTTCCCCAGGAACAAACCCTTCTTGAAGACTAAAGGAGTTTTGTCCAAGGGCCAGCCATATGACTGAACCCTAACTTCCAGTAATTGCAAAGTGCTGTGGCCAGTTCTCAAACCCACTCTAGCAGGAGCAGAGTGACTTAAGAAGCCAGTCATAGCTCTGCCCTGTGCAGGTGTGGGATGCTGGGCAGGGGAGGTAGGGGATCATTGGATTCTCTGCAGCTCCTGGCCAAGGAAATGCCTCACAAGCAACATTCGTCCTTCCTCTCTCACTCTTGCAAAGGATCTGCCAGCACCTGAGCTGAGGTGAGACTGCCAAGGGTTTGAGGTTTTATTCCTCCTGTTCTCTGTGAAGCCTCTCTCATTTTCTGGTCAGGAATGATTACTATACGCAGGTGACTGCTTGGTCTTGCAGTGTGGGTACAGGGCCAGCAGCGTCATCCCCTGCCATGCCCTGGCACCTGCAGCTCTCCCTGCTCGGAGGGATGCTCACTCTCATGCACGGTGTGATGCTGACACAGGAGATCAAGGAGGTGTGATCTGCCCTTGCTCACAGCAAGGAACAGCATTCAGCATTGCTTTGACATATGAGCACTTTCCCTACTCTCTGAAGGGATGGTACTAAGCAAGGGTGTAGACAGGCTAGAAGCCAAGGTTGCATAACGTTGCTATCTGGATTTTCAGCTGAGTTTTCCCTTTAATATCTTCAACAGTTTTATGACTGCATGAGCGCTGTACAGGCAGGAACACAGCCAGAGGGTCAAGGGCGGTGATTGCTGCCTTCTCTGCTAAGCCTAAGGAAGGATTATCAAGGAGATGGAGCCATACTCTTTTCAGCAGTGCACAGCAAAGGCAACTGTAAAAAGTTGCAGTAAAGGAAATTCTGGCTACACACAAAGGAAAAATAATTTGCCATGAGGATGGTGAAGCAGTGGAGCACAATGCCAAGAGAGGCAGTGCAATTTCTCTCCTTAGGCGCTTTCAAAACTGGGCTGAATAAAGCCCTGATCAACCTGACCTGCCATTGAAGGTAACCTAGCCTTGTATAGGAGGCTGGATGCGATGTGTCTAGTGATCCCTTTCTGCCAAGACTAGTCTGCATTTTTTGTCCCTCCTGAAATTCTGAGTAGCTGGAATAATTCCTTTCATGAGATCTCTTGGACTGGGAGAGAGGCTTGCTAGGAATGTTGATTTTAAACGAGAAATGCCAGCTTGCAGCAGATTTGCTTGTTTGGGAGAAGGAAGAAAATTTCCAAAATCTCACAAAATTCTTCGGGCCATTTCCAAAGCATATACAAATTCAACATAGCCCAGCTGCCTTTAGTTTACTGTGGGTAGAGGTCTGGTCCCCCACATTTTTTTGCATGATTGCTTGCCTACATTCTGTCTAAAACACACAAGGTTTCAGAAGTCCACCACCACAGTTGTCGATAGGCAACTGGTCCTGAATGAAGTATTTCAGAGTGTTATTTGCTTTGCCTTCTTTTTTTTCTTATTTCCTTTTTCTTCTTTCCTTTCAGATTTCCAAAGAAGTTTCTTAGGCTTGATTGTATTTCAAGAAACACTTCAAAAAACCCCCCAAAACCTGTCCTTGCAAATATTGGATAATTGCAGATGACACCAAATGGGAATGGACCAGTCAATATGCACAAGGGCAGGGCTGCCGTACGGAGGGTCTGGGACAGGGCGAGGAAGGGGCCAGTGGGGCCCCATGCACTTGTGCAGGAGCGCAGGGCAGCCCTGCCTCAGGCAGGCAGACCCCCCCGCAGCGATGCCAGTGGGGCCAGGGACAGCTCTGTGCCCTGGCACGCAGCAAGCTGAGCTGGGACGGAGAGGCTGGAGGTAAGTGAAAGCTTTTTCCCCTACACGGACAGCACAGGGAGGTGATACCACCTCTGTCCTTTGAGATTTCCAAACCTTAGCCGGATAAAGCCCTGAGCAACCTCATCTGATCTCACATCTGGTCCTGCTTGGAGCAGGAGGTTGGTCTAAAGATGTCCCAAGGTCCCTTCCCCTCCCTGCTACTTTTGTTTTATTTTGTTCGGTCTCTTCTTTGCAAGTGTCTGGAGAGTATCATTACATAGATACAGAAGATATGTAAGCCTTATCTTCAGGCTGGGGTGGACGTTTATCTTTTCCAAAGACCTTGCTCCTCCAATGCTTTGTCAGATGCTCACAAAGAACAATAAATTGAGAAAAGAAGCCTCCAAACTGTGGTGTCCTTTCCCATTGAGGTCTGGTTTGCTTTTGAATATTATTGTATTCCAGTACTCCTAGTTCACCCAACATCTGGAAGCTGATAGAAGCAATGGGCTACACAGATTGAATTCTACCCTTTTTCCAGAAATATGCAAAAAGTTCCACATATAAGAAAAAAAAATCCATTTGCTTCTTTGTACAGAAGATCTTTAAAAGCTGCATCTGGACTTCTGTAGCATTTATGAATAGTTCTTTTCTCCAAGAGAATACTGTTACCTTCACCTTTCTATTTAAAATTAAAATTCCCTTTGCATTGTCTCCCCTAGGATTTTCTGCCTCCCTGTAAGTGTTCAAGGCCAGGTTGGATGAGGCTTTGAGCAACCTGGTCTAGTGGAAGGTGTCCCTGCCCATGGCAGGGGAGTTGGAACAAGATGATCTTTAAGGTCCCTTCCAACCCAATCCATGATGCTATGATGATTTTATGCAGAAAATCTATCTTGCTGTAAACCCACTCCTATACACAAAATTTTTTGCACAACTGCTAAAGACACAGCAGCAAGTTACTGGAGTTCTGCAAGTATTGTAAGATTATTTTCAGGACGTGATCACATTATTATCATGGCTTCTGTCAGAGGGGTCTTTGGGGGGGTTTCAGAGCTTTATTCAAAGAGGGAGAATATCCCAACCTTCTGTTACCCTGGCAGCTGCTCTTCCCATCTGAAAAGTAATAAGTAGTTCTTTTTCTGTTCTGATTTGGTTTGGTTGGGGTTTTTTCGTTCGTTTGTTTTTGTTTTAAGGAGTTTGTTTTGCATAGCTCAGAGGCTGAATCAGAGAAGAGTAAAAGACCAGGGTGTGTTTCTGTCTGGCCCTGAGGAGTATCTCCAGTGCTACATCAGTTTCCAAGTGTATCTTTCTCCTGCCTGGATGGCAGGGACAAAGACATGGTTATCTTCCAGGAACGTAGATACTTTGCAGTCACCAAGACACAGTGACTTTGATCCTGACCTGGGTGCTCAGAGCTGCCAGTGCTCTCTCTAGAAATATTTAGCAACATTACCATGAGTGCACTCACCAGTGCGCTGCCCGGGTTCAGTCCTCCTTAGTAGCTTCTACAAGTCACAGCATTTACTCCTGAGATGAGTGCATGCCAGTCCCCAAACAGCAAAACGTGATCAAGCTAAAAATGTATATGCAGTTTGTGTGAGAAGGAGGGAAAAATTGAAGTGACAGACCAAAGCTAGAAATCTGGAAAAAATCAGCTGGGAACTAGCTGAGTTAGCCAACATCTTCTGTGCTGCCAGGCACTGGAAATAACACTGCTGAAATAAATCCATCCATTGGATCAGCTGGTGTAAGATGGAAACAGACAACGACTACAATAACAGGATGCACCACTGGCAGGCAAGCTGTTGAGCCAACACTTTTCAAAGGTGCAGCAATCGCAATCTTGTCTTCGTGTCAGGAAATTAAAAAGAAAAGGCCCTTTAAAGTCAAAGCATCAAAAATGCTGAGCCAGCTCACTCCCCTGCCTGCAGGAAGCAACAGCAGCAGTGCTGAGACGCTGGTGGAACACAGGAATGTAGGAAGTCACGGGAAAGCCAGAGAGAGGCAAAACCAAAATCCTCTCTCCAAACCTAGGCTCTTCCTAGGTTAACAGCTCTCATGCCGTGACTGCACACTGCTGCTGAACTGGCACTGAATAGTTATTATATTAAATATATGCTTTGGGACACCATCCTGCCAGCAACACGGGAGTATCTGTAGCCAACGAGCTGGGTGTTGACGGCACACAGCTGTTGTTCAAGGGCTGCTAAGCCACTGCCAACATTGCTGCCTGGCCATACGTACAACTCATTTTGTTCTTACACAGTGTAATACTAAGAAATGAAGGTTAAACAGCAGATCTGCTGACTCTCCCCTTCAGCCAGTTCAACAAAATAGGAAACCACGGATGTTTCTCAGCTATTTACAAAGCTGAAATCTCACAGTCTTCATAGATGCTCTACAAGGTAAATTAGACACATCACATATTTTATGCTAATGCGTGGTCTGCTGACAGCTATCAAGTGATAATTTGTTAGCCTTTTAATACAAACAGCACTGAAAAGCCATCACAAGGAGTATTACAACTACCTCAGCAATTATTTGTGCTTTAAATCTCCATTATTTCTGCAGAGGGGAAGGGGTTTTTTAACCTTGATTACTCAGTGGGTGCTTTAAGTTTTGCCTGATCTCCCTATTAATCCCAATTCTTGTAAAAGAAGATTAAGATTTTTTTATTCTAAATCTAATGTAGGGACAGCAGCTCTGAGGGTTGGAGCAGCTTGTTTGATTTTTGCTGGGAGTTCTGATTCTCTACATGAGATACACGAGTTCAGGTGCTAACACTCTGGTTTAAGGCAAAAATTTATTATGGGACTCTTAACAGCTTGTTCTAGCATAAGCAGTTACTTTCTGGTTAGCAGCCACAGACTTCAAGATGTCCTGAACCTAAGCAACTTTCTCAGTGTATTTCTCTCTTTATCCTCACAAGACATGTGGTTGAATCACTTGACTGTCTGCAGAAAGCAAAGGCTGTCCAAAATACTGTATGATGCATTGCAAGGATGCCCCTCCTGGGAGCAAACTGCTGATCCTTAGTTTGTTCTATGCTGGATGTTGTTTGGAAACCTGCCAGCAAAGGCAGGCCAGTTTTGGAGCAGGGACTGCTGCCTCTTACATGACCAGTGGATTGTATAGCTCATGAATTTATAAGCACTGCAATGCCTAGCTTGAGCCTGAGCTCAAGCTATGCTGTGTGACCCAGAGCTGCCTGGAAATCTGCTGGGTTTTGATTGAGGCTACTCCCTAAACTGACACTGAGCAAATTTTGCCCAGTGTTTTCTAGAATTTACGTCCACAGAGAGTGTAAATCAAGATGTTGGTTTATTTTATGCTGATTATCATTAAATTATTTAGCAAATAGTTGGATATTAAATACAGAAACATTTTTCTTGAGCTATTATTTCTACTCCTGAATTTATGAGATTTTCTATTTTGTTAATATCTCCTTGTTGATCAGGAAATTTGTGCTTTTCAGTTTTACATGATATACACATTCTTGAGCTGCACCACCAGCAAGAGTTCCAGTTCTGCATGGCGTTTTTCCAATGTCCTCTTCACTTGCCTTTCATTTCTGCATTTTCTGTCAAAAGAAAATATCTGAATAACCTTGGGACTGAACAAAACAAATCCATCTTGACATCCTTACAATAAGGAAAAATATCCATGGTCTAGCAAATGTGAATTTAGAATCACAGGAAAACTTTAACATCATTTATTAAAACTCCAGAAAAGGGAGTGAAAATGAAAGCTGGTTTGTTTGTTAGGTCTTGCAAATATTTATTTATTTCTAGGCACGGGTGACATATGCCTTCATTTGGCAAATCTTGTATTTAACTCAAGGCCTAGATACAGGCTTTTAGAAATGGAAATGGGATTTGGTGCAGGTTTCATATCTCTCTGTACTTAGTAATCAAAAATAATAAAATTGTAAATAAACACTATCTAATGTATAAAAGGGATTATATTTTTTCTGACACAATTGTCTAAGAAATCATTTAAAGCTATGCTTTTTTCTACGAGTTCCATGTCTTCCTGTAAGAGTAACAGAGGCAAGGCTTGGTCCTTTCTAATATGACATCTTAATAACTAATATTTAGCTTCAGTAAGAAGCAATGCAAAATAACATTTTCTATTACCATTCCAGGAACTAATCAAGTTTGTACTTGGGCTGCACGTATTTCCTTACAATTAAGCCCTTTCACTCCAAGCAGGAATATGTTTAACAGAAGATGTAGGAAAATTACAATACTGATCTTCCAAGGAACACTAATCCACTGTTACTATTTGCCTGGTGAATAAAGTAAAATTCTTTCTCTTTTAAAGTCTCTAGCAAATCTCCCTTATAAATCTCTCCAGAAAGAGTAGTAGCCATAGCATTAGACCAGCTAATAATTGATATCCCACCTGCAGACTTTCTACCCCTCTGCTTCAATTAGTCCATCATGTGGTTGATGTACAGCTGGAATATTTATTCCTCCCCTGACAAATGTTCTCAGGGTTTTTTTAACTTCAATATTTTTGAAGTCTTCAAAGGACTAGTGAAGTCATGTTTAGCACAGGTTTGGACTTCATCAACTGTCTTATGTTGAATGAGAAAATCTAAAAGATGATTTCCAGAGGATCAAAGCTCCTTTAGATGTTCCTCTGGCTAGCACAGGCAGAGGTTACAGCACACTGTTAAATAGAAGCATTTTTTGGGTATCGCTATGGATGACTTGTGCAATAAACGTAATTACTTTTTTTCAGGTGGGCATATAAAATTTATTGGCAGCATTACACAATTTGTCCACAGTTTTACAGAAGAAGTTAACTCAGGCTGTGCAGTGGCTTTATCAGACAAACAGTTTTCCAAGTCCTGTCCCTTTCAATGCTTTTCAAATAATGATTTAGCTTTCTGAACGCCTCTGGTCTTTCAGGTACCAGACTTCTTAGAGATGGATAATTACCATTGAAAGATATCAACCATTTCCAGCCCACCGGTGGTCAAAATACTCTAGCCCCAAATGAACAACATGATCCAGAAGCAGCAGCTGAAGTCCAGTAAGGACCTCAAAACTAATTAACCCTAGGACTCAGCCTGCAGACAGGAGGTCCCAGTTCTCACCACTGTTTGTTTAAACCTTTTTTAAGGATCTAATTTGTTCTTTTTACTGTACCAGACCTTTGACAACAGGAAAGTATAGCTTTTCTTCAGTGGCTGGTAATTGTGTGTGAGCTGTAAAGACCTCTCTGCCAAAGGATGATCTTCCATCAGAGATAATTTTAAGGTCAAAGTGCCCCTTCACTATAAGTGAACTCTAGCAATGACTTCTGCAGCAATACTTTTCAAAAATAAAAGTTTCAGTCTATTTTTCAAGACTGTCAAGTACTGGTTCCCTTGGCTGGTTTTGGAAGTGACTCCAGAGACTTGATCTGAACTTCAGCATGAAACTGGAAATGCTTTGGGTTTCAAGGGTGCATTACACTTGGTTACTGCAGCATTATTTTATACACAAATCCCTGGTGACACTGGTTTACATTTAATTTTGTAATCAGCAGCTATCCTGCTATTTTCAGTAGTGGTTAAACTTGGGATTCACACTGTTGGACATTCCTGCAATTTATTGCTTATTGGAGGCTTTCCTATGATTTTTGCACTTGTCTTTTTCTTGGAAGTTCTGCTTCAGTATTGCCTTTTCCCCAGGTTTTTCAACACTTTTGGTATAACAAGCTCTCTGTTCTGTAGTTTAATGAGAGTGACAGGAACTGGGTTAGCTTTTGATATGGTCTGATTGCAATCTATACAAAAACTGTCTGGTTTCTCCAAACATCATGACAGACTGTATTTTGCCCTGTGATTGATTGTCTGTGTTTTGGTGGGTTTTTCTTCCCCACTTTGAATTAAAAATTATTCTCATTTACTGTTATCTCCTCCCATTTTTTAAAAACAGCCTAAGACAATTTTTAGCCAGTGTGATAGAAAGTATTTGCACATTTTATCACTATACAACCAGAGGAGGTGAAACTAATAAATATTACTGATTAGGCAGAAATGTAACGAGTGCTTTGCAAATCCAATTAAAAAGTGAAAATGGTACTGCTGTGTTTTGACATTTCACTGCATTGTTACAATACCCATGGATCAACTCAACATACAGAGGTGACTGCAACTTATATTATTTAAAATAGCAGTAGGTGCTCAACTTTCTAAATATATTTAATGTGCATATGATGCTTCAAATATTTTATTTCAGTGTTGTAATAACTCATGTTAACAACAGAAAATGTTTTAACATGGATGAAGATCCCTGAGTGGTGGGTAGGACAAAAAGAGTTTTTTTATTTTGGTAGATTAGTACTACTGGCGCCACGCTGGAGAGGGCGTGTATAGAAGTGTCCTTGGAAACAAAGATGTTTTAGGCTGGCTTCATTTGTCCATATATTAAAGATGCCATCCAGGAACACAATATGGTGCTGGACCCAATACATCTTTAACATTGCTTAAAAGTACGTATTTGATTGGACAACATTGAGTGTGTTAAATTAATTATTTAAAGAGATTAGACAAAACCAGCATGAAAGACCCATAAAAGAACAACTGTAACACTGCCATGTGTTAGCTCTGCACCAAACCAGAGCTGGAGGATTTAGCAAAACTCTGAAGGATCCTTCCTATTTCCATAGCACAGCAGACAGGAAACTAAACCTGGAGACTGGGGACACTGAGTGAATTCGTAACTAGATTGCTACTTCTAAAAGCATTTTCTAGTGCTAAGGCACTGCAGGTCTCAGCTTTAGGGTCTAATGATTTCTAGAAATCTGGAATGGCAGCTGCAGTCAGATCAAGGACACTACCACAGGGACTGACAAGTGACACCAACCCTTCATCTCCCATGAAACACTTTTGGTCCAGCAAAACAGTACCCATAAGGGGCAACCTATACCTTTCCATACTTTCATTGCTGAAACAGTAATCCAGTTGTTTAGCTCTAAGTCCTTTGAGAACCAGTGTATAGTTTTGGATATGCTGGCTATCTCACCATAAGCTATATATGTATTTTACCACACCTATGTATAAGTAGCAAAATAATTTTCATTTCCTAGTTGTGTAACAGCTCAATGATGTATTAAACATATCCCGAGCAATTTGGTATCTCCGCAGCTCCCCTCTGACCCTCTCTGGAATGGTAAGAATGATCACAAAATCCTTCAAAGACACTTTCCAAACTATTTTCTGGTAAACTCTAGGATCACTTTGAACTTACAGAGAAATACCACTATCTCATGTACTTTGATGTCCTGGTGAAAGTCGGGTGTGTTTATAAACTGCGTCTTCTCAAATACATACAACTTCATATAGCTGAATTACCACTTCTTCACGGTAAAGGTTTTTATCTTAGATCTACAGTCATGAAGCAATTTTTCATCTCGCAACACAGATCACAAAAGCAGAAGGTGTGGCCCCACTGGCTCTAAAAAACTAAAATCAGCCTCCTAAATATGTGCATTATTAGTTTACCATCTTTGCCCAATTTAACATAAGCTAACGTATTATGTGATGAGAGGCAGCTGGTGACACTGTGGCATTTGCTTAATTCCTGATGCAGGGAGAAAGCACATTGCTGTCCCAGCCAGGCACTGTGCTCACGGAACACAGGAACCACATACTGGTCTTTCTTCCAGTGGTTTCATCTCCATGTGCTCATCAGGTAATATCATCTGCCTTTCAGCCCCTGCAGTGACAGAGCAAACTGGAGCAGATGGAAGGCTGTAAACTGGAGGAAACGAGGGGAAGAAAAATGCAGAAGCAATAACAGTGTGAGAATTAAGTGAAAAGTGCTCCTGAGCTAGGGCTTGAACTTCGTAGCTTGGTCAAACCATGTGAGATGTCACTAGTGCCAGCATAATAATAGAAATGAAGAACAGGATCTGAAAGTCAAAAGGCGTGTGACTTGTTTGTGAGATGCCATGGTAGCTGTCCCCACCTAGGGCCACGTTGCTTTATCCCCTAAAGGGACATTTTATGTTTTCTGATTGCACAGTATCTTTAGGATCAACCTCCCACCTTTTATGAGGATGGCTCCACGCCCTTGTTTTTTGATAATCTTCTAGAGAGCGTAACTCTGAGGTGAAAATTGCATAATTTCTATTTATATCTTTTTGCTATCCTTGAAAGAAGCCTATATTATTCTAGAGGGAAAAAAAAGTGCACGCTTCACTTTGCTAGCAGCATCCATGGTACAGGTTTCCTAACATTAAGGCAAATTTCATTGGCAGAAAAAGGCTAAGTATTTTGAAGAAAATTGCTAGAAGAGTCTTAAGACTTTGACTTTTAGTTGAATCTTCTTGCTTTCAGAAATATTCTAGTGTATCTAAACATTCAAGATTTGACTCCAGTGCCTATTACATATTTTAATTTCAGAAGTGTTAAGGGTCTTTTATAACTGTTTAAATGGGAAGTTAATTTGTCTATAACTGCTTCTAAACTTTCCCCATAGTTCCTGTATACAGCTTAACTGGCAGTTAAAATGGTAACTCTTGGATATTGTTTTTTGCAAGGACATGATGTCACAGCTATCAAATGTAAAGCATTACTTCTTTTTCTAATGCATAAAGATGCTGGCATAAACTTGCAATGTTTATAAAATCTAGGTTTTAGTATTAGCCACAAGGACCTGATAAGAAGTTTTTCTTCCAGCAGTGCTGAGCTATATACTAGCAATTGCTGTTCAGATTAAATCTATGAAATCATGCAAGTCTGGGAATGGTGGGATTGGTGCACATACCAAATTGGCTATTGTCACCCTTTGGGGTTTTTTTATTTGATATTTGAGCATCTGGGGACTGGGAAAGTTTCCTCTCTGCAGTTAGAAGGCACAAGGTCTACTGTAGCAATTAACTGTGAAGTATTACTAACCTCCTTTCTATAGACAAGACTGCTTTCTTTAAGAAATTGGGATGGGGAGGGGAGACAGCCAGGAATTTAATTTGCCTGATTTAACTGGGACTGGTTAAGAAATCAAGGAAGCAGAAATGGTTCTTTCTTTTCTACAGTATTTCTTCTCCTGAGCTGAAAATGTGACCCACACTTCTAATGAATCTCAATCTCGTTGGATCTCCTGAGGTCTGGCCACCTGCCCCGCAGCAGCAGGAACGAGGCAAATCCTTGCAGAAACGGGCTGGCTGGTACCTCCCGCACGGTGGCCTCTGACCCCCAGTACTTCCCACCCCCACACGGCACCCAGTGTCCGGGGCAATATGGTGGGTCAGGGCTACTTGCATTAACTCCTTTCTGCACTGTTAGAGACCTGTGCAGGTCTCAGTGGAAAAGCAATTAACTGGGAACAGCCACTCACAGGGACCTCACGTAAGTCTTCATGTACCAGAGGCAAAAAGGAGGAAGTTTTTTTCTCTTGATTTGAAATAGGATTTTAAGAAATCTAACATTTTTTTGTCCTTGGAAAACACATAATTGTTTTGCTGTTCTCTTTCATTTAATGTTTTAATTGCTTCCAAAGTCAAGCGCCTTGACACAGCTGGAGCCTGGTCTGCTCACCCTATTTACCTGAATAGCTTCAGGACAAAGAAAGTCTACCACTGCAGCACACTCCTGATCTTCTGTCACTACACTCTGGCATAAATGAGGACTGATCATGGTCACGAACTAAGCATAACACAGTGTTTTATGGGCTGGAACTTGCTCAATCTCTCCATGGCATTCAAAGTTGTAATATTAACCTTTCTAAAACATTCATTGAGTTTCAACTCAGAAGTGTTAAGACATTTTAAAATGAGCCTTATCTAAAATTTGTGTACAAGCAGGGAGTGTAGAAAGTGACTTGAATTAGAGGAAAGAATTCCATCCCATAGCAAGTATACTATTCTAGACCCCGTCACTTCCGTGGTGGTACGTGAAAAACGTACTGATGCCGGGGGTTGCCCTGACCCACGAGCAGGACCTTGCCCTTGGCCTTGTTGCACCTCATGAGGTTCATGTGGTCCCACTTCTCCTGCTTGTCCAGGTCCCTCTGGATGGCCCCCCATCCCTCAGGCGTGCCAACCACACCGCTCAGCTTGGGGTCGTCAAGCTGGTGACCTACATCCAATCGTTTACTAAAGCTAAGTTGCTTACAGTTACACTTTCTGTTTTGCTAAGCTGCCGATAGTGCTGTCTTGCATAGTTTTTAATGTTACCTGTGTAATACAGCAAGGCTTATTAAAGCAGTTGAGAATGATAATACGTCTAAACAACACGTGTCCCCCCCTCCTTTGTGAGGAAGCGGGGAACCACGTTCTGTTTACACTCCGCCGTGCTCTAAAACCTGATATTCGCTCAGGAAGCTTTGGGATTTGTTGTTTCTCAGCTCAGAGGAGCAGAGACGGGATTTGACTCCTCGGCAGGGAAGGAGCAGACCAGCTGGGCAGTTGTGGCAATTCCCATGTCGCTAGACCATACCAGCCTGCTTGCCTCCATGTCCTGCCCACCCCATTGTGGAGCAGCGCACCGTGGTTTTTCCCTCCAGCAGCTTAGTCCCAGGTGCGCCCCTGGCTCCTTGCCCCAGGGTCGCTGTGCTGAGAGCTCCAGGTCTTGCGGCTCGTGCTGTGTGAAAATGCCAGTGCCAGCGAGTGCCTCTCTGTCAGCGTGAAAGCTGCAACCACCAAACTCTTCCAGGGCCTGCCACTGCAAGGGCTTAAATTGATTTCCTGCTTACTGCTACTGCTTACTTTGGGTGGATGTTGCACACAAGAGGAGAAAGAAAAAGAGAAGAAAAAGCGGTGTATTTCCTCGTGCCTCTTAGTTGGAAAAGTACCTTGCTGACTATTCCCTGACCAAAGTTTCCTCCTCTCCCCTGGCCGGGTACTGTGTCGGTGCCTTCATCTCGGTGCCTACGCACAGCTGCTAGTCCTCTGTGCCACGCGTCCCGTCGGGGAGCACAGGCAGGGGACGTAGGAAGCGGCTGCCCTTGCAAGGCTGGGTGCTCACCCTGCAACTCCAGCACAGTGCTGCATCCCTCTGCCTAGCCAGGCGAGGTCCTAGCATCGGCTTAGGAAGTGGGACGGGAGCAGTGGTGGCTGGTTGCAGGATCCCAGCACAGACCTCTTCAGCTGAGGTTAGGATGCTGTCACAGCAGGTCCTCCACGCTTGTGGCAACACCAGGCGTGCCCCTAAGCCGGACACCCTGGGCAAACAGCACCCAGCTCCCATTCTGCTGGCAGACCCTGGCACCTCTTGCTGCGTCTGCAGAACGGCAGGAATGAAAACGCAAGTCTTTCGTAGGCGGTCTCTTAAATGTGAGACTTTTGTTCCTAGAGATCGCAAGGGAGAGGTGCCCGAGGAAGAACCAGACGAGAAGACAGCAGGTGACAAGGCATCGAAGTGTTCAGGTAGAGATGAGCCAGGAGCTGTGGCTCAAGCCAGCTGGATTAAAAAATCGGGGGGAGAGTGAACGGAAAGGGCATGACAAACCAGCCACGCGCCTGCTTTCCAGTCCTGCGCTGGGGCTGCTCTGCCCCGTGCCTCTCTGCCAGGGACCCGGGGTTTCCGCCTGCTGGGCAGGGCACTCTGCGTTTTCCTTTTTTTTCTGTTTTGCAGCTGAGTATCAAAAACACGAGCAAGACTTCTTCCTGCCTGGCCATCTGTTAGTGTGTCTTATGGTCTCGGGGCAGTCGACGGCCGGTGCAGGCTGGCTCTGATCTCGCTCTGCTTTTCCTCGGCTTGCTGCGAGCTCCTTCCTCGCGGGTCAGCCCAGGGGCTCTGCCCTCGGAAACCTCAGAGCATGGCTCTGCCTGCTCCTCTGCCTCAGGGGCAATGCGGGACCGTAACGCAACCTAGAAATGGCCCGTACAAGAAAAAGCAAGATGTGGGCGGATTTACTTTTCAGGGGGGAGTCTCCGTCAGCCTAGGCAATGCTGGCGGGCTCCAGAGAGAGCTGTTCAAATTCTGACACGTCTGCAGTGGTACGGTGGCAGCTGAACGCTCTCTGGCTCATCTTCCTTCATGTGCTAGGCACGAGCTTTCAAGGCTTGCCGCAAGACAGGCCCTCAGCCTCGGTGCAGGACTTGGCTCAGACGAGGCACCCACGCGCTCAGCCGCGATCCTGTCCCGGACCCCGCATCTCGCCTAGCTGCCCCCTAAACATGCCCACCGTTTGAAACTTTCCCGCGGCTCCCCCATCAGAGAGTTGCCCGAAAAAAAATCCCTGTGTGGCCGGGGGGGCTCTTCCCCTCGAGGGAGGCTCTTGTTTTCAGTTTCCCTCTTTGGCAGTCCTGGGTGACCTCGCCCGGGCTGGTTGTGGTCCAGGACCTTGCTGCTGCGTGGTGTCAGCCCCCTGGGGAAAGCCTGGGAAGGCTCAGCAAGTCACACCACTTTTGAAAGAAACGGCTAAGGAAGTCTGGATTTATGTAATTACTGTGACATGAACAATTCAGCAGTTCCTTTATCTTCTCTGCCTTCTAATTTTTTCTCAGGAGCTCCTATGTTCTCCCTATTGAGTACTGTCAACTCTTCCTCTCACCGGAAAACTCATTAGCTTGCTGCCTGCTAGCAGCCACCGAGTATGTAGCTAAGGACCCAGAGACCTGGGGTTTAAAAGGCTCCCAGACAATGCCCGTTTAAAGGCTTGCTCCTGAGAGATGCTGACTGGCTCCATCTCTGAGCAAGTTTAGGCTACTCTTAACCTCCCGGGAGACAACGTCCGTCAGCCCGTGACCACCTGTGTTCATAGACCCCAAGTGATACGCACGATTTGGCAGGGCACTGATGCTGCCCCGGGATTTCCCTGGGACACAGCTGACCTGTAGCCATGCACCCGGAGAGGCTCCGTTCTGCTTTGCCTTACGAGAGCCACGCGTGGAAAGCTTGTCGGCACAGCTCCAGAAAACGGGACCTTTGGCAAATACCGCACAGCATCGCTGTGACAGGATTTCCAAGGAAAGTCCTCGCAGAGCCGATCCGAGTTGCTAAAGGGCAGAGAGTGAAAACGGAGCTGCTGGAGGGTGCTCAGATGGAAAGCAGCTGCGTGAAACTGAGGTGCCTGCAGGACGCTTTTGCTGTGGCTTATTTTTCTGCTTTGGAAGGTTTCTCGGTCCTCGCGGTCTGAGCAAGGGAGACAGTGCAGCCCTGAAATGAACCTCCTGTTTGTCTTACCCGTGACATTACACAGGAATCTCCACCCCTTGTCAGCCTCACTGCAGCCCCCGGGGCTTTGCAGAGGAAGGAGCCCGCAAAGCCGTTCTCGGAGCTCTTCCCTGTCCAGTATCCTTTCTTGTTTCTCGTTGGTGACCAGATGTGGTCTGCAGCTCGAGTCGGTACCGTTTCAGACCCTTGCTCTGACACAGAAAACACGCAATGGTGCACGAGCTGGCTCCGCGTCCGTTGCGTGGCTGTGATTTGCGCTAACTTGTGGGCATGGGGGCAGGTCACTCGGCGGTATGTTAAAGACTGAGAGTTCCCAGCCGAGATCCCCTAAACCACGTCTCCCTGCTTTCGTCTCTCCTTCCTTCCCTAGGACCGTTTTACTTCAAAGACGTCCTGGCCCGCGGAGTATTCCCCCTAAGAGAAGGGACTTTGTAAAGCAGAGTTCAGTCCCTCACAGCGCAGGAGCCAAACCTGCAGGAGGCAAAGCACACCGCTGCACGAAGAGCTGCGCCTGGCTGGTGGCACGGCGCCGGGCGCTAGTTCCCGTTCCATTTTTACTGCCTGCCTCATCGAATTCATACCTTTCCTGTGATGAACGGGATGGTGTGACATTCAGCCACAGATCAGGAGAACAAAGGCCGCAGTCAGCAGAGGGAATCACATGAGTGGGATTTCCAGAGATGACCAGTTCTGTTGCCAGATACAACTGAATGTGGGCTGAGCTCTAAATAAATTAAATAAAAAGGCCCAAACAAACCAAACCCATACTGAGTTTTGTTTTCAGATCAGTGAAAAAGAGTTAGCAACTTCCATGTGATGCTGGGCGAACTGACGAAGATACAGCAAGTGTGCTCTTAGCCTTGATGCAGTAGAAAGTCTGGCTGCAGTTTGAAGAGGACCAAGCCTCCTCCTCTCCTGATGGCTTTAGCTAAAACCCTTTCTCACCCACACTCAGGATTAAGCAGTCTGGCTTTCTGCGGAACTGTCAGATATGCTCAGATATGCAGTGGTATTTCCTGAACCAAATTAAATCAGACTTATCATAACAATTTAAAAAAAAAAAGGCAGGCAGAATAGAAATCTCAAAGACAGGGATTTTTAAGTTTATGGAAAAGTTGGTGCTGGCATAAAACTAAGGGCACTCTAAGGGAGAATGGGAATTCAGGTTCATATGGCTTCTAAAGAGCTTGGAATACATGTGCACGTTTGTTGGAAAACTGTTTCTGCTGGACCAAACCATAAAGACGTGCCTGGTCCCTGGTAGTTCAGGGGGAGCAGCTGGAGGGAGCAGGGAGACCTGGTACGAGACATAAAGTGTCGTGTGGAAGAACTGACCCTCTTCCAGCAGAGCTACTTTGCAGCAGAACTGAATGGGGTGATCAGGCTCTACTGGCCTTTGCAAGTATTTCCAGGCATTCTTACCATGTCAAGAAAATGTAAGACTCTCCTGTAAGTCTGCTGGGATGCATTTTTTGGACCTGAGCTTTCACTGGGGCAGCGCCTCTCAAGGAAAAATACAATTTCTGGCCATGGGGCCTGGGCAAGGATGTGTCTTAGAAGAAATGCTTCAGGAGTCCTAATATCTGCACAACATAGCTTGTGGCTACTAACAGAGTTTTCCTAAAAAATGTTCTCATTGCTGGATGCAGAAAATTCAATGACCTGTGTTTCTAAATAGCAAAACAGGTGCCTATGTGATGAGCCTGCGTGTCCTAATCCAGAGGGTCCGCAGTGCTGCTTTTGACAGAGTTTTGTGGCACGTACCCTACCTCAAGCCTGCTTCCTATTTTAGAGTTTGTCCATTGCAGCCAGTGGGCTCATCAGCCTGTTTGTATTGTTGCCAGACCTGCAGCACTGAAACAATAAAAATGATGTTAATGTTCCCAAGCTAGTATTTACTCTGTGAAGAAACCACATATATGGGAATGCCTTAACCCTGTGAGGGTCTCAGTGGAAGAACACTCATAATCACCCCTATTGCACAGAGGGGGAATGAAGACAGTGAGCATACAACACTTACCCTAAAGAGGTGAAAGCTGAAGGCTTATGGAACAGTTCTATAGTGACTGCTCTGCTGGCATAGGACTCACAAGTACCTCTTTCTATTATGTGCTTTAACAATACCTGTCCTCTTTAGTTCACCTTTTTTAGAAGTTACTTGTAAGACAACGGCTAAAAGTATCTCAGCAACTAAGCTGCCTGTATTCACTCTACCATCCTCCCTTTAGTAAGAGAGCATTATTAAATGTAGTTCCAATTGCAATTAAAAATAAACTACAGGTGCTGTGCAATCAAACACATGGCAAAGGAAGCCATATAAATACATTACATGCAAAGCTAGTGCAGGACACAGGTCTGCGGTTGTATTCACCATTCACCCCTTCTCATGTAGATGTATGTATATTAAAGGGACAATGGAAGGCTAATAATCAAGACATGAATTTAAAAAAAATTGCCCCTAAGCAAACATTTCTGCGGTTTGGGCCTCATTCCATCAGAGCTGAAGGGAATTGCTCTTTTTATGGATGTGCTTTGGCTCGCACACTCTGGGCTGTTCTTTGTTTGCTTGACCCTCTCCTGCTGGAGAGTAAGTAATAAGTCATTCTTCACTTGTAATGCCAAAACTTTCTAGACCTTTAATTTTCTGGCTTGGGTGCAGTAGCTGTAGCAGTTACTGTTGTTTTCAGTTCCTGTAAAACTTTCTCTTGTTTGTAGATACCATTGCAACTTTCAGTATTTCATCAAGAAAAGCAAAGATGGCAAAGTGTTCCAGAGATGATCACAGAAAAGCTGTGCCATGGCAAACTAGAGTGGAAAGATCTCATGTTTCTCGGCAAATGCTGTATCAAACAAGAGGCAGGCTTTGAATTTGCAGGGGGCACCTTCAGGGATTTTCTGGCAAGACACAAAGTTTCCCCTTGACAGTCCTGAGGGGCAGAACAAAACACGAACATCTCCCACCTCCCTGAGAAGTCTGCATGAAAAGACATCAGATCAGTTCATTTGGCAATGACCTGGAGGCACACTGGAACCTGGAGCTCTCCCAGCTACAAATGCACCTCGGCGGTGGCACAGGTAGGCATCCAGCCCTCTCAATGGGCTTTTGGCATTGCTATATTCTTAGTGGTGTGGTGATGTGCTGGTAAAAAACACTGATGGAGGAGTTAGAAAGCCAAATTGCCCCTTCTGCTACAATTTAGATGACTCTAGGGGTTGAAACTAATTTCATGTAGTCAAAAGCCTGTTTATGTAATGGGAAAAACTTTTGTCAGAGGCAAGGAAATGCAGCATCAATATACATACAAATGTATATTTATATAAGCAACTCAGACACTAGCAACACCCATTCTCTCCATGCTTGTGGCTATAAAGGATTACTCATCTGCCAGCACAAACACACATTAAACAAATATTCCTCAAGCACTTCCCTGCATCTCAGAGTTCGATGCTGGTGAAATCTGAGCTCTTGGTTGGTTTGGTCCAGCTTTTCACCAGCTTCACTTTCTAGGGAGAGCAATACTGGAGTGTCACTCCAGTCCAGAAGTGCCTCTCCAATTACTGTCATGTTCATCTTTACTGGTGGTGGGCTAGGAGACTTCTCCACAGCCCTGTGGGGCTCCAGCAGAGGCCCACTGATGCCATCGTGCTGTTTCCCGTCAGAACCACCACAGCTCACAGTAAGCAGGAGCAGCTATTGCCCTTGCCTTTCCTGTTCATCCAGAACAGCTCCAGACATCTCCATCCTCAGGAAAACTAATTTGTAAGGGTGTAGGTACTCAGTTAGATGTTTATGTGCATTTGCCTGCCCTTCCGGAGAAGAACTGCTAGTACCTAAATGCCTTAGAGAGTATCTCACAGATAAAAAGCCCAACAGAGCAGCTCAGGCTGAGGGCTTGCGAGCACAGAGGTGGAAAGGGTACTATGACATTCTAAAGGGATACTTTCCTCTCTCCAGCTGTTCCCTTACATGGGCAACACTGTGAGAAAATGTGATTTTAAATCACTGGACTTTCATAGAGTTAGTACTTGACAAAATGTCTCTTTATTTAATTATTTCAGCAACCTTTCTATAAAACTCTGTTCCCCCATAGGAAAAAGAATACTTTTGTTACAAAATTGTCATTGCACTAGACAAAAAAATCCGAAGCCAGCAGAAGCCCTTGGGTATGTAACTACCAACAACCACTTAAAAGCTGGGAAAAATAACATAAGTCTGCGAAACCCTGCTGTATCAGATTTTAATCATCTACATTTCTCACTTATGTCAGCGCTTGGATAAATCAAAGTCACAGTCTCACGGAGACCCTACGTGGTGCGAGCAAGGCTGCTACAGGTTAGTAGTGCCAAAGCAGGAGCTATTTTTTCAGTTCACTGGCATCTCTCAAACAAAACAAAACAAAAAAATGAAACAAAAGAGATAATTTATTTCAATTTACAATGTTTTAAAACTCTATTTTACTAAAAAATGTGAGTTGTGAAAGGGGAGGGCGCCTACAGTGCCAGACACAAAATGGATGAGGGATGGTGGAGTTCCACAGGGGGAACACAACAAGATACAGGTCCCATGAGCGTCAGAGGCTGAAGCTGGTCTTCCCGTGCTACGTAGCACAGACTCGACCCCGCAGCTGGTGTGCAATCCCTGCCCAAGTTCAGATCACGGCTCTGTTTATACCTGCAGATTGCTGAGGCACAAGCACTGGCTGTGTGCTTGGGTATAAAAATGGTACAAACATGCTACTTGTTTGAAAAAAAAAAAAAAAATACCAAACCCCCCAAAAAACCCAAAGCAGCAGAAAGTCTTGTTTCCTTAAAGGGACTGCAGGGAGCTTGGCACAGAAAGCATTGGAACATGATCTGCTAGGTGGATGGGGGTGCACTTACTACAGTTGCTATGGAAGTGTATAGGATTCAGGGCCTTCTGCAAGGGGAAAGATTCAAGTTGAAGCTCCTGCTCTCAATGGGACAAAGAGAAGATCTGACTTTTGATGGATACCCAAACAACTAGGCTAGAAAGGTGTCTGCTGGTGCCTGCTTCCCCATGAACTTTGCAAAATTTAAGTCAGGGGTAAACTTTCCATATTTCTGGGAGGCAGAAGAAAATCCCAATGTTTTCATGCAAAACCATGATCTGACCTCTAACCCAAAGGCTGCTTCAGCTGTCCCCACTCCTCCCACTGCATCATTTTTTTGTAGGTAAACGTTTTGCTGGGAAAATACATTTTCTCCTGCTCCCCTCACCAGCACACTCAGAGTGACCACGATGCTACAATTGCTCCACACATGCTGCTGACTTGCAAATGACCTGTCTGGCTACCCCCTCAAATTGACAACTAAACACGTCTGGCTGTGACGGACCACAACAAAGGTGGATATTACAAAAAACAGCACAAAAAGCCGAAGTGGTGCATTCATCTGTTCCCAGATTCTTTCTTTTCCTTTATCTCTTGTGCAAGTCACTCCCCTCCTTACTCATGTTCTTGTGATATAGTTTCTTTTCCCTGGCCTCTCTCCAAAGTTCCCTTCACCAGTAATTGACCCTTCCCCTAGAAAATGTCTATATTTTCCACCACTCACTTCACTGTGGACCAAAAAGATTACTCTCAACCACAGCTTAGCACTGTTTTGCACTTGTCTATGAGGTGTTTCTCAAAAAGCAGGAGAAAGGAAAAATTAAGTTTCACTAAATTTGGCTGCATTTATTGTCCTTACTCCTCCTCGGGCCCGAAGGAGTTTCAGACATTTGTCATGCAGTAGCCACAGTATTCAGATCACAACCGTACGCTCAAAGCCTAAGGCCCTGCTAGTAGATGCTTCTGACATTTCTAGTCTCTGCATCCGTTAGCTTGTACCACACGCTAGCAGACAGAGTATCAGTGAGAGCAGGTAACTCCACTGAAGTCCCACAGCAAGTACTGCCCTGTTCTGCCTTCCACTACCATTTTGGAGTTGTGGAAACCAGGGTAATGTGAGTTTAGCTGGTATCCAATTTAAAGCATCAGAAACTGCAAAGACCACGTCACGGCTGAGGGGAACTTACCAGCACTGCCTTGCTGCAAATCCTAATTTACTTCAGCAACATCTTAATATCTTGTCTACCTTATTGTTTTCCTTCTTAATCAAGTTTCCTGATTTTTTCAAGGGAAGTGAGGAGGGAAGGTTACAGACTTTCAAAAATAAATCTAAAGAAGTTAGGAGACAAAGACTCTCCCTGAGCCAGTCACAGCACTTTCAGAAACTGCAGCTTCAAAATAACAGCAGACCTCCAATCTTCTCTCAGAAGGAGACCTGCTTAGACAGAAATACCCAGTCTTGACATGAACACTGTTTTTTTTAAAAGGCTCAACATCTACTCAAAAGAACTCTAATGGGTGTCAGGCGACTTCCTCTTTATTCAGTTGGATCTCTAATTCTAACTGTGGTAATGCTTCCCTACTGACACAGAAGTTGCAGTCTGCAAAGCAGCCTATGGCAGCCTGAAATTGGAGTGAATAGGGTGGTTCTGCCATTTGCTCCATATTTCATTTGCTGATCCGTTGATTAAAAATCTATTGGTAAAGATTATCTCAAAAGCAAGTATCTGACAACTTTTTCTGCCAAACACACTAGAAAGATCAACAGCCATGAATACTGGTCGTGAGTCATAGACAGTCTGTTAAGAGTGCCACGGAGAAATGCAAAGGCTAGATAAGCAGTGGATCCCGTGATTCCAAAAAATACATTCTTAAATGCGATGGCAAGCATCCTAACAGTCTGCAGAGAACCATGATAAAGGCAGATCCAATGACTGGCAGCAGAGGAAGCAATTCCTTTGCAAAATTCCAACCACAAAGGAAGCAATTGGTTTTGGGATGGTGTTCCCAAGCAGCTTGGGACGGCTTGCCTCTTCACTGTACTTTTAAAATATGAACTCTCCCTAGGACTTTTTCTTAGATCAATCATTTATCATGAAGAATAAGCAAAGTTTTGTTGATGTCAGATTGCAAAAGAACGATTGAAATTATATTAACAGGCAGTTTTTTTCTCTCTCTCTGGTTTTCCTGCTGCTGGACAGAAAGTTCCAAATTTAAAGTGTATCCATTCACCTTTTCGGCCTTGATTTGGAATCTGAGACGAACAGTGCAAAAGAGCAAATGTTACAGCAAGCACATTTGAAATCCTCATCTCTACCTCAGGCTGTACCTTTGAGATACAGTGTATTTCCTAGGGGTTTAACTGAAGAATTTTTTTTTTTCCCAACAGAAACGAGCCATCACTCCCACTCCCTACAAAGAGGAAAAAAATGTGATCATATGCTCCCACAGGATGTTGACTCCATTGGGAAAAAGACAAAAGGAAGTAAATGTAACTTATAATGTAGGAGAAAATGAATACAAGATAAAAAGGTAACAAAGTGAAACTCAAAGAATGGTATGTTTATTTAAGGATGTCAAAGGCAGGAAGAGAAAGATTTGTAACGGTTTTGAAAGCTGCTTGTTTGCTTGGAAAAACAAGGACTGATTATAGTGATTTGCACTCGGGGATGGCTGAAAAGAAACCTGCAGCTTCTGCAGTTTCAAGACTTGCATCTGTAGCCTGTGATTTCCCAGCAGCTGGTAGCCAGATTTCAACAGCTGTGAGAAAGGTTAAGACTGAAGTGGAGAATTCTCCCAGCTTACTCATTTCTCATTAAAAAGCTGGAAATCTTTGCTAGGGCCAGGCAACAGCAAAATTAGCATATAAACCATAAGCTGCAAAAACAATAATAAATTGCAGCTAACACACACAAGGACCTGTAATCAGCAGCCTCTAATACGGAGCCTTAGAGATGTAGGTACCTGCAGACTCAGCACATTTCTTGGAAAGAACATAAATGTGTAAGAGCATGAATGTAGTGTGAAGAGAATGGTTTTAGAAGTCACCCTTAAAAGCTCACTGTAGAAGTCTGAGACTCAAAGGCTTTTGTTAACTTAATCTAATAATCATCTTGCTTCATATTTAAAATCTTCTACACTGCTCAGTTCATTACAGCATACCTGCATAAACCTATCTGCTTCTTCTATTCATATGAACACCAAGATTTGTCTTGTAATCCTTCTCCTATATACTGCATGTTCCCTGGCTATTGTTTGTGCTGTGTCTATCTTTTGCAGAACACCAGAGCACTAGGAAAACATGTTCCTTGAGGAAGCCTGAGTCTGCCTGTAATCTCCTGTTTACACGTCATCATTCTGGACCAGCAGCTATCAGATAAAACCTACTTGAGGGAAGTTTGCACTTGCATTGATTTTTTTTTCTTCAATTCAGAGAGATGAGTTCAGAGAATGTCACTGCTCTTTTCTAGTGAAAAACACTTCCGTGATTCTCTATGACAGCTGCCTTCAGCTGCACTGATTTTCTGATGCTCCTAACAGGTTTTAAGAATTAACAGACCGCAAATGAGTATTGAAAAAAACCATTGCTCTATAATTGTTTAAATCTGTCTGCAGAGAACAGCCTGCAGGCATACTGAGAGAGTTTAGATAACAAGCAGATCTGTGAACACTGGGCTCAACCAAGCCTGCTTTTTCTTGGATTTATATCTTGTGATTGATTTGAATTTCTAACACAACTTGAGCATTGTTGTTAAATGAGCTCAGCTCTTAGCAGGCACAGGAGACTAATCACATAATAAGCAGCTCAAGATTTTCATTGCTGTTTGCATGCAAGAGACTGAGAGAATTGACTGTGCAATGGATTATTCTTGTACTGCATGTTTCCTAAAGCATGGACAGAGCATTTGTAACATTATTTACTTGTGCAGTGGATTCTCTGGTGCCTGACAAGAAGAGAGGCTAGATTCTAGTCCCTCTCAACTGCCTGCTTTCACCAAACTCACAACACAACTGTTGCTCTTGAATGTGCCTATGGGCAAAGACATTGTTATGGGGAATTAAGAGAGATTTTGTAACAGGCTTGTTTCTTTAGAAAACAGTAAAACTGTGAAACAGTTACTTACAGTAAGTAAGGCAGAAGGAACATTCAACTAACACAAATGAACTTGGACAAACTGATCCCAAGCACACAAATGAGGGCAGCAAGGGGCAGTGGAGGGGCAGGTGCTGATGTCTCTCTGGTTACTAGCAATAGGACACAAGGAAATGGAATGAAGCTGCATCAGGGGAAGTTCAATTGGACATTAGGAAAAGATTCTTCACTGAGAGGGTGGTCAGTCATTGGAACAGACTTCCCAGGGAAGGCATCAAGCCTGTCAGAGTTTAAGGAGTATCTGGACATCTGCTTTTAGTCGTATGGCTTAGTTTTAGGTAGTCCTGCAAGGAGCAGGGAGTTGGACTCAATGATTCTTATGGGTCCCTTCCAACCTAAGCTGTCCTATGATTCTAAATCTTGATTTATATGCCACTCACAGTAAAGCATACCTTAACAATGGAAAGGGATATAAAAGTGAAGTTCAGGTTAAGTGCTCCAGGATCTTAGAGACTGCACACCTAAGATTTTCAAAAGGGACTGGAAATCTTAAAAAAAAAAAGAAAGAAAAAAAAAGCACATGATATCTAGAGAGCAAGGGGCCAGTGTTGTGAAATAATGTCTCTTTTAGGTATTGCAGTGTCTACCACTGTACCAAAGTACTTAAAACAATTTTCACCAGGCCATTATTCCTACAGAGAAGCATATCCTGACTGCAGAGACTTTACCCATACAGAAAGAGCATTTTAGGATGTGACTGAACACAGGAAGCAATTATTCAATACCCAAGGCAGACTTATGTGGAAAACACCTGAGAAGGGAAATTCCAGGTACCAGATGAAAAGCCCGGAGGAAAATGTATTTCACTATCATACTGATTTGCTATCATCTGCTGGGACATGTTTATGGATAAATGCAAAACAGAGTGACATACTATTAAGGTAGTATTCTTGCTTGCTGATTTTCATCACTCCTGTGATTACAAAATCACTGTCATTTAAGCCTTACTTTGTCACTCTAAATGCAATCCCTTTCCAATGCATGAACTCTGCCTTTTGTTTTGGAGGGTGAACCTGGGCAAAGCCAGAACTGGTGCTTGCATAAGTCATGTTATTGGATACAAAATACTTGCTATACCTTGTCAAAGATGGCATGGCTTTTCATTGCAAAACACCCAAAGCCAATACATGAAAATGCGTTCAAACAGTCTGGTCTGTTTGAAAAATATGAATCAGTAATTATCAGGATGCGGGATGAAAAAACAAACTCCCAGGAGTCCCAGCAGAAAGCAGAACAGATCAACAGCAACCTAAACTAACTCAAACAATCCTACTTAATCTCAAATGCTGTCAGACTGACCAACAGAAAAATCTTTTAAGAAGCAAAAAATAAATATGATGAAATTGCATCTTTGAACAAGAAAGAGAATTGCCACAAAGGCAATGTGCAGCTGGAAATTCCCATCTACCTTGCTTCACACTGACATCCTGTGTAGACAAACAGTGCTTAAATAATAGTACTGCTGAAGAGTCTTTGGATACTGCTGTGGCCATACTAGGAAACATCCTTAGAGCTACTGCTTTCAATCTCCTCACGAAAATGCACAATGTATTTATCTCTCTGTTCTCCTCTTTCTCTCGAGTTAAAACATAAGAGCAGATTCTAAACCAATATAAATATATACCACTGCACTAAATTTAGAAAGAACAATGTTAAGTGGCATGGGGTGCGAACCTGCATAATTCCCTAATTTCAAGGGAATTTCATGAAAATCTGGGGCAGAAAGTTGAATTCCTCAGAATATCTGGATGCACACCCAATTTTGAGCCTGTTTCATTGTAATAAAAATGAACATCTGGCAGATTAAAGCCAAGAAGAATAAAGGGAGTAAGGTAGTATTTAACAGAACTGGAAGGAGCCAGATTTCATTTAGCCACAAAACACTCAAATCACCATTCTGAAACATGCTGCAAAATCACATAATAATAATTTTATTCATCTGCCAGTAAGAGACTGGTATACTGCAAAAATGCAGAACTGCTGTTGAAACACTATTTCCCCGCCTCTCAGCAGATACTTACAATTGCTACTCATTTGACATTCCGCATTCACCTGGCTCTGTTTTTGTGTGCCTCAGTGAATACTCCAGGTTATAGAAAAGGACTGGCCAATTGTACTCATGGAAATAAAATTTCTAGAATGGGTCAGAATTCACAGAAATGCAAAACAAAGTGGAACTTCCTAACATCTTCATTAGCCAAGAGCCAAACTGAGTAGGTAATTTTACACAGCTAAAAGGGAAAGCTGAGAACTGGCTTATTCCAACCCTAACGTTCTGGTTATGTTAGGCTTTATCCAATGTATTGGCATGGCCGATTTGTGCCCATTAACCTGAAACATCTTCACCGGACTACTCCAATCCATTTTGCTTCCTTTTCACTTCTTCCAAGATGGCTGCAGGAGAGACTTTTATATGAACTGTCGTCAAAGTCAAGCTAAAACACTCCAGGCTAAAAGCTGCTCACTAAAATCTGGGCCTTTGGAAATTACTTTCCATTAAGAACTGACTTTTTTTCTAGAATCCTTTCTCTGTTGCTCCCCAGTCTATTAATACTTTTTACACTCCTTGGGGCAGACACAGAACTTTCCCACCCTTGCTGTGAAATTCTGACTATATATCTTCAGTTACATCTTAAGTGAAATGGAAGAAACAGAACAAACTACATATATATATACACATATATATTATAAATACATATGTATACAGTTTTTCACAACGTGGTGATCCAACAAGCACACGAGGGAATATAGAACATGAACTGCAACTGAAATAGATCAATTGTCCTGCCTCAAGGTGGGAAAACACCAATAAAAGGTCACTCCTCCTTATTCAGCTGTGAGACTGCAGGAACAAAACCAGTATTTCTGGAAAAAATACACACAAACATTTGGGGAAGCTGGGGAGGAGGAAAAACAGAACTTCAGAGCAAGTCCCCCTTTTTTGTGACCATAAAGGTGCCATTTTTGTTAATCTCAAAACAGAAATAGTTCTGTAATAGCTGTACCACAAATACTGTCATCGCCCTCTGCCTCGTCAGACCTCACATCCCTCAGAGCCAAAAGGAACAAGTGTCTGTGCTGTCCACAGAGTCATTTCTCCCGCTGCCAGCAACTGCAGTTGTGGAGGTGCTTTTGCAACGCTGACACTTGTTCCTTTCCACTAGAGAGAGCTCAGCACTGAGCTCACCAACTAAATTCAGAGTCTCTGCAGAATGTCATCCAAAGACAGCAGCTCTGTCCTTCAAAGCAATGCAACAGTTAGATTTTTCAGAGACTTTCCTAACTTCCTAGTAATGCTGTCACTAGGAACAGAAATACTTCCATCTGAGCTACAGATCATGGATCTGCCAGCTCACGCTGGACTCTTGGTTGAATTCTGCTCAGTATGAAATGGCACTGCAAAACAGTGCCAGACCTGGGAAAGAGGGGTGACTGAGAACAGTTAAATCTGAGACCACACATAGAAACAAGGAGCATACTGGCCCACATGTCTGGCCCTCTACGTACAATTGATTGAGACTGAAACAAACAAACAAGCCTGGATGGCTTCTGGCTGTCTCTATCATGCCCAGAACAAAGAAATCTCACCAAAAGATTTAAAGGACCCATCAGTGACATGCAGTAGAAAGTGTATTTTACAATAAAGTTTTTCATTTGACGCACCATCACAATTAAGTGCATAAATGTTAGATTTTTATAGTAACCTGCATGTTGTCTCATTATTACAGAATAAAAGAGAAAAAATACTTTAACTTAAGCTTACACAGAATTGTTTATCCAGGGCTAAAGCTTTCCCTTTTCCTCTGCAGATGAGAACACTTCAGAGATAATACAGACATTGGCATGTATCTAAACCAGTTTCTCAATATAGCACATCTCAATATAGCACCATGAATGGGTATAGATCAGCAGTAAAAGCAGAGCAGCTTCAGTTGGCTTTACCTTACTTGGCCTGGGTGTGGAACACATATCCAAGGATGCAGAGCAAAAAACATTGGAAGAAAAAGGAGAATTTCAGTGTTAACTGAAGGAACAGCAGTGAAAGATCATTAGAAATGTCTCTAGAATTTCTTGAACCACGAGGCTGTGATTATGTCAGTGTTGCAATTAGTGTGGCAGGATGCTACATCTAAAATACAGAGCCGCTAGACCACTCCATGAACTTGAGTGTAAGGATCATAAATCTGAGTAACAAAAGTACCCCTACAGACACACACTTCTAAATCCAAAGCCCCATTCAAAGTGGCACCTGCTAGGACTAGCTTCTCCTAAGAAGTATCTTTGTAAATCAGTTATCTGATCTGAAGTCTAAAAGTTCGTATTTTCAGTGAAACTCCTTCTAGCATAATGGCATATTTCTTTCAGTGAAATGTCAGAGAACTGGCACTCATTAGCAGTACTCTTAAACCAGATTAATTTCACTATACAAACTTGTTTCTGTAACAGACAAAAGTAAGTACAGCCACTATAATTTCACATTGTTCTTTTTGTCCAGTCCTGTAATAGTTGTTCTCACTAGAACTTTTAAGAACCTTCTTCTATTCTAGCTACTTCTTAATTTCCTACTGTTTAAACCTTTTGATTTGCCCTAAAAAATAATTTAAAAAATATAATTGTAAAGCTTGGGAGCAATAGAGCAATGTTTCAGAAAGAGAGAGGCTCTAACGAATGAACTATTAACATTGCACAATTATCTGAGGAGGGCAAGGCTAAATTATTTCTCTGTGCTTCCCACATTACACTGAAACAGATGGAGATGGAAGATATATACATGACAGATGAAGACAGGCTTACAGCCAGAGGTAGGTCTGACAAGAGTGACAAAAAAAGCAGAGGGAAAGAGGAGAACTTGCAGGACTGTAGCTGTTTTGGAGAACTTAAGATGGCAGGGAGTGCTGCCTTATCGCTTCTCCCTTACTGGTCCATTCCTGGGTATTAAAATGCTGCAGCGCTCTGCTGTGCCTTGCTCTGAAAACTTTACATTATGAAAAGACAAGCTAGGTAAACAAGAGGCACACAGAAAAGAAATTACTTGTTGAAGTGTACATGAAGACCTCCAACTTTCCAACTATACCCACTGACAAGACAGACTTTATGTTCCTAGTCCTGCATAATGTACTGGAACACTGCTGGTCTCAGTAAAAGGTGAAAGAAGTTTTCTTTCACAGAGGATGGCATGTCTGTCTCTCTAAATCACTTCCTGCCTCTCCAGCTCTCCCTTATTCAGGAACAGCTGCTCATGAACTCTCTCACAGGACCAGAGCAGCAGGAAAATGAACCAGAATAAAGTGGTGCAGTTTGCACCGCTATGTCAAACCTTGGCAACCTATTCCATTGAGAAAGGGAATTATGAGCAGAATGTGTGAAAAAGAATTTCACAGGAGAAACTGAAAAATAAGTAACAGTAGTCCAGTATGAACAGTTAAGTCATTCTTTCTCAATCAGTAAAGCAAAATGTTATCAACTCTTAATGACTAATGTAGACAAAGGTGTTCTTACTCAGCTACTAACTACTGAAAACTTACTAACTTGAAGGGCAGATTTAGTAAGCAGTGGAAATGCTGGATAACAGAAATTTTATCTGCCCAGATCTGAAAAAAGTATGCTCAGTTAGATGCAGTTAAAAGCTCTCTCATGTAACTTTGATTGTAATTCCTCCTTGCTACCAACTATGAAGTCTGCTGTTACACTTTGAAATACCCTTTTTAAACACCAAAAAAGGAATTACACTACCTAGAGAGACAGAACATCTAAAATTATAGAGCCAGTAGGAATCAGAAACATTTAGAATTCCAAACCCAAGTATCATATATTCAAAGTGGTAAAACACAAAATATAACTTGGAAAAAAATGACAAAACTTGAGTAAAAACCAAAATTCTTGCTTTTTTATTTCACCAGTTAACAGAATGATTTTGCTAATATATCTCAAAGCAACTTCTGAACAGGAGCGGAAGTAATCACAAGCACTTGATTCTTTCTTACAGAAGAAAAAAATATTAACTGGGTGTATGCCATAGGAAATTGGTTAATTGTACTTTATTAAGTAACTCTAACCAGATGGTACACACCAGCTCATTAATCAGATAATGATTTAATGGCTTTACTCAGCTGTAATTATAGATCAGAGATTAACAAAACTGCATTGAACACAGGTAGCTCCTTATTTGAATTAGTTTCACATGCCATTAAAGCTACTCAGCTTTTTGGCAAACTGCAGTTTTTATAGATTATTATTTGCAATTATTGCTAATTGCTATGAGAAATGACTGCAGTACCTCTGGAACACCTCTGTTGCTGACACTATTAAATGTGACAACTTTATGGCTAACAACTCTGTACTTGTTATTGAAGTACCATTACCCATAAGTGACCGATGAAAGTCTTCTACCTTTATACTTGGAAATACAATAGGCATTTTATCTGATATAAGGGTTGATCTATATTTCCTCTCATAATGGGCCAGTTTGTGTCCTAAGGTATCCAAAATAGCAGTTGATCCTCAGACAGTCTCAACAGCATCTGGGGATTATTCATGCAATAAAGTACAATGCAGACACTCATTATCAGGCATTCATGTGGCTGGAATAGCTGAAAGCCTGTGGCCAACACATGGGATGCATGCTAATGTCTCTGACACAAACCTGTTTGTGAGGGAAGGTTCTCCTTTACATATACCACCATCTGGAAACAAGGGGAGACAATAAGCATCTCACTTCCAGTAACAAACACGTTTCAACTGCCCATGCTATAGTACATACATGCTGTGCATGTATGTCCATACCCGACAGATGCTGGCTTTGGTAAGAAGAGTGCATTTTCTCTATGCTGACTTTAGGGGGTAACACATCAGAGAAGAGAGACATTTTCAGTCTCTAGGAATGATGATGTAATCCCTGTTTGTGCCACATCCACTGGAGCAGATAAATGTACAGCCTCGCAGGCTAAAGCAGCAGGCGGGGAGTGCACTGTGCTGTGGAGAGAAGAGCTGGGGAAACAGAAAAAATCCAGTTAAAAAAAAGATATTTGAAAACCATTCAAGACTCAAGCATAGGCCTGACAGAGAACTTGCATCACTCATATTCATGGGAAAAATGACAATTTCTGAAGTGTTTTGAAGACCTAAGGTGCTGGTATAAATTCTGAACATTACAGCCAGTGTGAGATCGGTAGGAAGCACTCCCATAGGGTCTGATGACTACCTGACCTACGTTTACCTTGGCACCGACAACACTCATGCCCAATGCAGGTCTTCAGAAAGCTGAAGTTTTGGCACTGTCCTTATGCATCTGAATGGGCATCTCATAAAAAAGGAAGCAAAGGATTAGGAGGAATGAAGCAAGGTAAATGTGTGACAAGGCACCTTAATAACAACTACAGGCTAGTACATTTTTTAAATGAAAAAAAAAAATAATATCTAAGGACATCAGCAGTCAGGCTGTGTGCTTTGTGAATCCAGTGTCGGACTTTTATACTCACTGAGGAACAGTTAAAACTGCTGTCAGCAACCATGTTAGTGGGAATTCACAATCTGTCCCACTGCAGTAATATAATCCCTGAGGGAGCAGACATGTGGCAAGCTGGTGAGCACTTGAATACAGTGGTTCTTTGTGACAGAAGCTGCAGAACAGAAAAGCTTACAGGGAACCCAAGAAATAATCCAAGACCATTCACCTGATACCATGGCAAGATCAGCTGTAGCTGTGTCATTCCTGACAAATGTTTGTTTAACCTCTCTTGCAGACCACTCAGAAGCCATGGTTCCACAGCATTCACAGTGGTCTGTTCCCGTGCATCCCTCTCCTACCATTCAGAAGCACATAAGTATACTGCCCATGAATAGTACATGCACCATGGGCACTATGGACACAGGGAAGTTGGTCCTTCTCTAATGGCTGTTTGTGTATTTGTGTATCATGATGTTTCTTGGCAGTCTCTCGTCTGCCAGGCTAAGCAACCTACTAGTAGATTTCCCTTCTCACAGCTGGATCAGATAGATCTCATGTCTCTCTTGTCAAGTTCCTCTGTCTCATCCTCCTGATGGGCCACATCCTTCTTGGAGTACAGTGCCTAAAACAGGACCGTGGCTTTACAACTGGACAGGGCAGAAGGCTGACTTCACATGTTTTTTCAAATTGCATTCTCCCTCAGCAATGCATTAAATTGATGCTAATTTAAAATTAAAAGAGTATTTAAGAACATTACAGCTATTTCTTGTGAGCACTGTGAAGGGTCTTATCACAACCGACAACTGCGTTTTCCCTTCTCTGCCTCCTAGTGGGATGGGACAGCTTTTAATTTCTGCCAAGGATTCTGTTTGATGTACTCTAAAACAGAAGAATGGATTCAAGAATTTTTCTGTACATGGGATCAAGGGCCTAAAACATAATTATTGAATTATCAAGTCCTAGCCCCCAACGTTACACCACATTACAGCATGACCCCTGTCAAATGCACTCAATGTACTCAGCTCCCTAAGGATGTCACCTGAGGTTTTTTTGCTCTCACTCCTTTTAAAAGAAGACTGAAATGGAAGTTCAGGACCTAATCTTCTCTACACTTATTCATAACTCGTTCATACTCATACATGATTCTTCCAGTACTATCTATTATCTTAAATAGCTCTCCTGTCACTGTGATGCTAATTGATTTGACATAGTATTTATAACTCTCTGTCACATTTTCACCAGAGAAACTGAAATAACTCAGGAGCCTTTCACACCACAGCAGCTCAGGGACACCTTTCCTCCTGCAGTAAGCCCTCTGACAGGAGTGCTAGTTTAGACACCAAGACAGTTACAGCCCGTTCTACCTTAAATGTCAAAGCTGACTCCAACTATGTTTTTCAAAAAACCCCAAAACAATCAAGACTGCAAGCTCAAGTTTACGACTGCATCCAATTGCCAAGGGAATGCTGAGATCCATTCCTTTACTTACTTAAAGAAAGACACCGTGGAACCTTTATTTTGGAATTTAGATGGTAAGAACTGATTTGAAATTTAGATAACTATAAATAATCCAATTAATCCTACTTTCTCCAGCCCTGTATAAGACTAGCTTCTTCTATTTCTGAATGCCAAATAAGCAGGTTAACCAATCAATGCTCTATACTTCACAGCCCCCAGGCTGGAGGCTCCTGACCTTTCAAGAGAAAGAAGTCAGAAGACTATTAGAGATAAACATATTAAAACAACATCAGAGACATATTTTTTAGTCAAGAGATTTTACACATATGTAGACATTCACAATTACTTAAAGGCACATATTTGTTTTACCTTTGAAAGTAAGACAGTTATAAAGTTACTGCCCCTGCATGAAGGATCACGAAACAGAAAAAAATCAGTTTCTTAAAAATTTCGAATGTGTTTTTATTGTGGCCTTTAGCTAAAGATCAACTGCTACTGAAAAAAATCCTTTTAGGCCTTTTGAACAAAGTTGGGAAGACTGGAAATTGGCATCTTACATAAGAAAAGTACATCAACATTTCTATCAGTATGACTTCACTTTTCGAGTAGCACAGCATATAAACTTCATTTATTTAGTTAACATTAAATCAAAACACCTCTGAACTAAATTCCTGGTGCTACTCACTGTCTGGATTCTTCCTTTATTAAGATGAGCTCCGTATTTTTCAGATGTTTCGCCAGTGATTGCAAAGATACAGAGGGTGTCAGTTCAAGCAATGGACAACTTCAGTGGCCACTGAAGGAACTCTTTGTAATAGTTTCTAACCACCCAAGAGACCTAAACCAAGCAGGTTGGCAAGAAAAACTATCTGAACATGTAAGCCTTGTGCAGGAGGACTACAAAACTGGAGTTCATAACAATACATACCGTGCTGCTGAGAATGACAGGAACAGTATAAGGCAGACAGCAGCAACCGACGCTAATCCAACAGCAGTCATGTATTGCAGAGTGGGTGATAAATCTGAAAGAAAATATCAAACAATTCAAATGAAGAAATACCAAATAGTGTAGCTTCAGTCTGGTGACTGACCAAGTCTGCTCAAAGCTAACGTACTGTAATAAAACTCAGATGCTGGACTTACTGCTCAGTCAAGTAGTAATGGAGCTGACTAGTAGTTACAATCCAGTTGAGGAAGTAAGATTGAATGCTGTATTTCTCAAAAGTGATTATACTTCTCCATCGCTCAGTTTCCTGCCTTTTTCTTTTTTTTTTTTTTTAATTTAGATACTCAGTGTCAACATCACCTCTCATCACTGGCAATTTCAGTCTAAATCATATGCCAAGGTGGTCTCTGGTGCCAGAAAATCCTAGCACTTTATTAAATGGCTCAATGCATCTCCTTCAAAATTGTTACAATCTGGGCATGATTTCTCTTCCCCATTCTTTTATTGTTTTTTTTCCAAGTGACAGAATACAAATAAACCTGGCAATCACAGCCTTACCCAAGCCCATAATACCAGAAGTCATCCAGGGACAGAACAGAAGGCTTACAGTGATTTGCTGTCAAAACCAGAATTATTAAGAACTACTGGTGAAGGTAACCTGGGAAAATCGAAACTCAATCCCTTCCAGCCACTTCTATCCCATTTTCAGCATTAATCAAAGGTTACCTATTTCTTACTGGATTTCCCAGAGACACCTAGGACGCTGGATCTTATTCCTGCAAGATTCCACACCTCTATTTGCTGTTAAATCTTGCAAGCATGCGGATGTAATGTTTTAGCAAAAATTTAAATTCTTGCAAAAATAGCATTTATTCAGTGAAATTACTGTATATGTCCACAATGAGAATCCAAGTGCCTGAACATCAGAAAAGCAGCTTCTGTTACTTAAATTGAACTTTTTTGGGGCTCCTCTGAATGTACAGGCACAAAACTGGCTGGGCATTCACCCAAACACCCTCTGAAGCACAAAAAGTCATACAGAACCATAAGGAGAACCTGACCAGTTTACCGTCTTTGCCTAACACTGCTCAGTGAAGCAAGGCTTGTATCCGTGCAGCACCCTGTGAGTCTGGCAGAATAAAGAATTTCAGACTGGGACCCTAAAAGGAAAATCTGTTCAACCTACAAGCATGTTCAGTTTTGGTAAAAATTATGCCTGTCCTTGTATCACTATAACACCAGTTTCCATAAGAAAGTTATGCATCTCTAGAGCAGATGTCAGCTCTCCATAAAAGTGACAGAACTGTCTTCCTTACACATTGTGGAGCATATTTGGTGAAAAACCCTCAAAATTCCTTTTACTTATTTGTGACAGAAGGAAGTGTGCTTTTAACAGCTTTCTACCACTTTTTATTACAATGATTTATCATACAATGTGTAACTTTGTCTAGACAGCATCTGAAACAGTCCCATTTGGTTTAAATTTAATTTATAAATTTGCCTTCCATACAAGTTGAATTAAGAAATACTCCTCAAAGGATTCAGTGAGCCAAAAATACTCTCAGCCTCTCCAGCTGCAGAAGTACATTAGACCAAGGACACCATTTGGCTAGAAGTCCATGCAATATAAAGGCAAATGGATTTACAACAGAAAGCCAAAGGCCTGACCTGTCCTACTCCCATCTTCCAATGTCCATTCTTTTCACCCTAAATACGTAAAATAGCCCCTGATGATGCTTTATAAACCGATAAATGACAAATTTAGAAAAGGACAGTTCTCTGTCTTTCCAGAGTTATTTTACAGCTCTTGCCTATACAGCTCTAGCAATAGAGCCCTCAAACCTAGGGAATTGTTGATGTTAGCCAAGTCTCCATGACCACAAACTGCCTAAATTATATTCTAAGTGTGGCAGTAAATGAACTAGGTCATGAGAGTAAACAACAAAAGGCAACCTAAGAATAAACACACAGCTGACACCAGAAGATCAGTAATAGCAATAGTCAGACGTGGGTTTTGTAAGCAGTGGAGGAAATGCACCTAAAGCACTGCATGCACCACATGATTTATTATCATTACAAAGTACTGTCTCACTCTCCACTGTCACTGCATTTCCTAACTCCACTTCATGAGTCTTTCAACTCAAAAGCAGAATTTAGTTTGTAGGGGACTCCAGTGGTGCCAGTTTCTTTGTCAGGAGAGGCGAATGTTTGCTTTTTGCAAAATGTGATGAAGTGGGTGAAAAGAGTACTTTCCACCATGGTGGAAAGGAGGCAAACTTGATGTCTAGTGGATTCAAAACTCCTCTGAGGTAAACTCATTCACTGGAAACATTTTATACACAAATAGTAAAACAAAGATAAAACCACAATGAGAAATTCACTGGCTTTTAAAGTTATGCCATTACATTTTTAAGACACTGTACTTACAAGTGCAAAAATTTGCCAGATTTTTCATGTTTGCATGGTCTTTTTTTTTCCTAAGTTCATAAAAGGATTCAACTCTCCAAGGACCACCTGAACATACAAAATAATGTGGCTTCTGAAAGCTAGAAAATGTTTTGTTTTGTTTTGTTTTTTAAATATTTAAGCCAATATAGAACTGTTATCTTAAAACAGGTTTCAAAAATTTCACATCTTCTGTGCTTCAAATCCTTTGTGCACAAAAATTGCTGTAAAGATTTCGATGTGATGCATAGAAAGAGTAATCCTGAAAAACCAGGGAGAAACCAGGGAATCCATTTTAGGATGGACTACTGAATCCATTAGAATGGAATACTGAAGTGCAAGGCAAATTTTCTGCTTCTAACCCTTCCAATCCTCAAAGTCACCCAACCATTAATGGCAAATGAAGAAACAGGCACAGCAATTATTAGTTTATGCTGCCAAGCAAAGCCATGACAACTTCTGTTTTCTCACTGAAGGAAAAATTGACTTACTTTTAATTTGTGCCCAAACAGCACAGGACTGTGTTCTCACCTGAAAATGAAAACATAAAAATCACTGTTTTTCATGAGAGAAATTTATTATCACTAACACCCTCTGCAAGAGCAGCCATCCACAACATACTGTATTTTATTACTATTGAGAATGGAGTTTGTTACTCCCCTGGTAGAAGCCCCTAGCTTGTCTGAAAAGACTATAAACTATAAAGTTAAGATTAGAGAGAGAACTTTGATGAAAGGCTGGCTCTAGTCTTTTAGATCATCACTCTTCCTTTCTTTCTACAACCTAGGCATGCAAATAACATAGAAGGATCTTTGAAGCTGCATGGATAAGAATTCAGAATTTATTAAATGCTAAGATAAGGCTGAATATGCTGTATTACTCCATCCCCACGTAGAATATATATGTTAAAATATGGTACTTAATGCCATGTTTTTCAAATACTAGATGTAAGGTTTTTTCCAGTTATGACAACTTGCTTGGTAATTTTTAACAATTTTTATAGAATACTTATAGTAGTTAACGTTCACAGTGGTTGAATAAATGTTTATCAGGTGTCTGCTTTTGTAAACTTGTTTAACAACTTTCATTTTTTTACAGCAAGCTTTGGTCCCTGTAGAGCTTTTTTCCACCAGAACACACTCATACATACACAAGAAGTTCTATTCTGAGTTCTATTGTCTACTGCATAATTACTGTGAAGCCTATTTTTGTCGTGCTTCTATATGTACTTTCCTGCTAAATGACTTTCACAGAATACATACACATATTTTTCATGTCTTGGCAAAATGTTTATTATGTTGCTCTGGATAACAGTATGTTTCTATGAAATTGAAGGCTACATTTTGAAGCATTTGCACAAAAGGACAAAGGCACATTTGTATGCTTAGTCTTACTTTTGTGTGTCTGCATGCAGAATTGTAGAATCACAGTGTTTCTTAAACTCATTTTTATAAGGAATTTTCTGGTTATTTAAAAAGACAAAACACTGACAAGGAAAATCCTCTTAGCAGGGGAAGAATAAAGAACAAGGGGTGGATTTAAAAACTCGACCAAATGCCAGATTCTGGGGGCACTGGTGTGACTAGCATCATGAAATAGCTACCTCTGTGACATACTCTAGTTTGCAGCAGATCAGTCATCTCTTGCCTATCAGAGAAGTTACAGAACTCCCAGGAATCTGAGCAGTGAAGTTCACTGATCCACACTTCATACTAAATCAAATTATAAACCCCTTCCTCTTATGAATTAGCACCTTTCCAGAAAGTTATCAGTGAAATTACTCCTCCAAATACCATGAATCCAAAAGTCCATAGTTCAACCTGGATATTCACAGGTAGCTAAACTAGAGATAGAAACCCCTTCCACAGCTGCACACTTAAAAAGAGTTCTGGACAAAAGAGAAAACATTTTGCCATGCATATACATTTTTCTCAGATGATTTTTTATTAGGCTAGTTTTAACAGACTTTTCTCACAGTAGGGGCCATTTTGATTCTGACTTTCCAGAAAGCTCATAGCTTTTTTTCCTGAAAAGACTGTGTGCCGTCCTCACCTTTCACAGTCCTGCTCCTACTTCTGTTACATGCACAAACTGTTTGATCCAAAAAAGCTGATGCTGTCACTGAACAAAAGCTATGCTAAAGATATTAATCTCAAGTAAGTTTAAACTCCAAACACCTTTTTTAGTTCTTGCCCTTCACTATGAGCCTTGGCTCTCTGCACAGCATGGAATCCATAAAGTAATCACTGGAGATTAAAATCAGTACCAGATGGGTTTCAGTTATTTAATTAGCAGTATCCCTCATGTAGAAGGACACTTCCAAGGGTGGACAATTCATTCCACTTAAGTAAGGTTTTCATGATAATGACAGCAAATTCTTGTTTGTTCCCAGATCCTCCCTTTGTCTCCATCATCCCTATATTCCAATTCCCAAATTCATCAATATGAAAAATGGTAATTTCCATTATCTCCGACTTTATAACTGCTTTCCTCGTAGATCCCCAGTGATCACCTCAGATCATCTGACCAGCCTTTTAACACATCTGAATGTCCTGCACAAATGAAATATGCTTTTTAAACCTCCACCTTGAAAAATAAACAGAAACTAAAAACCACACAGCAGACACCTTTCTCAGGACCTCCAAATCTGAGCAAGGCATAAATGAACGTCGACTCAATAAAACGGAACAGCTTACTTGTCTTAACTGTGTCCACACAATTTTATTTGAACTGATTTTCCCATCATTACCACAAAGAAAATATGTCAGGTATATTGAGGAATAACAGCAATAAAAAGTCACAACCAAGCCATGATTTTGCAGCATGTATGATATGTATTATACCCTTCTCATCATGAAGGGTTCTGGAGCCAGAAGGGACTCTGGAAGATGCCAGAACATAAAAGTACAATAATGAGAACATTAGTTAGGAGTCTATGACATGTATTTCTAATGTGTCTGTATTCAAATGGAAATGTGTTCACAACTAACAGACACTACAGAAATGCTGATTTCACATGTATTAATAATTGAGGGCCAATTAAAGAGCAGATTGTTTAAAAAGCAGGCTTTTAAATACTAACTCTTGAATCCCAATTCAGTTACTTAAGTAATCAGATTTTTAGAAATTCTCAAAACCCAACGACCCTCAATTTATAGTAATTGGTAACTGAAGATAAACGAGTACTTTTGAGCCACAGGTCTAAGTTCCATCTCAAAGAAGCAGAGCTGGGAACCAAACCTGTTTGGCATTTGCAATCTTAATAATGATTTATAAATATTGTATGTAACTTTGTGTACTTCATCAATTAACAAAAGCCATAGAGGAAAGTGTATATTAAGGAGCTGATGCATTCTAAATGGAAGGAAGCAAAGAGTGACTTCTACAAATAACAGTAATAATATTCCATTAAATCAGCGGCCTATAAAATACAACTGGCAATGCTAGAGATGAAACATCAGAAAATAATCTGTATGAAAGAGAAAGAATGTAACTTAGAAGCAGTTTAGCAAACAGCTGGCAGAGATGCATAAGCAATCTGCACTGTTCTGTGCAAGAAAAACCTCAACACGAGTAACAATAGGAAATGTTCTTCAGTATCAGAAAATACTGAAGGGAAAGAGCTAGGGAAACCAATGTATGAAACCCATGGACACATAAATTGAGCTCAAGGGTGTATTTAGGAGTGCTTAAAGAGGCTGAACTTGTATACATTTGACTCATTAACAATCCTGCTCCACAGAGTAAATTTTTCTAAAAAATACAGTTCGTTGTCCAAATTCCAAGATATTTTGGGCTAACTTAACATTATTTATGAACTGAATGCCTTCAGATGTCATCTCCCTACTTATTCCCTCATATAATTAATTAAAAATTTATGAACAACAGACTTGTATCAGGACCAGAAACCACTTTATCTATGCTATAAAAACTTCTTAGACTATTGTTAAAGTAGATGCCACACAATATTTATGTTGCACAGATTACTAGATACCAGTAACAGCTATTACATGTATTTGTTTTATTTCACTTGCTTTGGACTGAGGCAGAGTTGCATTTCTTAATAGAAGCTGTTTCAATTTACTGAGATTTGGGTGCAGGCTTCCAAAATTGTAGAGAATTATTTACAAGTGACTCACAGATCAGTTTTTGCATGCCTCCTTGCTTCATGCTGTATACACAAAGCCCTAAAACTCTATTTTATTTTTTGGGGGGTGGCAGGGTGAGGCACCGTTCAGGTGTTTTTTACTTCAGCAGGGGTTGCTTTGCTCTGTTTTTACATTTAACATTCAGGAACTGTATGCACATGAAAAGTCTATCACCTGGCCCATATGAGAAAAAATTCCTACTTCTGAGACTTACATTATGAAAAAATTACAAGCTGTTGACCCCTGAGATAGATGACTGGAAAACTAGTGGCATAATGACATCATGGCAGGCAAGACACTGGAGAATGAAACAGATGAGATGTACATTTTAGAAACTTCTTGGTTTTAATTAAAATACATATTTACCTTAAAATGACAAAAAAAATAATACTAGTAACATACTTTTTTCCACAAGGCTTTCCTAAGGGAGCTGGAGTTGACATTCATTGCTACATGGAAGGTAACACACATGATAAAATGTATTTTTCCTTGTCATTTGGAGAACTGGAATACTTTGCTATAAAACATTCAATTAAAAATTAAAATGGGTGAATTTTTCATTGCTAAGGTGTAATTTTCAGATACTCATACTAATTTCTTTCACTAAATTCTGGCCCAATAAAGACACCCTCAACTACTGAGGGCAGTGACAGCACTTCATTTTTAGTTTCTTCCATTGTTTGCCTTTTGCCATCCAGAGTTGCTCCAACATTACAAAGACATAAATATCTGTAAGGAATTAAAAGAGTTATTCAAAGAGCTTCAGATCGAATCTAAATCTGTCAGCTAACAGACCTTTGCAACACCATAACAAAAAGCTAATATTTTCCTCTTTTTTCCCCAGCAACATTTCATTCAACAGGTGTAAAGAAAAGGTTTTAAAACATCCATTACCTTATTCCACTCACTTATTACTCTCAAAAAAACACAATACTCTTCTCCCAGGTTTAAAGGAGCATTATAAAACTTCCCGTAGTAATGTCTGTCTCCAAGAGCAATTGACATGTTATCAGCAACATCCATCGCCCGAAATTCAGCTGCCACATATCCTTTAATGTCAGCGGTGTTACTAAAGAAAGTTGCAGCAGCAAAGGAGTCACAAAGAAAAGTGCTTTGCAAACCCAGAGGAAGCACAATCACTTGATAAAGACTGGAGTGAAACAAAAAAAGTAAATGTTAGGCCTCACTTCAATGTACTAAGCATCAGACATTCATTAATTCACATTGTCTTTTCTACCTTTAGCCTCTTAACTGCTTTTTATTATCAATATCCAATATGAACAGTTCTTACACTAAAATATTTCTGTCTCTGTGTGTTCCATTGTGTTCTGAACCAAAAGCACTGCACGCACAACTTAGAGGTGGTTCTCCTCATCACATGCACATTAACTTTATATGTTTATTCATGTTCAGAAGAGCATCAGACTGAGTAGGCTATCTCTTGCTCCCCTCATCTAACACATAAGTTCACCTATGAAACAATACATCATTGGCCTCTAAAAATGATTCATAATATCCCAGAAACATAACTTCTTCTGTTTAAAGAAGGAGAGGACAGATATCATTTGTAAAAAAAATTAATCAAATCTGTCTTCAGACCTCTCAAAACAATGTTTAGTCTATGGTATTCAACCATAGGAAGACTATTAGGGCTGTTACACCAGTCATCTCCTGAAATATTATTAGCATTCAAATATTTTCTGCTTTAGTGTCATGTTGAGTTACAATTACCTTTTCCATCACAAACAGCACTTAGCAAGGTGTAAATCCTTTTTTCTCTAGAAATATATTTTGGTAGTAATACACTAATACAAAAACACTACTTCAGAATACGCATAAATACAGATATTGTTCACCATTTCCTCTGGCTCCTAGGAAAAAAAAAAAGTACTGGCTGTATGAGTTTGTTGGAAAAGAAAAATCACACGGGTAGAACTGTGCTTGAATCCATCAATAAAAATCTACTGTGACTTCACTGTGGATAAAGGAAAAAAAAACCCAAACCCAAACCAACAGTGAAAACTCGGGATTATCAAAAACAGAATTTTGTTCCAGAAAGCAGGGAAGAGTCTGAAGCCAAATACTACTCCGCTAAGGGAGGAGAAACTGGGCGTTACAGCTTAAGTTTTCTCCCATTGCTAACTAAAATAATCTAGCCCCCACAAAAACTTCCAGTATGTAAGCAACATAAATCTGCAGAATGTTTTTTGAAAGGGTGAAGAGTGCACAGAGACAAACCTGATCGGTCCATTTCGATCTTCTGCTTTCCGGAGTCTGAGCAAAGGTGCAGAACCTTTTACTGAAACAAATTCTACATCTGGGAAAGGGGGATCTAAAAAGTAAACAAATACCAGTGATTCAGAGAGGTTTTAGAAATATTTCAGGCATGAGAGTTCCTAGCTATTTTTTCCCCAAAACTTCCTCTGTTAACTGAGCCTCAACCCCCTGATGGCTAAAGTCTGCAGGCAACATAAACAGTCTGGTCAAGAAAAAGACAGAGCAAATATGAGCATGATGGCATGGCAGCCTCAGCTCAAACCCCTGTATTAAATTATTTCTGCTAGCTGGGAAAAACAAAGATGCCAAAAAATGATGGTAGACTACAGAGAAATGAGACAGGAAAGATTTGTTGGAAGCAGAAATATTATTTATTAGACTAACTGAAATGGCCAAGGAGAAGAAAAAGATGAAACTCTGGGCACACAGCCTACTACAAGAAATAAAATGGTATGAATAAAGGAGAATGTATTAGCACGAAAAGCACTTTCAAGCAGGCAACTTCCTTAGTTACTGCTCACAGTCAGCTAGCAATATCCAGCCCCTTAAATTGGATTTCAATATGGGTACAGAGCTCGAATTTGTTTTAGTGGGAATTTGCATCAAGGCCAAAACTGAACAAACACTTCTGCTTCTAATTTCAACAGCAATGATGACAGCTGCACACTGACAGACACTGGTGCTATGATAATGGAAATTACCACTATCACCCTGGAAGCAAAAATGAAAAGAGCTTCAGTGTGCACAACCAAGGGGGCAGAGTGTGAAGCATCGATACTATCTACCCCAGATGTCTGAAAGAACAAGCACAGATATTTACAGGTATGGCTAAGCTGTTTGAAAACTGGTCTATCAAGCTGCTGATGTGGTATCTTACTAAAGAGTAACAAAAGCAGTGCATATATACATAAAATCAAGGCTTTAGAGCACCATTAGAAAGAATAAGAAATGTCACAGAGACAAACAAAAGAAAACCAATGCATATTTGCCAAAGTTAAATCACATCAGGCAAAAATCTTGCTGAGATGCATGGATTTTTCAAACAGCTGGAATACAGATAGCTGCACATACCTGTTGAAACATACAAAATCATTAACTCAGCAGTAGAAAATGAGGCTTGGTAAAAAACCTGTAAAGTGGATAAATAACTAGTAAACAGGGAGCTAGCAAAATACAAGATGTTGGAAGCAGAAGTACTGGGTGCAGGAAGGTTATTAGAGGAGTTCCTCCAAGATTAAACAAAGTAAGTACTAAGTCTGGCATTTTCTCAACAACCATCGTGCAAAACCCAGGTGCATACAGATTAATTTTGCTGCTCAAACAATGTTAGACACTGTAAATCTAAAGCAGTATGGAGACATTATGCCAGAAGAACTGAATCACCTTTACAGCTATTGTTTTGCAGAAATGAGATGAAATTCACCAGTATAAAGTAAAAGGTGATACACTTGGGGCTACTAACAAGAATTTTTTGCTATATATTCTAAGTTCCTTTGAGTGTAGGAAGAGCATATTAGTACATCTCAGAATGAGTGTTAGTCACCAAAATGGTAATAGGAGAAAAAAAAAAAAGAAAAAGGCTGCTCTAAAAAGCATAAGAAACTATAACACTAGAAAAGTACCACCAGAGATACAGAGGCCCAGGTGTGCTCATTTCACCGTGTCTGAAGTTCCAATCATCAATCCAACAGAGCTAAGTGAAACTAGTGCAGAGGATGACTACAAATAAAGGGCAAGTTGTCTTACATGAGGGAACCAAAAACTTGTCTTTGTAGCCTATGAAAAAGAAATTTGAAAGCCTATGTGATCTCTGCTTTAGACAGATGAAACATGGGAAAGGAACAACTTAAGCACAGTTTGCCCAAAATAAAGACAACAGGCCACATAGGCATCCCTAGCAATAAAAACTACCTTGCCCCTGGCAAAAATCATCCTCAAGAGAACCTCCTGAAACCTTACCTAGCCAAAGAATTGCTCTGGTAGTTCCCTTTATCAGGTCCTTTTCAAAACCAGGTTATGGGTGAACTACCAGTGAAGAAACCAACTATGAATGTTTAGGATCGAAATGAGACTAAGATTTACATCTAGCAAAGCCTTAATGTTCCACAGCGGCTTCCCTCTAGCAGAGACAGGGCAGAAAACCTTTTCAGATAGTTTTCTGAGTTAATGAAGTGTATTGCTGCCTGCAAGAACAAGAAATGGTCTTTACTTCAGAGGGTCTTTTCAATACTTCTGCATCTGCAGATATTGTAAAATGTATAGACAGTATTTCTATCTGAACAAAATAAATTAACAAATAATATTTGACAGCCAACCTTTATGTCCTTTGCACCTTGCAAACCTAAACAAACAGAACTTAAGAACTGTAAACCCTTCCTTAACTTCAATGGTTCCTCAGCACAGACTTTGCTAGTGGACAGTGACAGGAAAATATATCTGTCAAGGTAGATGCATCTGGTGCATTTCTCCTATCCTCCTTTCCTTTAGCAACCAATACCACCAGGACACACTATTATTAATTTCTCTTGAGAGTTTTCCAATTTCCAAGAAAAACTTGGGTATTTCTTCTTTAGTGCCAGCCAGAATGAGCATTGAATGCAACAGTTTTGCACCTTTTTTCCAGAGAAGCAGTGCAAGAGGTAACAAGGGGACAAAAAGACTGCTGACTAAGTTCATAGCAATTAATTTTTGTTTTCTATAATTTGACAGGAAAAATGCAAAACATGAAAATAAATAGCCATCCAGCACTGACAGCCCTAGTAAGTGGGCAAAAGAGAGCAAAATCTGAAAAAACACACAGGGCTTTTAAAACTTGGAGTCTTTTGATATTTTTAGTTGCTGGTAAGAAATACTAATTACTACAAATATCAAGCACATCGAAGACAATCTGCCTGTTTTAATAAGAAAAGTGAACAATTTGCAACAATGCAAATTAAAAACAACAACAACAACAACAATAATAATAATGAAAGGAATGGATTTCATTTTTGCTTCAGTGACCAGAAAGGAAACTCTGAAGGAGTTAGTCCATATGCAATATTTGGCGACTAAGAACTTTTATTAAAAGAAGGATCTTTCCAGAAATTTAACATTAAAAAAAAAACCCCTCTGCTGTGAGGACATCATAATTTCCAGATTTAAAAAGCCACATGGTAAAAATACTGACTTAACACTGTCTAGAACAGGTGGAGGAAAAGGGGGAATGCTATGGAGAGATGAGGACTTGCACTCAGTGGGCTGTGAGAAGAAAGCAAGATCCTCCAGTCTGTTCAGGTGCTGTTAGCACCTTGCCTTTGTTAAAGGCTTTGGGGGCTTTTTAACTCTTCACCAGCAGAACAAACAAACATACCTGTAGCAGCACCAGGAAAATGCAGAAGAACATAGCAAGAAATGCAAGTATATCCAGAAAGAGTCTCACTCTAAGCACTTCCTTGTCATAGCATTGCTACATTACTAACGCTTGGACATTTCATATATATACAGGCTCATTTTCTACAATGTGAACACATCCGCTGAGCCTCCCTCTGAACATGAAGACAGGCTACAGGAAAGAAGTACACGCCAGGAAGCGTGTACCGTTGCAACAGCACGGGGAAACAGCACATGCCTCAACGCTGAAGCAAAAGCCTGCTTGGTGTTACGCTGTAATCACGCTCTTCAGAAAAAGCTAGCATTAGCATGTTGGAAGCAGTTCCCTATCAGTTATCATGAAAGCATTTCACAATGGAACAGCTACATTTCTTTCTTTAATCCTGGAAATGAGCTGTTTAGTTCTTGTTTTAAAGCCCTGGTTATTGCCAAGACTGTTTACAGCTGCAGACCAAGGGCTTCACAGCCAAACAGCCGCAATACAAAGAACATGTGCACTTTTACGACATTCTCCAGTAGTGGTAACAGGAATGTTTAATGCCTTTCCTGTCATCTGACCTTTTGTACAGCTCTGAAGCTGTAACTCTGGGACAACACTGTGCTACTCACCTTTGCATATATAATGCAGGCAAGAAAAGTTGTAAGTTTCCTATACACAGACATGTCAAAAATAAATCAGCAAATCAATTTCTATGCCACCCTATATATGGATATGCAAAAACCTGTTAAACTGAATGATTTGCACCTTATTAAAAAAACCTTTGTTTGGTGCAAGCATCGCCCTCTTTACAGCATCTCTTCATCATTTTGTGCTAATGATAAAGCTTTAAAAATAGCAATGGAAATGAACCACAAAGCCCAAAAACAGATGGCAACTCTTCCCAAGTTCAGGGAAGTCAAATCAAAGATTCCTCTATAAAGCCACGTTCTAACTGACACAACCCTTTGCTGAAATACCACCATTTGTGTAATCTTTATTTCCTGGGCTGCATTTGAGGGCTTTCGTCCAAAACATTTTTTACTGATTTTAAAAACAAGGAAGACAGAAACACTGCTGTAAAATTTTAAAAAAAGTAGAGATGTTGATACAAAAGAAAAGGTTTTCTACTGCTTGTATCACTGTCTGAAGAGTAATTAAGTTTACTGTACGTATTACAGTATAGTTACTTTATCAAAGAGCGAGATTTTTAACTTGGAGAAAGTCATTACTTAAAGAAGGGAGGGAAGGAAGGAGGTTGAATAAATCAACACCGCATCAACAGAAAAAGATCATTTAAATCTTCTTTAAAGAACTGGTCATCTCTGGAAATCCCACTCATGTGATTCCCTCTGCTGACTGCGGCCTTTGTTCTCCTGATCTGTGGCTGAATGTCACACCATCCCGTTCATCACAGGAAAGGTATGAATTCGATGAGGCAGGCAGTAAAAATGGAACGGGAACTAGCGCCCGGCGCCGTGCCACCAGCCAGGCGCAGCTCTTCGTGCAGCGGTGTGCTTTGCCTCCTGCAGGTTTGGCTCCTGCGCTGTGAGGGACTGAACTCTGCTTTACAAAGTCCCTTCTCTTAGGGGGAATACTCCGCGGGCCAGGACGTCTTTGAAGTAAAACGGTCCTAGGGAAGGAAGGAGAGACGAAAGCAGGGAGACGTGGTTTAGGGGATCTCGGCTGGGAACTCTCAGTCTTTAACATACCGCCGAGTGACCTGCCCCCATGCCCACAAGTTAGCGCAAATCACAGCCACGCAACGGACGCGGAGCCAGCTCGTGCACCATTGCGTGTTTTCTGTGTCAGAGCAAGGGTCTGAAACGGTACCGACTCGAGCTGCAGACCACATCTGGTCACCAACGAGAAACAAGAAAGGATACTGGACAGGGAAGAGCTCCGAGAACGGCTTTGCGGGCTCCTTCCTCTGCAAAGCCCCGGGGGCTGCAGTGAGGCTGACAAGGGGTGGAGATTCCTGTGTAATGTCACGGGTAAGACAAACAGGAGGTTCATTTCAGGGCTGCACTGTCTCCCTTGCTCAGACCGCGAGGACCGAGAAACCTTCCAAAGCAGAAAAATAAGCCACAGCAAAAGCGTCCTGCAGGCACCTCAGTTTCACGCAGCTGCTTTCCATCTGAGCACCCTCCAGCAGCTCCGTTTTCACTCTCTGCCCTTTAGCAACTCGGATCGGCTCTGCGAGGACTTTCCTTGGAAATCCTGTCACAGCGATGCTGTGCGGTATTTGCCAAAGGTCCCGTTTTCTGGAGCTGTGCCGACAAGCTTTCCACGCGTGGCTCTCGTAAGGCAAAGCAGAACGGAGCCTCTCCGGGTGCATGGCTACAGGTCAGCTGTGTCCCAGGGAAATCCCGGGGCAGCATCAGTGCCCTGCCAAATCGTGCGTATCACTTGCGGTCTATGAACACAGGTGGTCACGGGCTGACGGACGTTGTCTCCCGGGAGGTTAAGAGTAGCCTAAACTTGCTCAGAGATGGAGCCAGTCAGCATCTCTCAGGAGCAAGCCTTTAAACGGGCATTGTCTGGGAGCCTTTTAAACCCCAGGTCTCTGGGTCCTTAGCTACATACTCGGTGGCTGCTAGCAGGCAGCAAGCTAATGAGTTTTCCGGTGAGAGGAAGAGTTGACAGTACTCAATAGGGAGAACATAGGAGCTCCTGAGAAAAAATTAGAAGGCAGAGAAGATAAAGGAACTGCTGAATTGTTCATGTCACAGTAATTACATAAATCCAGACTTCCTTAGCCGTTTCTTTCAAAAGTGGTGTGACTTGCTGAGCCTTCCCAGGCTTTCCCCAGGGGGCTGACACCACGCAGCAGCAAGGTCCTGGACCACAACCAGCCCGGGCGAGGTCACCCAGGACTGCCAAAGAGGGAAACTGAAAACAAGAGCCTCCCTCGAGGGGAAGAGCCCCCCCGGCCACACAGGGATTTTTTTTCGGGCAACTCTCTGATGGGGGAGCCGCGGGAAAGTTTCAAACGGTGGGCATGTTTAGGGGGCAGCTAGGCGAGATGCGGGGTCCGGGACAGGATCGCGGCTGAGCGCGTGGGTGCCTCGTCTGAGCCAAGTCCTGCACCGAGGCTGAGGGCCTGTCTTGCGGCAAGCCTTGAAAGCTCGTGCCTAGCACATGAAGGAAGATGAGCCAGAGAGCGTTCAGCTGCCACCGTACCACTGCAGACGTGTCAGAATTTGAACAGCTCTCTCTGGAGCCCGCCAGCATTGCCTAGGCTGACGGAGACTCCCCCCTGAAAAGTAAATCCGCCCACATCTTGCTTTTTCTTGTACGGGCCATTTCTAGGTTGCGTTACGGTCCCGCATTGCCCCTGAGGCAGAGGAGCAGGCAGAGCCATGCTCTGAGGTTTCCGAGGGCAGAGCCCCTGGGCTGACCCGCGAGGAAGGAGCTCGCAGCAAGCCGAGGAAAAGCAGAGCGAGATCAGAGCCAGCCTGCACCGGCCGTCGACTGCCCCGAGACCATAAGACACACTAACAGATGGCCAGGCAGGAAGAAGTCTTGCTCGTGTTTTTGATACTCAGCTGCAAAACAGAAAAAAAAGGAAAACGCAGAGTGCCCTGCCCAGCAGGCGGAAACCCCGGGTCCCTGGCAGAGAGGCACGGGGCAGAGCAGCCCCAGCGCAGGACTGGAAAGCAGGCGCGTGGCTGGTTTGTCATGCCCTTTCCGTTCACTCTCCCCCCGATTTTTTAATCCAGCTGGCTTGAGCCACAGCTCCTGGCTCATCTCTACCTGAACACTTCGATGCCTTGTCACCTGCTGTCTTCTCGTCTGGTTCTTCCTCGGGCACCTCTCCCTTGCGATCTCTAGGAACAAAAGTCTCACATTTAAGAGACCGCCTACGAAAGACTTGCGTTTTCATTCCTGCCGTTCTGCAGACGCAGCAAGAGGTGCCAGGGTCTGCCAGCAGAATGGGAGCTGGGTGCTGTTTGCCCAGGGTGTCCGGCTTAGGGGCACGCCTGGTGTTGCCACAAGCGTGGAGGACCTGCTGTGACAGCATCCTAACCTCAGCTGAAGAGGTCTGTGCTGGGATCCTGCAACCAGCCACCACTGCTCCCGTCCCACTTCCTAAGCCGATGCTAGGACCTCGCCTGGCTAGGCAGAGGGATGCAGCACTGTGCTGGAGTTGCAGGGTGAGCACCCAGCCTTGCAAGGGCAGCCGCTTCCTACGTCCCCTGCCTGTGCTCCCCGACGGGACGCGTGGCACAGAGGACTAGCAGCTGTGCGTAGGCACCGAGATGAAGGCACCGACACAGTACCCGGCCAGGGGAGAGGAGGAAACTTTGGTCAGGGAATAGTCAGCAAGGGACTTTTCCAACTAAGAGGCACGAGGAAATACACCGCTTTTTCTTCTCTTTTTCTTTCTCCTCTTGTGTGCAACATCCACCCAAAGTAAGCAGTAGCAGTAAGCAGGAAATCAATTTAAGCCCTTGCAGTGGCAGGCCCTGGAAGAGTTTGGTGGTTGCAGCTTTCACGCTGACAGAGAGGCACTCGCTGGCACTGGCATTTTCACACAGCACGAGCCGCAAGACCTGGAGCTCTCAGCACAGCGACCCTGGGGCAAGGAGCCAGGGGCGCACCTGGGACTAAGCTGCTGGAGGGAAAAACCACGGTGCGCTGCTCCACAATGGGGTGGGCAGGACATGGAGGCAAGCAGGCTGGTATGGTCTAGCGACATGGGAATTGCCACAACTGCCCAGCTGGTCTGCTCCTTCCCTGCCGAGGAGTCAAATCCCGTCTCTGCTCCTCTGAGCTGAGAAACAACAAATCCCAAAGCTTCCTGAGCGAATATCAGGTTTTAGAGCACGGCGGAGTGTAAACAGAACGTGGTTCCCCGCTTCCTCACAAAGGAGGGGGGGACACGTGTTGTTTAGACGTATTATCATTCTCAACTGCTTTAATAAGCCTTGCTGTATTACACAGGTAACATTAAAAACTATGCAAGACAGCACTATCGGCAGCTTAGCAAAACAGAAAGTGTAACTGTAAGCAACTTAGCTTTAGTAAACGATTGGATGTAGGTCACCAGCTTGACGACCCCAAGCTGAGCGGTGTGGTTGGCACGCCTGAGGGATGGGGGGCCATCCAGAGGGACCTGGACAAGCAGGAGAAGTGGGACCACATGAACCTCATGAGGTGCAACAAGGCCAAGGGCAAGGTCCTGCTCGTGGGTCAGGGCAACCCCCGGCATCAGTACGTTTTTCACGTACCACCACGGAAGTGACGGGGTCTAGAATAGTATACTTGCTATGGGATGGAATTCTTTCCTCTAATTCAAGTCACTTTCTACACTCCCTGCTTGTGAGTCTACTTTCTGTCTTAGGTGTTCATATGAAGAGAGAGATGATACACACACAAGAGTATGTGACCTGCAGGTATATCCCGGACTAAAACAAAAAGAACAGCAGCTGAGAAACATAGGAACTACCACAACTGTCTGAGGGACACAGGCTCGAGGTCAAACCTACCCTAACCCACTGTAAAGTGAATGTACAAGTATGTAAGAAATGGCAGCATCTGTGAACAGTAAGCACAGAACACTCAAAATACACCTTGATTCTAAGCAAAAAATGGAGAGGAGAAAGATCAATGAGAAATCATCATTGCATCTAATGTGAATTATTTTACAAGAAGGAAATGAAATCCAGTAATTCAGGCACAAGAGATCTATTTCTAGTGTCCAGAAAATTTTCTGTCTTATGTCGTCTTAGGTCACAGTCATCTGCTCTGAATTAAAAAAAGCTAACCAGACACTGTAAATAAGTAAATACTCATGAACTTCCCAAAGACCACAATTTTGTCACATCCATTATAAAGAATCTATCCCAAAGCAAAGCTTGCAGATTCAAATATCAGTAGTATTATAATGCTGCCCAACTGAAGAAGTTACTCTTATTAGAATATTAGAAGCAAAACTGAAAGCATTAGCTCTTTCTCTATTATTCTGTTTTTCAAACACTTGAAAGTGGTTACAAAATTCGGTCATCTTAAATTCCTGTGTGAAAACAGACAATCAAATTAAGAACAATGCCTTGTCTCAGCATGCCTTAATAAATGATCTTCAAAAAGGAAAGGGAACACAGCCATGTGTAAGTAGCATAATCCCAACAGAAATAATGAATGAGAACGTACACCCACAAGACACTCCCCTCCTTCCTTGGAAACAGACACAAACTCCCTTCTCGCTTAAAAGACAATCTTGCTACCATCATTTTATAACTACAATATAATTACCGCCTAATCATTTTTCACAATTGACCCCATTTCCCATCTCAAGTAGACAGGTGCTGAGAGCCTTTCTAAAATAAGCTAAGAAGGCACAGAAGACTGTGCAAGATGCCTATTACTGGAAATATGAAAGGAGCAGAATTTCAATGATCCATGAAGCATTTGCTAGACTATATTTACCATCCACAAGATGATGGGCAAAACCAACTTTGTGCTCAGCACAGAACTATTTTTAAAGGATGCTACTTCCCCGGGAGAAAAGCAGGCTTTTAAGTCCCAAGTTCTTGTTTTTTTCCTTTAGAAATACTATGGATATAATATATCCTCGTTCAGGACATATATAGATATAAATATACAGACATTCAGGATATAGAATTAGCTTTCTTAACATGCATTTACAAATCTTGCTTTTTGAAAAAACACGCAAACTTATTGCAAGCATTTACATGCTTATTGTATTCTGCAACAGTCTTTAAGAATTTACACAGGTGACTATCCTTGTCAGGAAATTAAGTCCGTTAGGCAGTGTTCATTCAATCATCCAGGACATGTCTCTTCACACTAGTTGAAACTCCACAGTTAAGATTTCCTGAACTCTCAAAATGTGGGAGGTATGTGGAAGTCAAGGAGATACAACATTGGGATTCGCCCCCAGCTGAGGAAACAGACCAACTTGACTCTGCATTTGTTAAAGGATGCCATATGAAACCTTAGACAACAAATGAGGCCACCTCTGGTACATTAACAGTAAAACACTTTTGTAAGTCTCACCTGCCTTAGAGCCTCTGTGCTTAAGTCATATCTTGCATTTATACAGTACCATTTAGCCAGAAAACCACCAGAGCCAAAAAAAACTTTTCAGACTTAAGTGGGCAGATAAACTGAGATCATCCCACCCACCACGGAAACACAATCGTCTGGTTTAACAATGTACATAATTACAAAATAACAGGGCAAATGAAGCAGCAAATTACTCACCTACCATAAATTTATAAATAGTTTTTATATAAATTAAGTTGCTTGTGCAGATAATGCAATTCCCAAAACATAAGGCACAGAAGTCAAAGGAACACTGCTAGAAGAGTTATTTTAACTGTACCGTTTTCATCTTAGATAAGCTGAAATAGCAACAGATTTAACATCTTATTTAAATCTCATTATTTGGTGAGCTTTGCAGCATGATTGCTGTTGGCTTTTTAATTTTCACTTAATTTCAACTGCAAAAAGACCTACTTTTATTTTTTGGCTTCTATTAAAAAAAGCATAATATGGAGTATTTGCATGGTAAGTTTTGGATGAAGATTCCTAATGACAGAGCAACACCTACCTTTTACTGCTCACTGAAAAAACTAAATACCAGATACAAAATCGCTTGTGTAGCAGGATCTTCTTTCAAAACGGAAATGACCTAACTTTAATGCAAAGACCTTTTCTGGGGCTATGGATGTACATTTGTTAAGCACTAACTCAGCAGAGAGGAAAACATGCCAGCTGCCAAGGCACAAATACAACTCCACACAGCACCTGCTGCAAAGTGTTCTCCAGAGCTCTGCTGAGTAAGTGACCTGATGCAATCTCGCAGAGTTCAGGAAATATCACAGAGTGACAAAGTAAAGAGCTATGCCTTTACTCTGAGTATATATATGCAAAAATTACCTCAGTCAACCAAATTCTGAGACAGCTTGTTAGTTTTTACAAAGCGACATGTACTCATGAACTCATGGATGCTACTTTTGACGGACAGCTAGGAAACGTCTGAAAATGAATTATCAAATCATTACTGTAATTTCATTAAAACAACAAAATCCAGGTCATCGTTTATCCTAAGCAGTAGCTTTAAGAAACAGATATTTGGCCTTTTGTGAAGCTTAAAAACCTTAGATTTACTATTAAAAATACTGTAATATTATCAATTTCAAATCCACCACAAATCCCGTTCTTCCTAAGCAGTCAGAAGAGAATTGGTTCCATCTAGTGGCTGAACAAAGTTACAGACGCTCAAACAGCTTTCATGTCTCTTACTTATTCCAATTTGTGGCCACAACGGGAAGAATGATAGCAGCACCAAACACTGCACTTCACAGTGTAACAGTAATAACCTAACACAGAAAGTCTGACAGGATACGGATGGTGCAAAACTGTTCTAAATGAAAAATGAGCTGAAAAATGAGCTAAAAAAATGACAGATGTTTTTCATCACAGCATTTTAGTGCCATACAAGTATCTTGCTAAATAGTGAAGCTGAGACTCTCCCTACCTTATTTGCTCAAATGTCTTTTATGTTCTGTACTCTACCAATTAAAGATGAAGGTATCTGCCTGAGGTACTTGCAGGACTCTGTGCTTTGGATCCTTGCAGACTTCAGGGATACCTGTTGTCACAAACACCCATACAAAGTGCAGTTGTGCTATTATCTCCACTTCACAGTGGAGAGGACTCGTACTGAAAAACTGACTTTGCCTCTAATAGGGCAGGGAACTTAACCAAGCTCACCCAGATACCAATATTGTGTCTAAACCACCAAACTATCTTTTCCCTGCTGTGCCAAAATGACACTTCAAAACACCACAACCCCATTTCTCTCCCCCTTTTGCTGCTGGACTGTCAACCCTATGAAATCTGTGAAAACAAACAACAATGACAATTTTGAGCATGGAAAGAGCACTTTGACAACCCACCATACAACATTTGAGATCAACAAAGCTGTTTCACTTGAGCCTCTTGCACCCAAGAGGTGCTTTTGTAAATACACAAAATAAACAGCAGGACCTACCTGTGATTTGTGTTGTCATGGTAACGAGCAGTGAAAAATTCAAAGCTACCATGGAAATATTAATAGAGTAATTGGTGCCTGGCTGCAAATCAAAACAAACTTCTGGAGCCTGCTTGTGTGTGGTAAGGTTGAAGGTCATTTCATGAAAGAACTCCTTCTGATACCAACGATGGCCTTGCACGTGAAACTGTAACCAAACAATCACGGCATGGAAATTGCAATGTTTTAATATATCACTTGCATTCAGTCATGTCATGCTCTAAATTAGAAGAAATAGCAGAAAAACACATCACTGCATACAGAGCACCAAAAATGTTGGCACTGACAGTTACTCAAATTCAAATGCTTCCAAAATTTGACAGAAATTGCAGTCCCTCTTGATCAGCTCTGACATTGTCCTAGTTCTTTCACTTCTCTTCCTCCTAGTCATTTCACTTCTCCTCCTCCTAGTCTATCATCTCTTTTAGTAGTACTCTAATTTCCCCAAGTCTTGATTTCCTACTAACATACAGGCTTCCAGTAATAGTGCACTCCCACTGTAGTATACCCTCATGGTGCAAAATGATGACATATAAAAGTAAGCTCACATGAACACCTCTTGTTTGACCCCGAGGATCAAGTCAAAATCAAGTCATTTTCATGTATGTCAAAATGCCAAATACCCTCCAGGATCTGCCTACAGACAGCTATGTTTCCAGGCAAATTTAAAGACCCATGGGGTTGGTTTTTTTTTCAGTTGGATTTTTTGTGTGTTTGTTTTGTCATTGATGTCCCAAATGGTCATGAAGTCACTAACTTAAGGCCTCTCCTGATCATTTCCCTATTAATGAAAACTAAAATGCTTGCTGCATTTTAATCACATGCTAATTTTCCTTTAAACAGATCCTATGCCTTTAGATAATCTTTGAGCACCTCTTAGCACACAGAGATTTGAGACAACAGCAGGTGGTCAAGAGTGCTGGCAGAGACAGTTCAAGCAGAAATGCCCTGCTGGGGCAAGGGAAGATTGAAGCCGTATCACAAAGCAGAGTAGACTGAGTCCATGGAGTTGGAACAGAGTTGTCTGAGGCCTGAACATGACGAAGTTGAAAGTACAGATAGGGAAGGCAAAACAGACAGGAGACTACAGAAGAGCATGGTGGTTTCTTTCTTTTTTGAGCTTATTCCCTGGGTTTTTATGAGAGAAGTTATTGGAATGAGGAACACTGCTAGCAGTGAGTGTTTGAAAAATTACAGGTTTTTTCACATAGATGATTGATATAAATTGTTTTCTAGATTCAAAATACAGGTTGTCACTTACTGAGTATCTGTCTTCCACACCGGTTCCCCTGAAATTTCTCCGCCATTTCAAGCAGGTATCATTAAAAATTAATACATTATTGAAAGCTTCCTTTACTGTAGAGACAATAAAAAAAGGGAACAAATTATTACAAAAACTTTACCTTCAAACTTAATTGAATATCAGTAGCTGAAAATAAAAAAAAGGGGTTTTATTTTAATTCTCCTCTGAGAAGGAGGTAGAATCTAATTTCTTTTTGAATGAACACGTACAGTAACTAAAGCATGAACATTTCCCAGAGACAATGGCTTTCAGAAAAACCCAAGCATGCTACTCAGGAAATCAAGATAGGATTTACTTGTCCAGACTTAAGGTTATAATGACAGAAAGATCCAGGGGTTCAGACCTTCTGATGGAAATAAAGTTATCATAGAACAATTTGTCACAGTTGATGCCCTTTAGGAAAAAGCATGTGAGAAAAAGCATTTTTGTGGATTCAAAAGCAATTATTTCTCAAGGTCTGTCTCATCAGAATTTGTATGTCAGAAGGCAAGCCTACAGTTTCCATGACCATAATACTACAGAAGCCTGCTGGTGGAACATGCCTTCTCTACAATTACTGAAAAACTGCCAGAACACTGCTCATCACTGCTAAACATAGGAACATTATCGATAATGCTCACATCACTTAGATTAGTATCACACAGCCCAGCATAGGGAATTCTCCCACAGGCAGAGAATCAGTTTTCAAGGCAAGGAATGGAAACCAGTAAGCACTGTACCATGGACTGAAACTCCGGCATGTAGCCAAGAATGCCACTGCACCAATCCGGCCTCAGCCAGAAGAAAAATCCTGAAGAAACAAGTTTGCCAAATCTTTCTGAAGGGCACTTACTGCCACTCTTGTGTTTGCTCATAGATTCAATGGCCACAGTGAGCAGAAAGAAAAAAGTCTTGCAGAAAAAGAGGATGCTGATGGTGGCTATGTGTGTGTAGTCACCGTAAAGAATGATACAGTCTAGGAGACTGCCTGTTATTCTGTCTGCTAGACTCAAAACTGTCAACTCTGCAGCACAGTAAGTTCTTCTACAAGCACGGAGAATACAAAACACAACTTACCCTTTGTTTGAACTGCTACTGTCACTGAGATAGTGATGTTTGTGGAAGAGATGGTAGTAATATTCACCACGTAGTTACTGCCAGAGTTGAGATCTAAACACACCTTTGGATTATCTTCACTTGTAGTGATGTTAAATATTGCATCTTCTGAGAATGTCTTCTCATCCCATCTTTGGCCCAGTATGTGAAACTATTGAAGGATTAACAAAAACAATGGTGCAATTGGTTGTGGCTCTCCCAAAATTCAGAATACTAGTTCAATTAAGCCTTGAGAACCTAGGATTACATCTGCTTTGGAATATCAGCTCAATCAAAAAAATAGGCTTGCGACTAAATGTTTTGGTGCAACAAGATGGTTTAATATATTAGATCTTTAATTTCTTCTGGCTGTTAAAATTATGAGTATTTTTCATATATTTCTACAACAAATAGAAGGAATCTGTAACATGGACCCTACAAACACCTCCAACACAAATAGTAAGATGTAAGTAAATATTCTTTCTTGTTTACAGCACACAGATGGGAACTACATATGCTTGCTACTTTCTTTTTTCTAGTTTTTCCCCCTTGCCCTGCAGAAGCAGTAGTAAGACTGAATGCCAAACAGTAAAAGACAAGCTTCCCTAAGATCGTCCCAGTGCAGTGAAAAAGAAACCTGTTGTTTGTACAAGATGAAGGGACAGACAAAATTTATCTAGTTAAGCTCAAGGCAGTCCAGACTGTGTTCTGAACTTTACTGCGTGCACCCTGTGCCTACATAGTCCTCAATTTTGACTATTCTGAAGTGTGTTGCAGATAGCTGAATTCAGGCAAAAACATGTGCACAGAGCACATTACACCAGAGATCCACAGCTTACCAGTTACCACTGGGTACATGAAAAGTACTCATTTTAAACTGTTAGGGTAGTTGGGAACTTGTTTTTTCCATCTCGGCAGTGCTCAACAAAAGCACTCAAACTAAAAATACATTGGTTTATAACACAGGAGGAGAAAGACAGGTTGTCTTCCAAAATTATCACCCAACCTTGAAACGTATTTTCCACATTAACCTGCCCACCCTGGAGATCCTAAATAATTCCCTTTTTTTCCCTATTTGTACATGCTCAGAAGAACAACCTTTCTTGGGATGTTGTCATTCGCAAAACATGGGAATTCTTATAATGTTGTTTTGGCTTTCAATAACGCTGACTGAACTATTTGTTTCTGAGAATTTACATCTTAACTTTCATTCTTAGGTTTATAGATGGGGGGGAAAAAAAAAGTAGTTACCAAGGTTGCTTTCAATTTCCATGAAAGACAGTTCTAAAATGTTCAAATATAAAATGATTTAATCTCTTGAGCAAGGCACAGTATTTCAATATACCTTGCATTTCTAAAACAAGTTACATCCAGGATCTGCAAGTGATACACTGTTCACTTGACACGTTTGCATCACATAGGGACAGAGCCCAAGTTTTGCAACGTTTTCTATGTCAAGGTGACCTTGAGCTCTGCAATGGAATTTCACTAGAACATAAATTTGTGCTGAAATGCTTCTTATAGTTTCAAGCAGATGTTTAGGTGATTTACTGGAATGGGAACCCCAACAACTTTTGAGTGTTTCACCTTACTTGAGGACAGGGATTTGTTTCTTTCCTAACCCAGCCTACCTTTAGGTTTCTAGGCAGTTCACTGGGAAAGAGTCAAATTACCATACAAACAAAACACAGAAGGCAAATCTCCACTGCTGACTCACCAGAATTAACCAGGACAAGCTACTCCCAATCTCAAATGCTGCCTCACTTACTGTATACGTTTCCCTCATTCCCAGTCTTCCAGTTTTCCTTTGCCACTTCACACACGTTTCATTGAATATGGACAGATTACTGAATAATTCCTCCTCTGTGAGCAAAAACACGGACACAGAATGAAAACAGTTATTATTTCTCATGCAAATCTTAATCTGTTTGGAGCGATTTTTTATTTTTTCCTTTTTTTTTTTTTCAAACAGGAAAAATACAACAAGGTAGGCAGAAGGAAGCTAGTAGTTTCCCTTAACTGTGTTGGCTCCTAAAATTAAAATAGAAGCTAACTGAAGAAGCATGTTCTAAGCCAATGACTGTGCACAGCCAGCATTATGTAAACTACCGTGACTAATGAAAACAAAATACTTTGCTAGGCCTGCGTTTTAATGTAGAACAATTTCAATTCTAATGACTTTATAGATCTTGAAGAGGACATTAAAACTACATTACAGCTTCCTGACAGCAAATGAACAAGCTCATTAATTCCATCAAACTGCTGATATGTCCTTATATATAAAAACATACATATACAACAGCATTGTTTCTTACACAAGGATCTTCAGTATACACTGTACTAAAGACTAGAATCTTTCATACTGGGTGACCAATCCAGGCAAAACAGCCAATAAGAAAAGACATTTTGCTCTGTTTTGGATGCTCCTCCAGGTCATAATACATTACATTTGTACCATGCATAGGTATTCCTGTATTCGTGGTCAAAGTCTTTCATTAAAGTGTGCTTATGACAATATTACACCACCAAAAATGAAGAGCAATAAACAGTGCCCCAGTTCCACTACTTTTGACATCATTCTACACTCTCCTTGATCTTGGGTGCCAGCATCTGGATCTTGTGACATGCAACGGTCTGTCTTCTAAACAATGAGCCACTCACAAATCACCTTGAAGAATTTGTAGACCATCGGATCTCATTGATTAGAAGTCTCATTAAACTGCAAATAAAGAAGTCAAGGAGATTTAAAAGAGCTGTCTGTAAGAAAAAGAGGCTACCAATAAGCCAACAACCTTAGGAAAAAATGCTCTTCTGAATACAACAGCCTGCATGAAAGCATTTTAGGAAAGCTTCTGTGTTAGATTGGAAAAGAACTTTTTCATAGCTGAATGTTTTGGTTATTTGTTTGGGTTGCTTTTTAAAAGGTGTCAACATTTTTTCTTTGTTTTATAGAAAATAAAATTAAGTAACACAGCCACAGTAAAACACTTTCCAGAACAAACCCTAGACTAAAAGAATGAAGCCTATGGAACTAAGCATGTAGGGAGTACAGTTGTAGCAACCAGCAATACATCCCTCAACATACCTGTGTTAATTTACACACTCTTAAAAGTTGGCTTATGCCTCAGAAAAAACACAGCCAAGAAGATCAACTCATCCGTTCTTTTTTTAGGCAGTTCTCTCACTGCTGTCATCAGACACAGAGCAGTTGCCTTGACATGACAAGATAATCAAGATCCTCCCAGAGCTAAGAACAAAGCTCCTTCTGGTCACAACTCAGATTGACAGGGAACATATTTTCTCTTCTTCTTTCCTTCACCAGCCTTCAAATAGTCATTCCTTTGTCCTACTACCATATTTTCTTATTACATTCACTACATGACCAAGGTCATACAAATCCAAGCTCATATAGATAATTAAGCTGAAAAGCCCTTAGTAACTGTTGAAAAACTGAAGGGGATTTATAGGACAGCTTTGGTAGATATTTCAGATATATTCACACAATAGTTGGTGTAATGCCCTGCTGTAAAAGCAAGCATAGCTCAGAGCACTCCTCGTCCGTATGTAAACTTCATTACCATTTCACAGGGGCCCCCTTGTAGCACACTGACATGAAGCTGTTGCTGAAATAAATGAATACATCGATAGTCTCTAAAATTCCTATATATAGGCAATTATTTAGAACTAAAGTGTAACTGTTTATGTATTTTGCAGCACTTTATTTTTCCTTTTCTTTTTTTGATTATTAAAACAGTCATAGAACTGTTTTCTAATGGCATCTCCCTCTCCACATATTAAACATAGATGCCTCTCACTAGACCAGTTTATCTCCCAAATAATCTTAATTCTCCCATTCCAAACTGTCGTTAAACATGAAAATGCTATTGAAAGCTTCTTCTACACAACAGAACGAGATTAATCTGCATGTCCTCTAAAACAAATTTCCTTACAATTGGCTGTGTGATTAATTGTATTTAAGTGCTGCTTATTATTATGTTTCACAGTAATGCCTAGAAACTCCTCAGTATTTAGACTTCGGTACCAACACAGAGCAAAAGAGTATGTTCAGCTGTTGTATTCTTTAAATCAGGTACATTTTTATTAAAAGACCAGACGGCAAATATGACTCATTAGAGCACAGCCAAAGGGAAGATGTTTGCATATCCATGAGATCTGAATTAAAATGCGTTAACAAGAAAAAAAAAAGAAAAAACAAGTAATGGCTGAGATTGCTCAGCAAGAAAATCAGGCACTTGATTCCTAAGTTTATAAATCCACAGTAAAAAAATATAGCAAAATAAAGCAGCAAACAACAAAAAAGTGATTATGCCACGTATTCAGTCAAGGAAAGAAATCTTACACAGTGGCCTCCTTGGAAGGAAGAAGGCAGAACTACTAGCAATTTTTTCTGTAACTAGATCAATTTTTCTGTCATGCTTTCCGAACTTTCAGAAGGACAAGGCCACCATGCAATTACCATACATCCACAGAATACTTGGCGGACTTTTTCTCAAAAGTTTCCATGCTAAATGGGTAGGAGTGAAAGAAGATGAAAAGCTGTAACATGCACGGAGTGAACACCACAACAAAGTCCTGGGCTTTCTGAGGAGACTGCTTTTCCTCCCTTACTTACTGATCACATGATCTTTGTTTGGATAACCAAATGTACAGTAAGTGCTTGGTTTAACCCTAATCCCAGTAGCCTAAACACAGTATCCAGTATCAGCACAAAGGTATCTCTGAAAAAACTATTCTCACACCTAGAGAGAAACAGGATCCCTGACAGATTAGTTCTCCTGTAAAATCTAACAGTGCCAGTGACTTCCAGACCTTGGGAACTCCCAACATGAAACACACTATATGTGCCTCAGTGTGATGTCTTAGCAGACAGTGACATCGAGGTCGCCAACATCTGATTTTGATCAACAGCTTTCACTCAGACTCACAAATGAGATGGGAGAAGTGAAGACCCTCAACCTCCACATCCTTAAGCACTAGAAATTTCAACTTGTGATTAACCAAGAAGGCCACTGGACGCCACTGCTGCTCCACTGACCTCCAGGTTACCCTTCCCATCTCCTTCCCATCCCAAGGTAAAGGGTCCTACAAATGACATGCATATGCCTGGAGACCCAAACAGAAGGGTGGAAAAAGATCCTGGAGGAGTCAAATACTGAAAGGTAATTCTGGGAAAGGGTAGAGATATGCAAATAGCACCTGGCTATTAGCAGCCAGGAAAGACAGGTGCTGGTAAACAGAACACAAATGGGAGAATGCAAAAAGTGAGCAACAAAGTGATTCAACAGTGCCAGTGAGCAATGGACGGGGAGAAATCATGCAAAGAAAGCCAAAGAAACTAATTCTAAGAAGGAAAACAAGGAGTGAGGGTCACAGTCGCCTTTACTCCACTTTTAAAAACTCTGCTAGGAAAGAGGGCCTCTCTCTGTGCTTGAGTGTCTGGGAAAATCTTCACAGTAATTACAGCCAGTGCACAGCAGTGTGCCCAGGTGGCCAAGAAGGCCAACAGCATCCTGGCCTGTATCAGAAATAGTGTGGCCAGCAGGAACAGGGAGGTGGTTGTTCCCCTGTACTGGGCACTGGTGAGGCCGCACCTCGAGTGCTGTGTTCAGTTTTGGGCCCCTCACTACAGGAAAGACATTGAGGTGCTGGAGCGTGTCCAGAGAAGGGCAACTGAGATGGTGAGGGGCCTGGAGCACAAGTCTTATGGGGAGCGGCTGAGGGAACTGGGGTTGTTCAGTCTGGAGAGAAGGAGGCTGAGGGGAGACCTTATCGCTCTCTACAGCAACCTGAAAGGGGGTTGTAGTGAGGTGGGTGCTGGTCTCTTCTGTCAGGTGGCTGGAGATAGGACGAGATTTAGGTTAGATATTAGGAAAAATTTCTTTACTGAGAGGGTTGTCAGACATTGGAATGGGCTGCCCAGGGAAGTGGTTGAGTCACCATCCCTGGAAGTATTCAAAAAGCGAGTGGACAGGGTACTTCAGGACATGGTTTAGTGGGCATGGTTGATGGTTGGACTCGATGATCTTGAAGGTCTTTTCCAACCTAAATGATTCTATGATTCTATAAGTGCTTGTATTGTCATGCTCTTCTGCCTTAACCATGTGCTGGGAAGAGCAACCTTAATCCTTCACTTATCAGCCTCTGCAAGTTCAGGTCCCAGTACTCAGTGTTATTATTTGCTGATCTGAAAAAAAAACAAACACACAGACAACTTGTATGTCTAAACAGTCACTAAAACCACGTGACTTCTACACACACAATTGACTAGTTCTCCGTTGAAAGAGCACTTGACTACCACTGACCTCAGCTCGAGATACATCTTATCAGTGAAGTATTTTTGAACTTCCATGAAAACAGTTTTTACCAGAAAGCAGATAGAACCGGCTCCAATCTAACATGTCATCTTCTGCAAGTAGCTACAGGAGCATCCACATGTGCAAATTCACTTAGAGTTCTTCCCACCAATCCCCACACATACATGCAATTTAGGGGAAAGAAAAAAATCCAAACATTAGCTTTTTTTGTATGTTTCGCCTGTTCACTTCTGTGAAAAGTGTGAATGATGCTGCAAATGCCATCTGCTGCTAACATGCACCACACATATGTTCAGACACAGAAATTAAACAGCAAACAACATTTCAAAGAGAACTTCTGCTCAACCTGTTTCAAGGCACCTGTTCCATAGTGTACAGGCAAACTCCTCTTGCACAGTAGCTTTCACAAGTATATATGGAATTTATTTTACAAAGATGTATTATAACTTTTAGGGTAGCATGGTAAGTTTTTATGAGTTTTTCACATTTTGAGTAACATACTTGCTTCCAGTTTAACTAGAATTGCAAAATTTCAGCAGGTTTTCACCTTCAGCCCCAAACTTTCCACAGAGGGAATTCACAAAGAAACAGCAAAGCTGTAGGCACGGTCATGCAGGAAGGAGCAGGCAGATAGCTAATGATTTACTACTTCCTTTGGTCTAAAAATGTTACCGGGAGACAATCAGGAGCAGAGTAATTCATGTATTGAACCAGACTGACAAGAACACAAGAGACCCAATAGTGAGCATACTTACAAAACAAAAATGTATCAATCAAGGGTGTCAGACTAGACAGGATTGGATGGGCTGGGATTAGAAATGCACATGATCTACTCCCCAGCTGAAAGAGGTTCCTGAGACTGGAGCCTGGTATTTGCCATCATGCACTGGGTGATTACTAATTCAGTTTCAAACAAAGAAAGAAAAGCCTAAACAACCCTCCAAAAAGTGACACTTTTAATTGTCACTGGGTTGCATCGCTTCGATCTAAGAAGTAGCACCTCCCATAACACAGACTCCACCTGTGTTTCTCCAGATAATTAAAGAAATTACCAGATTACCAGATGTCTGAATTTAACATATCAAATTAGGCCTTTAGAAGAACTCAGGCCAATCAGATCCTTTTCATTGATGACTGTAATTATCCTATTTGTTTGATGGGGTTCTTATTCCTACAGAACCATGGGTTTTAAATCAATGCCCACAGATGTGAGTGACACCTTTTCTATCAAGCTCATAACTGTTGACATGAATTATTTACACATGGCTGGGAATACCAATTAGGAGAGTGACAGTTAACGCATTCATTGTTGTGTGGAAATCGCTCATGCTGCCACGACAGAAACATTCCATCTGCCTTTCTGTATCATCTCTTACTGTACAGGTGGAGATGTAAAAACTGAGGTCGCAGAGAATTCTAGCTAGAGGGGAAATCAGTCATTGGTAGCAGGGATAAAGCATAGGAGAAGAAGGGAAAGTGAAAGCAAAGGGATTAAAAAGAGTATAACCAGAGCCTCTCAGTTGCATGGAAATTATCTTTGCTATAGTTCTACAGTTAAATGATGCCTGCAGGATGATCCTGCTCTCTTTATTCCAGATTGGATTCAGATTTTGCTTTTGATTTGTTTCAGGTTTTTTCTGCGTTATTGAAGTATTCTTTTCCTCTTCTGCAGCGTTTTAAAGTGCAGTGCAGACAGTCTGCTATGCCTTCTTTGGACTGATTCACCAAACTGCTCTTCCCTGTAAACCTTCAAATCTCTGAAGCATATATTTAGCAAGTATCCTCCATCCTCTTCAGCGGTTAGGATTTTCAGTGTTGGCGTACAACACCCATTTTCTGGGAAATGACTCAAAACCAACTAACACATTACTGTCTTGATGCTTTGAAAGTACTCCTCACTACCATAATACCCAAGTTCCATATGATTATCTCAAAATCTCCAGAGGTCAAGACGTGCAGCTAAACTCCATTTGTGGATGGGAACTCACAACACAGAAAAAATGAAGCATTCTTAAACAGAAAATTAACCTTTAGTGAAAGATGGATGGTCCACATTGCATTTAGTAAGAGGTAACGTGAAAAAGAGCATGCACACAAAAGGTTATGACACAGAAGCTCCAAGCTCAGGATCAGATGGAATGTACACTGGTGTAAAGGCTGATTCTTTCCCTATTTGAGTTCCAGGTTCACAACACATTTGGACTGGATCATCTTTTCCTCTATACACCATACATGCAAAGCCTACAATCCGCTGACAGCCATTACTGCCTAACACTACTTTGGAAGGCTCTCACAACTGACCAGTAAGGCTGTCAGACTCAGCATTAAAGGGAAACAGAGGCCAATTTTCCCTTTTGGCTACAACAGCTATTTCCCACTGCCTGGGTTTTGGAATGCTTTACCAATAATGCACATTACCTTTCCATGCAGGTCAGATTCACTCCCTCCTCCAGCCTTTTTACATATCAACGGACTTTTTCCACCCATGTGCAGCAGCTGCTTCTTTTGCAAGGACAGTATTTCACTTAATACATCAAAAAACACTTTAATAAATGCATTTCTGATAATGTAGCGAACAGTGGTACTGGAGACTTATTTAAATACTGAGGAGTTAGTCTTTAATGCAGACTTGTATTTTCTTTTCCTTGGATAAAAAATAAGGAAATTGGACAAACTGTTTGTCTGTCTTAAGACACCATATTGTTGCTACCCACACCAACAGATGCTAAACACACTGAATGCTAACAATCTCCAAAGAAAGCAGACATGGAGAAGTTTTCTAGAGAAGGAATTTTCCAGGATTGGAATAACGAGCAGCAGCCAACCCAGCCTACATGCTTATAGCTGGGGCTAGAGACAATTGTTACAGAAAGGATAGATCAGATACTGTGAAAAAGCTCTCTGTGACAAGGATACGTCTAGGACTCAGGACTGAGAAATTGGAAAAAGCTTGATGAATGGTACAAGGCAGGACTCTGCAAACAGGATGAAGAGAACTGCAGTAAGTAAAGGGACTATCTCCCTCCAAAATATCCCTAACAATTGTCCAATCAACATAGAAAACTGCATCACACACTGCCCCTTTCATGCATGAACTGACCCCTTCATAACTGTGAACATCTGAAAAAGTACCAAAAAAATTCTTAGAGATGCACATGGTATTAAGAGCAAGGCAACCCCATAAGCACTCTATTCACCGTAACTTATCTTAACTTTCCCTGAATGCCCAAGAAACAAGTACTCAAAAGTTAACCGCTGTGTGTGTGTATGTGTGTACATGCATGCACATACACAATCTACACATATTGTACGGGGAAAAGATTTTAATTCAGCGTATATGTTAGCCCTTCCTGACCTTTTACTATTAAACATTTGTATCCAAGCTCAGCGAAAGATAAAACCAACTCATTTACAGATTTTCATTTCAGATACCCCCCAGTTCCTTTCCCTTCCCTTCATGGACTCATTGAAGGCACATCACACACACTGCATGCTGTGCGATTTGCAAGCGCAGATTTAGGAACAAGCATCTCGGACAGATAGCCAAGGCACAAATCACCTTTTTTCTGGCCTTCTTATGGTCAGAATAAATAAACCGCCTTACTTGTGCGATCCACTCAAAAAGAAAAACATGAGTGGGCAGGCTTCATTTTATAATTTTCACTTTAATAAAAAAATGCAACTATAATTCTTATGAATTCTTAAGATCACATACATCTGAAAGGCATCATTACTGAAACAGAAATTTCATTTCCTTTGAAAGTCATTTGTTACCTCTAATAAGTGTGAAAAATGTAGAAGTTAAGAAGCTGAAAACCTTTATACTAATTTCCTTTTTTTTTTTTCTTTTTTTTTTTTCTCTCTCCAAAGGAGCCTGGACTAGTTAGGCCATTTTTTAAAGGTTTTTTTTCCATTCTACATGACCATAACTCTAACTTTTTTGGCCCTCTGTTCCAACAGCTAGAGATAGCATCTGCATTTCTGCCTCTGGCAAAGCTTTTGCTGAAATCCATGGTAATCCCATGAGTGTAGTCTGCAGGTTCAGGCCCTTCAAAGCTTCAGAGTGCTCAAGACAGAACTCTCAGCATTGCAAAGACTGACACACCTGATCAACTTAGCCACTCTACACAATGCTGGCTTCAAAACCAATTCAGAAAGTACAGCTATACAAATTGCCTAAATGAAATATGAATTATGACTTCAAATAACAGCAGTTCCATTTTTATTAGGGCACTATAAGAAGTGAGAGAACTGCTTTTCTGCATGCTTATTTTATTTGATGTCACGTTTTATATTCACAGTGAATGCTCAAGACATCAAGAGAGGCAAGAGAGGCATCAAGTGGCAACTCTTTGTGTAAAGGCTTGGTCCATGAAGTGGTAGCAGCCAAAGACACACTTCTGATCCTTTGAAAAACATGTGGATGTTACAGAGCTAGAGGAACATTACCATCTGCAAAAGACAGCATTGCAACTTAAGAACAAGAGACAGACAGTCGTAGAGCTATCTTGTGACACCTCTTTCTAAGGACACAGAAGAACACTAAGGAGCACAACAGCCACAGTCCAAAACATCTGCTATGTTTTAGCTATTATTAAAATGTCAGTACATTTGGTCTCCAAGCCCACAGTATGACACCATCTTCGTTACAGATCTCCCTCCTCAGGACTCATCCTTTTATAAGAAAATCCTTCTGGACTGAAATTCAGACAACTAGATTGTAACAGTCTTTCAGGATAGGAGAGATGGTGTGTGGTGTTGGATTGTTGCATGCTGCCTCTGGAGCTTGCGGCTGGTATATTTGGTGTAACCCAGGCCCTTGGTCTGCAGGCTGAAGATGTTGGTCTTGAAGAAATCGCTGGGTGTCAGTTCAAGTTCCATCACTGCTGCACTTGGCTCAGTTTCAAAGTCCATCCTTCAGTCATTTGGGTAATTCTTACTGTAATACCCTTGATATGGCATATAGCCACTACAGAAGTAACGACATACATTGGCAGGTTATTTAGCAGTTAAATATCATACAGCCTCATTCACTGGCTATTCTCTCCCAAAATCAAATCTCCTTGAGGTACACATCGAACTTCCCCATCCTTCTGCATCACCCACCAAGTGCAGCCAGGTCCTCGAGCAAAAGCAATCCCTTGGATGGATTTGTCTCTGCTTGAGGCAGGACTAACCCAGACTGCCTTCCCTAACATACTCTTCATGCGTGCTACAGGGACTTTATCTCCTTCTACAGTATGTGGAAGTCTTGGTTGGGTGGGGCCAGCCCGATTGGCAGATCCTCTAGTATTAACTAACCAGGTGGCTTTTGCTAAATGTGTATCCCAATGTTTGAAAGTTCCACCCCCCATTGCTCTCAGTGTAGTTTTCAGCAATCCATTGTATCATTTGATTTTTCCAGAGGCATGATAGGGGATGTGATATACCCACTCAATGCCATGCTCTTTGGCCCAGGTGTCTATGAGGTTGTTTCAGAAGTGAGTCCTGTTGTCCGACTCGATTCTTTCTGGGGTGCCATGTCACCATAAAACTTGTTCTTCAAGGCCCAGGATAGTGTTCTGGGCCGTGGCATGGGGCACAGGATGTGTTTCCAGCCAAACAGTGGTTGCTTCCACCATTGTAAGCACATGCTGCTTACCTTGGCGGGTTTGTGGGAGTGCGATACAGTCAATCTGCCAGGCCTCTCCATATTTATATTTCAGCCATCACCCTCCATACGACAGGGGTTTTAGCCACTTGGCTTGCTTAATTGCAGCACGTTTCACATTCATGGATAACCTGTGTGACAATGTCCATGGTCAAGTCCACCCCTTGATCACGAGCCCATGTATATGTTGCATCTCTTCCCTGATGACCTGAGGTATCATGGGCTCACAGAGACATAAATAGCCCACTTATGTTGCCAGTCCAGATCCACCTGAGACACTTGAATCCTGGTGGCCTGATCCACCTGTTGATTATTTTGATGCTCTTCAGCGGCCCGACTCGGGTACATGAGCATCTACGTGACGTACTTTTACCACTAGCTTCTCTAGCTGAACAGCGATATCTTGCCACAGTGTGGCAGCCCAGATGGGTTTACCTCTGCACTGCCAGTTGCTCTTCTTCCATTGCTGTAGCCACCCCCACAGGGCATTTACCATCATTCATGAGTCAGTATAGAGATAGAGCACTGGCCACTTCTCTCATTCAGGAATGTCTAACGCTAGCTGGATGGCTTTCACTTCTGCACTTCACTTCTGACTTGATTCACCTTCTCCTTCAGCAGTTTCTGCGACTTGTCGTATAGGACTCCATAGGTTGGTGCGATATTGCCGCCGGTGCACCGTTGTGGTAGCAACTGGCACCTGTTGTTCTTCAACCCTCAGCAACCCCACAACTGAAGGGTTCTCACAGACGCTGGGTGAGGTGGACAGCTGTTCAATTTCCTCTATCTCCAGTGCAGCTATACCAAAGGCCCAACAGTACCTCTTTGGCTCCTTGAAATACCCTCTCCTGAGGCAGTCTATGCCAAGGATGCACGGGGCCTCTGGGCCAGTGACGATGGGGTGTTCATGCCACTCATTCCCAGTTAGACTCACTTCAGCTTCCAATACAGTTAGCTCTTGGGATCCCCCTGTCACACCAGAGATACAGATGGGTTCTACCCCTTTATAACTTGATGGCATTAGGGTGCATTGTGCACCAGTGTCCACTAAAGCCTTATATTCCTGTGGGTCTGATGTGCCAGGCCATCGAATCCACACCGTCCAGTAGACCCGGTTGCCCCTTTCCTCCACCTGGCTGGAGGCAGGGCCCCTCTAATCCTGCTCAGAGTATCTGTTACTCACTTTTTGCAAACGTGAATCAGAAGTCCCTTCAAGAGGATCAAAAATGAGATCAGCCCTTCTACTCTTTCTGGGGGACTGCTCGTGGGAAACTGGAGTGGCATTTTTCCAAGAAGAATCCTCTTTTGATTGCTTTTCCTCACAACTCACATACCCATGCATCTAGGATTGAGGTAGGTTCTCCATCCCACTTCCTCATGTCCTCTCCATGGTCACGCAGGTAAAACCACAGGTTAGCCCATAATGTGTACTTTCTATCTCCTCTCTCTTGGGCAGAGGAATGCTTACTCCTAATAGCTGCGATGCGGGCCTGTACAGGTGGGGAGGAGGACATATCCACTTTGAATTGCTGGAACTCCCAGGACAATTCCTCTACAGCCGAGACACAAGCCGATAGGGAGGAAGAGAGATTTCCTTCGTATTGCCGGAGTTGGACACCCAGTTCGTCCACAGCCTTCTTTCCAGGACATTACTGCCAATGAGTTGGCATAGGCTGGTGGTGCACTTCATAGAAACTTCTGCCACATGGGTTGTGTGCATTGGACTTCATCTGGATCTGTAGGTGACTGCCCATTTTCTGGATCATTATAAATCACCTCCAGCATGGCTAATTCCCTCAGGTACTGGATACCTCTCTCCATGGTGGTCCACTTGCCTTGGTGACATGTAACATCATCCTTGAAGGGGTATCTTTCCTTCACAACTGACAGAAATTGCCTCCAGAGGCTGAGGACTTGTGTTTTTCTCCAATCGCCTTGTCAATGCCTCCTTCCCTAGATAGGGATCCCAGTTGATTGGCTTCCCTACCCTCTAATTCCAAACTACTGGCCCCATTATCCCAGCATCGGAGCAGTCAGGTAAAAATGTGCTCACCTGGGTGCCAGCCAAAATCTTCTTGCAAGTCGTGCAACTCACTCAGGGATAGAGATTGGGTGATTATTTCAGGTTCTGCCTCTTCCTCCTGCTCTTGTGATGACCCTGGCTCACTTTCATCCCTCACTAAGTGAACTGATTTCTTTGGGTGTTTCTTCTTCTGTATAGGGGCGACTGACACTGGCACAGTTTGGTTCTCTGGTTCAGCTGCAGTACCTGTCGCCAGGGTTGGGGTAGCCGCAGTGCCTGTTGCTCTGTTTTCCCTCTGTTCCCCCTGAGGGTGCTGCCTAATATCAAGCAGTGTTTGGTAGATACTGGCCAGGGCCCAGCACAGGGCGGTAAGTTGTGCGTCTCTGGAATAGCCACAGCATTTTCCTTTCAAATATCCTACCACTTCATGAGGGTTCTGTGGTTGTTCAGGAGTGAACTTGCAAGCCACTGGAGATGAGAAGTTCTCTAGATACCTGCCCATATCCTCCCACATGCCATGCCACCCATGAATATCCAGCCTGGGGGCAGATCTCTGGGTGGTATTCTTAAAGAACTTTTTTGTAGCCCTAAACAAGACTTGAAACATATTCAGGAGACATAGCACCAACACCACGCTGGCTTGCACATCCCAAGAATATTCAAAATTCTCAAAAGCTGTTGTAATTAGCCGGAAGGAGAAAAGGGAGGTGAACGAATGGGGGGAAGTATCCCCCCCGACTTCCCCATAGTTGGGAGTGATTATCAATAAATTCTGATAGAAGGCACCCAAAGTATGGAAATGATATCACTGCTGCATACAGATACCAGCTTAACCTCATGACCAGTGATGTAATCATTTCATAAGTTGACATTACCCAGTATAGCAAAATGATAATCCTGATCCCTTTCCCAGAGGTGATATTGCAGGGAATACACAGAGCATATAAGAACTTACACAAGGCCACCATGTAAACAAATGAACCAACATTGTGACTAGTGACTATTTAACTAACATAAGAAATGAATATAACAAATTTGTTTTAACACGCTCTGGCCAGATCTGTCGTTATCTCAACCCTTCGTGCCCCACGTTGGGTGCCAAAAAGGACTGTCGTGGTTTCAGCCCAGCCGGTAACAAAGCACCACACAGCCGCTCGCTCACTCTTCCCCAGGAGAATCAGAGAGGACAAAAGAAAAAAAAAAAAAAACACAACAAAAAACCAGAACCTCGTGGGTTGAGATAAGGACAATTTACAGGGACAACACAAAAAGAAAAGTTACAACAACAGTCCTAATAAAAGAATATACAAAACAAGTGATGCACAGTGCAACTTCTTACCACCCAGAACCTGACTCCGCCACTTCCCCCACCGAAAGCCAAGAGCTCCTCTCAAGCCCGCTCCCCAGTTATATACTGAGCATGATGTCACATGGTATGGAATAGCTCCTTGGCTAGTTCAGGTCAGCTGTCCTGGCTGTCCCCCTCCCAGGTCCTGTCAAAATTAACTCTATCCCAGCTGAACCCAGGACATGGATCTAGGCTGGAAAGTCAACCATGAACAAATTTTACTTTGGGCATTATGAGAGAACAAAAAAAAAAAGGAAAAGGAGTTTTGAATTCCATTGCCCCTACTTTCAACGCAGTGCACTTTACAGTATTAGGCCCACAATGAAGTGTCATTAAATGCCTTCTTATCTGGTGATGTCCTCCTGGCTTTTAAAGCTGAAGGTTCTCAGTGTAGTAATGAAACTTCAGTTGCATTAGTCCCTCTCTGTCTGAAATAAAATGCAAGACAGCTATAGAAAGATCTGTAACATCCACTAGAAATTCTTGCATGGTTAATATTCTCTTCCATGACTTTTCAATCCAAAAATACCACCATGTTCCCTACACTGTAAATTAGAAAGGGATTTCTTGCCTTCATCCTTCCTCCTGTTCCTACCTTCAGAACAGGAATGAGAAACTATTTAAATAACACGCTCCACAGCAACTGCCTACAGTAATATTTACCTTTGCATATGTATGTAATATTCTCCCACGACTGATCCATTGTGCATTCTGAAAAATTCCTGTCTCCATTAAAATAATATCCTTCTTTACACTGATAGTACACTCTGCTCCATAGAGTGGTAGAGTTGTCCCAGATCATTTCTGTGTGTGGAATCAGCAAAGGTTTGCCACAGTCTATTTCTGGAACAACAAAAATGAGTAACAAAACCTGAAAACAAAAATAGGCAAGGCATATCAAAGTGTTTAAGTAAGAGAGATGAATTGTCCCAGTAAGTAACTCTTCACTTTTTTTTCATTTCCTAGTGGTTTCTAGAAGTCAGGCCAGCCCTTTAGAACCCAGAATTTTGTGACTGGAGACTTTCTAGCAGGGTGGGGCATTTGTCCTTCAAGATGAACCATAAAATAAAACAGTGTCCTGTTTAGATATGGAGAACAAGGATCTCTAAGCAATTTTTTTACAAATGGATCTATCTTCCCACAACACTCTTATCCCCCACATGCTATTCATTCCTTTATTTTACCTATCATTAGCAACAATAGATCTGAAAAATGACACATGGTCCAAGGAGTGACATGGAAAAACAGCATCAAGAAGGTTATGTTCCTTTGCCAGTGGATTTAATTCAAGCTTTGAAAAAAAAAAAAAGGAGAAGCTGCTACAGACAAGCAGAAAGAGCACTTCTGTGGGAAAATGTGATGGATTATTCAGACCACTTCAGAGATAATTAGAAATTAATTCATTTGCTCAGTTGTTTTCAGGGGCTTCATAATAAAATTAGGGAACAAAAAAGAATAAAGAGCGAAGGTCAAATCAATGGAAGAATATTATTTAGGGTTAAAATGTCCTTTCAAATCCACAACAACATTCCACCTCAATAAAAGATTCTGCATCACTTCACTTATAAAAAGTAAGCAATGTAAGAATTAAAATCTTACCTTCACTAAAGCTTATATGCAGAAAACAAGTGCTTTTAAAACTCTTTAATAAATAACCTTAAGCGATTCTGAAATTCTACTAAAAAAAATGAAAACTAAGTAAAAAACCCAAAGTTTATAGAATCATGATCTGTACAACCTTTAAAGGAAAAGTTAAACATATGTATTGCAATGGGCAATACCTTCACCACCATGACTACATTCCTTTTCATATCCCAATGTGTACGAATGTATTTATCTATTATAAATCATCAGAACAAGCTTTAGAATAACTAATGCACATGCAAAGAATATGCTTAACTTATAGAAGGACAGTATGTGATGAGATACAAAAATTACTGCTACTTAACTCCAGCTATCTGCCCACAGCCATCCTGTAATCAGACTGAAAAGCAGAAATGCAAAATTATGTTTCTGTGTAACACTGCAAACCTTCTATTTAGCCTGGTGACCCAGAATAAGAATATGAAAGAAGATTCTAAAAGTAGAAAGTGGTTGTAACATACACATTGCACATTCAAAAAAATTACTATGTTTGATGGCAATGAACAGAAGAATCAACCCTCCTGGATCAAGCTGAAAAGATACTAATCATTCAGTGAATGGAAAACTGAAGTTGTGCTAATGTAAAAACCAACTGAAACTGTAATTATCCTGAGGTCACATTAATTAATAATATGTGCTCAGAGTAAAAATACACTAGAAATTTTGTTGGGCAAAATACTTTTTTTTTTTTTTTAAACATACCTTTGTGTTTCTTCTTATCAAGAAACTTGTTAGGCTACATTCTTCCAAATCATAGTAACATAGGGGATTTACAACTCATGTCAAACAACAATAGCATGCTTGAGCAATCATAGTTTGCAACTGGAAACTGTCTGAATATGGGAATTTTAAGGGGATGCTACTGGCTAATAGCGGTTCAATTCCTGAGCAGTGGCTTTAACCACAGAGTAGATACTGAGCTAGAAAAATGGCAGCAATTTAGGCTGCGTTTTCATCTCATGGTAATCCCAATGCCTGACATGCACTGGGATTTTGTCCTTAGGATGTTAAACTTTCAGCAATTTACTGCAACTTCATTAGCAACACAGATTAAAAAAACCTGTTTAATATATGGCTTTTGTTTTGTGACTGAACTTCATAAGCCAGAAGCCTGTATAAACTGAACGCCCAAAGAGGTTGTCCCTAACTGATGACTGCTATTTATTATGGTTGCTGAAATAGTATCTACGCTAAATAAATCTGAAGGCAGATTACATTTACCTTTGCACACCAAGTCAGTACCCTCCCACTGTCCTCTGGCATTGCAGACTGCAGTCGGATTGCCGCTTGCAATAAAGTAACCATGGACACAATTGTAAGTAACTTCACTTCCATATGTGGTCCCACTTACAGATGCTGGATGTGCATTTAAAACAGAAGGTGGAACCCCACAATCCACACCTAGGGAGAAGAATAAAGAGGAAGATAAACTTGTTAGTCAAGCAGCAGAAGTAATGATGGTTGCACTCCTGTGAGTATTTCTTTCATTGTTACCAACGAACCCTCTTCTCTTGTGGTAATCCAACATTCCCTCATGTCCTCGGCAACATCCCCACCACAACTGAGAGTGCTGTAACTACTTCAGAGCTGCTTCCAATTAAAATTACTTCTCTCAACCTTTCTCTCAGAATGGCATGCTAAATCTGTGACTCCTTTCTCAGCCTAGCTGCTAGTATACAGAAAATGTCCTGGGGGTTTTTTTTAAACCTTTAAGACTCTCCTGCTTTTACAAACGTGATTATAGGTGGCAAGCTGGTTCTGTACCATTTGCAGTGAGCAACAGCCAGAGGGAGGCAGATGAGCAGAAACTGCCTTTAGGAAGCTAAATTTTAAAAGTGCACAAGGACCAAAGTAATGCAAAACCACAGAAAAGGTTATGACATACAATACAAAAGTTTGCTGTTAAAGCAAGAGTCTACATGGCTTACAAAATGCATGGTAGTAGTTGCTCTATTCACAAACATGCCAAGCTGTCATTTACAAATGCATAAAACAAAGAAGTCCAGTAGCACAAAAAAGCAATTTGTTTGATATCATGTCCACTTTCGAAGGTAAGCAACCATCTAAAAGGTTTTCATGTTAGCATGACACCACACTCACATTCAACAATTTAACTACACCCCTTCATATACATCACATCTTCCCATTAAACTAGCCGACTTTTTATCTCAACACAATTATTTTATTAATATTCAAGGGAAGCTACAATCTTCAAAGACACATTACATCCATATACATACATTTAAATAAAAAAGGGGGATCTGCTCCACTTACAGTACCCTGATGTTAGGTCACCCATCTTACCAAGTTTGATCTACCTTCAATGGCCAGTTTCATCATGACTATATAAAATAAACTCCTAAATTACCATAGAAGGAAGACAAAAGACAACCTTACCTGATTCTTCTGAAAAAGACGACACTACACCTGGCCAGGAGAAATTCTTAAACTAGCAATAAAGACTTACCAGGGAAACTCTCAAGAGTTTAAAGAATTATTTAAAGGTGCCTTTACTATTATTTAAAAAAAAAAAAAAAAAATCAGACTTGTTGGTTTTACAAAAAAGAGAAGTCCTAACTGAAATCTAGGAAAAGAGCTTGCAATACAAAGCGGAAATAAGTTTGTCATTTCAGACTCATGGGCTGTTTCTTGGTGTTTGACATATTTTATTTCAATTAAACATGAGAGATGTGCTCAGAAACTCTGACCTGACCTACTGTTTTGACTGTAGAAATTAAAAAGAAATCACATGAAAAAACAATCACTGAAAAATATTAATAAAAACCAAATGTACCAACAACTCACAAGGATTGCATTCTACGAGCTTTCTGTAGGGACCTCTTGAGAATTTGGGCACGTCCTTTTTGTTTTCAAGTTCACTGTCCTTTATTTATTTTAGGGGGAAGATGTTATTTCAATAATTTTATTTTTTTTATGGCAGTAATTTAGTATCAAATTGTTTTATCTTTCCTTTCTTATGAATTTTCTAGTGATACTTAATATTTCACTTTTCCCAGACACACTGATTTAGCTTCCTTATTCTAATTTTTTCACTTCCCATAGACACACATACAAACATTACATTTCTATCCACTCTCAAAGAAAAAAATAGAGAAAAAAAGAAACCAGGAAAGAATTAGTAACTGAGAGGGCTTTTCTATTTTCAGAGAAAGAACTCTCCTCACTAAGTGGTAATTCTCAGGATGACAATTCTCCCCTGTAGAACTGTTATACACAGCGTAGTTTCTGTTAGATAGTACTTCAAGTGTCATTAAACTAATACATAGACTTTCTAACTACTCACAGGAACACAAAATCCTGCACCTGTAAGCAGTAATATTTCAATACAATGGGCGATAAGAACACCCAAGCAAGTGGGAGTTTTAAAGATGCTCACAGGAAACTTAACATTTCAGAGACGTGAAAGTGTTTGCTCATGCATAAATGCTCTTAAAATCACAAAGGTTATCCAGAGATGAGGGGTGGTATGCCTCTCTTTGGCATCTACAGTCAACCCTTGGAAAAAACTCCAGAAGCTGTCAGAAGAATGGTTCTTTTCATGAGACATCACTGATGCCTTCCAACTGCCGAGTTGGAAGTTCCCATGAAATGCTACAGAAGTCTAGGTGTTTTCTAGGCCTTGGTTCACAGGCAGAAGGACACATTGCAGTGTCTGTAAAAACGCAAGGACCAGCATCAAAAATGTCACTACACGAACAAGAAGAGGTGGCACAGTTTTATAACCTGTCCTTTTCTTTTCTTGTTTTTTGCAAACAGCCAGATCTTGAAAAATTATCCTTCGGATTGAGAAAACAGTCTACAGTCTTTCACAAACACACTTCCCCATGCATAAACTCCCTTAATGAAGAATTTAAGAAAGATTTAAGACTCTCTTCACCTTTGCAGCTTAAAGTGGCAGGTTCCCAAGTTTCATTTGCAGTGCAATATGAGAACTTTCCCTCGTTGCTGTAAAACCCTTCTTCACACTCATAATGAACCGCACTTCCTGCTAGCAAGCTGTAGTTCCCCACAATGTAGCCATGCTTCACTTCAGGAGGGGAACCACATCCAATTTCTGCAAAAAGACTGGGTTAAAAGATCACAGAGTACAAAAATCACAACACGCGATCACTTTAAAATGAGCTGAACTGGATGGTCACATCACAAAATACACCCAATCTGATAAATCTGGGGGCTCGCCAAAGGTGTAGAAGATTAGAGTTGAAGAGTTATACTGGCCACAATCAGAGGAAAACAGTGACCCAAGTATTGAGCTACATCTTTACTCACATACAGCTGGAGCCATTCATAACACCAAAGAGGAGACACTGCAATGTGATGGTGCTTTGCATGTGCCAGTCTTGTTACATGAATGGCTGAATGATCCTTTAACACCAGAATAAAATTTCAGGCCCCAATGTACAGCTTTATTTCCCTGCACATGGGAAAGGTGAAGCACAGCAGACAGGCTGAGATTAAATGGTCTGCCCCTCAATTCCTCCATCTCACTGAACGAGCCTGCATACAAAAGCTACATTGCTTCAGCACAGCTGCTCGACTGGGCTCTCTTGTCTGACTCCACAGGTGACACAGACACACTACTTTACCACAGCACGGGGAGGGGGAAGTCAGTGAGATAAGCAGGGTTATCAGTAATTCTGGCAAAAGGAAGCAGAACACTCCAGTTGGAAAAACTGGACAAACTACAGGTAGTGACCTTTACTGACAGCTCTTGCAATAATTCAGAAATGAGAGCTGGATATAATCGACGCAGTACCTTTCACCTGGGATGCCTGGGTTCACTACATACACTGACAGCTACAGCTTACACTGCTAGCACTTTGCATCTGTGAAAACCTACACTAGAGAGGAAAGGAGGAACGGTTTCAGATTGAATTTTTTTATCTTGCCATAACAACAACAGAACAGAGCAGTTTTTTATCCAGGTGGCACAATATGTAACGAATAGCTAAACTATTATTTTATTATTCCTCTCCCCTAGGCTCATTTCATTCATCTGACCTCTCTTACCAGCTATTTATCCTCTCTTCTCTTCCCCTTCATGCAGTGTGATTATGTAAGCAAGTGGATTATGCCACACTTCCTTCCTATTCAGAAACTAACTACATCACCTTCATGGCATTATTAAGCTTCTCTGACCCTGCACACCTGAACCACTGCTGAGAGCCTGTAGAAATCATATCTGGCATCAACTCTACCATCCAGACACCACTGGAGCAAACTGAAAGCAAGAAGAAAAAAAATCATACAGCAGGCAAAGTCCACAGAGGGCAGCTTCTGCCCTGCCGACTTAAAAGCACAGGTCAGAGCAGACACTACTATATCATGTAAGATCTGTTTTTATGTGCTAGCAAAAACAGCATCCAAAGACTCTCACCTTTGCATGAAACTATGTTCCCATCTGGATGAAAAGAATGCTCTCCATTTTCTAATTTATAACCATCATTGCAGTAACATTTGTAGCTTCCTTCAGTATTCACGCATCTTGCATTTTGACCACACAACCCAGACTCCTCACATTCATCGATATCTAAAAATTCAGAGAAAAATATATGCACTTCGTAACAGGGTTTTTTTAATTAGTTAATGTAGGATCCAAGCTTAAAACAAAGACAGCATTCCGTGAAGGGTTCTATGTAGCTTCTGATGGGTCTTCTGGGAAATAAAGGAGCTTATCATTGCCTGGTGTTCAAGCATCTGGAAGGAGGACACTCAATTTTCTAGATAGCGATCTTCTGAATTGTTTCCATTTTACCTGACAAATAGTCTCCAATGTTATCTCCTGCTACAACAATCCCAGAAAAAGCCCTATCTGCAAATATCTTTATCCGTTACAACTGTTCATTGCTGTAACAAGGAACTGGCTAATATTCTAAACTAAACACAAACATGACATTTTGGGGGAAAGGTAAGTATCACCTTATTTTCTTTAATCTAGCTTCTTCTTCTGGAAAGATTACTGCTTGAATGTGACTGTGAAGCAATGATTTGTAACATAGCAAAGAATGCAAAATGGAACTAATTCGTAGCTGTTAGAACCTAGATGTCAAGTAAATGTTTGCACCCACAGCAGAAAGTGCTCTGATATACTTTTAGAAAGTAAGTTCTAATGTGACAGGAAAAAAGATCTGTGCAGTAGAAAACTAAGTTCTGGATTCCTGCTGCTCAAGATTCTTTGTGATGTCTACCTGTACAGTTTGTGCCATCATTGGGAATAAACGTCTTGTTGTTGTTGGAGGCTCGGTATCCGTCAAGGCAAACACAGTAAAAACTTCCGTGGGTATTATGACACAATGTATGATTTCCACAAATCTTGTTGGCTCCAATCTGACATTCATCTTTATCTGTCAGCACATTTAAAACACATCAGAGAGAGATTAGGAAAAGCAGATTATCCTCCCCTCCTCGCTCATTCTTGCGTAACCAGACTTCCCCTTACTGTTCTTCTTTCTAAGTTATTTGGGATGTAAACGCTGCTAGTAAGATGGAGTATTTAGACCAACAGAGGTTATCGTCCCTGGATGAAACTGTGAATAAAGGTTCATGACATAGCTTGAGCTGATCTAAGAGCTGTTGAAACCAGAGGGCTCTCTCTCCGCTTCTGCTCTTCCTTACAGCATGCATTGGCTGCAGCATTTGATGGAGCTTGTGCTGATCTTATCCAACTCATTCAATTGGCAGAGAATTAACATGGCAAAATAGGCAGCTTGTCTTCTCCCATAATAATAAGATAATTGAACTTTGTGCAGGGCCCAGCGGGTACCAGTGCTCGTGAAGGAAGGGGAAGAGATGGAGTGGAAGAGATCAGAGGTGGAGGACCTTCCCCTTTAAGTGATGGTAAGCTATTACATACACTCAGACACAGCATTTCACATCATCCTTTGATTCACATATTGATTTGTCGTGTATGAGATAGTATTAAAAGGACACTATCAGCTACAGTAACAAAACAATGCTTAACAACACTTTTCATGTAACAGACATCTGCGCTTAAGAAATCTGTATATATGCACACTGTTATTAAGAACAGACCTTCAACTTATGAAATTAGTTTTTAGTTATCCAGTAATCTGAGATAACTGAAAAAATCAGCAAAAATGCACTAATTTTAATTGTTAGTTTTATTGTCTAGTTTTCAGTTCAACGACACATAGGTTGAAAGGAATAATAAAGTAAAGCCCAGCATATTTAATTATTTTTTTTGCTGAGGCTAGGATAAAAAAAAATTAAACGAACAATTCTAATACATTATATTTTAAAAGTAAATGTTTGACAAAACCCTCCATTTTCTAAGACAAAATTAATTTAAATCTGCCACTATATAGCAGAAACTGAATAAAATGGTTAAGTAACTAAGTGCAACACAATATTTAGATCAAGCACAAGTAAAGTACAGCTCATGGCTAGCCCTTAGGACGAAAAAAAAAAAAGAAAGAAAAACTAGCCACACGTATTCTATGTTTTGGAAATTCTGTCAGGAAATGACAAAGCTCCTACTGTATTTTGAAGAATTCAGTAATATTACTCGAGAAAGAACATTTTAGGAATGTACACAGTTTCTTACCATTTTACAAACAAGCAGCCTACCTTGACAATGGGTTCTTCCATTGCCTACAAATCCATAGTTGCAGATGCAGATGCTTTTTCCTTCAATTTGATGACATGTGGCATGAATGTGGCAAGTTGCACAGACATCTGGAACTGATCTGTTCACAATTGCTTGAAGAACAAAAAGACACAATTACTTTTTTTTGGTTCTTTTAAAGGACCATAAAGGTGGTCTGGTATGGGTAACTGGCACAAAATTTAAAGTGGATATAAAATCCAGATTAAAACACATAGAATAAAATCCCATCTCCTCCCACCTCATTTTCAAACTTGCAGGAAAACCACAGCCATAATATTCAGAGACCAAAGATAAAAAAATAAAGAGAAAGGATTAAACAAAATAACTACACTGAACAGTTTTCTCCATCTATCTATTCTTTGACAACAAGCAAAACAGTTTTTCAGCAGTTAGTACGGCTTGCAAGACATATAATAAATAGCTCTATCCAATATTATTAATCTGTCCTCCATATTAATTTTCTTTCCCTTTTGTCTTGATTTCTGTTTCCTCATTTATTCTACTATTTTGTTTCTACTATTTACACATAGACATTTGGGTTATTTATCAATCTGTTTGTACCTTCTATCATCAACATGTATATGGTATAAATGCCATTCATAACAATGATGTTGAGAATGCTGCCAGGAGGAAAATGACTTATGGTAAAGTCATTTTAGAAATTAATTTATATTAGAAGTAGTTTAGCAGCATATGACACATGACCTCATTTACTGTAATTTGATAGGGCTATAAATATACATGAAACTACAATACAATATGAACTTATTTCCTTATCTGTATTCATACTTTTAGTGCATTATGTACATTTCTCTCCATTTTTTGTAAGCTCTTTTTGTTATCTTCACACATGCACTGGCTTTCCAAATGATAAACCTCAGAATGGATGGCTTGAAAGCAGACAAAGCAGGTATACACTTGCACCCCTTTTAAAGGAATAACTAATACTGCACAAGCTGATGTTGTCTCATGATGCTGGACAGAGCAGTATGGAATTTTTTACTTTTCTAAGACAGCTAAGATTGGCCAGGATGGTGTGGTTCTCACAGAACACAAGTCTTACTGCGTGTATCGCAGCTCTGGCAAAATTTTGCCTTCCTTAACACAGTGTCTACATACGTAACCATAACTGGAAGGAGAAGGCAGCTGAACACTCTAGCCAGCTTTTTTTTTTTTTTTTTAACGCACCAAATTTATCAGTGTGATAAAACTGCCCTTCCACATGCACAGTGTTTCAGTTTTACTGACAGTGCATTTCTCAGTGCCTTAGGACTCATGGGAAGCATCACAGATTCCTACTCCTAATTCTCAATGCTTTTACGTACTTTTGTGCGTGCACGTGTTCCTAATAACGACCGAAAACAAAAACTGTCAGCATGCAATGGTAGCCAATGTAGGTCAGAAAATTAAATTTAAAAACAGCCAGGGTAATAACTTTCTCATGATACCTCAATCTTCTGATAAAACATGGGAGTGTCCGCCTCAGATTGCTGCTCCGGCAGATAAAAAACGGTTCCCCACCACCACCACCTACTACGGATGACACTGTACGACTTGTTTCTCCCCGGTGACAGACCGTCTTTCACTCCGACACTGAAGTCCCCTCACGGTTTCAGTCCCACCCAGGCGCTCCCTCAGGCGCGGCTCCCGCCCAGCCCGCTGCGAAACGTGGCTGCCGGTGGGCCGCCTGCCTCCGCCGCCACCGGCCCTTCGACGGCCCGCTGGGGCGGGCGCCCAGCGCCAGAGCCGCAGCCCTGCCGCCGCCGCCGCCGCTCCCGCTCCCCTCGCCCCACGGCCTCCCCCGCCTTCGCGCCTTCCCCGCCTTCGGGCCTTCGCCGCCCTCACGGCCCCGCCGCCCTCACGGCCCCGCCGCCGCCGCCCGGGGCGAGCGGAGCGGAGCGGGGCCGGGCCGAGGGACCCGGGGAGGGACGGCACTTACCCCGCCGCCGCCCCGCGCACTGCAGCAGCGCCGGCAGCAACAGCAGGAGCGGCCCCAGCGCCCGGCCGCCCTCCGGGATCATGTCCCCGCCGCCGCCTCCGCGACCCCGGGTGCTGCGCGGCCCCGCTGCCTCCGCATCCTCCCCGCGGGGTGCAGGGTGGGAGGGGAGGCCGAGGGGAGGGCGAAAGGCCGCGGCCGCCGGGCCGAGGGCGTCGCGCTGCCCCTAGCGCCTGCCTCCCGGCGGGGCGGGGGCACCCGCGGGCGGCCCTTATCGCCGCTGACGCCCTCGCCCCCCCGCGGCTTTCCCCTCAGCGAGGCCCCTTTCCTCCCTCGGCCGAGGAGCCCTTGCCCGCAAAACCCTCTCTCTTTTCTTCCTTTTTTTTTTTTTTCTCCCTTCCCTGGCACAACGCCTTTCCTTCCCCAGGACACCGCCTCGGCCCCGGCCAGGCGGGTGGCAGAGCTGATAAGGGCTGTTGCTGCCGGTAGCGGCCGGCCCTCACCCCGGCGCGGGGGAGGGGCAGGAATGGAGGGAAGGGTTGTTTATGATTCCTGGGAAAGGCGACTGGAGTGTTACACCTAGTTGTACACGGCGGCTGCCCGGCCTCCTGGCCCGGCAGCGGTCGTTGGGTCTGAGGGGCACCTGCTGGTTAATGGCGCTGGGTCTGAGGGGTGCCTGCTGGCTGAGGGCGCTGGGTCTGAGGGGCACCTCCTGGTTAATGGCGCTGGGTCTGAGGGGCACCTGCTGGTTAATGGCGCTGGGTCTGAGGGGCACCTGCTGGTTAATGGCGCTGGGTCTGAGGGGCACCTGCTGGTTAATGGCGCTGGGTCTGAGGGGCACCTCCTGGCCGAGGGCGTTGAGGGAAGGTGGCCACCAGCAGGTCCTCGGGCCCGCTGGGGCAACACCGCAGCCCCGCGCCTGGAAGGGGCCCATGTCCCCTTGCGCACAAGAGGGAGCTGGGCGACGGCTCTGCTGGCCCCGACCAAGCTTACCTGAAGTGGGCACATCAGTTCTACAAGCGTATGAAAATTGTAATGGTATGCCACCAGCCCTTGGTACTTGAAATAAAGCAACGCTTTCTCATTGTAGGCCTTTGCCACAGTACAGGTGAATCCCAAAATTTTGGTTTTAATCGGTACCAGGAGCGCTGTCCGAAGAGTTTTCTGCTGCAGAAGAATGGTAATACTCCTAAAGCTCACGGTCCTCATTCAGGTCTGCGAGTCTGAATTTCAGAAAGCTGCATAAACTTGTATTTATCTAGAAATGCAGTTGCCGCAACTACAGTAGAGGACTGCCAAGGAGATGACTGGGGGAAGCCTAACACAAAGGTGGGTTTGGACATCTTTGATGGGCTCCAATGAACTTCCTGAAGAAGTTTTGCTCTTGTGCTATGTTGGCTTTACATTAATGCCCTTTTCATGCTAACACAGCAAGTCCTCCACCACGACTACATTTAAGTGACATAACCTGATCTTTTTCTGCTGTGCTGTAACAACAAAGACCGAACAACCTGTGTCTGATTTTAATGGAAACAAAACTTGGTTTCATAAGACTATTAGCTTTATTGATTTACTTTTATTTATGTAAGTCGATCTGTTCCAGTGTTTTTTAATTACCGTTCTGCCTACTTAACCATGTATACATTTTTAACTGGCTTCTGCTACCTGCATTCATCTTGACCGGGTCACAAAGCGACCTGGGTCTTCAACAGTGGCCAGTTACATCACGGGTGACCCTGCTTTTGCAATAACACACTGCAGATGTCAGTACTGCATATTTCTATCTTAAATTACTGGAATTGGAAGCATGCATTCTCAATGGTGGTAAGTAGTTTGTCACTATAAGGAATGATTCAGAGAGGAATTGTGCTGCACAACATATTAAAAATTATTCAGAAATCACATCTTTTCTCTCCCTTAGTAGCCCACCAAGTTGCACCACTGCGATTTCTACTGTTCCTTTCATAAAAAGCTGTTTATAAACACCTCACACAGCAAACAGGAAAGTATTTTTGGCAGCAAGCCTGAAGAAATAAATAATTATATTTATAAAGAGAACAAGTTAAAAAAATGTAATATAAACATGCTTTAAAGAAAGTAACAAGGAAGTGTATCAGTTGAAGAAAATACAGGACTTGGACTGGAACAAACCTCCTTGTTTTGTTCCAGACTAGTATGTCTTAAACAGCCGATTAGCTACTGTTTAAGACATACTTCAATACTGAGTAATTAAGCTACACACAAAGGCTACTTCAAACTGCATATGTGTTGTTTGCACATCTAAATTCAAAGCACAGCCATAGGAAAGTGTCAAAATTATGTTGAGAGGTCATCTATTCTGTTTTTCTGCTCTACATCTAGATTGACTACGTAAATGATTCCTGACATACTTGTCTAACCTGCTCTTTATAGTGACAGTGATGTAGAATTCACAGCATTCCCAGGCAGTCTGTTTCAATACTTCACCCTCTTTGTAATCTGAAAATGGTACTCTGAGGTTCAACCTAACTTCTAGTTGAATTGTTAAAGTCTTTTTTTCAGTTCACAAGAGACTCTCAACAGCCTTCATGATCTGGAACCAGGTTTGAATCAGCCACTGAAATGAGTCACAGATCACCTGCCTCTGAGGTCACCTGCCCAAGTCCTGAGCTAATTTATGCAGAAAGACAAAGATTCAGGAGGGTAGCACAGATCAGTCTCCCAACATGCTGATCCTTACGGCTTAGGCAAATTTAGCTTATTTCCTACAAAAATCTGTCTAATGAAAATACAGGATAATATCCACATAGATTTTCTGTTGTGGATAGGATAAGGTTTTTAATCTTTTCACTGTCAAAGGACCTAGTTTGTAATTACAATGTTTTCTTTGGCCCTAGTAGCATTAAATCTTGTTACCCAGAACGCATCTGTACTAGTATTTGCTTCCATTTCTCTTCTTTGTAATAAGAAAACAGTTGTGATGGTCAAAGTAATTGAACTCATCCAGAGATACTTGGAAGTTTCCTGTGCAGTTTTTTCTTGCAGCTGTCTAAATGGAGATAATTGACAATCAGAAAGGCAAGCAGGATTAAACATCTCTTCAGTCATCTGTATTTGTTTTGTCTCCTTTGCAGACAGTGAATGTTACTATGTCATCTAAATCACATTCTTTTTGTAAGGATGTTTGGCATAGATTACACTACTTATTCTGACATACAAAGACAAAATATTTGATACTAATGGCTCTTTCAGCAAACAGATTTTTAAAAACACAGCAAACATCTTCAGCCAGACTGAATAAATGTAATTCATCCTTGTTAACAGATCACACAGCTATTGATAATGCAGTTGCATTCTCGAACAGCTTGCTATCAAGCACTTCTTTCCAGCTAGCAATGAAAAGAGTAACTGTAACTGGATGGAAGGTTCCTTCCATCTGAATTCTGCCTCTCTTGCCTATTTAAAATGAATCAGACTAATAACTGGTTTCTGGTTATCCACTTAATTTCCAGAAAAAGCAACAGCAATTGTTGAAGCAGAAATAACTGAAAAATTGGCTGACCCTCTTCAGCTTCTACTGAAAATGCTTCAGTAAATATTATGCAGAAGAAAAGCATTTTCTTGTACTGAATTTTGCTACAAAGGAAATATTACCACTCAAGTTGTTTGCAGCATTTCTGTCTGTAACCTCAGGTGCCCCTATGCCACTGCCTCAACTCCTGACAAGTGAAGTCAAGATGAAAAAAAGAAATGGGAATTCTGCAAAAGCATTAGAGACACCTGAGTTTAAACCTTAAATATTGAATGCTTCTCTACAATTTCCCTGCAGGATAGGCCTTGGATGAAACAGACATCAGAGCATGCCAGAGCATGGTAGGTGATAAAGCCTGCTGACAGTTGCTGCTAATCAGAAAAGCAGTTCTACAGAGTAAAAGGGCTGCTATCTGTGGGGTTTAGCATAGAAGTAGGAGCCCAAACTGAGCTTTGCCATAAACTCACTGTGACCTTCGATAAGATAACCCCTCTCTGCCTCTCTTCGCTTCTCCCTCCCACTTAGTTATGAAACAGGGATAATATTCCTACATAGGTGTGTTGAGGCTTAATACCATAAAAGCGGGTCTGAGATGATGCATGTAAACTTCTCTGATAGAAGCTTTGATGTCACTACAACCTGCCTCAGTTTTCAAACCACAAGGAAGTAGTGTCAATCAGTTTATGGGGCAGCGTCCTAATGTTTCTGGATCTTGGAATGTCATGCAAGAAGACTGATGAGTAGTCACTGCTTCTGGTTGTTCCATGCTGTTATATGTAACCTGTGACATTGAGGGCTATGCTGAGTGAAGGCAATAGTTAAGAGGAGAGAGGCAGAGAGTCACAAAGGAAAAGTGAAGAAAAAAAAGAATAACAGCACACCCTTCATAGATTATTAAAAAAAAAAAAAAAAAGTGTTGTGATTTTCTGAACTCCCAATAGATGAACAGACATCTTTTCCTTTCTAATCCTAGAATACCTGCTAAAATCAGCAGAGAAAGAGCTCAGCAATGAGCTTAATGCTTCCTTCTCTGCCAGGCTCCCTGAGCTCATCCACAGGGATGCTGGCCTTACTATCGCAGCTGCACAAAACATAATAACTTATAGCTAAGGCAACAGTTAATGATAATTTCTTTGATAGGTACAGGAAGAAAACCAAATCCCACTGACTGTATTATCCTTCTCTCACCATTAGCTTTACATATTTGGGGGAAAGATCAGTCTAGAAGTGCTATCATTAAATGGGAAATATGGCAACTTTTCAAACTATATTATCTATGAAAATAAAAAATTCCATACACGTCTTGTGAGAAGGGAAAACCAAATATTGACTACAGACTATAAACTGAACAGTTCTCCTCAAGCTGTTCAGGCAGCTGGGGATTCTTTTCCCTATGGCTTCTTCCCTACAGACCAACCATATTTTGTCACCTAGCAATCTCATATTTGCATCAACACTTTGTAGTGAGAAAGAAGAGGGGAAGAATCTAATAACCAAACCTATCATAGTAAATACCTTTACCTTCACTCCCTGGGTTGTTTTGTATGCAATTCAGCTTTCACATGCTGTTTATCCAGTTTGAGGAAACCATTTTTACCTCAATTAGAAAGCACCTCAAGTTACTGTATTTTTAGACTCTGGGAACACAAAGCTAGAAGGATGAGTTGTATTTCAGATTTCTATCATCATGCTTTCATTTTTGGTATATATAGAGAGAGTGCTTTTGTTTTATTACAAAAACAGCATGAGCTCTGCTCTTTAGCCTGTAAAAATTCAGTTAGATATAACTCTATTATTTCTACATTTACTGGCAATCAGAAGAGAAAGAGACCCTGGGTGATGACATTCATATGTTGTCATAAATTGTGGTGAAGATATAAGATGGACATTTCTAGGGAAATAAAAGGTCATCTAGTCTTTTTTTTTTTTTTTTTTTTGTATTAATTGCAAAGCTGACAGCCCTCTTTATCTTCAAATAGTTTACAATATTCCCACAAGACTCTTCAAGACTGTCTGTAATGCAGCTATCCAGAAACTGATTGGCAATAAGAGACCACTTGCCACAGTAATTAAAGGTTGAATTCTGTCTAGTACTGAACATTTGTTATTGCACCGCAAAAATACAGTAGCTAAATGACAAAGTCATTGATCTTTACTGTGATTTTGTCTATTACCTGCTTCTTCCCACCAGGAACAGAGTATGTGTTAGTCAATAGGACCTAAATAAAAATTAGGGATCAGAGATGCTTAAAGATGATGGAAACTTCTCTATAAAAGCAAAAGAAAGTATTTTGGGGATAGGTGTTCACATTCTAAAGGGTCCTAAAAATTTGGAGGAAAAGACACAATTAGACTAGTCAATTGTTCCATTTTATATACACCCAAAATTAGGAAGGTTACTGTACATCTCTGATAAAGGGTCTGTGCATGAAAATGCATTTTTGTATGTACTGGCTTCGGGACACTGCTTGTCAAACCATAAAAACACAGATATTTGATACAAATATTTGTTGGCTTCTGGAGAGTTTTTTTTAAGCACTGTCTAGGATAAAAATATTTCCAAATATTAAAAAATTTCCAAATTAAGATATTTCCAAAATGAAACTGTTCTTTAAATTTAATCATCCCTGCTTTAATCTGAAAATTTAGGCAGAGAAGTGTCACTGTAGATAGCACAACAGCTAGGAAACAGGGAAAATTAAGCTGTTGCTTAATTATGATCACTGTTGAGGTGAAATGCTTGAAAAAACAAAGCACGGCTGGCAGAAAAACACTCAGAGACGTCTCTGTATTAGAAGTGTAGAAACATCTATAGGCATTATTAACTTACCTTGTGCCTAAGGAAAAAATAGCTACATCTTGGAAATCATGAAATTTAGAAATAACCTGCTCTGCTTTTATAGTTCTTTTTTTTCCACTTTGCATACAAAAAAAGACCCCTTAATGAACACCTGAGTGTTTCACTGCAGGGTATTGTGAAATTAAAATATAGTGCATATTAACTGTGCCTTTCTAATGGTGGTCTCTGAATGACAGATTTGTCCAGCACAGCCTTTCTCAAACAGCAACTTTTCCAAATCTTGGGAACCCAGATTTCTGAGCATATTTTTTGCTCAATAACAAAATAATTTTTACTCAAAACAGTTCAACTTTGACTTATACTTAGTGATCCTTCTACAGCTATGATTCTAAAGACAGTTATGCACAAAGTGAACACTTGGGTCTATATAAAATATTTAAGACCCAGAATCAAAATTTTGGGCATGTTTTAAATTTGTTGTAGCTTATCTTCCTGAGGAATGCATGGCCAACTTGCATTCTAGAATATTGCCCCAAAATTAACCTGGACAAGGCAGTCAATAAGCACATGATGCATCAGTAACTGCTTTTCTTGGACTACTTTTCTGACCTTGTAATTAAAATACACTTTAGAGTTGCAGAAGAGGCATTGCAATTGTTTTCGGTCATGTGCAATATTCCTCTCAAAACTCCTGTGATAGTATTACAAAGATGGAAACCGAGACAAATGATATTTGTCTAAACCCACAAAATACCCATAGATTAATCTGAGCAAGAAATTGAAGTTGGTTTTACAAATCGCTGTCAGCTGTAACCTTTAAATCTCTAGGCAAATAAAGTCCATATAAAAACAGAAACTTTACCTAGAAAAATATATAGAAAACAAATAAACAGATAAAAAACCTGTCTCTCTCTCCCCACACAAACCTTGATGTGGGTAACGTGTGGCTACTATGCCTCTCTAATGAGTAGTTAATGAGCTACTCCCACAATCAATCCTCTTTTTGCCTTCTTGGAGAACTTTCTATACACCAGAAGAACTTGATATTCAAATAATGTAAGTCTGTGGGAACTAAATGACAATTGCCTATTTAGTCCTGCAGTAGGCTGAGTATTTTTTTTCTTGCTATGTACTACATCAACTCACTGTCTAATTACAATTACAGAATTTTTTATTTTAGTTGAAGTACAACTATTTAATCTGTGACATTCTACAGCTACATAAATCAAATATCCTAATTTACAACTGTCTTAATAATATAACACTGTGCATTAACATAGCATTAAGATCCAGGTAAGTGCTTTTACACTTCCTTCCAGTCTTTGAAACACCAGGGGTGTTTTAAAGTTAGGCTCCCATCATTGGGAGAGTAAGTGAAAAGACACATACATGTAAGCTTAGCAGGACAGTTGTTTAGATTGGATCCCAGACTTTGAAAGGGAAAAAAAAAATCAAGATCAGTCAGCAGGATTTCTCAACTTGCATTCAGCATCTTAATCAAGACTATTGCTTCTATGCAATTGATCTGCAAAGTTATCAGCAATTTTCCTGTTAGATTACATGAGACAGTAAGTGACTGAGATATCCCAGGCAAGGCAGGATGTTGTTGCTAACATCTTATGGTTATGTGAGACCCTTCAGAAGTAATTTCTTCCTTATCTATTTTCCTGCTGATGAGTGGCAATAATGACTCTGAAAGTATTTTTTCAAGGGCCTTGATTAAAATCTGATGCATCAAAATAAAAACTAAGTGAAAAGTGTAATCTTCCTGTATTACAAAGTTGGGAGAATCTAAACCCCACAGAATAAGCAGCTTGTGCAACAGCTAAAGATAAAGATACACAGTAACTGAACACCTTCCTCAAAGAAAAACAATTTACACAAGCAGCAGTCATAGTCCTGCACTGAGTGCTGAATAAAGGGCTCCATAAAGATTTCCAGGAAGTTCTTCAGGAATCTTACAAGCATACGTAGCGTGCCTTGAAGGTGAAGTTAGCCCAGGCCATCTTGTGACAGGCAGGCTGTAACCAACAGTGCCAACCCAGGGCAGAAAGAGAGAAAAAGATGTTTATGCCCTAAGAAGTCTTGGCATCAAGAAGCATGGTGTTGTGTATTAACTTTTATATCCCTGTGATTGAATGATCTTATCCTGGGAGATGCTGAAACTTAAGAACTCAAATAGCATAACTGCATTGTCGTTTACTGTTGAAACAGAAGGCACACAACAATTGGGGCAAATCTCCTATCAAAATTTCAACCAGTTCAGTATCTGATAGACCAATGAACGCTCTGAGAAAGAGAGTAAGCTTCTTGAAACACATACAGGAACAGCGTGAACCCTTTATGCTTTTGACAAGATAATTAAAGCCTCAGCAAGAGGGAATTTGAAGCTATCCAGTCACTCTGAGAACATACCCACAAAAAGGAAAAGAGTATGTAACACAACCAAACTTCATATATGAAGGAAGGGGTAGAAACAACTCTCAGCTAATAGACATGACAGAAGAGAGTACTTAGGTACCAAACCCTTTTCAGAAACTTACTGTGCTCTTAAATAGAAAAACTATTTTCACAGCTTTGTAAAATGATGAACCTTAGTCACACAATTCTCAAGGTATTTCCAAATCTGTTGAGCAGATGAGTCAAATTCTGCATATACATGAATGACATTTTGCTGAATGCAAATTAATTATTAAATCTCATACTGCTTTGGGGCAATTTGGCCACAAGAGAGAACTGGATATAAGAGGGGAGGGAAGGAAAGAACAGATTAGAAATGCTGAAAAATCAGTAAGTCACATTGCCATGTTCTTTGGCAAGAACTAAACTTGATAATTTCAATTTTTTGTCCATTCTTAACTGAAAGTTTTTAATTAGAAAAGAATCCACAACCCTCCCTCTAAGCACCCACCCACACTGCTGTGATTAAAATAGTTTATGGAGCTACAGGCTGTTCTTCCCAGACCATCAGCAGAATTCATAGTACTGAACAGAATAATTATCCTAATTTCTTCAGCATTTGAAATAGCCTTAAGTGTCTTTTTTTAAGATCATATTTTTTTAAAAAAACTTCATTTTAATTTTTATAGGCAGTGGTACTTATACCAAACAGCGTTCGCAAATACATTCTCTAGGTGTGTGCTACATACCATCATAGCAGGGTAGAAATAGAAACTATATATCCAACCACAGAGCTCCAAACCTGCAGCATTATGCAGTATTCTTCAATCAGTCCTCTTTTTAAAAGTTTCCAAGCATGGAATAATGTGGCTTTTCCAACTGATACGGGCTCTGGATGGTAAAAAACTCCACACAAAATCATCAATAAAAACTATTCTATACCCTTCATCATACAAGCAATATGCACACACAAGAGAACATGTTAAACCATAGCTGGAAAAACACTTTACACAGTTCATTTAATGCAGGTACTAGAGAAGGCATGCCTTTGCTTTTCAACCAAATGATTTCTAATGCTTGCATTAAAACCTAAGGTTCTCTCAGAGGGACACTGACTAGCTGTACTTGAAGCAGACTGGAAATAAAAAACAGGACCTAAAAACATTACCCTGATAAACTGACATAGCCTACGCAGCAAATATTAAGAGGTGAGGATGATCACTAACTTGAGACTGAAGTATCTCCTTATAAAAGCTCTTTTGGAGTCAGGCAACTCAAGTTGCTCCCCTACACTACCCTTAAGAGGTTCGTTCTCATTTTTAATGGACAATTTCTCTCGTTTTTTGCAGCACCTGAGCTGAGTTTCTGGTTGACAGCAAAGGCATTGGTCTGGAAATGGTCTGTGGGAAGATTCACTTATCTGATGTCTCTTTGCCCCTCTGCCTCTACCTCCTATGCTTCTTCTCACCTACGTGTTCTACCACATGACTTCCACTTTCATATCTTTTGTTTAGACATACCTGTACTCACCAGCTACACTCTGAAGAACTCAAGTCTAAGTGTCCAAGCGCACTTAAGAAATTGCAAGAGGGGATTTTTATTTTATTTTTAAAACATACACTACCTTGTTTCCAGCTCTGTAGATGGGTGAGTCCTGGGCCTGTAGAGTAATCTTTTAGGACTGATCCAAACCATATGAGATCTTATCTGTTGGCAAATTCACCAGTTACTGCCCTTTCTGTTTCAGCTTGCAAGTAACAGAACAAATTCTGGTATCAAAAATTTTATATCCATGCTATTTAAAAGTGATTTTTCATTTTCTGAGATGGACACTTACATTAATTACTTAGGGAAAAATAATTACTTGTGATTATTTTACAGCAGTACAACAACAGCAGATAAGAATTTGAGATAGGATTTATTTTTTGGTTAAGGAGGGAGAAAACAGGTAGGAATTCCACTCTCCAACCATCCTACTGAAAATGAGAATTTCTACACTTGTCAGGGGAAAGTTTAGGTGCTGCTGTTGTTGAAGATCTGCATTAGTCCTCTTAAAATATTTTTTATATAAAAAGCTTTTGCTTAGATGGCCATGTATACTAAAGAAAAAAAACAACAACAGAAAATAAGACACTATTAGCTGCATAATTGTAAGACAAGAAAAAACCCAAAGCAATAGACAAGAACACAGGAAAATTTGATAGAATACAGCTGTAATCACATTTATTAAAATGCATGTTACAACAACTAGAGTTAAGAAGAGTTAGGTATAGATACCAAGTAATCATCAAATATACTAACTTAAAAGAAAGAGAATATATTGAAGCATAAACAAAATCAAATTAACTGTGCACTACAAAGTCAGAAAATAGGTTTCCTTACAACTGAAAAGAAGACATAATATTAAGTCACCTCAACAGACATGGAATCCTTTTTCTGCAATGCCACGAGATGTTTACAAATGAAAGCGGTTGCTTACTAAAATATACAAGACAATTGGGTTTTTACATAAAAAAAAGTTACACTTCCATTTGTTCCCCAAAACACTTTTTGCCAGGTTTAAAAAACCCAAAACATGATGTTACACATATATTTACAGCATTTTCTTGTGATAGATGAACATTTTTTATAAACTGAAGGGGAACTTTTTTGAACAGATTGTGTAAAATGAGGCAATGTCAGCAATTCTTAGCTATGCGTTGTGTGTCTTGAATACAGCACTAAAAGTAGTCCATTAACCTTTTGCATTATCTTGCACCATTTGGTTCACATTACGATCTCATTTTCCACTGTGTTTCATCCACCAACAGTGGTCTCAATTAAAGGCCACTTTGCATTGGGTCTTCCCATCAGAAAGGAGCATGAGAGAAAACAGGTTTTCCACAAAATGCCTCAGTAAAACCAGAACAGTCAGTCTTTGGTCAGAGAGTGAGGTGACGTTCTGATGCAAGAATCGGCTTGGTTAGCAACCTTTGTCTTGTGTTGCTGCAGTTCGAGGATGAACATTTGCAGAAATTGGATAACATCAAAAAGAATTGGAAAGTGCTTTAAATTAACTAAGTACAAGGTTGGTAGCTTCCTACTCATAAATAATGCACAGTTTCCAAGAACTGAAGAACTGCTTACAGTGATGACATTAGTGTGCTAAGATAAAAGCTTTCTAGATCTATCAACAGACCTTCAACTACGTCAGCATTTTTTTTCTTTGGGACTGCTCCAGGCACAACATGTTATTACTATTCAAAGTTAGAAATATGCAGGTTATGCTTGGATTCCTGCATATTGCAGTACAAAAGAAAAAAGCTGCAATGGTAAAAGCAGAGAAATAATTAAATCTGTATTGAAACAGCTGTAATTCACTTCTTGTATAGTCAGTGGACAACATTCATTCTTAACAATATAAATATACAATATCCAGGGGAAAAATTTATTTATTATACTTAAGACAGCAACAGATATGAAAAAACCCTACATGTAAAACTACTGAAGGCACATAAACTTTGGTCCAATTTTGTTCCTGCCCCCCATCCTCCCCTCAATAAAACCCTGAAGTTAAATACCTCCACATTTTTCCATTCTTTTTTGAAATAATTCACAATTCCTCACTGTTAGAATTTGATTTGAAAAGACCAGGCAAACAGCCTTGTATATAGCAAATAAATTGTCAGAAGACAGTTAAAAGATAATCTGAAGAAAAAATTCCGTGCAATCTGACCAGTACACAATCCTTTCAGCACAATGGTAACAACAGTCTGGTAGTTCTGCTCTAGTTAACAACATACCAGGGCGAAAGGTAAAGGTAATCCAATGCTTTTTGTAAGCAAGTGACCTCAAATTTGAAAAACAACGCCAAGTAGTAGGTCCACATCCCTTATAAAAAAAAAAAAACAAACACCAAAACTCATGACTCTCCTACTGACATGAATTGGAGGAGGGCAAGATATTTGATCACACAAACCACGCTGGCAGTATTATAAAGAGAGGCAAATAGTTTTCTCAGCATACAAACACAGGTTTGCCATCTGTAATCAGAAAATGTCATATAAAGGCAATCTCAGGTATGTGGAATATCTCAGGCATAAAAAGGACCTCAATCTATAAGTGCACAAAAAAAGTGCAATTGACAGGACCAGCTGACAAGGCAACCAAGTCAAATTATGAATCAAAGTTTCATAAATTTGTTCTCATGTTCAAAGACATTTGAAGAAATTCAAAGCAAAAGTTTTACTATTATGCATCAAATCACAGGTCATTTGAAAAGGCACTAAGCTGCTCCTGGGTTGTTAAAAAGGCCTTGGTACACTTTGAACCAAGTATGCATCCACCCCCAAAAAAACAGAGCTACAGGTAATCCACAGCTATTTTGTGGACTTGACATACACATAGGCAGAGAACTCTACCCTCAACCATTTCCAGCACCTGTAGTCAGGGTATAACCACTAGTGTTTTAGAATATAAGTTACACTGTGCACATTACCAGGTACTTCACAAATAATTTAAACAGAATTAAGAATCTATATTAAAGATATTATGAACTTGTGAAATCTCCATTCTTAGAAATACTGAAAACTTAACTGGACAATTCTCTGAGCAACTGCTCAAAGTTGGCCCTAATCTGAGTGGGAGGTAGGATTAAGGCCTCCAAAGGCTGCTTTCCAGCTTGTATGACTGTAAGAATCTGTAGAATAATCCTATTCTTTCCCAAATCCTGCTCTTTTCACAGATATCAAGGGGTCTGCTCATATATGCTTTAGAGAATCAAGAGCTGAGATGCAACTGTGCTTTGGCACTAACTAACAAATCAAGCACAAAGTATAAGAATTATTCATTTTGTCCTGATCCTTCACTGACAATGCTTTATGATAAAAAAGGGACTATGGTTTTGCTTTTAATTATTCAAGGCAGAATACTGAATGAGATAAACTAGCCTTAACTAGGGCCTTCATTCTGCTAAGCAAACATTAAGATGTACTGTTAGTTTTAAAGCTTGTCTGCACTTCCTGTAAAAGCAGTTCTCCCTAAGAGGCAGCATCTTTAAGATATACAAAAATTTAAAAGTAAGTTGACAAGGATAATTCAACTGCAGAAACAGAACAACAACAATGGAGAATTATAAAAAGATAAATGATAAATGTACATACAAAACCAAAAAGCAAACATCCACCACCCAGATTTTTCTTAAATTAAAAAATTGTAAGTCTCTAGTAACTTAAACTGTAGACCTCTACATTTCAAACTGCAAACAGTCCAAAGCTGACATTAGCTCTACTCTCAACATTAAGTTAAAGCCAAGAAATTATTCCTTTCTGGTTTTGAAAGAATGTCAGAGGCCCTTATCCTTTTATGTTTGATTAAGCTTTCCCATTTTCTGCTATATGTGTCAATGTTAGCTTTCAAATTTAAGGTTCTTTTTTTTCTGCTTTAGAGTTACATTCAGGTCTAGCATGATTCCTCTCCTCTGTAGCTGTAATTCTTAAGAAAAGTGACAAAGCATCTTTCATATGGACTAGCATTATCAAAGCAATTTATGTGCAGTAAACAAGCAACATTCCCAGTCCAGCAAGATTCTCTTTAACTGATATCAGTGTGACTGCTAACAAGGCAAAACACAGACAGTATTAAGTATCTAGTAGAAAAGGACTTGTGCAAATGAACATGCCTGCTTACAACTGCACTTTGCTAAAATCATTCATGTGTCCCTTGTTAATATGGTGCTCTGGCACCACACAATTACTTAGTTTCAAACTTCACTGAACTGAATTAGCTATTTCAGAAGGGGGAAAATGGAAATGCTACCTCAAATCCGAGAGATAACATTGTCTGTTATTACTAAGCCATTTAACTTTCCAGTAAATAGTACATTCTGAATATTTATTTATTTGTGTTGTACAGCACTTATTATAGCTACATACGTATTTAGTCAGCATTCTGTCTACTGTCAAATAGCACCCTTTTGTTGCAGTATAGGAGGTTTGGCACCATCTTTACTATGATTGGCTGCTGTAACTCTAATTAATTTACACAGAAGAAAAGAAGGCAAGCTAGTACCCTGCTGATTTTGCAAAAATATTTCAGAGAGAACATTTGAAAAAGCTTACTCCAGAATACCTGTATCATGGTAGAAACATGCCCGCTCTAGAAAGATAGAAATTAGTCATACAGCCTAATGGGGAAAAAAAAAAAGAAAATAATGAGTGCCAAAATATTACAGAAGAAAAAAATTCTGCAGTACTTAGAAGTAAATACATATTATGTTTGAGAGGACTACCTCTTTAAAAGGTGGTTAAGTAAATACTGGAAAGAAAAATATCTTAAAAAGAAATTTAACTTTTAAAAATACAGTCAGAAGTCACTGAAGTTCGTATGTACTTTCAACACCAAAACTAATTGCATCTCAGCTCATTCTCCAAAGAGAAACAGACATTCAGTATCGAACATTTGTGCATTCTTACAAAGGAAAGAACGATAGCTCATTATTACTTCAAGTTCAATACTGAGAGAAAAATGCAGGAACCCAAAAGAGAATATTCTGATACACCCAATGTCTCTCAAAGTTAGACGAAGTTCAGAAACTGCAGTGAATTTGCTGTTTGGTGTCTCTATATAGTTTTTTTTAGCACACTTCTCTGGGTGTGAAATTTTTTTCAGCCGAGTACTGGTATCAGACAACTGCAACAAGGTAAATTCAAAGAATCCCTACATGATTATGCAATGAATTAAACCTCATTCCCATCTCTATCCAATCTCTATACTAAAGCAGAAGAGATTAGAATTCAGAGTATTACTTAATTTAAAAAAAAGATTAAAAGTATTGAGGGAAACATTACCAAAAAGACAAAGAAGAGAATTTTCACAAAGGCCACAATATTTTTTTCAAGACACTTTAGAAAAAACTCTAAGCTATTGTATCATAAGCACATAGTAAGGCACATAATAAGTAATCAAGTAAATACATAGTAATTTAGGAATTAGACATTATAGTGGTAGAAAAAACTCTTGAGGTTTAATTTTTCTGCCCCCAAATGACTTTAACAAAAATAACTTCTTAAAAACTTGTCAAACTATCATAATCCTGAATATTTTCCCTAAGACTGTAAACATTTTTATTCTTTAAAGAAATGTAAAAAACTCTTTGAAATCAGGACTATTTTCTTGTCTTATTTTCTCCAAATACTATTACACATCACTTCATAGTAAAAATAAGACATCAAACTTCCATTCCATGCTTAAGTCAAGCTACGTCTCTGATACCACATCTTGAAGAAACTTCTCAAATATCTTTTACTCCACAGAGAAGGCACTGCCTTTTCTCTAATAATTTAACCCATATGAACAGCACAGACTTATTGTTTTCAAAAAAACCCCTGGTAACATAAATACTATTTAGAGGACAATCCCAGTCAGTGCTTGCTTTTCTTCAAGAAACCCAAGCACTATTTCACATTCAAATTAGTGTTCAATCTGTATAGAGTAGATTCGCCATTTTGTTAGAAGTATTATTTGTTTGGTATATTGTAAAAGCACTCCAAATGTTTTGTAAGGCTGATTTTGGACAAAAGGTAAAAGGATGTTCTCTAAGTATAATTTTAAGTAGAAAATTTGATGATACATATTGTTGCTAAAGCAATTTCACAGAATCATCTTTCTATGGATTAATATTAAACTTTGATCACATACTGGCAGCTAAACTCAGGAAAGATCATTACTTAATTCTTTGTGTATGAATGAGCTTTTTCTTTTGAGAGACAGAGCTGGTCACACCTGTTTCAGTCCCTGTTTGAAGATTTTACTAAAACTGTCATGCAGTCTTAAAGGAAAGTTCACAGAAAAGTCAGATTGTAGATTTTGTGAAAGAAACTCGGAGGTGATGGTTTTCTCCAAAGTCATGATTGTGAAGCGCAATGAGAGCTTGAACTGCTTCTTCCACAGAGCCCAGCTGGATAAGAGCCATTTTGTAATTGTGTCTGAAGTACAATAAAAATCATTATTAATCCTAACCAAATTTTCATTGCACTAGCCAACACAAAAAGGTGACACAAGTATTTTTTCAGCCACATCACACACACTTAACACTTGTACAGTGAAAGAATCAGAACTAGTTATGCACCTGCTAAAATGAGGAGATAACAAAACAACACAAATTTTGCAGATCAGTGGCCTACAGCCGTATCATTCTTCCATTACACTGCACTTCAAAAAACAGGGTCGAAATAAGGCTTGAAGACCTCCAAGAAACACTTGTGTTGTCCATATATATGGGATTATTCTAGCAGGTATGATCATGCTAAAATAATGCTGCCAAGCAACCTTAATGAATATTAGAGCAGATTCATTGTCACCTTTTACATGACATTTTATATATACACATCTTGTATTTCTTTTTAAAGACGCAAGTATTTACTTTCCTTAAACTTATCTTACTTTGAACACACGCGGAATTTGTCAAAAGGCCGAATATTTTTCATTTAATTATGCTAATATAGTATCCCATTTAAAATTTTAAGATTAGAATTATCATAAAAATTGTCATAGCTGTACAGCTTTTGCCTATAGATACATGCACATGGAACTTTGCCTACAGTTATACACACATGGAATTTCCCAAAAAAGCAATTGGCCATCTTCCAGGGTGGAAGCTTGCTCAGCATTTTTACAGGAGAACTTACTGGAAGAATCTGAAGGCTTTCACAGTAGATCCTGTACTGGCAAAAAGGTTCTTCAGATCATCAACAGTAACAGAAGGCCTATTTAAAAAAACAAACAAACAAAACAAAACCAAAACCCCCTCAAGTTGTAAAAGAGCACAGCATTCTGTGATAGTATCAAAATCACAATTCTGATTTCTAAATTAAATTTGAACAGCAAAAACTATCTTCACCAACTCAAGCCGTGTCAACACTTTAGACCAAACGTCTTGTCTTTGACACTAAGATTTAGCACCACAGTGTGCTACAAAAATGTTTCAGACACACTCTACTGCTTTTCATCCTCCCCCATTATTCTCTCAGTTAAATTCAGATTGCATAAAAATCACTTATGATCTTAACCTGTACCTTCAGAAATACCTTTCATCTTGTAATTACTGGGAGTGTGCTTCACATATATTCAAATTTGGAAAGTCTTCTATTTAACTCAAAAAGCCATTTTCTAGGTGTCTTTTTTTTTTTTCCTTAGTTGGACAAAATTCCATAGTTTTCCCTTTTCCCTCCCTGCACAGCTGCCGAACAAAAGAAGCCTGTAAAAACTTATGTTTGGCTGTCACTCTACACATTGTTGACAACATTCTAGATAGGAAAAAAGGTTGTTTCAGTTTTAAAGAACACACTCCTTGATGCATTTTTTTTTTGAAAAAAACTTCCCCTGTATGTAAGGGGTCTGAATTCTGTAAAAACCATTCTTTAAAAAGTGTTAGAATGATTAAAAACTGTATCTACATTAAATAACAAGGCCAGTGATGAATTTGATAAAGTAACTCCAGTACATTATCTTCAAAACCATGTCTTTAATCTTTGCAAAAATTTATAATACAGGACTTAATATGTGAAAAACAAAAACATATTCTCAAGAAAATGTAAACTGGTTTAAAACTCATAAAGAAGAGCATTCAATCAGTTATCCTCTTTGCTAGCAATAAAAAAGTGACAGTTAAAAGATTCACTTATTGTTAATTACACAGCAGAATGACCCAAATTCTCAGGAAACTGTAAAAGGCCAAGGTAATTTAAAGCTTATGTCAGACTTTGTAACTTAAGAATATAACCTAAAAAACATCTTTCCAAGAAGATCACACATGTAGATACTCACGGGATGTTGGAGAGATGCAGGGTGGCAGATGGAGGAAAGATGTTTTGGAAGTTCTTAGAGCCAGGCTTCTTAAAGCGATGTAAAGGGCTGTTGCTGTAGTCCTTTGTCAGACCTTGGTCCTGTTGTCCCTCATGAGGAAGTTGAACTGCCTGATATTTTGAAAGACTAGCGTGGAGGACCTTTCCATAAAGCGTCAGTCCATTCAAGTAGCTGATAGCTAACAAGTGGAAATAAAATTTGAACAGGAATGAAGGGAGAGGGGGAAAAAAAAAAAGATTCTTTGAATACTAATATTGTCTTCTATTTAGTGTCAGATTTCACATTCTAAATGTAAACTGCAACTTCCATGTCACCAGGTGGGCCATGTCATAACATTATATTTAAAACAAGTATAAGGATGTAATACAACCTCCAGTCTAAATGAAACAAAAATGCAAAACAGCATTTCAATAAAGAGCAGTTGATTATTCTTAAATAGCTAGATACAGGATAAACTACAGGAAAATTGCATGATGTATTATTAAGATAAACTACAGGAAAATTGTATGATGTTTTAATTCTAACATTTACTGGATTGAGATTCACAGGATTTTTTTAAATCACTATAGGAAAATAATTTGTTTACATGAAAGCAAACAGATCATAATCAACATATACAAGGAAGGGTTTGTATGTAATAGTAAAGCATCACAATGATGGATTTAATTTATTTATGCTTGTCACTGACAGATGGCAAATTCCTCACCTATATCACACTCATGCTAGTCTGAAGCATAACTGTGCCTTAAAAACCAGTACCTAATTGAGCCTGGAATGCATCTGCCATCTGAATCAAAGCATTTTCTTTTTTGTTAAACATGATCTTCACACGATGCACATCACCATACACGCCTGTGGAAATCCAGAAAGGAAATTTGTCCAGCACATTACTACAAACAGCACAAAGGCAAGTCTGTTTCTTTTGACTAACATTAGTATTACAAAGAATAATCAACTCATTAAACAGGTTGGTTAGAATATTAGTATGAAAGAGAGCTTTAAAGTTTCTGTATTATTTTCTGAGGGGAAAAAGTCCAGGATCTTAGTCATAAAACTGCATGTTTATGTTCAGCTTTTAAATAGTCCAACAGTGTTAAAGTCCTCTTAACAGAGGCATGTTAAAATACTACTATGACAACAAACATTGTCCTCTGCAACTAACATATGTGCCAATTCTGTACTCCATTTCCTCTGATGCAATCTTTATTTTTTCATCTTACTCTGCTTTCCCATTCTTTGTAGTAAACAAATTGGACCACACACTGAAAATCTTTTGACACTGTAACCATTTTGCCTTTTTGGTACCTGTGGCCTACAACTACTGACTCAAATGATTGTCATTTTGAAACCAGCAAATTCTCTTTTGTGTTTTCTGGACAAGGACAGAACAATGGAGCTTGCATTAACCAGCATGTGTCAGATAAATAAAAAGAATGCTAGCCATGTAGTTTCTCAAGGTATATTAGACATATCTTACCAAACAGGATGAAAAGTCCATATGGTGTGATGGCCTGTTTAAATGATAAAATGAGTACATTATTTTTAAAACCATGCAAATAAAGAAATCTATTCCATAAGTGCACGGAAAGACAAAGAGAAAAAAACAAAAAAGAATGGAAGAAATACTGCACACTAATACATAAACCTGTCTCTCCAAAAGCCATTCCCTGCAATAACTACAGTGTTTAGTGCTCTTGTTAATATATATTTGCTATGCACATATAAAATATTTAAACAAGCTAACACTTCAGCTCATGCATTTTCATCAGTCAAGACCCAGTCTGTCATGCCGAAGAAGTTATTAATATTTTAAGTGGCTTAATTATTTGAACTTAAGTCTTTCCAGGCTGGCAGTTCATTCTCTGAAAAATAAAAAACATTTGCTAAACTAGAAACAGAAAAGAGCATTCAAGAACTCCTTTGTATTTTCTAAACAGCAGACAACACCTACAAAACTAAAACCAGTTGCTTCAAAATGTGTTTGCTTTGTCTTCAGTTTTGTCCCCATTTCTGTACATGACCATAACATGCTAAAGTGATACACATAACGTTTAATTGTTTATATATGAAGCATATAGAAAGTTGTATTTAACTTGAATTTAAATTAATAATTTAAATTCAATTAGAAGCTGTGAACAGAAAGCTACATATTGAAAGAAATAATTTTTCTTCAGTGATTTTTTATTAAATCCTTGTGTACCAAGATCCCCAAGTACCAAAGAATATAATTTACAACCTAATGCAGCCAAATTTTATTCAACTGAGGCGAAGGTTTTGCCAGTAATGAGTACTAAAAATACCTGGATATCAGAAGCACTACTCAGACTCTCTAGCCCTATTCCTTCTGAATTCACAACATTAGAAATGTGTACCAAACATACCTAAATTATTTAAAAACAGAAGATACTGCAGGCTAAGTGTAAGCCCATATCTTTTATCAGCATTTAGTAATAAGGAACAATTACTATCAATGTAAAATTTAAATGCTTCTATAGTTTTTCCTTCTGGCCCAAATGTTTTAATTCAGCAGTTTATTTAAAGAAATTTCTTAACCAAATGACACTGCAATATTTCTACTAAAAAAATGTTCTTTGGAAGACAAAACCAGCTAATTTACAAGTCAAGAGGGAATATTCAAATGCACACTGAAATATAAATCAAAATAAGGTCAACCAGATTTTCTATACACAGAAAAAGAAGGGACAGGGCTCAGAAAACCACTACTGAAGAACAAGTGTTACAGTTGCCAAGAAATATATTTACAACAATTTATATTTCCAACAATTAATGTTGTTGTACGTTCTTATTTTTTACCTTTTTAGAAGTTGAGCATTATTTAATGCATTTATGTTGTACCACGCACTGCAGCACAAAGTTCTACATGACAACTTCTTAGATATGATTAGTATTTAAGTAAAGCAGCAATGTCCTAAAAATAGCTTTGACCTATGGTTCACATACGCCTATTCTTAAAAAACACTCTCTTTTAAGACTCAGAGAATCATCTTGAATAATCAGTCACATAAAGCACATCCACAGCAGTCATCAGGAATTAACTGATAAGATATATTGACAAATCAAAGAAAAAGTGACCTGTCTTAGAGTCCTAATCTGCAGCTGTTTCTTTTGATGCTTACTATGGAATTCAGCTATTGGTACAAAAACGGAAACACAGCAATTACTTAAAGATTAAAGTAATTGGTCAACAGATTTTTAAATCTCAGTAATATGAAGATAACTTCCATTTTGCCAATAACTCCTAATTTTATCAGTTTTATGGTGGAGTGAATCTAATGAGTGCGTAAAACAAGAATTTTACATGACTGTAGTAGAACTGTGTATCAACAGTCAAGTAGAATTGTGTTTTAACCCATGGCCTTGGTAAAGCTTGATTTTTATAAGAGATGTATATTGGTTTTAATTAAGCACAGATCAATGTGTAATATTTGAGTAACAGGAGTAAGCTTATAGAACAGTCTATGTAATTTCCAGTACAAAAATAACTATCCAAGTTGTCCTTGGCAATTTTACTGCCAACACATGAAAAAAATCTGTGTGATACTATGAAAAGTGAACAAGTATTTATTAACTTTTAAAAATGGATTTACAGTGATGTCAAGAGCAAAGTGCACCTGTGTTTTTCCTCTCCAACCTGGGAAAAGTTGCAAAACTAGAAAGAGCCTATCTTTCTTTGAACTGTACTTGATTTGGCATGCTTTTATCTCCTTTTCTCTTCCCTCCTGTTTCTCTAACTCCTCATGATTTGTAAGAAATGAAAAATTCTTTGGCTTCTCTAGTGATAAAGTAGCACACAGAGGAGTCACTGACAGAGATACCAGTAAGTTTAGTCTTAATATATGTTGTTTACCTCTTCAAACATTTCTCACATCTGACTATACACTCTTCTCTAATTACTAGCTACACTGCTAACATAAGTTTCCTAAAGTAAATTGTTTTAGGAAGCTTTTCACTGCTGACTGGAGTTTTTAAACCTCATCAATATTGCAAGCTATCTATCTCAAACAAGAATAGAGCCGTCCTGTTTTTTATATTATCAGCATAGAGATTTTCTCTCTCATTCCTTCAGCTAATGTCAATTTGCAAGAAGGATTCTGGCAGTTGATACAAGCTGATACTTGCGTCAGTGCCACCAATGAAACTTACTTCAGGGTTGAGGTTGCTGACTAGTAAAACAGAATTTCCTGGAACACCAAAAACACCAGGAGGAGTCATCTGTCCAGGTGCGGTGACTGTGAGAGAACCAAATGCTCCAGGAATACCCGGAACCGAAACACCTGGAAGGTTATTAATAGTATCACTTGACATCTCAAAGTGGAAAAGACATCGTAGAAGACAAAAGCAGATTATGTTTGGCAAAAACATCAATATTCAATTAAAAAAATGCTTTTAAGGAATTTAGTTATTCCTAGTATCTGAGCAATAAAGAAGAAAGCACCTCCACTCCAGAGATTAAGAAATACTCAGCTACACCAACAGACCCAAACAAAAGGGGACATAAATTGCAGCTCAAGAGAGAAGAAAAATAATTTAGCACAAAAGTTTATCCTGTGCTGGAAAGGAAAAGATCACTGATTCTAGAGGACTCTATATTTCTCATTTTATAGCTAGAAAAGGGGAGACTTCCTCCTTTAGCTTTGAATGTCACTGAAGTCTTCTGATTCTTAGAAAACAGACGCTTAGTTTCTTCTCTTGCTGGTAATCTTTACCATGGCATTTAATTTTTTCCTTATTAAATGATAAACTACCTCAGCATATATTTTTAATTACAGAAAGTAATTTTACTAAATGATATGAGAAAGAGAATCAGAAAGACTCAAATCAACATTGTGTTCTGACTGCTATATTTGAAAACAATTTGCTCTGAACACAGGTGTATTCAGATAGAACACTAGCCCCAAATGCAAACACCACATTTTTAGAAAATGGAAACTTACCAGCAGCTTCAAAAAAGCCCATGCCTGGGGCAAACTCAACAGGCCCTCCATATGATGAGAAGATAACATTTGGGGTGCCTAGAGAGAGCAGACACACCTAATTAAAAGAGATTTTAAAATTTTTAGAAAACAGAAGAGACTTCAGCAATGAGAATCAGCTTCCCATGTTGCTACGCTGACTTTGGTCCATGATTACCTCTTTTATAAATCTTCTGGGTTAAAAACTCTCATTGAAATCAAAGATTCTATGTTCTACAATGACAATTTTCAGCCACTTTTAAAGGCAAATATTCTGATCAGCCTTAATGACCCTCTCTAAAACAAAGTCAGGGCAAAATGTAATTTAGACAAGTTTGAATAGGAAAGCACAGCATAGATTAGTATCCTGTAAATGTTAAGACGCCTGTAGTGCAATGTTCAATGTTTTTTATTCACACAATGGAAATGCATTCTAGACATTTTCTGGAAGTAAATACACTCAAAGACATTTTGCAGCGATGAGACACAACTATTTCCTAGACATTTCTAAAACCAGTACAGGCTAAATAATACAACAACTACAGTGAATCTGAGGTTCTGAATTTTACTAGCTATTGAGATGCACAAAGTATACGTATTTTGCTTTTTAAGGAGATGTACTTTCCCAGATTGTATTACTTCATAAATAACCAGTGGTTTTTATGGTTCTCCTGGCAATCACAAGCATTAAACAGATTTGGAACACCAGCATATGGAGAGTCCCAGCCTCGAAGATGATTTTCACATTAGTATGTGGAGTTAAGTGCTACCTGGGGCAGCACACAAACTTGTGTTCTAAGAGGCAGTTAGATACAAGCTTGAGTTGTGGATTCTTTCATATGTTAGTACACAAGATTTTTTTAAATGGGGCATGTATAATCAGCAAATACATCCTGCAAGCCTGGCACTATGTCTGCTTTACTACTCAAGCCTCCACCATTGATTAAAATAGCTACATTCACTAACAGACGGTTATTGACAGGGATAATACAACACCAGAAGAAGTATCCGTTATGAATTACAAAATCAACAAATAAAACAGACACCACAGATCAAGTATTCATGAATACCGCATCACATTACACCTCCTCTTATCTGTAGCAACAAAGTGTCTTTCATACAAACAACTGAACACATTTATCACACCAAAGCAAGTCATTGTGTTCTTGAAATACATGCACTGGTGCATTATACTGACAAGTTTTGGCAATATAGGTATTAATCACTTATTCACAATCCAAGAACGGTAATGGAAACATTAATGAAGAAATAGATAAAGCGCTTTTATTCTGCCAAATAAGACCTGCAAGTTGCAAACTGATACCAAAGTCAGGCATGTAAAAACTGTCAAACAGAGCTAATGCAGAAAGATCTGGAATTCTTTGTTGCATTTTTTTACGTGTAAAATCATTTGCTTCATGGCTGGCAGCTAGCTTTCAAAGCAAGCTAATTCACGTATCTCTGCTTATGCTGACTAGGTGAGGGAACTCTTTAAATGCAAAACATTCATAAAATCTGCTTGTTTATAGTGCAGTATCTTTTCCACCAAAAACAAAACAAAAGAAAAAAGAAAAAAAAAGAGGAAACAACAAGTTTCAAGAGCAGTTCAGTTTCGCTATTAAGAAAACTTCAACTCTACAGAAAAAATGCATGTATTATTCTGATAGATACCTGCTTTATCTTAGAATTCTCCATCAAAACTATTACCACTAGTAATAACACAGGAAGTGTAAGTGCTGACATGACTCCCAACATCTTTTCCTCATGTCATGCAACTGAGGACTATCAGGACATACTATGGCAACATATGCATGTTGTCACCACTGACAGAAAGGCTAGAAGCATGCTTCTCCCAGTCTACAACTATTTTTTTTTTTAAAGAAAAATAACTATGTAGCTGCTTCACTATGACTGCACTACAAATTTTGATACAGGCATCAGCCTCTTCTTTACACCAGCACCTCTGCTGTTCTTACTATTACAGTAAAAGTTCACACTGAAAATGAGATTGCTAGCAATGACAAGCTTGGAAGAGTGAGGTGAGAGGAAATGGGTAAGTGTTCATGTGTTACCCTCCAAAAGCATGTGTACAATGTTATCTCTACCCTACAAGCAAGTTTGTCCTTAATCTACTCTAATTGTACTTTCCCCTTTTATTGACATTTCAAATTGTGTAAGTCTAATTAGTAAGAACATATCAGATCTATAACAGCACATTTCCATGATGCTGTATGGCAAATACTCAAAAACATTATAAAAATGGTTGTACATTATGTAAAGATCCAAGGCCTACCTTTAAGAGGACCAGCAAAATCAATTAAGAAAGTAGTGACTGCAACAAAGCCAACTATCTAAAAGAGCAAACCAAACCCAGTATCTGCCCTAGCAATCACAAAAAAAATGAAGGAAAAAAGGGAACTCTTTCCCAGCCCGTGCTACTGTTCTAACCAACTGGACAGCACTTAGATACCTATTCAACAGCTGAGATAGTTCTTAGCTGTGTATTGTTGCTAATGGTTGTCATTAGAGAGAAAGAAAAGTAGCTAAAATCACTCAAATTGCATTGTGAGCACTTCTGCCAGGTCAGATTAATCTGTCTGGTGATTTGCATTATTACCAAAGTTGATTAAATGAGCATGCCTGAGCTATTTATGCAAAAAAGGCTTCTCCAGTGTGGCTTCAAGCAGACACTGTCTCCTCTATGCCATGGAAGTGACTTTCTAATTTCTAAAATTTTACTTTTAGAAGGTGACTACAAAACATACAGAAATAAGCGTAGCATTTCTAAGTTTCTTACAGTTTCGTTTCTTACAGCTGGCAGTTATCCTAAAATACCAATGAACAAGAGCTAACACCCTTAAAACACTTCTTTTCAAGCAGCTTTAGGGAACCAGCATCCATTTTGAATGACTGACATTGACCGATCTGATATGTAACATTTATTATACTACCTGTATGAATGGTATTTCACAGCATTTTACAAATGTAGCTTTTTGACAACACTTTGACTTTGCCCAAAAGCATTCCTCATGTTATAATTTCAGATACTCATTTATCTGGAGTAGGACTTTCTGCTCTCCATACAAACTTTACTGTACCTCACAAACCAAAATGTATGCAAAATGTACCCTTCTATGAACCCAATATGAAGCCAGAGCATATATGCAGCATAAAAAGCATAACGATCTTATTGTGTATTTATCACTAAAAGTGAAGGTTTCTTACCAAAGGCAGGAGGAGCTACGCATGGCTCCAGGGGCAGTTGGCTATCACCAGAAGGAAGGTCAAGGCGAGTGAAATCTCTGCTTTTCTCATTGTTGTACTTTACCTTAAGGCTAGCCAACTTGGAGAAATCAATACGCAGAGTGCAGCATGCAGTGTAAATACTTTGGCCATCCAGAGCCTGAAGAAAAATAAGTAAGTTTTCAGAGACAAAGCACATAGTGGGTAAGTTTATTTTATTTTCACCCTGCAATTGTATCCAATCAGAAACTCATCTTCTGTTTTTAAGGTGCTGCTTTTGAACACCAAGTAGGCAATTATACTGCCGCTATCCTTACCTAAACATCCTGTGTAGAGTACTAGTGTAGTCCACTAATTAGTAAGTATTGTCGCCTTGTGGCAATGCACAAAACATAGCTTTAAGTACGACTTGTATTTCCAGCTGTGCTTCTAATCTTACTTGTCTCCCACTCAACTCAACACATGGTATCAGATGCTAGTAGTGATACTAACTCGGAGATTTTTATTGTACAGAACTGTCCTTTACATGTGAAGGATCTAGAGCACAAGTCTTATCAGGGGTGGCTGAGGGCACTGGGGTTGTTTAGCCTGGAGAGAAGGAGGCTGAGAGGAGACCTTATCACTCTCTACAACTACCTGAAACGAGATTGTAGCGAGATGGGGGTCAGTCTCTTCTCCTAAGTAACAAGTGATAGGACAAGAGGAAATGGCCTCAAGTTGTGCCAGGGGAGGTTTAGATTGGATATTAGGAAAAATTTCTTCACCAAAAGGGTTGTCAAACATTGGAATGGGCTGCCCAGGGAAGTGGTTGAGTCACCATCCCTGGAGGTATTTAAAGGGTGTGTGGATGTGGCACTTAGGGACATGGTTTAGTGGTGGACTCAGCAGTGTAGGTTTACAATTGGACTTGATGATCTTAAGGATCTTTTCCAACCTACATGATTCTATAAAATCCATCTTTTTAAGAGTAGCTATGCTCAGAGAAATCACTGAAGTAGTATCTTCTGACTGTACCAGACATAAAAGAATCATGATGGATGAAGGCGGAAAAACCAGTCAAAAGATACTAGTTTGTTATAATTATTTAATATAAGATGGACTGAAATTATAATTTCTGTGAAATAAGGTATAATTTATTATTAATACTGTTCTTTAAGAAAAGATGCTATTGCTAACACACAGGCTATAATCCCAACTACCTTTACTAATTTCCAATATATAGTTAATCTCTGAAACACATAGTGAATTTACTTACTGGACTATAGTGCAAATAGCAGTAGATAAATATTCTGTGCCTTTAATTTTGAAGCTGAGAATAAAGTCACCTTCAATAACAAAAGAGGGTAAAAGTTCCATTCACTCTAGTCTTTTGGTAATTTTTTGAAAAAACTGAATGCTGAATACCACTTAATACTTAGCGGAATCTATTCTTCTATGTACATTCTACGGGAACTTTCAAATTGATTTTATTTATTTACTAATATTGAGGTGTCCACATAGGTTAAAGTGAAATAGAAAGTGTCTCAGGCTTAGTTTCAAGTAAGTGAATATTTTATCTTCTGTCTTTACTTTTTAGTTCACAGTTCAAGTATTATAATGTGAGGATTTGTAACACTGCTGTCCCTTCTGCAAAAATCTTTGAAGTCTCAGCCCTCAATATTTAATTAACAAACTACTCTGCACTGAGGAAAATAACAATATTTTCTAGAAATTAAAATATTTAGCTATTATAAGGAAAGTAATTCTGAAAGTTGTTTTAAAAAAAAATGTATTGGGTTTACATAGGAAGCTTTTGGTAGTAGGGGGGCTGCTGCCCCTCTGTAGGAAGAGACCAGGGGCTGCCCCGTGCTGGACAGAGTGAGTTCCAGCCAGCTCCAAAACAGATCTGCTGCTGCCCAAAGCAGAGCCAGTCAGAACACTGGGGGCACCTCTGTGATAACATGTTTAAGAAAAGGTAAAAACCACTGTGCAACAGCTGGAAGAGAGAGGAGTGAGAAAAGTGTGAAAGAAACAACCCTGCAGACACCAAGGTCAGAGAAGGAGGAGAAGGAGAAGGAGGAGGAGGAGGGCGAGGAGGAGGAGGAGGAGGTGGTCTGGGCACCAGAGCAGAGATTCCTCTGGAGAGGATCATAGTGAGCCAGGCTGTCCCCCTGCAGCCCATGGAGGTCCACAGTGGAGAAGGTATCCACCTGCAGCCCATGGGAAGGACCCACGTTGGAGTAGTTTGTGAAGGACTGTATCACATGGGGAGGACCCAGACTGGAGCACAGGAACAGCATGAGGAGGAAGGAGAGGCACAGACAGTGTTATGGAAAGACCACAACCCACATTGCTTGTACCCCTGCGCCACTCAGGGGAGGAGGTAGAAGGGTTGGGAGTGAAGCTGAGCCTGGGAAGAGGGAGTAAGGGTGTAGGGAAGGTGTTTTTACTCCTTACTATCCTACCCTATTTTTAATTGGCAATAAATTAAATCAACCTTCCCTAAGTCGAGTCTTGTTATGCCTGTGATGGTAATTGATGAGCAATCTCCCTGTCCTCATGTGGACCTACGAGCTTTTTCATCTTATTTTCTCCCCCTGTCCTGCTGAGGAGGGGAAATGAGAGCAGCTTGGTGGGTGCCTGGCACCCAGTCAAAGTTAAACCACTGCAGGAAATACACCTAAAGTAGGTGAGGTTTTCTTCATTACTAAGAATGTGCATTGTAAAAATCAGGATACAGCATGTTTGCTATTAAGAAGTTTAAGGTGAAAACATTGATTACTACAAATTTCTCACTGAAATTCAAGCAAGTAAAACGTGGAATATTCATCTAATCTCTGGGCATTTAACTACACTACTCTTAGTATTGAACCTCACTGAAAATATTCCATTTAGTTTGAAAGGCAAAAGACTTTTTGGTTGACTAGTTACCATCACTCATCACTACTGACAGGTCTGATTTTTGTGTTTTTATGTTTGCATAACATAAATATGTTTGTGCATTTATGCTTGCAGTTCATGATAGAGTGCTATCCTCTTAACTAATGAGGGATGGCAAAGTTATTCATGTGCAACAACTGTGTTAGAATGATGAGAAGTCATAAAGTTAATGATCAAGCTATTCCTAATGTTCTCCATTTACCTGGGGGAAAAAAAACCCACAAACAAAACAAAACAAAAAAATCAAGCTGAATATGCTACACTTACTATTTTGGCATAATATGCATTCATTGGATCAGCATACTGGATCAAAGCTTGGAACATGCTGTTCTTCGTGAAGGTGATAATCTTCAAGATAGATCCAAATTTAGAGAAAATCTGACAAGAAAAAAACATGGACTTTCAGAAACAATGAATAATTCATGCACACTAAAACCTAGCATTTTGTACTTCATATAAATTTCTGAAAATGATTTCTTTTCTGACAGCTGAACAGAAATTGAGTGAACTCAGAATTTTATTTCAGGTAAAAAAAATATAAAAATTAAAAAAGAGGCTACAAAAGATGGGGAAGAAGGAGAAAATTTCCTTCAAGTTTTAGCAATGACTGTTCAACTAAGAGCAGGGAAGGCCAGCCCAAACAGGCATTTGTCCAATGTCTGCAGAGAAATTGTGGAAAATCAAAGTTGAGGTTTGAGAAATGGACTTTCATAAGTTAATTGAGATGGGAACTGCAAAATGCCTTGCAAGGTATCCACCTTTACATTCTGTACTTCAAACAAATTCTGCAAATTTAATGACCAAAAATACATCTTAAATAGTTGATGTGCCTACAAATGAATCATGCAGACCCACTGTACTAACTAGAAGAAAAAGAAGGAAAGAAGAAAGACAAAGACCTAGTTTAAACAAGAGTGTGCACTACATGAAGGTGTCTATACAAAAGCAAAGCCACATAGAATGAGGAAAAAAAAGTATAGCTAGGACGTATCATGCCAGTGCAGAAAAACTATGTCCAAATGAACAGTGGAAGAAGAAAGGTGAGTTTGGGAAGTACTAGCAGTTTTAGAACAAACTGTTAGAATTGATGCAAAGTCAGGAAATCAGACCCCCCCCAGACAAGTATTAAGCCTGAAATGGAAAGAAAGGCCAGAGGTAAGGACAAGTATTTCTTGCCAGCCTGTTAGGCCTAGAATCATGGATGCAAGACACACTGTCCTAACCCTTTGTGCCCAGTTTTTCAATCTCTCAGAAACAACATTTTTATGCTGCAGTCATCGTTTTGTGGTAGAAGACAGAACACAAACCTTTTTCACAGCAATTTAAAATTAGCCATTGAGTTCCTCTTCATAAAGCACTTCCCCTTAAGAAAGGCCTAAATACAGCTTCTGAACACATGCTTTGCCATGTTTATCCAGAAGACTAAATAGACCTTTTTAAGATAATGAAATTCAATGTATTCCTGTTTGGTTTTAAAGCTAAAACCCACTGTGTATATAAATTTTGTTTCTGCAAACGTAACACTGAATATTCTATTTCTTATAATAAATATTTTAAGGTGAATTGTGCTAGAAGAAAGTGCTAGTTACTTGACAAGCAGTTATAATTTACAAAATATAATTGAAGTTTTGGATGACAGCTTGCCTGCTAGTGTTCCATACGATGCCATACTTATCAGTGAATATTTTCATTTTCATTAACCTTACCACACTTACAAAGTAATGTTACATTGTAACTATCAGGCACAAAATGCTGCTTTAATTAGAGCAGATTGTCCCCTGGTAAGAACCCCAAATAAGCTCCCTTTTCAAAAATTGCTTTAATTTTCTAGACCTATTGCAAAAGTAGTTGAGTGAAGGTCAATGGGCAATTCAAAGACTGAAAATATAGCTCTGTTGCACTGAAGTAAACATTAATCAAATTAAACTAACATGAATCTCCTTCCACTGCCTGCTTAGTAAAAAAAAAAAAAAAAAAAGAAAAAAACAAAAAAACCCACAGAAGATTAGATCCAGGAACCGCTGTTGCAATATTAAACTAGTACAGCTCTCATAACCACAAAAGTTTGTTCTCAGGTTATTCTGAGTGCACTAATAATCCTAAACAGTTGTCATACTATTTGCACGAGCTCAATAATGAGTGAACAATACTCATAGATACAAACAAGAGTTTAGATCAGGCAAATTGCTACATCAAAGTGACAACTAGTGTCATCAAAGTGACAAGTGACAAGGTGGGGAGATACAGAGAAAGAGGAAATATTAAGAGGTAAGATTGAAAATAAAGTGTTGGTAACGATCAGCTATTATGCGATATGCTAGTAGAGCAGCAACAACCTTCTTCCAGGACTGCACATTCTTGTAAAAACATCCCTATTATTTTAAATCACATTAAATTGAGAAACTCATATTTGGGGCATATTTTTTATCGCACAAATTTACTAGTAATTGCAAAAGATTCAAGTATAGAACTGCTTGCAATATTTGAAAAAAGTATTGACAAATCCTTCAGTCACAAAGACATAGTTTTGTGACTTAATTGTTTTAAACTTACAGTTCTCAACAGCATAGCATGACTCCTAGCAGGAGTTATGGTAATGTCTTTCATAGCTATAGCCCACCACTATTCCCGGCTTTCAGAGTTAAAGTAAATGGCATTCTAATAGTTGATGAACAATCAAAAACTTTTGTCCAAGCAACTATACTTGTATAGTACATCACTTGCATTGAATTATAAAAGTGAATATAAAACCCTAAAATTTAATCTAAACTACAGAAGTTACTCAGTATAAAGAGTGCTAAAATATTGGTCCACAAGTTCATAACAATCAGTATTTCACTAACTCATCATGTGGGCAAAAATTAGAAATAACACCTCAGGTTTGTTGCTACTTCCACAGAAACCAAGGAACTTAAAGAAATGAAAGACAACATGAAAAGCTGAGTACAGAAGCTCTGTTTGCTTTGATTTTTGTGCAAAACTGATTCAAGCCTAGATCCCTAAACTGCAACAAATCATTTTAAAGTGACAGTCCTCATTCAAGCAATTAAGTATGCACAGGTACCTTAAAAAAAAAAAGGGGGGGGGGGGGGTTATGGCTTTACAATGGCAACATTGGAACAAATTTTAACTATTTTTTTTAAGCAATCCTCATTACCTGACACAGCAGGTCTAAAGTGACAGGGTAGAAAAGATTTTCGACAATGACCCGAAGAACAGAACCTTGACTTGGAAGGGGCCCACCTTCAGCAACGGGAGTACTTGCAGTAGCCAGGTTTCCAGACTGCATAGCATTCATACCTTGTAATGCAGCTTGGGCTCTCTGAAATCATGACACACAGCAGAGACCAGAATTAACTTACACATACGCAAATTATTCACATCTAAACAAAGTTCTCTTACAAAGTGTCCTGGTTTCAGCTGGGATAGAGTTAATTGTCTTCCTAGTAGCTGGTACAGTGCTGTGTTTTGAGTTCAGTATGAGAAGAATGTTGATAACACTGATGTTTTCAGTTGTTGCTCAGTAGTGTTTAGTCTGAAGTCAAGGATTTTTCAGCTTCTCATGGCCAGCCAGCGAGAAAGCTGGAGGGGCACAAGAAGTTGGCACAGGACACAGCCAGGACAGCTGACCCAAATTGGCCAACGTTGTATTTCAAACCGTGTGACCAACGTTGTATTCCATACCGTGTGACGTCCCATCTAGTCCAGGGAGTAGGTGCAGGGAATTGCCCTCAGGGACTAGCTGGATGTCGGTTGGCCGGTGGTGAGCAATTGCACTGTGCGTCATTTGTACATTCCAATCCATTCATTATTGCTGTTGTCATTTTATTAGTGTTATCATTATCAATATTAGTTTCTTCTTTTCCGTTCTATTAAACCATTCTTATCTGAACCCACGAGTTTTACTTCTTTTCCCGATTTTCTCCCCCATCCCACTGGGTGGGGGGGTGTCACAACCCAGACTGGACAGACCAGGGAGTTGTGTTTAATTCGAAATTCCCTCAGGCTAAATTAAGGTGAAACGACACCAAATGATCAGTTACAAGATTTTATTCATGACAGAAGCAAACTGAACTGGGGAGGGGTGGTAGTAGGTGGCAGGGTTTCTCACAACAGGAATTGGCATAAGATTACTTCTGTAGACCGTGTAACCCAGGGTAACCACATACATCGATTCAGGGAATAAGGAGATCCCTCCCGTTGAGTCACGAGGTTCAGAGCAGACCCCCTTGCTTTCAAGACTCCTCCTCAGAGAAGATTCTAGGGGAGGCTGGATCCGCTCTTAGTCACAGACTTGGTCAACGGTTTATATCTTGAAATGGATGCGATTGTGGAAAAGGAAAAGGAAAGAGAGAAGAAGAAAAGAGAGAAAAAAGAAGAGAGAAAGATTTCACTGGTCCTGGGTCCAGCGTTAGTTCAGTCAGCCAAGGGGTCCAGTCCCGGTAGGCTTGCACACCCAGGGCTTCAGTTGGTGTCTTTTTATCATCCTTGTCCCTTCTTCGGGCAGGACCCGAACTCCTCAGGCTAATGAACAGTTTGTGAGCCTTTGGGCTTGGGGGTTGTTTGTGGAGTAACTTCTCCTTCCCTGCAGACGTGGGCATTGTTTGATCTTTGCATCAGAAGAGCTTATCAGAACAGGGAGCTGCACACCCTCCAGCACGCCTTCCTCCTCCTGTTGCTGATGTCTGAGCTGATGGGCTTTTCACCTTGGTTCCTTGCTGTGCAGGGTTTGTCTTTAAGCAGAATTTGCCCCACCACAATGTTTGAGACATTAATTCTTTCAGTCTCTCACAGGGGTGAGTGAGTGAGCGGCTGCATGGTGCTTAGTTGCTGGCTGGGGTTAAACCACGACACAAAGAAAAGCATGTAAAATGCATTTAAAATGCAGCTTTTAAAAAACATATTCCCTTTATCTGATTATCATTTCAAATCCCATGATAATAGGTAAATCATACCTCTTCCTTCCCTTCCCCCTCCCCTAAAAATGTCAGATCATACTTTCATGTAATTATGACTTTCTTTTTTAGTTAAACTGTCACTACTTTGTAATGCCATATAGACACAATTTTGCTTTGATTCAGTAAGCTTTTGTCATTCTAGAGATTTTCCAGCAAATCAATATGATGACACTATTGTAATAGACTAACAACCAGTCAGTGTACCAACAACTATTTGCTCTGCTTTATTAGTATTTCATTCTCTTCAGGAACTAAGCTTTGCTGGGGATAAGCTTAAAAGTGCATACCCTGCTCTTTTTTCTGAGCCAAGATATCAACCACGAAAAAGACCTTTAAAAATCTCACTCCTCAAACTGCCTCACTGGGACTTTGGAAGTCTCTACACTTATTTTTGATGGGCTTTCCTCAAAAAGCTCTTCAGACTACCTCTGAGAGCACTATTGGAGAGATGTTCCTTTCCAAATGTAGTGTTGCAACTTGAAGTCATGTCTCAGTAACACTGTTTCCTTGGAAGATGGACTAAACATGGCACAGGGCAAACATATTACCTGGTTTCAGAAACATGTAACCCCGCAAAATAATCTGCACTTCAGGCCTAAGCCTAGATGCTAGGTCAGCAATGTAGTGTTCAGCTGCTCTGCTAGGTCTCTAAAATTTAAATAAAACTCAAATGTAAGAGTCATAAGTGCAAAAAAAAAATTTTTTTTTTTAAGTAGACAATGTTGGTTTTATAGAAGGACAAAGTAATACTCTGAGAAACAGATACAAGGAGTCTTATTTGCAAATATGAGTACAGTTTTCCTGAGGCTGTTACATTTTTACTCTTAAAAAAAAATCTTATTATTGTATTTATTTGTTTTTGCAGATAACAAACCAATCCAGCAATCTTGGATGAGGAAAGAGACAAGTAACATCTATTAGATTGACAAGCTTGCAAGATTTCAGTGACTTTTGTGTCAGCACAAATTAAAAATGAGCACGATTTTTGCCCCAGTCACTACTTGCAACATTCTTACAGAAAACAGAATTGTGATACACACATCATATTATATAATTTATGTATCTAAATGGCAGGTCAATTGCAATTCATTCAGGAGTCAAAAAATCCAAATGCATTTCAACTACAATATGATGGTTTGTATACTTTGATCTTGTCACGCAAAGAGTATTTCCTTGTTTGGAAATCAGGATTTAAATCAGTTATCTGCAATGTTCAATTCATATTCTTAAGAAAGGAATTTTTAGTACTTCAAAAATACAAGGAAGATATTAATTCTGGTGTTTGGCATGAAGTTACGCAAAAAACTGATGTTTTATCAGTGAAAATATCCATTTCATTGGATCTAGGGTTCTTCTTAGAATAAACAGTCAACATTAAAAAAAGATAATACTATTAAGAATAAGCTTGAACAACTTAAAGATGATGATTTGCTATTCCTGAGTTTGGCAATGCCTTGGAACAGTGCCAACAACAAAAATTTTACAAAAGCAGGTTACATGACCCCTCACAATAACATCCATATCTGATAAAGTAAAAAGCTTCAAAAGAGCTGCTTTTTGGGCAGAAAGGGGTTCATCATGTATCAGCTGGGTTTGCTCTTCCATGTGTTCTTCAGATAGCATCTACAGACCCATGATTAGCAATTAACTTTAAGAAAACACAAACATATAAAATCGAAGCAGTATGTTTTTGTGGTATTACTGCTACTATATCACGGACACAATAACATTGGGAAAAAAAATCAGGACTAATTACTCAGAGAAAAGATTTGCCAAACAAGACATGATATTTGCTTCATATTCTGAAGCTATTGAGAATGGTTACCTAATGTTAAAGCTTAGGAATGGCAAAAGTTCTTCCAAAACATATGGTAAGCAAGTATTCTAAGTAATGCAGAATATAATAGTAGAGTCACCTAGAGCAGGCTGCTTAGGACTGTTTCCAGTCAGGTTTCTAACGTATCTGAGGATGGAGACTCCACAACCACTCAGAACAACCCATTCCAATGTTTGACCACTCTCACAGTAAAAAAGTTTTTTCTTAAGTGGATTTTTCTGTATTTAAATTTATGCCCATTGCCTCTTATCCTGTCACTGGGCATCACTGAAAAGAGTCTGCCTCCACCTTTTTTACTCCCCCCTCACCACATATTTGTAGATGTTGGTAAGACACATCCAAGCCTTCTCTTCTTCAGGCTGAACAGTCCCAGCTCTCTCTGGCCCTCCTTATATGACAGATGCTCCAGTTCCTTAACCATCTTCAAGGCTTTTTGCTGGATTTGCTCCACTATGTCCACGTCTCTCAGGTACTGAGAAGCCCAGGATTGGACACAGCATTCCAGATGCGTCTCATCAGTGTTGAATAGAGGGGAAGGTCACCTCCCCTCGATCTTCCAGAAATGCTCTGCCTTCTGCAGCCCAGGAGGCTGCTGGCCTTTTTGCCGCAAGGGCATGTGTGTTGTCCACCAGGACCCCCAGGTCCTCCTCCGCTTTCCAGCTGGTTGGCCCCAGTGTACTGTGGTACCTGGGGTTACTCCTCCTCAGGTGCAAGAGTTGGCATTTCCCTTTGTTGAACTTAAGGAGGTTCCTCCTGTCAGTCCATTTCTCCAGCTTTTCAAGGTCCCTCTGAACGGCAGCACAACCATTTGGGGTGTCAACTACTTCTCCCAGTTCTGTGTTGTCAGCAACTTGCTGAGGATGTTCCCCATCCCTTCAGCCAGGACATTAATGAAGATGTTAAACAGTGCTGGACACAGTATCAACCCTTAGGGTACTTCACTAGTGACTGGTCCCCACCTGGGCTTCATGCCATTGGTCACAACCATTTTAGCCCTTCAGATCACTTCACAGTCTACTTATCTCTACTGTATTTAATCAGTTTGTTTATTGGGATGTTATGGGAAACAATGTTGAAAGTCCTACCAAAGTCAAGATAAACAACATTCACTGCTCTCCTCTCATGCACCAAACCAGTCATCTCACCGTAGAAGGCTATCACATTGGTCAGGCATGACCTTTTCAAAAACCCATGCTGATTTTTCACAACTGCCTTCATATCCTTAGAACATTTGGAAATGGTTCCCAGGATTAGTTGCTCCATTACCTTCCCAGGGACCAAGCTAAGGCTAATCAGCCAGTGGTTCCGTGGATCCTTCTTCTTGTCCTTCCTTAAGACAGGAGAGAGTTTTGCTGTCTTCTAGTCCTCAGGAACCTCCTCCAATTGCCATGACCTTTCCAAGATTGTAAGAGTGGCCTTGCAATGACATCAGTCAGTTCCCTCAGCACTCACAAGTGCATCTCATTATGGCCCCAGACTTTTGTTTATCCAGTTTGTTGAAATGTTCCTTAAGGAGATTCTTCTCTACTTCCTTCATCAAGACTTTCCCACTGTTCTCAGTTGCTTGGTATTCCCAAGCGCAAGTCTTAACCACTGAAGACTGAAGAGAAGGCATCCAGTACTTCAGCCTTTTCTGTGTCCTTTGTTGCCAGGGCCCCGTCCCATTCAGGAGCAGACCCACATATTCCCTAAATCTTCCTTCTGCTGCTGATACACTGAAGAACCATTCTTGTTGCTATTCTCATCCCTCGCCAGAGCCAACTCCGTGTGGTCTTCAGCTTTCCTAACCACATCCCTGCATGTTCAGATAATGCTCTATATTCCTCATGGGTCACCTGTGCATGATTCTACATTTTCTATGCCTCTTTTTTTTATGTTTGAGTTCAGTCAGGAACTCCTTGTTCATCCAAGCAGTCCTCCTGCCACATTCACATCACTTTCTGATCATCAGGATAAGCCATTCTTGAGCTTAAGATCCTCCACTGTAATTTTACAGGTATTGAGAAGTCTCTGAAAGAAGCTACTGCTTAGGTAACAACAGAAATAATACCTATCAGAATTTGACTATTGGTGTAGTGGAAAGTAGTCTGTTTCTTTACTAATGTTGTGGTTTAACCCTGGCAGGCAGCTAAGAGCCACACAGCTGCTCAGTCACTTCCCCTCAGCAGGATGGGGGAGAGAATCAGAAAGGTAAAAGTGAGAAAACTTATGAGCTGAGATACAGACAGTTTAAAGCAAAAGCTGCATGTGCAAGCAAGGCAAAATAAGGAATTCCTCTACTACTCCCCATCAGCAGGCAGGTGCTCAGCCACTTCCAGGAAAGTAGGGCTTCATCAGACATACCAGTTACATGGGAAGAAAAACACCATAACTTTGAATGTCCCACCTTCTTCCTTCTTCCCCCAGCTTTCATTGCTGACCACAATGTCATATGGTGTCGGATATCCCTTTGCTCAGTTGGGGTCACCTGTAGGAGCTGTGTCCCCTCCCAACTTCTTGTGCACTCACACTGGCAGGGCAGTGTGAGAAACAGAAAAGGCCTTGACACTATGTAAGGATCACAAGCTGCTATGAAGAAAATTAACTCTATCCTAGCCAAAACGAGCACACCTGTGCAATTCTATCCTGCTAAATGGAAATATTATACTTACAGCCTGATTAGGCAGATTGTCAGTCTTAAGTTCTCTGTAGTTGGAATACTGAATATAAACAGGTCGATTGCAGAGGTAAGGTCTAGCAGTAGCATAGTAGTTCACCATAGTAACCGCAGCTTCTTCAGAAGCCATTTCCAAAAGTGCCTGCAACCAATACATAGCAGTTTTCAGTGCTGTTTCGTTTACAGGAGGGAACAAAGCATCAAAGTACTATTTATTTCCAATTCCACTCTCACTAGAAAAAGATCATGTGAAAGCACAGTACTGATTTGTTCAGCATTAAAATGCATTTGTGTGTGCGTATTTATGGGGATATTTGATTTGATTTGTGGGATTTCTTAAGAGGTTTTACACTGTAAGTAGAAGTCATTAAGAAGAGGTGAAATAAGTATGACATACGGGAAGCAATGCTGCTAAAAATACCACACTGCTAATGAATTCATTAGGTTCCTGAATCCAAGTACTATTACCTAGGTAGCAGATACGTATACTGATTGAAAAAGTGGGAACAGGACACTAAACATCTATCACTTTGTGCATTATATTAACCCAGCTCAGTGCTCTCAACAATTTTAAAATGAATGGCTATTATTTTTAGGATTTCAGTGTTTATTTGTGATGTGAACTACCCTGTCACATCTAAAAGGATTAAAAAAAAAAAAAGTAAGCAATTTATTTCACATTAAAAAGTTAACATGCATGTTAATTGTTTAATCAGGCAGGTTATTTCAAGGCATATGTCAACATCAATAGTGACAATGTAGTTCTTTATTGTCTATATATTCTTACATAAGGTGGATATAATGTTTAGCAATATTATTAACAAGTTACTAGGTCATTATTTAATCCAAAAGTATATTAAAAACTTAAAATAAATATCAAGACATCCTTTCACATTTGAAAATATGAAAGTCTTGAGCTATTAATTAAATATTTAGACATTCTTGCAATCATGTCATCCAAAGGCAATACCAAAAGGGTCATAACTTGAGCCACATTTTGAGCCTTGCTCTTACAATTGAAACATTGAAAATTACATACCTGATTTTTCCCTTTTAGCATCAAGAGGTTGGTTACTGTGCCAAAAGGGAGGCCTAATGAAATGACATCTGCTTCAGTCGCATCACTTGGAATTTGACCAAGATGAAGGACACGTGAAGCTGAGTGTGGCAATCTCTCTTCTCTAAGTTTCTTCTCATCACCTAAAATATTTTAGGGAGAGGGATGGACAAGCAAACAAGACAAACTTATTGTACAGTATAGATATCAAAACCTAGAAGAGCTAAACTGCTGTCTCAGCACTGACATTGACTTATCTATAGCTTTTGGTATCCTAAGAAAGGATAAGTCATATAACCAAAGGACAGTTTAAGAAGACCCCTTCAGCTGTTCCAAAGCTCCACCACAAGGGGAGTGTGTGGTGTGTTTGTTTCACTTTGGTTTGTTTATTTTCTTGTAGGGGTTTTTTGGTTGGGTTTGGGTTTTTTTTTTTCGAAGTCTCACAGACAGGGAGCCCAGTAACATATTTACAAAATGTTAATTACACAGAAGGGCAAGTAGTACTTAGGAGGTAATACATTAATTATTTTTTTTATTGCTAACTTATCTTCCTGCATGGTATGTTTGTTTATATTCAGTTGCTACCGCAAAGAGTTTTTTATTTTATTAAAGAAAGCCTGTGGTCCCACATGATTGTAAGTTTTAAAAAGTGTTTGAAAAGGATAGACAGCAGTGAGGTGTGAAATCCGTACAGATCCTAAAGTTTTCTACTTTGGCAAAATGCCTTTTTTTTTTTTTTTTTTTTTTTTTAACATATGCCTATTTAGACCCTGAAACAGGTAGGTGACCAATGGTTACATTTCAAGGACATGACTTGGAGTCCTTGAGAGCACCTTTAAGCAGAATACCACATCTGAAGAGGCAGATTGTTCTAGAAGCTATCACAATGGAGTATTAACTTCAAGTAGTAAAAATGAAATTCATTAGCCTACCTACAGATCCCAGCAAGAGATTCTCATAAAGCAAGCTACAGAGGCTTATGAGACTTGATGGAAAAAATATCCTAAACTAGAGGAAAGACATCATATTTGATGGAAATTGTATTGAAGTCTAACTGCATACCATTTAACTTAAAAGAAGAAACAGCCTTCTTTTTTTAGTCGTGTGCCACAAACAGCTTCACTCCAGCAAGACTGATAGCCTTAACACCTCATGTGTTGCATTATGCCTTCCAAGGGGAGTCACAGAAGGTTGGGAAAAAATATCTGTATGAGCTTAGTAAGTAATTTCAGATTTTGCTGTAGGTTTTGAGTACAGTCTAAGGCTGAGAAGTGGTTCACACAAGTATTTCTGTAAAAGGATCTTTACAGAGGATTTTTTTACTAGTGAAAGACTGTAAAACTCCAAGTTAGGTGATCTAAGCCCCAACCATGGCACACTCATAAGCCAAGTTAACTAACTCTCCCACCTGCAAAACAGGAAAGTCTGTTATGCATTTATTTTTCCATCAAGAAATTTTAAACGGCATCATGTGCTCTTTGTGAATTCTGAAAAATGTGAACATGAGGCATACTTGTTGGGCATAAGACTAAGACACACAGAAACATATTAAACACATATCAATACCAAGCCACGATGGGATATATTACTATTAAAGCATAACAACCCATCCTATTTTGTTAAATCTGCTTTTCAGGTTCAAAATGGACAAGATGTCCTTGACTTAGTAAAGTCAAGGACTGCTTGACTAAAGAAAGCAGGAAATGAAACCTAACAGGAATTTTGCCTTTAGTTTAAGTTGAGAGACTCTGGCAGAATAAATACCTTCTGGGTTCTGACTTACCATCAGAGGTGACAAGATGGAGCTAAGTGGCAAGCACAGCATTTTCTTTCTACATTTTCACTGAGTGTTACAGAAGTTTTCAGGTCAGGCATTCAGCCAAAAAGGACAGTGGTTACCAGAACAGTTTCAGCCTGTGTACATACAGAATGCATCCTCTATCTCACTATCTACCCATTCGCAAACATATGTTAGCTCTAGTTGATCTGCCTTCTGAACAGTGACCAACACCTGACCTAAAAATGCTATTAAAGTGCTTATTTTCCTGTTGTAATCATATTCAGTTTTGTGGAACTTTAGCTAAGACACTAAATCAGCAGTAAAAGCTAGCACTCATTCCATCCCAGGTATAAAGATCTCAGCATTTTTTAAATGATGCTTCTTTCTCCAGCTACTGTTTGATACTAGTTTTGATGCAGAGTGATAATCATGTGGGTTTTTGGCATCTAAGTTTCAAAATTGATTCAACAATTCTTTAAAGCATGCCCAAGGTGATCACCTCTTCCAACTCAATTGGGTGAAAGAAAAAATGCTTTCAAACAGACAAAGAGAAGCCTTATGAACAAAGTGAAATTTGGGGCCTGGTGCTACAAAGGGAAGTCCATTACAATCATGATTCATGACTGGTGCAAATATATTTCTCAAGCGAGTATCCTCAGATCAAGAAACCCAAAACATATTTTAGATATATGACCCACCAGATGAAAAAAACGTTGCAGGTGAAGCAGTTGTATTAGGTAAAGAGTTACATCTCAACAGAGATTACATAAACCCAAAATGAAGTATAGAGTTATAGAAGAGAATTAGAGGGGTTTTTTAGATTTATTAGGAGACAAACCCATCTGTCTTATTTTGAAGTTTAATATCATTTAGACACCCTGGACACTATGAAGGGTCAGTGGTTGCATGGACAATTAATAAAAGCCACTTGAATTTAATACAAATTTATCTTCCTTGCCAGCTGGTTTCTTCTCACAAAAATACCATCTACACAGGCCTGAAATACTTCAGCTATTAAATTACTGAGTTATAAGCTAATACTGTTTCAAGCCAAGCAGAAGCCTCTGGATGTCACACTGAATTGATTAGCAGAGGTATGAACAGTCTGACATGTGCAAGTCGAAGAAATCAAAAAGAAAAAAATCTTCAATTTAGCTCCTCACACTCTTCATTTTCCTTATCCCCCATTGGAAATACAGCAAGTAAGTCTTAGATGCTTATCAAGAGGTCATCTGCTCTGTCCCTTGCCCCATTATAAAATCAACTATTTGGAAATCACTGTTGACAGGCAATTATCTATGTTATGAGTTAGTTAATTTATTTTACTTCAAGTTAACTTATGCAGCCATGGACCATTAATATTTCAAGCTCACCTAAGCTGAAAGTACCTCCAAAGAAAGCAGTCCCAGCTTTCTCTCTCTTTCAACTTTTTGTTTGATCTAAAACTACAGGTAACCAAATACACTTTCCGCATCTTTCTCAACACAGAGTGGAGCAGATCATAAATTTCTTTGGATGGTAGTACTAGTTTAACATATTTGAAGAAACATGTGGCTGTGGTTTCATACTGAGCCATCACATTGCTTAAACAGAGCCAGTTTCCTTACCCTGCATGTGTCTATCCAATTTCCCACCATCTCCCAAAAAAACCATTCTGCTGAACAACAATCCATGCATATATGTAGTGAACCAGATCAAGAAAACATCTGATCGGGGGGAAATCATTTTTCCTACTGCTTCCCTTGCAAAAACACTACCATTCATCTCAACACATGGAGAGATTGTCTGGTGACAAGAACTGGCAGGAAAACATCTGAAAACAAATCACAGGACTGTCTGTGTTGCTGCTCAAGAAGTTTTGAAAGTGGGGTGGAAAGCAGGAACAAGAACACCCAAGGAAATCACCTTAACTCTTCAGCACAAATCCACATGATGTGCCCTATGTCCACCAGACTGAGATTGATACAGGATATTCATCTTCTGTATCTGTAATCCTGACAGCCTTGAAATACATCAAAACAAATTCCTTTCAAATGCACAACTACAGGAAAATTGAGTAGGCACTTGACAATCTGTCCAGAATGCTCCTTGCTTGATCATGATTACAGAATTATTTTTTTTTTTTTTTTTTCCCATTTCAGCTGGAGTTTTGGAGCTCCTCAATACTGTCGTTGAATTGGATAGACTCCAGTGGCTCTACTGTTGGAATCAGATTACAGTTCAGGCATGGTGAGGCTGCTCATGGTGACAATAAAGAATACAAAAAAAATACATTTACAGAGAAAACACACACTGTTTAAGAACTGTGATAACAATATTTTTTTATGTATACCTGTAGCTGGAGTAGAATTGTTCATGGTGAAAGGCCTGTTACTGACACCAGAAGAAAGAAGCTTCTGAGGTCCACACTAAAAAAGAAAAGACAACATTACTAGTAAAAGCTGTTATAGAGAAAAGGCTTGATATAAAAGTGCAAAGACTCCTGTAATTTATTCTTCCCAAGAACACCCCCTTTCTATACACATTATTCACAATTGCTGTGAAGTTATATTTCAGGGGAAAAAAAATGCTAACCACACAGCTTTTCCTTCTGTCTCAAGATGTTAACAAGTTCAGCTGTGTTACACTTTTCTTCTCTTACTATTTATCCTACTACAGTTCACATTTTAAAAGACCAAGAATAACAAATGCTTATGAAAAGAAATGAGCTGGCTGCAAGCTCTGAGTCTGCAATACAACATTGCTTCCAGATATGAGTAAATACACAGCTACGCAGATAAGGTCAGCATTTGTGACTAGACACAGTGGACTTTGAGCAAAACTAACTCAAGACATATTTAAATATACCTGTGGCACCTTTTTTTAAACCTTATCCTTGTCCTAGGAACTTGATGGTGGATCATACGCATTTAGAAAAAATACTGAAAATCAAAGTATATGCTTTAAGAATACTGACAATTTGAGGGTCTAACTATCACCAGAGAAGAGTTTGAGCACTACAGGTTCTTCATTCAGAAATCAGTGCCTAGCTGCCAATTAAGTCTGTTTACTCTTTAAGACTGCTCTAGTATGCCAGCCAAGCACCAGCTTCAAAATGCCAACAAGAAACAAGGTACGACAACACCTCTAAAAGGCAATTAAGATTCCTGAAACTTTCACCACATTCTTCCACAAAAGCATTTTAATGAAAAGTTGAGTCTAAGGGAGTGGTTCTACAAGATGGAAAAAGCTGATCCAAACACCACTTTGGTGGAAGGAGAGGTTCCTATTGCCCTTGCCCCGGTATTCCCACCTGCTCATGGTCATGAGCTGCTTATCTCGCACCAGCTCTGGTGCCCAAGAGATTTTCCATGAGTTGACTCAATCCTCCAACCTGCCAGCACTCTATGCTGAGTTAGGTTAGTTTATCAGCAGAAGAAGGGGTTGAAAAGTGCCAGGATCCAGTGTGAAGAAAGGGGTAGGGATAACTGAAGAGGAGACGGGACTAAGAAAGCATCCTTTTGGCAGCCATCATGCTGGCTTTTATTGGCTACAGAAGTACCGCTCAGAGAGGACCACTTTATAAGCTGTTTCATAAATATATTTTAAAGAAATTCCAATTCTAATTGTTTTCATTTGCCACCAATTAAATCCATTTGCAATAAAAATACAGGCTAATGTAAAGAGCAGCCTATTCAGCTGAGCAATAGAGTATACCATACATCATATAGCCCAAGTTATGCTTCTTTAGATGGTCACATTTTAAATTAATCTCATTAAAGTCTGTCAATGAAATGATTACTAGAGGTCTGATACATATCATATTCTATTTGGATGGATATTGGAACGTAATTAACATCCAAAATCTGTATTAAATTTTAGTTATTAGAAGTATCTTCAGTATGCCAGCATCCAGGTATTGAAAACCTAAAGAGCATATTTTGATTGTAAAGTGCACATCCTGCTAATTAAACAAAAGTAGCAATACGTGCAGCTAGTAAGTGGTAGAAAATATTAAAGATAGTCTTTTATTAAGCCAACCATTCCTTTTATTTACAGGAGGGCAGGAAAAAACCCCACTACTGCTGTAACTCCAGTTATGGGGGCTTTTTAGCTTGTTTTTTAACCTAGCATTTATTCAACAGAAGAAGTATCTGCATTTTTCAAGAAGGCTGTGAAAAATCTTTGTGTTTTAGCACATCCAACTCTGGCAGCCGGTGCCTTTTTTGAGCAACTTTCAGTTATTTTGTGGTTTCATTATAAACACTGGCCTCAAATACATCTATTATTATTTTGACAGGTAAGTTAATTTCAATGACTTAACATGTATTCTCACATTTTCATATTTAATTTTATATGCACTGACTTTAAAAAAACCACAGCAGACTTTCTCAGGAAAAAAAAAAAAATCCAGCCTCTTCCGTTTTTAAAAGTTGTCTTAGTTGATTCAGCTCAGGATTCAAATACGCACCTTAGTGCAGAAACCAGAATCTACTATTTTGACAAGCTATGTACTTATAGTTTTCGCAGAAGTTAGGAAAATATCTAATGGCAAGATTTTTCCAAATTAGTGTAAGTTGTCTAGGTATTACTCTACAAAAGAGAAAAATCTATAAGGTATGAACTGTTAGACTTACACATTTCATGGAATGTATAACTTATAACAAAAATTATTTGTTTTCAACTTAAATTTTACTGCCTGCATCAATAACTTACAGCATTAGACACTTTGTAGGCTTGGCACATGAAAATGCAAGTGATAAATTTGATGCTGTTTTCCGGGCAAAATTCTCAGAGGACGCCACAGAAAATATTAACTAACTTTGAGTATTTACAACAGAACACCTTGATGGGCAGATAGATCTTTAAAACAAATTGCAAGGACCAGAACTTACTATCACAGATAACACAGAAAGTCTATAAATCAAGCATAATCTGAAAGATAACTCAGCTTATAACTTCTAAGTTACGTACCTACTTTTAGGTAGATGACCAAGCTATTTCTGAAGTACAAGAACACTGTAAAGATGCTTTTCAACATCTCATCATTTATCCAGCAGTATAACTGATAAGCCTTCTCAGTCATTGATTGAAAGCAAAAACAAACCCAATGCAAAAACATTCCAGAAGAGTGAAAAGATAAGCTGACACCATGACAGTTCTGCAAGTGGCATTACAGTGGTCATACGTTGGATGTATTCTGGATTAGTAAAGAAGGTGACATTTACTTCATCAGTGTCTTCCCACCCCTATTCATACAGAATCCATAGAGAAATGACAGAACTCAAGTTTGTGAAGCCCATTTGTTCAATCTCCTTCTTTTCCAGATAGAGCCAAAAGATATTTTTTTAAATACTTTGTAACATGAAGCATTTAATGTGGTGACGAAGATCTACTACAGACTGCTCCAGTAAAAGGGTTGGCAAGGCCTTGGGTGCTGAAAAAGTCCACACAACAAGTTAGTGTGGCCTAGGAAGCATGTTACAAAATTCTTACTGAATCTTTCTACAGAGGCTAGAGAGTCCTACTGTGCCCCTAGTCTCTCTCTCTATACTAGTTTTCAGTTGCCTACTTCTTAGTTATTCACTGTTTAAGTCCAGCTAGAAACAGTCAGAGCAGCCAAATCCTGCCTACAAAAGCACCTTGACATCCTTACTTGCCTGCAGTTTACAGACACTTGACAAGCACTTCTTTCAGCAGGGATGTCAGCTTACACTGCCCTTATGCCATCACTACTGCTTCAGTTTTCACAGGACAACTGTCCAAGATGAGACAGTTACTTAACCTAAGTAAGTGAGCTGCTTCCACGCGTTCACTGTGAGGGCTCACAGGCAAAGGTGAAGAGGTAAGGCAGGGCAAGTAAGCACGGCTGCCCGACCTTTCACTGATAAGCACCTTTTCCAGCACAAAGCTACACTCACAGAAAGCAGCACCATTGTTCTGTCTGAGTGTCAGAAGGACTGTATCAGTTACATGGTGAATATTCCTTCTTTCGGACTTGTGGGAAATGTAGGTAAGTGGAATTATCCAACACAAGGATGGCTACCAGCCCAGTGCTGGAACACCCTCCTCTGTTCCCTTACTCATCCCATCATTCCAAACACATTAATTATCTCCTAACATGTTAAGAATGCTTTTTCTTAAACCATAAGACATTCCACCTCTCCTATTTCACGACAACATTTTTGCATTTCTTTGGGTTTATTAAAGGGTGACAGGTAAGGTAAGAGCAGTAGAACACCTTACAGCTCGTTCAAGTTTATTCTTTCCTTTAATTATCAAGTAGAAATTAGAAGCCAGTTGCTTGGAAAGCATAATTTGATTTCAGACATTTCTTTAAAAACAGAAGTTTATTGTGCCAAGTAACCATTCCAGTGAGGGGCCTTTACAAAGTGTATCACTCAGTGATAGGTTAATGAAACAAATTATTCTTCTGTATCTACCATAGCCAATTTCCCTGACTAAAATAAGGCATATTACACAACTTCAGACTACAGCTACAGATGCCTTTCCTGAAATTACTTAAGCTGTTCTATGATTTTTAAATTTCTGATAATAATAGATATTAATGATTCTGCTATTCAAGTAGAAACAATGCTGCACTCATAGCAAAGATGTATAGCAAACATCTGAAAGTCAACAACTCTAGGTTTCTAAAGTCTTTGTGAGTCACATGTACTTGGAAACAGGAGGGTACGTCTGGGACTCTACTTCTTTAGAACATGTCTGTTTGTCAAAACAATGGCAAGTATCTATTCAAGGTTACTTCTGGAATCAACGAACCCTATAAACAGCCTTTCAGTTTTTAAAAAGGCTGTATGTAAACAAAATAATCTTTTTTTCCCAACTTTCAACTGCAGTATTTTCCTTCTCTCTTCCTTGCTAGTCACAAATTCCTCAGTACAGTTCAATTAATTACAAATGGGATAGTCTCAGAGAAACTTATATCTCATCTGAGATATGTATTATTCGTTTTCCTAAAATATAGCTAGTCACATCTGTAGACTATTATTTCTAAGTCAACAACCAGGAAGGATATCATCACAGCTTTTTTCTATGAAATAGCTAGAACAACAAAAATGGGGGCTCAATTTTAAGGGAAAATAATTCCTTCAAAAAGCACCTTTCTCCCTGCATATAAGTTAAAGGTTTTTACATTTTTCTACAAGATTCTACATGGCAACAAACAAATTACTGTTCCAAAAAGGACACACTTTGAAACATGACAATTTCAAGCTATACCAGTGAAAAATTGTTGTTAAATATAAATTAACTGTTCTAATGCATACCTTATTAATTTTTATAGAATCCGATTGTGAAAAAAAGCTAAGGGTCATGAGAAGGGTGAAAATTTCCATTATCTTCTACATCTGCAATAAGCTCTCTAACTACCTGTTACATTCGTGTATTCCTTCTTCTACAAACCATGTTTGCAACAAAGATGCAACTCCTACTTCCAAAAGGAGGATTTAATGTGAAGTACAATGTCACTGATGGCAAAATAAAAAGATTTCGAAGAAAGTGGATGTAAACTAAGGTAAATTTCAAAGTCATATATTTGTATTAAAAATAAATAAACTGACCTTACAAAGAAAAAGCTGCCCTTTCAGTAAGCTGAAACAGAAGGAAATTATAGGCAATGATCACAAACAAGTAAGCCTCCTTTCCTCCACACGAAGACCCCTCCCAAACACATTGGCTCAAGAGGCTGATCATCAGTCATCCTAGAAGCACGTTGTTTTAGCACAGATAGCCTCTCTTCTGCAGGCTTGAATGCTCAGTGGCTCTGTTAGCAACACAGCCTGTTCTACAGCTTCTGTTACCAATTACTGAAGCTCCCAGCTATCCTGGTAACAAGATACTGTACACTTTCAGGGAGTCATGCCACAGTAATTAAAAAGTGAAAAATCAAGGTTTAGGCTTGTTGATTTCATTAATGAAAAGATACAGCATGATTTTTAGAACAACAAATAATTAGCAAAGCTTAAGCAGTATGTACTGTCACACAAACTAAATCATCTTTCCTAATCATGATAGAACAATTTCTTAAATATGAAGTTTCTATGACCCAACAATAACTTGAATAAACAGTTCCTAATGGCAGACGCCATACTGAAGTTGGAAAAACAATATGGACTCCAAAATAGCCCCAAATATACTACATTAAGTATTTAGCAAGAATTTCAAATCCATCAGGTTCAAGAACTGCATACAAAATAGTTTTAGAAACTGTCTAGTCACACCATCTTAACTTTTGCAATGTAGATAATGGAATAGTAGAATCATGGAATCATTTCACCATTTTTCTATAAAACAGCTGGAAAAAAATGGTTAATAATAAAACTGACTACACACACACATTTGTCATGTTGTCTTCTTTTAAACAGCTATTTGTCTTTTTACCACCATAGACTGTTTTTTAAGATTGATGTGCAGTTTAAAATGAAGAAATTCAAATTTTAAAAATGTATTTTTTTTTTAAACCACATAAATGCTAACTGCATTCGTTCAAATCACACCCAGGAGCTATGTGGATTGCAAAGAGTTTATCTCTAGTTTATACGTGTCTGTTTTCCAGGTCAGCAGCAAGAATATGGAACAGGAGATAACCTTTACTAATCTACAGCATTCATACTCCACTGGGGAGATAGCGGAGGACAGAGGGGAAGGAGGCAGTGAAAAGCTCACGACACCAGAGTTGAGCAGTGCCTTTCCCCCTGCCTCTCACCGTACCAACTAGCACAGACACATAAACCCCTTACTGCATGGTATACACCTAGACCATTTACCTTCAACAGTTGTCTGCTTTTACTGTTATCTAGGTGTTATCTATCTTTTGCTGGAAAAGAATTTTAAATGAATCATCCAATTCTACTGTATGTCCAAGGTCACATCTTATTAATACAAGAATCACCAACTGTATCTCACATGCTTTAACCAACACTCCCATCCATTCACAAAGTCAGAGAAACCACAAGCTGTAGTGATAAACTGCTAACTTAAAATCATTTGAAACTAGGGAAACATCTTAAAAGTGCAAGGAGGCGAAGAAGAATCCAACTGTTCTGGCACATTTTCTGGTCATCCATACTGGCAAGCATCCACAACAGCAACTTCTGCATCCATAGCTACCTAAGCTAAGCAGGTCACAGTCTCCACATTTTAAATAACTGCCTTGCCACAGTCTAATAGATAATCTAAAAATACAAAACACACCCACTATATAAGAGTTGTGAAGTACAATTCTAGCACAAAACCAACTCTGTGCCTTTGCGATGCAACACGTGAGGCATAAAATTTCATCAGGCTTTGACTAAAAATCAGTAAAGAAGCAATAAACTCCAAACAACAAGTACTCTAATTTTACACATAGGTAGTGGGGAAAAAATGTAGCTCTGACAATAAAAGCCTGGAAGTCATATTTTAAGCACTTTCAACCTTATGCACGTAGTCACTTTCATTATCACCACTTAATACTCATGTTTACCCTCACTATAGTAGCAGAAACCAGAAATCCAGGTACTTGTTATTTAAAGAATTCAGGTTATATTTAACTGAAAATTTTTTCAATTATTAACAGTACTCACCTACTACAATAACAGAAAAAGTGAAAACGTAGATTCTGAAAGGACCTCAGCCCCATGCCCTAAATATGAGCTGAGCATTCCTTCTCCACTTTCCACACATTCTAAGATCTCTATTCTTCCCTTCTCCCTAAAATAAAAGGGCAACTAAATATATGCCAGGTATAAATACCTTGAGCTTTTTAAGCCGCAAGGTCAGGAAGGATGCAAGAGTTGGTTTGTCTGCTTGACTCACCACAAGCCCTTGCCTAGGAATGTGCACGGTCCCAGTAACAAAAGGCACTTCTTAAATTGTGAGCTACTCAATCATTATTTGAATTAAGTAGGAATTTTTTAATATATAACACAATTATAATACTGTGTATTTTTTCTCTTTTCCAGAGACAGTTTGCATGTGTCCTCATTAACATTGAGGCATACAGTTTGGCTACTTGTTAAGATATTTTCCTAAGAAGGTAAATTGCTGCTTTCAGTTTTTAGGATGTAGAGCAGGAGAAGGCATACTAGTAGTTTGACTCATTTAATTGCAGAATCTAGTCTTTAAAAGGTGTTGTAAATACTACTTAAATGTACCAAGAAAATCTATATCTAACAATGTTACTATCCCATATTACATAAGAGTCATAAAACATCTGATCTGATGGATGTAATAGAGACAGATAATTGAACAGAAACCTAACAATTAATTCAGACTATAATTCAGAAATAACAGAAATTTATTCATACTAACACTGGAACTGAATTTTCTGATGCAAAATCTTTAAAAGAAATACCATCTTAGGCTCTTATGGACAAACTAATTTGATGAAAAAATAATCCATGATCTTGTCTGCAGCAGAATCATAGAGCTGCATCTGCATACCTGATAGCACGGTTTCACAGTGCATCCCAGCTGAATTAATGGGGTTTTTGCCACAAAGGTAAGTGGCTTACTGCATCATTTCCTTTCCCTCTGTTCCAATCCCTCTTGCTAAAAGGGAAGCAAATTTAATTTGCCAACCAAACAAAAGACAAACTCCCCTTCAAAAAACACTTTTCAAGAACAAAAACAAAACAACAGCCTAGTGTCCTCAGATGAGCTGGATCTGGAGATAAGAGTAACAGAGAAGAAACTGAAACAAGACTTCACTTTTGCAGCATCATTAAAAGTGCTAAACGTCCTTCATGAAAACATATTCTCACTAGTGACATGGTGTGAAGGCTAGAGTAAGCAACAGTGCAAAGGGGAGGAAGTTTTGTCTGTATTGCTTAGATTTAATAACGAAGAGGTGACAATATACATGATACATTCCATAGTGGAGACAGCAAGTAGAGTTACTTATTAAAAATGAGTCACCTATGTCTATTTTTCTCCAAGAGATTTTTACAGTCAATCTGTAGTTGATTTCTTCCAAAAAGAGCTTTCTTCCAAAAAGAGTTTAACAACCGTAATACTTGCATCATTTACCTGCCTACTTCTAACCATTCTTTAAAGAGACAGACTCTGCATTTTTATTCACAGGAAAACTAGCACCATCCAACTACAAAACTTAGGTGGAGACAAGACTCTGTAGTTTTATGGGGAAGTAATCAGAAAAGTTAATATCAGGCTTCAGCCTCTCATAGTCTGCCTTCTCTCAATAGCATAAAAACTTCTGTATCCTTTTTTCTACCATGACTTTTACAGGAGGATAATTGGAGGAAAATACTGTCACAGATACAAGCTTCGTAGTAAGCATCACAACTACCACGTCACATTTGGGAGATTTTAATAACTCACACACAAAATCTAATTATTACAGCTTTACCTCTGTATCAAACCTGTCTCTTGAAGCAGTATATCTACGCTGCATTCTGAATTGATAAGACTTTGCTTGCATACACGGGTTTACTTGCCAGCTCAGTCTTTCACATTAACACTGTCCAACATTTCCAACTTTAGCGTAACTTAACTTGTGCCAGGCTCAACTTCCAACATGCCTATACTCTTTCCATGCTTCATTTACTTTTATGGATTCATATGTCACTTTAGGCAACGCTGGTGAGTACTCCCAGAACTGGGCTGTCTCTATCAAAAGAAGCAATCAAACAATGAAGAATAAATTGTTGTTGAAAAGAGATCTCCTAATGCTAACTCAGTTTGGTTCATGTATAGTCAACAGATTTGAAAGTTGTGCTGTTTAACTAGGAACTATTTTAAAAATAAAGCATTTTGTCACTTTATTAGCATTCCAGTTCCTATGTAAGCTGAAAATATGAGAATGTACATATTAGCTCAGTGCAAAAAAATCTAACACTTCTAACAGGTGATGCCCAGGAAAGACTTTAAGAAGAAAACAAGCATACGAGAATATTTTCTCAGAATATTCTCCCAGAACCACACAAACATACATGCACACAAACACAAGTTAACTGAAGTAGAAAAAGCCACTATACATATCCAAAAGCAAGAGTAAACATTAAAGATATGAACATGTTAAACACTTAAGTAAATGTGTTAATATAGTGTATCCTTCATAGTAATGACTTATACCACACAATGAAAATCAATATCTAAGTAAAGGAAGAAGTATAAATTACATTTGTCTTTAAAACAATTAATATGTGGACAGGAAAAAATAATTTTCATCATGATTCAGGCTAGACGTTTTAAAATAACCCATTCTGAATGTCAATCAAACTTCCCTTTAGGGGGAGACTAACACCAATAACGATTTGGGGGCCATTTTATGAGCTCTTCTAAGAGGCCTGGATGTCCCTGTTTCACCATCTGATCCCACTGGGTAAGCAGTGCTGCCCATCAGGGCAGGTAGAACTTGCCACATGATGAGTTAAGAGCATTTCTCCTTTCAGCATCCAGTACCAGAAGCCAAAGAGTCAGCAGCAGTTGTGACTCCATCCCTCATCACTGCAGATGCTGCCCAGATTCCCTCATAGATGGCTCATGTTTCTCTTTCTGTTAGGATATGGTTTTCTCAGGTTGACAGCAGCCTTGGCTCCAGAATTCAAGGAATACTCCTGTCTCCCTGTGTGCTTTCTGCCATAAACTCCACTGGTTTGACTGGTTTTATTTAGTACATTTCAGACATTTGGACCCATTCTGACAGGGGTCAGCACAACAGCACATGCAATTTATTGCTTCATCTGGTCAAAGGCCTATTGTTGCTTGGGCCCCACTCAAGTGTGTTTTTCCTGGTGACTTGGAACAGTGGGCTCTTGAGCTGACTTTATCTGGGTACATATATTCGCCAAAATCCTACCATTCTAAATAAAATTTGTTTCCTTTTACGTTCATCGGTGGAACTATTGCACAACCTTACTAATCATGTCAGTATGAAGACAATGGTGGCCATGTTGCTATTTAACACACAGAAACTGTATTTCTAGTCCTGCAAGTCCCTTCACCTTATTCCTCTTTGATAGCAAGTCTTACATTCAGTTCAATTTCAACTATATCTGTTATCTACCCCTTGGGCAGTGTTTCCCTATACTATGATGCCATCAGCTTACTCTAAGTGTTCTGGGGCACTGTCCTCCTCCAAACCATTTGCACAAGTCTGTGACAGATACTGGACTATGCTTCCACCCCCATGGCAGGTGGTTCCAGGTGTATTGTGCTCCCCTCCAGGAAAGGCAAACTACAGTTTACACTGGGGAGCCACAGGAATTGGTAGAAACACATCAGCTATGTCAGTGGTCACATAGCAGGTGACCTCTTTGAGCTGTTACTTGTGGACTGGTGTAGTGAGTCACTGGGCAAGTATTCCTACGTAAATTCAGTTTGGCCTGAATTACACCTTTTTTTCCTATCACCTGCCTGATTGTGCTTAATCTAAGGGAAGTCCCATCCGTAACAACTATGTAGCAACGTAAGAGAGGTCAAACTGCGGGCATCCAACATCACCCTAATTACTCAAGGGATGTCAGCTCACTAGGCCGAGACATATGGTAACTGTGGTTCACAAATAAGCAATCAAGAGAAACTAAATAGTACAGATGCTGAAATGCTAGGAAATCTGCGTGAGGAAAATTACATCTATTCATAATCTTAAAACTCCTATATAGGTTATTACAAGCAGCTGGCTACCACAGGCAGGTCCTGTTTTCTCTGAACAACACTTGTAGTTACATTTCAAAGCTGCTTAGGATTTATCACATTTTACAATTCTTACACAAAAACTCTTGCAATATTCCTGCATTGCAAGTACAGGTGAATAAAACCAAATAATACATGGCATAAAAACCTCACAAGGATTTCAGTGACTTGAGAAGAAATCAACTAAGAATACTTTTTCCACAATTTCAACATTTAACTAAGCTATCAAATGGGAAAGAAAACATTAATAAAATATTCCTTTTTATATAAAGGCACTGTCAATTTTTCAATGATTGTAAACTTTCAATGATTGTAAACTATCAATGACTGCTCTCCCTTAAACAGAATTCCTAAAAGTTAAATTCTTGTTTAGCATTCTAAATCTACAAATGCCCTTTTAAAGTGCCCAATATTACAATAAAAAATAATTTGATTACTAAATGCATTAAAATGATAGTTTGTCAAACTGGAGGCCAGAGACTCATCCCCAGGAAAGATACTTCCCATCCTTCTCTCCCAGTGATGATATCCTGCAAGACAACCTGGAGGACTCCATGCTGGGCTGAAACATGGAAAGGAAGGCTACATACAGAAACCAAATTCTGCTTCTTATACCTTCTGTGACAGTGCTTATACGTACTAGAAAGTGGGTTTGGTATCCCTAGTTTACTGGTTTACTTGGTTATCCCAAGTTAATCTTCTTTCTCCCCTTCTCCTGGAAGTTACACTGCAGTTGTCTTCACAAATTTAAGAGTGAAGCTCAGTGTTTTTCACATCTAAGAGTCTACTTCAGCCTTCGCTTATAAGGGGCTTCAAATATGTATGTAGACTTATACTGGACAGTTGAATTAATGTGAAAAGTTATTAAACAACATTTTCAATTATGAAAAGAAACACTCCCATTTTTTGTAACATGGGAAGTAATAATAATTGACAAAAAGCTAAGGAATTATATTCTCTGAGCCATGTAACTTTTCAGCTGAAAGTATTTATCCACATTAAAAGGGGTAACTGTTTTCAGAGAACTGCATAGCTACCTTAGTAAGTTAAAATATCAAATTAAATAGATTCAGCATGTTAGCTTGAGCTCAGATGAAGAAAGCTCTATGCAGACTATCAACACAAGGAATTTCCTAAGTCTCTAATGCTCCTGGACAAAGACCCCTGATATTTTAAATAGAAACCTCAACTCTCCAGGTGTTCTAGAGTTGGAAGTATCATGTAGTATGCAGCTCTCCTTTATATTATGACACAAGCACTGAATTCTCTACCCTTTAAGGTCTGAAAAATTGTGTAAGTGTGGGAGCAGGAGAACAACAACAGTAGGGTATACCACAGAACTGTTTTTCAATTGTTTTCTCTTCTGTAAGAAAAATAATAATTTGCCTTTTACTCTGTACCTTGTGATGAAGGCATGACAAAAACCAATCAGCACCACAGCTTGGTAAGTACTGTTGCTGTTCCTTCCCAATTCTGACAACCACTCAAGGATGCAGGTCAATATTAAACTTCTACTCTACTTTTTGCTGCCTTTAATAGAATGACACACTTTCTTGCTTCCCACAGATTTTGGAACTACTGTTCACATAAGAAGATTGTTTTAATGGTGTGAAATACAGAGTAAACCACAGACAGCTTAACTCTCATCAATTTGCTCCTAGTGCAGCAGGTAGAATTCAGCAGTGTTCTGCCACTATTACTGATTTGAAGAACAAGCAAAGACAAACTATTTATTAACTGCACTTGACACAGAACAGCATCACACAATCTCAGGAACTGAATTATGACTCTTTTGCATCACTATTAGATAATGTATTTGGTATATCAGACTACACATGGGGAACCAAACAATCCAAAAACCAATCAAAATGAAGGAGTCTCAAAATTAACAATGTTAAAGTAACAAAGGGATCTGCAGATCAAGTTGTTCTCCCCTCCCTGACAGGTTGCATTTATATAATAAAACAAGTGTACTCCTGGCACTTCAGCATTTCCATTTTAAGAATAATTTATTAGTAAATATGACTTTGGAAAATTTAGTAATTTGCATGAGACTCCAGGAAAAACAGACTTATTACCAAAAGCCTTTTCCACACTTCTTATTTACACAACACTTTGCACACTTATTCGGCTTTCAATAAAACTGAACAGATTAATTTGAAAATAATTAATCTGAAGGTCAGAATAACTTACATCTTGCATGTCCCTGTTGTTTCCTTTCCCAGTGTACTAATATAGCCTATTCATACTTAAAGCACTAAACCCACACTCATTTAAAAGTTAATTTCTCAAATTTATTGAGGTGCATTCCCATGTAGAGAGAAGGACACCCTTCTTATTGCAGCAAAACAAAAAGGTTTCTAGTTTGTACACTAGGAGAACTGCTAAACATGCATCACCAATATCAAAGACGTTTGCATCTCCCTAAACATATTAGGGTCTGCAAATAAGCATAGGAAAATATAAGGTCCAACTATTGTTTCACTAATTTTGCACAAATGTGAGTGAGCAAGAGAAATGAAAACTAGAAACCACACCATTTCTGCATCAAAGAAGTTTACACTCGAATGAGGACATGGTGTAGAACCGCATTACAATCCACTGTATTACAGGAATTCACAGCAGAAGTTGGCATGGGCCAAATGTAGGTATCAGTCTAACAGTTTGCTGTTCACTTAAACTGAACAATAATATGACACTTCACAGAATTTTATGACTACATTTCTTTTATTACTAAAGAGAAAAAAAATTCAGTAATGCTAAGTCTGCATCTGGATGTACAGACACCTTTAAGGCTGACTACATCAGAATTTAAAATAAGATACACCATTACCAAGTGTATCGAACCTGCAGTTTCATGCAGAAAGTCCAAACCAGACATCGTGACCAGAGTCCACAGGTCAGAACAGTATAACATTATATACTTTGCATTTATGCTAGATACAGGGCAAGAACCTAAGGAAATAATATTTTCCTCTTGAAATTGTGTATGTCCCATCAATATGCAATTTGAAGATGCCAGGAAGTAAATCATTAGCTTACGAGAGAAAACACAGACTTCTTATATCAACCATGCCTTTCTAGAGATTCATTATCACAGAGGCTTTTCTCCTCTTCTAGGTACTTCCCTCTAACATATGATGTCGAGATTGCTCAACTGATTTGGGTCACTGGGAGAGGCTGCAGTGGAGCAAGGAGAGCACAGTAGTAAAATAAACCACTATCAACAAAAGCAACCTTGAGCATGGGATTATCATGACCTGTAAAATTAGTGTGACAAGTTAAGTTTTTAAATGAACATAAATGTACATTTTAATTCTTAAAGTATGAAATACCTCCCCTCAGTATGAAGGCTTTAAACTCATCCTAAAGGACAAGAATCTATACAGAACTTTGAATGCTCCAGAGACCAAGCGGGCATCATGACAGAGAAGCAGAGCTTCCTTTGAAACTGTGCATCAAAAAGATGACAGCTTTTCTTTGTAGCATCATCACCGATTTATGATTTCCAATAATGTTGTTCTCCAGTACTTTAAATGCAAACTTTACTAGCAATAAAGATTAATGTCTATGCTTCCTAGTTAGTTTAACCCTTAAATATGTGAAGATCAAAATTTAGGTTTTCCTCATGAGTTAACACAGGTTTTTTGTTTCAAGAGAAAGTTACTTCAATATATTCCTTTTTCAAACAATCAATAGGACACTCAACACCACCCTTACTAAAATCTTCATCCTAATTCTTAATAAGTAATTGAATGTGTGAGTATGTCTGTAAATAAACACTATACAGAATGAAGTCCTGTACAGCAAGATGATACTTTGCCTTAAACTTAAGGGGTTTTGGTTGAAATCACAAATGTATCTGTACAATGTCATATTGTGTATGGTTTTGTGCCATTTTATGCTTTACTATGAACCAATCAGAAGATGTTTACAGGATGTAAACAACCAGTAACCTAAAAAAACCACAAGTAAGCTAGGCAGAATTTGGGCAGAAGAAAATTTACATAGCCTTAAAAAGTACAAAAGTACCATAACTGGACAATCTGGTTTATAATTTGTTATTATTAAAGGTTAAAATTGAGAAAGAAATACAGCTAAGAGAAACAGAACAAAACCATGAGGTTTATGATTATCAACATGGCATCAGCAAAAAACAGGAAGGGTTATAATAAAAGAAGTAACCAGTGTATGTGAAAGGCTATAAAGAGATTCCTACCTTTAAACCAACTACTAAGAGATCTGCAACAACACTGTAGAAAAAAATGAAGAAAGAAAATTGAAGATGTTAGCAAATTATTGCAAAGAAATGGTAAATAGGTTAAAGGAAGAAAGAAAAACATTGTTATGAAAGTCAAAATATGATGAGCTGTGCCTTTTTTTTTTTTCTCTTGCAAAGGAAATAGTTTAACAATGCATAGCATGGAGAGAAAAAAAGAAAACGACTGCCAGGATCACAATAGCAATCAACAAAATTCTGCAAAATTTGTCTGTGAAACACACCCTTTTCACTGTTCATTTTTAACCCTGCTTCCTTCTGAAAACAGAAAAATGCACAAACAAGATTCCAGGATACAGTGTTTATCAGCAGCTCTACCTTGTAGCATGAAAGACATTTACTTTTGTTACTTTGATTTCTATTGTTCTGCAGAACTAAACATACATAACTTAGTTTAAGAAAATAATATTTGGGGAAAAAAGGTCTCGTTTCCCATGCATCCAAAACCCACCATGGATTCACAGGAAGCTACCAAAAAGATTTGTCTCTCAACTGATCTATCATTCAATTTAAAAGCATGAAACTACTTTTTCTAATTTACAAGTTTTCAGAGCCTCACAAATTGTCTGGAAAAAAAAAAAATTTCCATTCTCAACTTAACCATGACACTCTAAAGACACAGGTTTTGGATTGTTTGCCTTTTGAGTATTTAATTTTCAGCTTCACATTTAAAGCTTTTCTCCACAACAACAAAAGCCAGAAATTTTTTATTTTTTAAAAGGAAGATTCATGTTCTCAAACAATCACATAACTCTAGGACTAAAAGCTCTAAGAATTGCACACTTGAAGTCAAGTGGTTGGAAAGTAATAAAAATCTGCATGATGATGTGCATCACATAAATTAAGTATTACTTGAATAAGCTCTTGTCCTAATAGATGAAAGATTTGCATCAAGATCAACAATAGAGTACAATACTTCTATTCACAAGCTGAATTTTTAATTACTACTTAATATTTTCTAGGAGAGTAGTGTAGTATGCAGGAAAAACATGGTCACAGCTATGATACCCACAGTTCTTGCCCTTCTTGTCTCATTTGTGTTTTGTTTCCTCCTCACTACCTTAGCAATGTTTATCAGCTTCTCACTGCATGACACTTTCTCATGCAATAGTCTCTGTTCCTCAGCCCACCTCTGCTTCATCTGTTGGAACAATTAGTAATAAACTAGCCACTGTAGGAATCATCCTTTAGATTAAAGCTCCAGTATTAACAAAGTAATCATATAAATGAGGGCAAAGTCATAATCTCAGACTGTCTGGAGACTCAGGAGACAGTACAACATTAATTTTTGTTTACATTCTCCCCTGTATCCAGAAAGCCTACATCTTTTGTTTACATGAATGCTCCATCTTTTCAGTATATATGGACATGTATTGGCTTTGTGTGGCAAGGGTTTTTTTTTTGGGGGGGGGGGGGGGGGGGACGGGGGGACGGGACATTACATGGGTGGTTTCTGTAAGGATGCTTCCCCTGTGTCCGACAGAGCCCATACCAGCCGGCTCTAAGATGGACCTGCTGCTGGCCAAGGCCGAGCCCATCAGCGATGGTGGTAGCACCTCTGGGATAACAGATTTTAGAAGGAAAAAAAGTTGCTGGGACACACAGAAAAGGCAGCCAGAGAGAGGAGTGAGATCAATTAGGAGAAACCACCCTGCAGACACCAAGGTCAGTGCAGAAGGAGGGGGAGGAGATGCTCCAGGCACCGGAGCAGAGATTAGAGATTCCCCTGCAGCCCGTGGTGAAGACCCTGGTGAGGCAGGCTGTCCCCCTGCAGTCCAGGAAGGTCCACGGTGGAGCAGATCTCCACCTGCAGCCTGGGGAGGACCCCACGCCGGAGCAGGGGAAGAGTGTGATGAGTCCTGCCCCTGAGGAGGATGAAGCGGCATAAAATAACGTGTGATGAACTGACCATAAACCCCATCCCTGTCACCTCACGCTGCTGCAGGGGTTTGGTAGAGAATCCAAGAGTGAAATTGTGCCCGGGAAGAAGGGAGGGGTGGAGGGAAGGTGTTCTGAGATTTAGTTTTATTTCTCATTACCCTACTCTGGTTGATCTGTAATAAAGTGAGTTAATTTTCCCCAAGCTGAGTCTGTTTTGCCCGTGATAGTAATTGGTGAATGATCTCTCCTGTCCTTATCTCAACCCACAAGCCCTTTGTTATATTTTTCTCTCCCCTGTCCAGCTGAGGAGGGGGGAGTGATAGAATGGCTTTGGTGAGCACCTGGTGTCTAGCCAGGGTGAGTCCACCACAGGACAAGATCTTCTCCTCTCTTATTCCCTCTCCTAAGTATTACCAATGACAGAAAACAAACTTTTCTCTTCAGTTTTAATTCACAATAGTACATCCTCTAACAGTCTTCATTTCTTCCAACTCTGAATAGAACACACAAGTTAGCTGGCGAGATAATAATTTTTCCTGATCAAAGTATACTGTGAAGTGATTTAACAGTAACACTAAAATCATATTACTGTTAAGCATGACTTCTTTAGTTTTAACCCTATTATTTTGCTTACGAACATATAATCAACTGTGGGAGAAACATGAGTCTGAGAAGAAAACGTATGAAGCAAATACAACTCCTGAATTTTATTAATATTTAAATCCATGCATCCTATTAATAGTCTCTGTGTTTTATAAAATACTGATAACTAAATGAGGTACCACCTCACTGAGACCACCTTTGGGCAGTCTACAGTTTTAAATTAGATTGCTGTGGTTAAACATCAAGTTACTAACGCTCATTAGACTAGAACACAGTTTTAATCTAGTCTTTGGATTGTATGTTTTGAGAACTCTGGATCCTGCTGAGACCTGGCTTTTTTCTTGTCATGTGTTATGAGTCCTTCTCCCTGTCTTTTAAGGTACACTCTGAAACAGCAACTAGTACCATGACAAAGAGCTCCTCCAAAAGAACATTGCTCACAACACGCTAGGCTACGCTTGTCACAGGTGTGCACTAAAAATACCCATTTTGTACGCAAAACAGATGAACCCTATGGCTCCAAAATAAAGTTGACAAAAATAAAAAATTCCTAATGAATCATAATCTTGTTCCTTGGTGATTCTACATCAAAGACAGTATTTATGTTATTACTGCCCACTCCTCAGCCCTACAGAGGGCAACCATTACACAGCAAAAAGAAGCAGCAGAGAGCAGAGGCAATAGGGGAACACAGTATCAACTGAATGATCTTTGCATTTACGTAGAAGTCCCACTAGCGTATATAAATATACACAGATACACTTGAGACTTATTTTACATGATGGTGAGACAAAAATTGCCATTAGCAGTGCCATTAGCAAAACAATTTCCCTACAGAACATATGCTATGGGATCCTGCGGATAAGACTTAGCAATGAATAGTTATTTTCAAGTTACTTTTACATTTTCAAAGCACTTAATTTTACTTCAATAAATTTGTTTTCTATTTTAGAAAACAAATCCATTGTACATACACAAGGTCTGTTTCAACAAATTGAAAGGCATATATTAGTGGATAAAACAGGGCTGTACAGAATAAAAGGAAATTATATATAAACACAGTCTTCTCCAGTGACAGACTTACTTAACACTTCCAAACTAATGACAATTAAGACAATTCAGTTTCTGAAGCAACAGATAGCTGCTTTCAATCTGGAAAAAAAAAAAATAAAAAATCTGGAACTGCATAGATTTATAGACACTAATTTATTTTGTTTACCAGGAAGTGATGCCTATACTCATTGACCTTTCCTTTAAGCGCTACTTTAGATCATGCATTAAGTTGACCTGTAAGACTGGACAATATATGTAGTTTTGCCACCCATACCTTCACTCACATTTTGGTACTCCATCTCTGTAAATACTTGGTTGTCTGGAGGAGAAAGACCAAGGGAAAAAAAAAATTTACAAATTAAAAAAGCCAATGTATTGGATTTGCGTGGCAAGGTTTTGGTAGCAGGGGGTTACAGGGGTGGCTTCTGTGAGAAGCTGCTAGAACCTTTCCCTATGTCTGACAGAGCCAAGGCCAGACCCGCTGCTGGCCAAGGTCAAGCCCATCAGCGATGGTGGTAGTGCCTCTGGGATAACAGATTTAAGATGGGAAAAAAGTTGTAGCAGCACAGAAACAGCAGCCGGAGAGAGGAGTGAGAACATGTAAGAGAAACAACCCTGCAGACACCAAGGTCAGTGCAGAAGGAGGGGGAGGAGATGCTCCAGGCAGTGGAGCAGAGATTCCCCTGCAGCCCGTGGTGAAGACCCTGGTGAGGCAGGCTGTCCCCCTGCAGCCCAGGGAGGTCCATGGTGGAGCAGATCTCCACCTGCAGCCCAGGGAGGAACCCACGCCGGAGCAGGTGGGTGCCCGAAGGAGTCTGTGACCCCATGCGAAGCCTGCGCTGGAGCAGGCTCCTGGCAGGACCTGCAGACCCGTGGAGAGAGGAGCCCACACTGGAGCAGGTTTTCTGGCAGGACTTGTGACCCTGCAGGGGACCCACGCTGGAGCAGTCTGTGCTCCTGAAGGACTGTAGCCCATGGAAGGGACCTGTGCTGGAGCAGTTCATAAAGAACTGCAGCCCACGGGAAGGACCCACACCAGAGAAATTTGTGGAGAACTGTCTCCCGTGCGAGGGACCCCACACTGGAGCAGTGGAAGAGTGTGATGAGTCCTGCCCTTGAGGAGGAAGGAGCGACAGAGACAACATGTGATGAACTGACCCCAACCCCCATTCCCCATCCCCCTGCACTGCTGGCAGGGGATAGGTAGAGAATTCAGGAGTGAAGCTGTGCCTGGGAAGAAAGGAGGGGTGGGGGGCAGGTGTTTTAAGATTTGGTTTTATTTCTCATTACACTACTCTTGTTTGATGGGCAATAAATTAAGTCAATTTTCCCTAAGCCAAGTCTGGTTTGCCTGTGACAGTAATTGGTTGAGTGATTTCTCCCTGTTCTTATCTCAACCCATGAGCCCTTTGTTATATTTTCTCTCCCCTGTCCTGTTGAGGAGGGGGAGTGATAGTTAGATAGATAGTGTGTGGTGCTTAGTTGCTGGCTGGGGTTAAACCACAACAGCCAAACAGCTCAAGAGACTGAGGATGTCTGGAGTTTGTATTCATCTTTATAAAACTGACCAGTTTTATAAGGAGAGAAAGCTTTTCTATACATCCACCAAGTTTTATTACACAGAAACAAATTCACTAGCACTGACAGAAACCAAATGAAAAATGAACAGATCCCCTACTTTTGAGTTCAAGAAGTTTCCTGCACAGAAACTAAGTTTTGCACTACAGCTTCCACGACATCCAAGGTCTTACATTGTGCAGTGAATGAATGACTTCACAAAAAATCATTACAGATTTCAATTGACTGTGTTTTGGGAAAGGACAGGTAACCAAAACAAGGGGGAAGGAATAGACCTGAAGCTGGAGTAATTTTCCTGGTAACACAAGCTCAGAACAAATAACTTGTCTGTATACATGGAGCCAGGAAGAGAAATCAGAGACTAAAAAATAGAAACAGGTGAACTGACAAATAAAAAAAAAAAGTAAGAAAATGAATGCACTATAGTGGGTAATAAAATGAGAAAATTAACAATGAAAAAACCCACAGAAATGGAACCGGAGAGGAAATCCTAATCAAGCCTAGCAAAGCTAGGTAGGAAAAGAAAGCCTAACAAAACCAAGAGGGATTACATGTAATTTATGAATTAAACTAAGTCACCTGGCAATGTTACAAGTCAGTAAAATACCCAGATGCTGTATTCATTTAATTTGCAGTGGTTTTTGGGGTCACTGTGGCAACATGCATTTCATGCTGACTGCCAAACAGTATTGTAAGTGTTTCTCGCCTAGAAAATACTACAGTTAAAAGGCTGAAGGCATATAGAATCATAGAATCATTTAGGTTGGAAAGAGCTTTAAGATACAGAAGTCTTTGAAGCATAGTTTGCATGCTCAAGTACTACCCTTGAAGTATGTTGTCACTCTGGACAAGTGCAAAAATGTGTTTTGAATCCTCTCTTTAAAGTGTCTATGACCTTTTTCAAAGTATTGCAGTATAGGAATTACCTAGTAAGCAAGAATTGAAAGTTGGAGCGATACTCTTAACAAAGTCATGGCAAGGTACAGTAGGACAGATCTGCAGTGGCCTGCACTTCATTACACATGGAAGTTATTTCACATCCTTCTCTTGTGCCACTGCACATGTAGCTACCATTTCACCTAAAGACAAGAAAAGGCTTACCAGTCCCTGATTTCTCTACATGGTCTGATCCCAAACCAGAAGACATGGTAAGATTTGATTTCTGCCTGTACCTGAACTGTTTTTGGATCATCCTTACTCCCATGATTAATGCAACTCACCTCCCAAGAGACAGTAATGTTTTGTTTGAATGGTAAGATCCTAGTAGGGAGTACTGACCCCACCATACACTTGTGCACTTGCATGAAATATGCACAGCTGCACAGAGTGTATGTATGTAAACATTATTTTGGCTCCTTTGCTTCTGGTATTCACTACTGAGAAAGAATGATGTCTTTGCCTTGACTTTAAATGCCCCTATAATACACCATGTCTCCTAATGAATAAGAATGGCAGCAAGTTAATTACACTGTACTACAAGTAATTTAAGAAAGTTAATTGCAAAGATAATGGTTAGATTATTGAATCATATAAGCATTCATTCTACTGGGTTTCATAGGAAAATTAGGGTGTGGCCTCCTGGTCAGTTTAAGATGACCTAAGGCTGCAGCAAGCAGAGGCACTCATGTCATTCCCCACCCTTGTGTTTTTACAGCTCCCCCTTCAGTGACTGACAACTGCAACGCAGCATGGTACCAGAATAATTTACTATGCAGTTCACACACACCAATTGCTACATCATAAGGGAGATGCAGAAATGTGCCGCCAAGGATGGTGCTGCACTTTTGGCAACAGTCCTGAGTTTGAACAACTTCAGTTAACAGGGAAACAGCAAGAGTAGGGAAGAGTGGTATCAACAGGAACAATCAAAACACTTTTTCCTTTACACCTACCCAGTCTGCCGCAGTGTCAGAAATGCTGCCTCTTACTCCAATATGAAAGTCATGTCCACAGACCTGAAATGAAAGGGTCTATTTTCACATGCTGAAATGAGGAGGGGGGACAGGGGAAGTCTCTCAAATGTAGTCTTCCACAAAGATTAGGCAGCACACAATTAAATTAAAAGTACAAATTATATACAATGGTCAAAAGCAGAAAAACCAAAAGCAACAGTGCAATTCCATGCAACAGTTAATGAGTGCAAAAGAAAAGAATTAAGAACCGTACCTTGAAACAGCAGCTGTAGGCATACTTTTATTATATAACTAACTCTCATCTTCACATTTTGACAAAATATTATGTTTAATCAGGATATCCTTTAAAAGAAAGTCAACCTAAACACACTTGTGCTAATCACTTAATACCTCCAGAGGTTCTTCAGCTAGCACAGGACTTGTTCAGCAGAAAACTTGATAAATACTCCCTGGTAGGACCCAGCATACTTAACTGCTTATCTCCCCCCACAGGGTACCCAAGCAGATTACTTTTCTTGACTATAGACCAAATCAAATAAATAGTAATTTGACAACTGGTAAGAAAACTATGAGATCAATTTATATTATGCTATTTTGATGTTTCTGATTGTGACAGATGATTCCCATTTCTGATTGTATCACATAGTAGTAGTAAACAAGTTTGATCAGTGAACAGCAAGCTCATAAGGAGGGATTATTTCATTCACATTAGGCCTACATTAGATATTTTTCATAAGCACATAACTCAAAGTGGGTTAGAAACAGGTATTGATGGAGAAACTACAGGAAAAAGTAAGCCAGGTAATTCTACTTATGTAGAATATAAATCCGAAAACGGCTTGTGAGCCAGAAACCTACAGATAATAACATGCAAGTGGTTGACATCTCTTTAAGAATTTGAACATCATCTTCCAGAATTCAGAAGCCTTTTGAAATCTTTTTAATCTGGTACCAGGGTGGCTGAATTTAACTTGCAAATATAAATTCAGCTGCTGTGTTTACTGTTGTTCCTGACTTTTTTCTCTTACTAAGCCACAAGGAAGTCACTAACCTCAGTTAAAGAAAAATATGCATCTATATACATATCTGCGCTGCCTTCAATAGTCAACAACAATTTATAGTTCATACCATTACTAATTTCTTTGAATTTAATCAGCTTAACTTGAATCACATTTTCCTCCAAATGCAATAAAAAGCCAATTTCTTTGCCACAAAACAATGGCATTTTTACAGCTTTCTAGAGAATCTTCCTGATCCAAATAAAAATAGTTTCTCTCTTCATAGCTTCTCTATGTATTCTTACCCTTACTAAATATAAGTTTTAGATCTAAATTAGCCTCAGCATCCCAGAGAAATAAATTAGTCCCTGTATTTAATTTCCATATTAGTGCCGATGAAGTGTAATTTTACTTATTTTACTCTTCCTATTTTTAAGAGCATTTAATAACAACAACAAAGAAGTCACAAGCTGGTTTATGAAAAGTTTTAAAATTCTTCATGCAAGGGCAGTTTTAACCAGTCATGGTCTTCACAGCTTGCATTTTCACCTAACAGTTTGGAAATCCTCCAGTCAAGTCCAATTCTCAGAAAGTCCTTAGCATCTTCTAAAAAAAAAAAAAAAAAAAAAAAAAAAAAAAAAAAAAAAAAAAAAATCACACCCCAAAAAACAGGCCTTCATGAAGTGTCACAGGCAGCATCTAACAACTCAAAGCATAGTCAAACTTGCAGTTATGATCAACCACCTGTATCATTACTGAAACATCTAAAAAGCTCTACTTAGGAACATTTCTTAAAAACCACTCAACTGATTCACCTTTAATGCACCTTTAGTCTTTGCTTTACTCTCTGACAACCAAGTTTATTTGGAAGGTTCTACTTTGTGATATCAGATTCATACAATTTAAGAACTACATATGTTTTGCTTATACTATTTCTACTCAGAACAGAATGAATGTCAACCTTAAGTTACCTTTAATATTAGTATTTCAGGGCAGCAGACTAACTGACACATGCCCCTTCCCTCCTCTCTCAACTGAAATAAAAAAACTTTTACCAAAATTAAGAAACAGTTTCCAAAAGAACCTCACCATACTAGTTGAAAGTGAACAGGGATATCATGCAAACCACACACTCAGCTTAGAGGGCAATTCCACAACCTAGGAGAAAGAAGATTTGTATTGTCAAATGGCTTAAAAGAAAAATAAAATTACATGTTCCTCATAAGCACATTTGACATTAATAAAGAGGATAATCTCACTCCGGTGAGAACTTCCTTAATTTTCTTTTGAAATTCTCTAGAAATTAGTTTCAAAGCTAATGTGACAAAATGCCGATTATAGCAAAATTACTCATTACGTTTTTTTTTTAATGTATGTGCATTTTGATTAACCAACATTTATACGAGAGCGTTCTTGTCAACCTGCCTCCTTAGCAAGGCTTCCACTGCAACAGACTTAAAAGACATCAGAAAAGTTTGGGCTGCCCTGCTTTGAGTCATCAGAAACAACAAAAAAAAGTCTTTCTAACTTCTGTTTCAGAATTCCTAGATTTCAAGAACAGGTAAGATTTTACAGGTCACTGAGGTACAGGATGCACTTTAAGTTAATAATATCTATGTCTCTGCATGAAGTTAGAAGCACTGTCATCTGTGCTCCGTGCTGGCCTCCCCGGTGCCAGCCGCGGCCCCTGCCCACACCAGGCGGCAGATGGGGCGTTGGTCCTGCCGCTCCCCCTGGCTGGGCCGTCAATCGTTTAGTACCTGCCACCGCTGATCTTTAGTGATCATTTCCATTTTCATGTATGTGTACTGTTATGATGAAAAAAAATAAAGGAAACAGCAAAGTACTTTACTGACCTTAGGCACAGTTACTGTCCTGGGACAGCTGAATCTTCCACCGCTGTCAAACTTCCGAGGCCTTGGATTCTGGAATACGAATAGGCAAAGGAAAAAAATACCAGCAATCACGTTAGCACTTAAAAAGGAGTGAGGGAAGTTGGCAGTAGACATAATGAACTTGGTTTGATTACTTCGTTTCAAGTTAAGAAACTTTATCGAGACGCAAGACAAGAAGTTGGTGTATATCACGCGACGGGAGTGCAATACTTCGAACTTGTGAGAAAAGATCTTCTGAGGACCACGTACTGCGTAAGCTTTGTCGCTGTAGCAACTTACTGCGTATTTAAGGGCTTCACGGCTGCTTATAAAAACGCACTTAGCGTTACAAGAGAAATCATTCCGATTATTGATTAACCTCGCGGGAGAGGTGTCAATCGGTTCACTTCCACATACGCGCTTCTGTCAGGCACCGGCGACACGGCAGACAGCGGCACCCCCTCGTTCTTTCTGCTACAGACCACCACCTGCCGGGCTTGAGGCACAAAACTTCAGTCACGACACGGAACTGCGGTCCCCAAGAACTCGTCACGACCCTCACTCGCCCTTCAGAAAGCAGCGCGCCAAAGGGCTTTTTTTGAACGCCTCAAAAAAACGGCAACTCGGCAACAAGCGGCAAGACCCGCCAACAAGCGGCATCCGAGGGGCGAACGCCACCTCCGCCCCGGAGCGCCCGCGGCGTTTGGGGAGGGCAGCCCCAGCCCCGCGGAGCATCCCGCCCGGGAGAGCCGCCACCCGCGCTCCCCGCTCCGCTCAGCGCTGCCGCGGCGGGGGGAAAGCCGGCCGCCAGCAGCGGCGTGGGAAAGGCGCGCCCCGGCCCCGCCAGCGGAAAATAGAGAAGAAGGAGCGGAGAAGCGCGGGGCAGAGGCACGAGAACGCAGAAAGGAGAGAAGCGCGAAAGCCGCAGGTACCGCCAAGCTGGGGCGCAGCAGCGGCCGGTCAGTCGGCGCCGGGTCAGCGGCGCCCGCCGCTTTCCTTCTCGCACGAGTACCTGGCGCTGTAGCCCGCGGCAATATCCCCGTCCCGAGCCCGGCCCCTCCGAGACCCGGCCCCCTGCGACACCCACCTTTCGCCTCGCTCCGCTCCGAGGAGGAGGAGGAAGAAGCCAAGCCGGGCCGGGCCGGCCCCCACGCCTCCGGAGGCCGCGCCCCGCCCCGCCCCAGGCGGCGCCAGGTGAAGCCCTCCAGGGACGGACGGGCGGGCGGGCGGACGGACGGACGGCCCCCGCGGCAACCGGCCGCCGCCCGCCCCTCAGCGCGGCCCCGGCCCCGGCCCCGGGCGCGGGGCGGCGGTGGCAGGTACTAACCCATCCACGGCCCGGGCAGGGGGAGCGACAGGGGGCGGGGAGGCCGGCGCGGAGCGCGGATGACAGACAGCTACCGTGGGCGGGGCCGCCGCCCCCGCCCCCCTCCGCTCCGCCCCTCCCCTCCGCGAGCCCTGGCGCAGGCGTACTGAGGGCTGGCAGCCGGCCGGCAGAGCCGGCGAGACCGCCGGCGCGGCGGAGGCCGGCGCGCGCCCCCGCTGCTCGGCTGGCGCGCGCCCCCGCTGCTCGGCTGGCGCGCGCCCCCGCTGCTCGGCTGGCGCATGCGCGGTGCGGAGGTGGGGGCGCCTCGGGTGGGGTGGGGGGGCGCCCGTGGGTGTCTGCTAAACCCCTGCCTGGAGCGGGAAGGGTTAGTGCGCGCGGGAGGTGGCTTCGTTTTAAGCGTGGCAGAGCGTGACGGTCGCTTCTGCGACCGATGCACGGTCACCTGAAAGTAAAATCTAAAAGGTAGCGAAGACACGGTGGTGTCCGACGAGGGGCAGAGCCGTGCGCTTTCAGAAGCCATTTGCAGGTCGCTGCCCTGACAGTGTGAAGCCTTTGACACAAAGTGGGAGAAGGCTTGCATAGGTTATTTGTTCAGTGCCTAACACAATCGCAGTGCATGACACCGTCCTTCAGGGGAAACAATGGGTTTTGTTACCTGTTTGCACCTCCTGGAGTTCGCTCTGTGGGAGACAGCCTGGCACAGGGGCTGTTGATGATTACAATTCCCGACCCTCTCTCCCTTCAGGCAATGAGAATCTATTTGGTGAGCAAACTGCAAGCCCCTCCTGGCAGATGACACCGGTCATCCGTGTCCCATCACCTGCCAGACGGCATTTCCACTGAATGTGACAGGACATCTTTTGAGTCCTGCTGGACGGAGAACAAGTGGAAAGACTGGAGGAGAAGCCGGTAGGCAGCAAGTTCACCAAGCGCTTGGCCCAATCCCCCCCTGCATCCGGAAGCGCCCAGGAAAATGGGTGCTTTGGAGTTCGTGGAACGTACGCACCAAAATGGGGGACTGGGTTTGCTCATAGGCTGTAGGCCGGGAGTCCTGTTATCTGAAAAAAGAATGAAACTTTTTCAGCTGAAGGTTATGAATTCTACAGTGGCAAGACACTGCTGTCTCTCATCCTTTTTTCTCCCTTTTTTCCCCCCAAACTTGGTAGCATACCAGTCTGTCTTTGCTATCATGGCTGCCAGTGTGGACAGCCCATACCCCATATTGGGGAATTAGCCTGACCTTAAAAAAAAGTAGGTAATTTGTCAACCAGGTTGGTCCCTTAAAAAATGTGTGTCTGTATGCTGTGTTTCTACTTCAGGACTGTTAGGGCGGGAGGCAAGAAAAGCATCTTGTAGAGAGAGGGAAATTTCATTTCCCCTGTGTACCTCCAAGTTTTTGTGGTTTGATAGCACAACCTCTTATGTCCCTTAAACTCAGCCTGAATTCTCTGACCTGGGAAAAGTTGTGATCTCAAGTGGAAATTGTGAGAATGTTGTTGTTTCATATGGTTTCCACCTTAGACCAGGTTTCGGTGTAAAGGTTATCATCACTTGTGAATAAATGAGGTTATGACAGTGTTGTTTGATTTAATTGGTCAATTTGCAAGAGCATGTTCTAGAAAACAGTAGATTTTGTTAAGAATATAGGAGTGTTTAAAGGTTTGCTTTTCTGTTCCCCCATGAAATACAGGAGCGAGACAAATCACCATGATCAAAAAACCCCACCCAGCATATTGACAGCTGAAGTAAGATTAGAAGTACTTTGGTGAGTATTCATTTGAAAAAATTAATTTTAGTCATTAACACCAGACTCAGAATAGATGATATTTGAATCAGTTATGATGCGAAAAGGAGGGGAGAATATATATGTGAATATATATTATATGTATTCTAATATATAGGCTAATAGATATATTCTAATGTTAGAATATACATACACACATATGAGAATATACTAATATATATTCAATATATTAGAATATATATGTTAGTAATTATATACATTTTTAATATAAATAAAAAAATAATAATTTTTTAATCTTTTGAAATATCTTTTCTTTAGAGGTCAGATTGTGAAAAGTGCCTTACAGTTTCATCCCTTGGCCCACATGTTTCTTGTTACAATTTAAATATACAATGTAATTTAAAAATACTATGAGGGTTCTCCTGTAAATGGTCTGTATACTATAAAAATAGAAATAAGTGTGTTTCGCCAATAATCTAATCCTGCTGCTGATGAAGAATGCTTTTAAATTCATTTCCAACTGCAATTCACAAAGCCAATAGAAATTTTGATAGATCGTGGTAATAGAAAAAGAAAATAAATCCTTTGTGATAGGGTCTGCAAGCTGGTTGTTAACACATGCAGGGAACAACAGAAAGGAAGAAAAATTTAAATATTCCCTTCCTGGGAGGGAAGGAGCAAAGGGGAAAGAGACAGATAAAGATAAATGTGAGGGAAAATACTTCTAGGAAGAAAACTTGGGCTTTGAGAGTTATATTCCTACTTTCCCTGTGACACTTTTAGTGTCGTTTTTTTTTAATTGGTCCACTTATTTTACTCATTCTTTTCTTTTCTGCTTGCTTCCTTGATTGGCTGTGTCTGTTCCTTTTTCTCCTTTTCTGGTTTCTTTAAATTGCATTCTTCTTGATCCATGTCAAATTCGTGTTTCTTGCAACTTTAGGGAAGTTGGTGCAGTTGTGCTGTCTATAAACTAGGTGTGAGTGATTGTGTTGAATGGATGTGTTGTGTTTCAGCTGCCTCTTTTATAAGGACATATATAAGGACAACTGAATGATGGTCTTTACTTTAAAGAGGTATATGATGTAATTTAATTAAATAGAACTTCAAGCAAGAACAGAGGTCTATATGCACAGATCCAGTCATAGAATCTGGGCCTGGGTGCACAATAATTAGCCTACTCAGCATACAAATATGATTAGACAGACACAATCAGTCAACATGATCTATTCTAAAGAAACTATGTTTTATCTGTTTTCAGCAGCACAGAATTTTATTGACAATTACTTGTCTCTTAGGTTATTCATATCAGGTTTAAAGAAACTAATACCTACCATATTTTTCTCATTCATATTATTGATATTCCTATTTTCCATATTACTAATAATTTCTTACCCTGTGAAACAAATAAAAAAAAAGGCCTGTTTTTCTGTTTTGTAATTTTGTTCTGTCAAACTTATTGCACAAATCCATTCTGGAATTTAGCTGATCTGTTTATCACGGAAGAAAACTTTTTATAGATTCTCAACCCTGAAAACACTTTCTCTTTTCTGATTCCATCAGTTTTTAATGCTTGCCACAAAATCAGTATATAATCTTCAAGTCATATTGCTCCTATGTGCTTTAACCAGGAATGCAACATTCTGTGTACGCTGATTCAGTACCAAAACCAGATGTAGAACCCTTGGTTCCAGACCTCTCCATTTCTTCACTGGGTCTGATCTGGCATGACTACCTACCATTCTGTGTTTTAGTTTACACATCCATAAGACAGAAATTGTACTTATTACGAAACTTAAGGAAATGAATTTGTCTGAGAAAGAATATGTTCAGTCTTTTCAGTGAGCAATTTAGCACCACCTTTGCTCTTTTCTTGCCAGGTTAATAAGTAAAGGAATACAACTTTCCATCTTTTTTCCCAACATCTACTATTAAGTCATTTTAAACAATACACATAATTACTGCTAATTGTCAGTTTTCATGGTTATCTTCCAAATTGTACAGTCATCATGTTAAATCAATAATTTAGACATCTTTGTTACATTTGCTTCTTACTTTTGCCATCCAGATATATCAAGTAATTGCTGTATGAGTGCTAACTCATTGGAACAAATTCATTACCATATGGTTTTAAGATAAATTTTTTTACATTAATTAATAGTTGGCAGCTAAAAGATCTTCTAACCTGCATTTTATTTAAGGGGAAAATATCCTGTTCTCCATTTTATTTAGCTCCTATTTACTCAGAATAATTTGATATATTGTTGTCTTTCATGTAATTCTCCTATTAAAACTTCTCAGTTCTTTGTAAAATATGATGTGTACATAGTCAGATGTGCTGTATTTCTGGGAATACAATACAATACAGCTTCTAGTAAGAACTTCTTTGTTTAGTTTCCTGGAAAAAAACCAAGAGATTTCTTACCAGGGTAGTTGTTGACTAGGTCATTCAGCTTTGCTCCTACTTGACAAAACAAGGCCCTCACTAGCAAATGTAGCTCAAGAAGTACCAGTCCTAATTAAACCTGACAATTGACTGCAACTTGCCAGCTCCTCAGCTGTTCTGACCCAACTACTTGTAAGGTCATTACACAAACTGGATTTAAAAAAGTAACGTCCTTCTCCTCCACCTTTTTGTTGCAGTCAGTCCGGTTGGCCAAAGTGGGGATAGCGATTTCCAGGAGTCGGGCAGAGCAGACACCTGGAAAGACCAGCCATGGACTTCCATGGGCCAACCGTTATCTGACTTACCATGTACTGATATGGCTGGCAGCTCCTGATAGGGTATGGCCTCCCCACTAAACTGTCCACTGCACCATGGCTCAGCAATACGAGTTGCATCTTCGACTCTACTGGTCAATTCTGGAGAGAAACTGACCAAGACGCTTCCTCTGAGCAAGCCAATTCCTTGGAGTGAACCACTCAAAGTGACAGTTAGATATTGTGATTTACTGTTCTGTGTCTTTCACAAAGGGGCCTGATGCATTGCAGAAACTAGTTGCAGAATCTTAGAAGAATTTTACTGACAGTGAAGAAAAGGGAGAAATTGTTTTGCTAGGCTCCTAAAAGCCGTGTTTATCAAAATGCTAAGTTTAAGTCAGACTGAAATCAGTGTGGCCACAGTTCAAGAGCAGCTGTTTGGTTTTTTTTTTTTCTGAGAGATAAACTTGACAAATTTCTGTTCAGCTGGTAAGTGTGAGAATGTGTTAAAATATACAGACTATTGCAATAGTCATACATTAAGTTACTAGTAAGGAATTTAGTTGCAGCTGCTTCACTATAAAGTCTGAAATATCCTGACAGTGGGAAAATGTTCTTGTAGTTAGGACTGGGCTACCATTCAAGGTTGTGGTTCGTCTCCTGATTTCAAGGCAGAATCATTCCAAGACCACAGTGAACCTGAATAGCATTTGTTGACAAATGGCAACAAATTACTATTTGTCTGTTTCACGGATGAGGGAATGAACTAACTAAATCATCAGTGATGGAAACAATATAGTTAACCTGTTAACTATAGCCCTAAGTGGGGTGCATTGCACTAATTTAGTCTAGGGCTGCCAAGATCTATGTATACTTTGCAGACATCCAAGTCACAGAAGGTGGCAAAAGATCAGGTGAGGATAGTAAAAGTCTTTGCCAGAGTTTGGATGTAAAGAGTGTTACGGAATGGTGTGTGATATTTAGGAATGATAGAAATTGAAAGGTATTTTATTTGTGCCTTTTGATACCAAAGTTTAATTTGTTACCAGAGCTTAAAGTAAACTTTGAAGCAAGATCTAGCAAATTTGTGATGTAAAATTATGCTCCAAAATCAGTATTTGTGCATGTAAATGGAATCGCCACAATGTGTAAAATTGTGAACGTACCACCCTCCAGGGAGGTAAATAAGGTCTGTTTGTAAAGTAAATGTTGGGCATTGGACAGTTCAGAGGAAACTCAGAAAGCCACCCCGAATTCAGGTTTAAGCTCAGAGGTAGCCATTTGAATCACAGAGTGGAGGGTCAGGAGACAGGCACAGAGTAACAGCAGGACTTGCTGTTTCACTTCCCTAGATAACCATTTTGCATTGCTGATAAGACAGTACCAAGCATGTCGTGTTGTCAGTTCTGACTGTTCTGAGATACTGTTTGTCCCACGAGAAAAAAAATAAAATTGACTAGGATCCATCCAGTGAGTATGGCAGCAAAGATCTAATTCTCAGTCCTTTCCATTGCCCTTCTCCCAGGATCCAGTCAGTATGAATCTTGGGGGGGGGGGGATAATATGTTAATCTGGTGGCTGTTTTGGGGGTGCATCTAAAATCGTGGCATGTTCTCAATCTAATTCACAATACATGCCTGGAAATGGTCAGTGAATGTTATCCATTGTTTCTCATTGCATTTTTATTATGCTGAAGTGAGTTACTCACTGCCACCATTTGCAAACCTATTTAAAGTTACTGGATGCGGCAGAGGGGAGAAGCATTCAACGACTTTTATTAAGGAGGGCTTCCAGGGGCAGAAGTTACTGCTCAAGTGGTAAGGACAAGTGGGACTCTCTTTTTCCATGGGATGGTCAGGTAGCAGCAAGAGGAGGCTGCTCCCCAAAGGAAGGTGAGAGGAGAGCAGCCACAAGGCAGGCCAGGCAGTGGCCTCAGCAGAGCAGAGCGGTGACTGCAGCAGGTCCTGTTGGCAGTCTGGTGAGCATCAGGCAAAGAGGAGGCAACGTGCCAGGTCCAAGGTGAATCCAAGATACCCAAACAATGATTCAGGTACAGAGCTAGGGGCAAGTGTACCTAAGATGTAGCTCAGGCAGGGGCTGAAGGCCCAGGCTTGAGGTTAAAAGGAGACCCCTGCCAGAGGGTGTAGGTTGAGGCTCTGGGAGAGGCTTGTCAGGGAAACCAAGGCCTATTTGTTGCCTACGTTCCTGACAGGGACTTACTAGGTGTGGGCTTTCCTGCTGACTTTGTGTAGGTCAGAGGCAGAAAGAAGATGGGATATCAAGATGAAGAGAAGCCAGCAGGAAGGTGAAGAAGTGGTGAATGGCTCTTTGGAAGGAAGCTAACGGTCACAGCTTCCTTTGAGCAGAAATGTCTATGGAAAAGCAGACATTGCTTTTGGATGAATAAATATTCCTACTTTTTTTTTTCCCCCTATTTTTTTTTTTTAGACTGTGGGATACAGAGTGGTATAAGCATCTTTTATTCAGAAATATCCCCCCAAGCCCTCTGGATAACACTAAAACGCTCTGACTCATGTAGTCCCTTTTTTCCCTAGATGAAGCGGTTTGACTTTGTGATTTGCTTTCATTGTGGTTTAAGCCCATTCGGCAACAAAGCACCATGAGGCCGCTCGCCCACTCCTCCCCCCCTGGGTGGGATGAGGAGGAGAAAATATAAAGAAACGCTTGTGGGTTGAGACAAGGACAAGGAGGGATCACTCACCACTTATGATCAGGGGCAAAAGACAGGCTCAACTTGAGCAAAACTACCAATCAAATCAAAACAAGGAAAATGAGAAGTAGACCCAAATCTTAAAAACACCTTCCCCCACCCCTCCCTCCTTCCCGGGCACAGCTACACTCCTGGTTTTCTCCATCTCCTCCCCTACGGCGGCGCAGGGGGATGGGGAATGGGGGTTACGGTCAGTTCCTCACAGGTTGTCTCTGCTGCTTCTTCCTCCTTAGGGGGAGGACTCCTCACTCCTCTGCTCCAGTGTGGGGTCCCTCCCACGGGCTGTGGGCGGGCATCTGCTGCCCCGCTCCCCTCCGTGGGCTTGGGGGGGGACAGCCTGCCGCCTCACCACGGGCTGCGGGGGCATCCACCTCCTCCGGCGCACCTCCTCCCCTCCCCTCCTTCCTCGCTGACCGTGCTGCCTGCACAGGGCTTTCTCTCACATCCCGCTCTCCTCCCCCGCTGCAGGTTCCCCTTCTTCAACCTGTTCTCCCAGAGGGCTCCCGCCATCGCTGACGGGCTCGGCCTTGGCCAGCGGCGGGCCCGACTCGGAGCCGGGGAGGCTTCTGGCAGCTTCTCTCAGGAGCCGGCCCTGCGGCCCCCTCCCCCGCTACCGAAAAAGCCCGCTCCACACATACCCAAAAACATTGTATTTGAACAGTACTTATTGTCATGATGTAATTAATGAGAATATCTTGATGCTGTAGTAACTCTGGTAATACTATTGAAACTGTGAATGTTGGATGTCATTTGGCCTAGGGTTTCTTAGTTGATTTGGTTGTTGACTAGAAACATGGGGTTTTTTCTCTCTTGCCTATTTTAACCATCCACTTTTCAGGACAGAGACTAATTTATTGTACTTACATCTTGACATTCTGTGACCCAGATTTCTGGTAGACTATCTATTCAGTTCAATCAGGTTACAAACAAGGTTTTGAAGGTTTGTCATTCAGCATTCAGAGAGCTGCCCTCTCTGACTACTCTTTTTCTTGAAGCCATGACATCTAAGTTTTCTCAATTTTTCTTCAACTGAAGCCACAGCCATGCCTAATAATGGAGAAATGATCACATCTTTTCCATAAAGAAGCCTTTGTACATTAATGTGGCAACAGCATGGATGTAATAAATTTGTTCACTCCTCCAGGTGCCTTGCTGTTATGACTTGACATAACGATACCCTCTAGTGGTAAACTTGATTTGTTTGTTTATTTATAGCTTATTTGGAAGTGCCAGGGAAACAGCAGAACTTCCAAGATGGCCAATTAGCTGATAACTGTTATAGTGGAATATTGTTACCACACAACACCTTTTTTCTCCATGAAAAATTTCCCTGACATTCTTCCAGTATTATAGATGAGTTTATGGTAGTAAGTTTCATTAGTGGGCCAAATTTCCCATCAGTACAACTCGCTAGTAAACTGAAACACATCTTTATTTTACAGCTCTATCATGCTTACTTATGTTCCCTTTTCCCTTTCCAAACATTCAAAGAATCTGTTTTTGGTAGGTAACCACCAATTTAACTTTTCTTGGTACAAGGTTCTTTTATACCCATGTTATGCCCTTACAGGCTTTGATTAATCTTGCATCATGTTTATGACTTTTTACACATTTTTCATTAATTAGTTGTCCTTAGGATGTTCCAGTGTGATTTTAGAGTTCAGTCGCACATTATACTTTGCAAATTACTGTTCCCAGCTCCACAGAATTTGTTTCACAACAGATGCAGAAACACTATCATCTCACACGAACTTTCTAAGTAACTAAATGTACCAATATACACATTACCAGGTGAGGACTCTTAGCCAGGGAAACATCTGCTATATGTTTGATTTCTGGACATCTGGAGTAAGGATCATTTGCAGAGTGTTGCTTTTTAATGCAATATCTATATGTACAACTTGACTACAGTTAACAACTCTATTCCACAACTTTTTGGAATGCCTTGGAACCAAAGAGTTGAGAGTTGCAGAGTTCGCACTGACATTTACTCATGTTTCTTGATCATGTGTGGCCACAAACAGCTCCTAGTTGGCATATAGTGTTTCTGAGATTGCTCTCATGAAGATCCAACTTTCTGCTTGCACTTCTGTGTGTCTGAATAGTCTTTAGCTTCTAGCTAAGCCATCTATCTCAAAACTAGTGGGAGTGCTGCATAGTGCAACTTTTGGGTGTTTGTGTCTTTTATCAGGTCACGGTCTAAATGCCGAGGAAAGTGCACAAGTGTTGAGACTGCAACTGGTAATTTTGTGCTCCGTCTTATGTCTCTTTCACTGGAAGAGCTTTTAATTGCTGCTGGTAACAGTTTGTATCCTAGAGTTAAACCTAGGCTTTCTCCTATAAAACAAATTGTTCATAGGCTCTCCTGAATGACCTTTTCATAAGCCCTGTCCCTTCTGCTGAGCAAAACATCCATATTCCTGGCAGATTTATCAGGCTACATCTGCCTGCATGAAGATATATTTCCATTCATAGTCTCTCCTGCCTTTTTTTAGCAACTGTCAGGTGAACAAGAAAATACAAAATGAACATGAGAAGTGGAGTTCTTTTGCCTTCTAGACCCAACTAGAAAATAATATGAAAAAGGTGCCCCCAGTTTTATTTAAGAAGATTGCTTCTGCCAGCTCAGATGAAGTCCAGTCTTACAAGCACTTGACCTAGTAGAGCTAAAGAGAAGGTGACAGTTTGGCAGAGGATGAAGTGAGTGTGGTCAATAGGAACTGTCCAATACAGATTTGGCACAGCTTTTAAGAGAATGCCGTTCCACTCTTTTTTTAATTCCTTAATCACTCGTTTTTCCCCCATAGTTGTGAGGAATGACAAATCAACTCTGTATTTGACTGTGCTTCAACAAAGGTGAGAGAAGGTGCTCACTGAGGGAAGTTAGGTGTCTCTGAGAAAGCTATCAAAAGGTGATCACCATTTGTCAAAATCTTAATCTGTAAAACAGTTACCATTTAGCAGCCCTGTTGTTAATGACTGCATTGTTGCTCTGCTCTTTCAAGTACCCACCTTCTTACTTGCCTCCTCTTTGGGATGCCCATTCTTCAGGGCAGGGCTAGTCATGCACTCTGCATTTGCTCAGCAACTGGCCAAGCAATACTCAGCCTTTAGTATATTGCAGATAAGGAACAAGAGAGAATAGAATAGAATAGAATAGAATAGAATAGAATAGAATAGAATAGAATAGAATACAATACAATACAATACAATACAATACAATATTTCAGTTGGAAGGAACCTACAACGATCATCTAGTCCAACTGCCTGACCACTTCAGGGCTGACCAAAAGTTAAAGCGTGTTGTTAAGGGCATTGTCCAAATGCCTCTTGACCACTGACAGGGGCCATCAACCAGCTCTTCAGGAAGCCTGTTCCAGCATTTGACCACCCTCTCGGTGAAGAAAGTGTGCAATCTAAACCTCCCCTGGTGCAGCTTTGAACCATTCCCACACATCCTATCACTGGATACCAACTACTCATAAGATAGGCTAGTGAAACAATCTGCTATTCTCCTTGAAGACTTACATTTCTTCTTCTTCCAGAGAATCGTATGAAGACTGAGAAACTTTGCCAAGCAATGGCAGTAAGCAGTCTCTTCTTTATATGTTTCTTGTAACATTTCTTGGTGTTCTTTCTTCCTGACAGCTTGCAGTAGAAATATCTGGTGAGTATGTATTCCCCATTGTTTTCAAGGACAGATATCATTTGACCATGGCATGAAGGCTTCAGATTAGGAGGATGATCTGTACCTCATTTCAGTTATAATACATGGTGGAATACCAAGAGCCCTGTACAGTCTGAAGGAAGAAAATATGTAGTATAAAACAGTGGCTTGCTGTATTCTGCTATAGATAGAGCTTGAAATTATATAATGCACTGGATGGCAGTCATTTTAGTCTGACTTCTTGCAAGGGTGGTGCTTTAAGCACCAGAGCCCAATTCTGCAAGACTTTTGCAGAGACCTGAGGATTTAATTCAGGCTCTGTGAGATACTGGGTCAAAGTTAAAAAAGTTCATTTCTGAGCTGGGGACACTGGACTAGATACTGAAATGTGTTTATGTACCTACTTCTGGTTTCAAACTGTGTTTTCAGAACTTGTCTAATAGAAGATATGGTCAGTTGTAGCAGTCATAAATATCCCTGGTTTTTGAGAAGACTTTAAGGGGCATCGTGTCAGAACCACATTAATTAACCATAAATTATCCTTGTATTATTGTTGTAAAAGTGGCCAAGAAATACTTGGCATGTTGGGAAACTAAAAAAAAAAAAAAAAAAAAAAGACAAAGGCTAAAGCAAAGGCAGCCTACAGTTGTAAACTGAGACAGGAACAGATAGTCTACCTTAATTTCTTATGTTCAGGAGGGAACACCTAGCAAGCATACAGTATTATTTCAGCTGGTTCCTTATGTTTTTGGTTCTTTGCTGTTAAGACGAATAGTGCCTCTGACCTATTAGACATGCTCATTGCTGTTAAATGGAAATGAAAAGTAGGTGTTGAAAACATAAATGGGGAGGAATTAAGCTATGGATGCTACTACTAATAATTTTTAAAGCATTTTTTCCATTTTACTCACTGTGCAAGTTTCCTCAAGCACACCCTGCAGAACTGCCTTCAAAAATTGCGTGGAAACTTATCTTCAAATTTCACCATTCCAGTTGTTGCACAGGATAATAATATTTGTCTAAATCTAACCACATAGGAAAGGAAAAAAAAAAGCCAATTAGTGACTGTTCTAATCATTCTAAATCTACACAAAAATGCCACTTTTCAAGGGAATAATGTAAGAGAAAATGCCTCTTGAAAAACTCCAGTCAGAGGTCATAAGATGAAAGAAACTATTAAAAGCTTTTCTAACAGAAATGCTATTTTGAAGAATATTAAATACTAATATACAGTTGGTTTTTTTTAGAGAATCCTTACTGCTGTCATTCACTCAGCTCATATTTGTGAGTATTCTAAGATTTAAATCCAGTAAATCCACATATTCAGAATCAGGAGCTTTGTGCATGAAAAAATAGTCATAGATATGGTCAGGGCAAATCGTACAAGCCTAGAGCAGATTCACTGTTCATCCAAAGTCAGTTATTTCTTGCTACTCACCCACTCATTTAAAACGCCCAAAAAGTGATGTGCACACATGCTCACAAAAAAATCTGTTTTAAAAAGCTGGTATTTTCAAGCCACGCACTCTTAGGGTCAAATTCAGTTTTCCATATATTCAAGCAGTATTACTGAACTCGGCAGGACCTCCAGCATGTGTTACCTGAACAGGACTGAACATGTTGCTGGCTTGTTTCTTTACCTATGAAATTGACTGATTTGAAGAAGATAGGAGTGTCACGGTAGTCTGGGCTTCACCACCGCACAGAATACTTCTAAGCAAAGTCAGACCTTATCTATAGTAAGCACCCTTGTTAATTCTGCTAATATAACCTTGAGTGGGAACAAAACCAGGAGGGCACCATCACAAATTGTTACTTGTACTGTTTTGTCTAACTCATTGCCATGTTCCCAGCAGGGCACTGGACCAGTCTCAATGGTGCCTTGAGGCAGAACACCCCAGACAGGCCTGTCTGCCTTTGCCAGACGTGTGTGCAAAGAAATTGGTCAGGGTGTTTCCAATGCTGGTATGGGTTTGGAGTTCTTTTACAGAGATTGTAAGAACACTATGCATAATCTCTTGGAGCTCAGTTATCTGTATGAAACATGATGGGACATACAAATGTGCTGCTGCTTTTGGCAGTGGTGCTCTGCACTGATCCTCATGCATGTCCCTGAAGGCATGGTCAGACATTCTTACCCCTGTAAAAGTCATCTTGTTTGGAGGGTGGGAGGGAGGGATTTTCTGCTTCTCAACTGCCCTTCAGCCATCTCTATTCCTTCTCTTTGAATGTAAAGCTGAATATCTGTATCTCATGGACAAAGAGATAACGAGAGCAAAGAGAAACTGAGGTTTTATTTGGAAGGCAGATCTCCAAGTTCAAATCTTAAAGGGCTCCACAGCACAAGTTTTAAACATAGTAACATTTGGGGGCACAAGTTGTTGAGGGTAACACTGCCAACTGAGGGAGGAGCCTTACTATACCTGGACATGTTAAAATACAACCTAAGCATGTGCAATACTAATTTTGTAAGGGTCTGTAGTGTAATTCACCTACTTAAGTAAAAGGCATTCCATCTTTAAAGCCCTGCAAAAAAGTAAGCCATGGACAGATATGCTGCATGACACTCCCTCCATCCTAGATGTCAGAATTACAAGATAAAAGTTACAGAAAGAAAGTTGTGAAATCGAAAAGCCTTATCCTGCTTACAGCAAAACAGGAGGGTGCACACTTTTAGGTTCTTTGGGTGGTTGGAGACATACTCAACCTCTAGCATGCTCCCTAACAGTGCACTGGATGTGGGCACCAATAACTGCCTAATGCATACCCTGCTGTGGCTTATTTCTGTAATAAGTTGTATGAAGGAGCAGACACAAGACAGCAGTGGCAAACCTCCTGGCTGTTACTAATTATTAAGCATGTTTCCTTGGCTGTGCATGTTGTTTGAAGCTGCAAGCCTTCTTTCAAAGCTTTGAAAAACTTGGGTTTGTAGGATATGGTACTTTGACTTTTTGTTTAAACTTCCCTTTTCCAAAGAGACTCTATTTCTCAACCTTTGAAGTTGAACATTCACTCTATTCCAAAATTTAGGTCCTTCTCCTGGACATATGAAACCTGGTGTGATAGATGATCATTACTGCTTTAGAATCTTCTACCCTTTGGTAGAAATATGGCCTAGTTTCACAGATACCTTTCCTAAAACTTGTGGGGAAAGAGATCTGTCCTGAAGAGTTCATGATGTAGATAGATAAAATAGGGTAGAGGAATGTGCATAGAAATAATTGCCCAGGGTCACACAGCTGAGCTGGAATTGAAACTTGACAGTGTCCTTTCCACCTCATAGGCTGTCTTGCATACCAGCTTTGCTTAGTCTCACTGAAATGGAGTTAGCCATTTGTACCTGCTTTGAAATGGCTTTTCTGATATATTCTTAATCAAGAAAAGCATGGTTATATCGTGACCCTACTTCTCTCCACTGCTGACAGCATGACAAATGCTGACATCTGGCCCCTTTTTCTGTGCTGTTTTTCACCCTTTTTAAATGCTTCTTGTCTCATTCCTTGCCCATCCTGTTATGGATAACCATACTTAAGACAACACTAGCTAAATGGAGCTTTCTGAAGAAAAGCACAAGGAGAACCACACTAGGATTCATCACAACATGTTTAAAAAATGTATAATTTGTTCTACATAAACAGCCACCTGTAATCTCGTGCTTCAGACTGCATTTAAATAAGTTACAGTGATTAAGAGCCTGCACGATCCAAAGTTGCAAAGAAAATTTTCGGTAGAAATAAGAGAGTGCCTTATTTTTACAGGCATTGGGAAATGGAACAGCAAGTTTTGTGCTTGGCACAGGTGATCTGCCCCTCTCTGGAGTTAGCCTCAGCATATCAAATGAAGGAAAAATGTAGCAGAAGGAGTCTTTTTAATTAATCTTCATGTTTACATTGGCCCTTCAGTTCTTTGTATGCCTGTGTATCTGAATGTGAGAAGGGGAGATTGCTCCTTAGTTAATATGTTATGTAGTGAGATTTTGCTTTTTTTGTCAGCTTAGCTTTTATGATAGTTGTACTCACTGGTAATTTATTACAGGCTTATTAAAAAGCTTCACTTTGAAGAAGGTAATGGCTTCATTACAGCATTTTGTTTTGGCTTGCCATGTGCTTGTTGGCTTTCTTAAAAACAAAACCTCTAAGATCTGCATCAGTGAGACATCAAACAGAAACAAGAAATTACACTTGGACACTTGGCTTACTCACACATTTTTCTAGCCATCTACATTTAGGTGTGCTGTTACAATTGGTGTTCTCCATTTATCAACTTATTTTGAGATATGGTACTATGAAGACTATAAGCTAGCTATTGCTTTTACCTTTTTTCCTTGGTTTTCTCTATGATACATACGTATGCTAAAGTATGCAGAATCCACAAACTGAATACAACACCCAGTCCTCACCACTGCTTCAACCTGGAAATGTAGTTGAAATAGAAATAGCCCCATAATGAGACTGCCTGTTATTTGGGTGTGACTGAAAAACTTCGTGACATGAGTGATGTAGATTAAGAAGGAGCCTGGAAAGATTGCTTACCCCCATAGCTGAACATTGCTTGGTTAAATGTAGCTATACTGGCAAAAAAACCCATCCTTTTGCCAGTATATAAAACTAGCTAACTGAGACTAACAAAAAGATTATCATTGACATGTCTTGCTTGCAAGCAGGAGAGGACACTTGCTTTTAGCTGCGTCAATAGAGGCTTGCATTGCTCTTACAAAGAGAACCACAGCATACTTTATAAAGTACCTGTTACTTTTAGCTGCAGCTGCAAAAATAATAAAGCAGAGGATGGGGTACAGGTTCACAGTTTGTGTACTTCTTTAAGGGTAGCTTCCTGTCCCGCCACAGGTCAGTATTTCAGGAGGATGCCTGAGGCGGATTGGGAGTCTGTCTGCAGACCAGACGTATGGATTCTGACTGGTGGGGGACTCCAGAGGTAGCTGTCACATTGCTGGTCCCATTTCAGCTGCTTTGTCTTCTCACTGTGATTTTACAGTAAAACTCCACAGAGTTGTTGGTGTGTGACTAGCAGTGAAGACCTGCTGACTCCTGTTCTCTACCACAAAATATGAGCTGGAAAAAACCAAGTTAACTGCTTCTGAAAGGAACTTGTTTGCTTGCAGAAAATTGTGGAGGAGGTCTGTAGGCACCCTGTATCAATCACCTCAGAAGAAGGGAAATGCAGGGTTATAAAAAGAAAGGAGCCAAATTATTTGCTTGCTTTGGCAATTTTTAGCATCTCTGGCTGGGTGGAGAGAAGGGCATTCTGCTGCTGAGAAGAAAGGAATTCAGCTTCCAGTGAGCTGGAAGGAGGGATGCTGCACTAAAGAGAAGTTTGGAGTTATTCTAATGGGTTTGGTTTTCCTTCTTGAAGTGAAGGTAATGATGTGTCTAGAAACACTAAGCAAACTGACCATCAGCTTGTTTGCTGGCGTGGGCCCAAGGTGTTCTGAAGGGTTTAGGTGTGAACCTGAGGGTTTCAGTTTTCTGGGAACCTTGGAAACAGCCTGTTTCCATCTGCAGTGGGAACTGAAGACTGGACAGAGCCAAACTCAGTGGACTGACAGCTGAACTTCAGAATCCAAATCTCAAGAAAAGATTTTGTAAAAAACTAAATGGTAGCCTGGGGAGGAAGTACAGAAACCTGAAGTCCAAGACATCTCAGATCAGAGCTTGGAAGGTGATACTGGCTGAGAGTTCAGAAGTGTAGTGCCTTAACAGCATAGTGGTGAATGGCTAATTGGGGGTACTGCCAGGCACTATCACAGGCCATACTTGTCAAGTGCCAGCTCACAGCTAGATCCCTGTGGGCAGACCTTTGTACCTGCACAGTGTCCAATTGAAATCATTACATAGCCTGAGGCAGCTTTTTGTTATAATAATAATAATAGCCACTGAAGCTAGTGGATACAGGCTCCTTTTGGCTTAATGAGGAGTAATGTTTTATAATCCTGTAGTGTCAGCTAGGTTACAAAGAAAACTCTTTCACCAGGTTCTCCTGGGTTTTGGGGTTTGTTGTATTTTTTCCCTTGTTTTAGATTAGTTTTAACACCCATTTTGTTACCTCTGTTTGCAGACTGATTTCTTTCAACCAAGCATGCGCAGAAACCCTATGCTAGTATTTCAAAGCATCAGTTTTGTAACATCCTTATGTATAAGGTTTTAGTTTTATTTTAATGAGGTTTTATTTTAATATTTGTGTAAAGTTGTCCTGCTCAGTTCTGATCCTGTGCATCTGACAATGCTTGTCTTTTAAATTTATTTCTCATGCTCTAGTAAATATTTCTACATAAAGAGTATTCATAGACTTAAGTCATTGCTCCAAGCATTAGCATCACAGCTTTCTTCTTTTGCTGTGTTTCACTGTGACTTATTATTAACTGACTTCCTTTTCAAAAAATAATTTTGTTTTGTATTTGGCACAGTCCTGCTGATACTTGATATTATTTCATTGTGCTAGGGCTGCCCTTATGTTTATTCCAACAAACAAGGTTTCTTGCTCGCCCTTGAATTTCTCTTCTCCTGAATTTCTAATCAGATCTTCTTTCAACTTCCTTGGCTTACACGCTCGTTTTGGAAAGCTTTATTTTGGGGGGTTTTGTTGGTTTGGGTTTGTGTGGTTTGGTTTGGTTTGTTTTAATTATGTTCAGATAACTGTTGCAGTCAGCTTAGGACCTATTCTCAGAATTTTTCTTTGACCTGTTTATTAGAATACCACATAACTCAGAAGATAGTAATTCTGATTGCTGGCACATTTCCCTTCTTTTCCCTTTGATCTATAAAATAACTGCTCTGTAAGCTGACCTCTCAGGCAATTCCTTGTAAATAAAATGTGCCTTTCCCCAGAGACGTTCCTGCATGGATCAGAAGGCTGAAGCTGTTGGCCTCACCTAGTGCAAGTGCTCCCAGTCTGAGTTTTCTCTGGAACTGTGGCTGGAAGAGGTGACAGGTATGTGGATGCCCAGCAGCAGGAAACATTTGGTTCATCAAGCAGTATTTTGCCTATCACTTTGGAGAAGTTTGTCTACTATTAAAGAGATGCATCTTTTAGTTTGGAAACTACCACTCCTGGTGAGCCATTGTTCAGCTTCTACAGGAGTGCTGCATGGTCCTTTAATGGCTGTGGGCACTTCACACACAGCAGTCTGTGCCTATGTGTGTGTGTAGGGGTGTGTTTTCCTTTGCAATTGCTCGTTCTCACTCACTTCTAGGAAAAAAATGGAACCGATACAGCAACTGTCTCCACTTCTCTGCCAGATGCCTTACCATACTAAGATGATTAGCTTTATTTGCTTCAGCTTTGCATGCTCAGAATGAAATTAGGCAAGTTATTCCAGTGACAAATGTCAGGATAAATCCTATACTGACCTGTACTTTGTTGAATGCAGTTACTAATTGAGTCACTGGTTGATTTACACAACAATAGGACTACTTTTCAGCATGGAGTATTGCCCAAAATTTTTAGAGTGAGCAGGAAAACATTTGTTGATGCATCAAAATAAGAAATATCTGATACTCAGAATCTGCAGAAGAGCTACAAAGGAGTGCTACCATTTGAGAAAAAAACCCAACAGAATTATGTTAAAGATTGACTAGTTTACTGATACTGCAGCCTTTACTTGTGCCTTTATTTTTATTCTCATTCTCATGATTTGGAAGACTAAGATTAACGCATATATAATGCACAGCACCAAGCCAAAGTTTACTTTTTTCCTCACTGAGTTTGATGGGTTGTTGAAGTTTGTGGTGGACTTTGTCCTGCAAAATTCTGGGTTTGACTTTCAATGAGGGATTCTCAACAGCTTCCAGGACTGGATCTGAACAGCACTGAATGGTTTGGTAGCTAGCAAAGAGGAGCTTTCCTTTTGCAATGTTCCATCTGAAACAGTATAAACAACACCAAAACTCCATTAATGTAATGGTTACCTGATACCTGCTGTTGTATGCTAGAGTGATAAGGCTTTGAAAAATGTATCAGATGAACCAAGACATGCAGAATGAAAACCTTTGCAACAGCATCCTGAGAGAAATGGAAGAAAGAACCTGCATTTTGCTATTTGTACCGTGAGTCTGGTATTATCAGTGTAAGTCTGCAGAAGTACAAGGAGACACAAGAAAGGCCGAAACGATAAAGACTGGGTTACTGTAGAAGATAAGCCTCTAGCAACAAGCGTTCTCATTCATGGACAACTGACTTAGCGTTGCTCTGAGTTAGTATAAACATCTGCGTTCAGAGAGTGACTCAGTGTGTAGCAGTAAATTGTAAAGCATTGGTCTTCCCTCTGCTACTCAAGGATTTAAAAGCTATGTGGGAAACTTCCAGCCTGCTTGATGCCTGTGGCAACTTGTTAAGTCACAGAAGCATAATCCTTACCTGCCTGTTTCATTGGGTATTAATTCAAGTGACTGGCACACAAACAGAGATGGGCAGGAGTAAGCCAGATTGCAAAGTAAGTTGCTGGATGGTGCTATATATTTATCTGTGTGTATTGCTTCGGTGTATGGGACTGTATTTCATGGTTCACAGAGATGCCCTACACTAGAGATGATTTGTGTATGGTATTTTCCCAGTTAACTGTAGATGCTGTTTTTGAAGGGCTGTGTCTGTCATTTAGGAAACATGGAGAAGTAAGTGATAGAGCAGTTCAGACCACAGGTTGCCTGCCTGAACAAAAGACTCACTGTGACTTTAATTTACACTCCCAGCAGTGTAAGGGCCAAAAGTCCCAGTGACATTTAGAAAGTGAAATGGAACATGGGCTGTTGTTGCCTCAAGCCTTCAAAAGACTGATTAACAAATAAAAAGGCAGTGATGGTTTACAGAAAAAAACCTAAAACGTAAGAAGTGTGGTATGTTTGCTACTCAAGGACTGCTTAGATTATATGTACTCAAGGTAAAGCTTATCTAGTTTAAGATTCTGCTTACAACCAAGAATGCTTAAGGAGTCACAGACTTGCTAATTAAGGATGTACATCCTCTGCCTGCATTGAGAAACGAGGGGGTGGCAGGAGAAATGAAACCCCTGGTGTCCTCAGATGCCACATGTCCATAGAAGGACAAAAGGTATAGGGGTATTCTTCCCCAAACGACCCCCAAAGACCACCAGAGACCCTCGTGAAGGCATAGAAGACTCTGGGATGGTTGCTCAAGAGAACAACACATTATGCTTGCTCAACATAATGAATATGCGATAGTTAGGCGGAACATATGTATTAGATAGGTGTGGTGCTTTAACTATAGTGTATAAATATGAACTGAAAACCTCAGTAGGTGTGCTTGATTTGTGGAAATCTTCCACTTTGCACCCTGTGCAGAATAAACCAATATCTCCTTTCTAAACATACTTTGTGTGTTTTGGGAGTTACTTTCTGACCAGGTAACACTGTGGGCAGCTCCTACATAAGAGAGCTGTGGTTCAGCTGGAACATTGTGTGCAGTCATCTGCCTCTGTGTTGGAAGGATGTCATGTTAGGTAATGTGCAACCACTGCAGTACGGAGCCCAGCATATTGAAGGTAAACTGGGTGGGTTCAGCAGCTGCTATGCAAGCAGCAAAATGGCAGTCCCTGACCCCTTTGCAGAAAGGGTAGGGCAGGTAACTTGGAGTGGGAACTCTCTCAACTGTCCAGCCTTAGGAAGCAGAACTTACAGGTTGTTAGCAAATACTTGAATACATTTGAAAGTTGACATAATTTATGTTATTTCCCATCAGAGAGAAGTGATCACAAGGAAGATTTTTTAAATAAATCATCAGTGTTCGAATGCAGGTAACTGAGCACAGCTCTTGGAAGTATCCTCCTTGAGGTGACGGCTGCCTTTAGCCTCAGCAGAATGTGTGTAGTTTGTCTTCACATAAACTCTCATGACCTTTTTTCAGCGGAAACAACCCCTTTGAACACATCTGGTAGTAGTGCCTATTCCTTGCTCTCTCTTGCCCCATAAGGCAATTTATTGCCTCTGTTGTTTGCTCAGTTAGGGTGTTCAGGGCAGAGATCCTAGACTCTGCTGCCATCAGAACATGTGGAGGTGCCCATGTCTCCAGCCACAAACCCACACCAATGTAGCAACAAAGGGAGAGAGTTCTTCCTACACTAAGAGCAAGGTTGATGAGAGGGCGCCTGTCTGACTTTGAGAGGCCTCTGGTTTCAAATCAGATGAAACGTACTGATTATGAGAGACCCCTCAACCCCATTGTTGTCTTTTGCAAACACCTGCAGTAACAAATCTGCTAGAGAGGAGACACCCAGTCAATCATGGACTGTGACCCCAACAGCAGGCATACTTGGAGAGACTAGAAAAGCAGCTCTCCTGTCCAGAGGCCTCTTAAAGGGCCTCTTTAGGGGCTCCCTCCTTTTCTGAAACACAGCAATGAGATTATCTGTGGGTTTAAAAAAAGAAAAGTGTGATGGAGTAATGCTTTGATTCAATGCATGGTCTGTGTGAAAATAAATCTCTCCTAGTACCATCAATATTTTTTCCCCAGAAGGGCAGTGTCCTGGCAGACAACAGCATGGCACATTCTCCTGTTTGTCAGTTGCCTCTTTTTAAAAAATTATTTCCTTTGGCTTTTAGGAAAATACTTCATGGTATTAATTGCCAGAAGAGTAACAGCCTGCAAAATGTCTTTGCTGCACTCTCTTTGGAAGTCCCTCCCTCACTGCAAACCACTCAGCATTTATTAACCCTTTCCTGCATTGAAAACCCATTAAACTCTGAATGACCTTTTCTCACCCTCATCTGTTAGCCAAGTGCAAATAGACTAATTCATCCACACAGGTTTCCATTACAATGCTTATCAAGGTTGAATAAATTCTACAGAAGTCAAAGTCCAAAATTAAGAAGAAATGGTGCATTCTGTCATGAGTGGCGAAGATACTACATTTTCATCTTCTCCACTGGGGCCAAAGATGTCTGCTGACAGAAGGGCTAGCTGGGGCTGAGCCACAAATTTCTGTGCCGTAGCTCAACTCTTAGCTGAAGCATTAGCTTGATTTCTGACTCTTCATATAATCTTAGTTTCATTTCAGGGCTATAGTGAGTGAAACCAGAATGTAATTCTCAGTCAACTTTCAAAGACAGTGTAACATAGGATATCAGTGAGACAAATATTGAATACAGTCAGAAAACACCATAAATAGTAGCATTATTGAAAGTTAGATAGTTTTAAAAGCAATTGGTAAATCCAGGAATATTTCTTGTACATGGCATTTTATGGATTATTTGCATGGCTCCTTCTTTTCTAGCCCATGACTAAAACTGTCTGCTAACTGTAAAATCTGAATTAGTTTTCTTAAGGAGATGAGATAAAGCTTCAAGCAGCAATTAGGTAGATATTTCTGGTTTTGATGCTGGATATCCTGCACAGACAGGATTTTGCTTTCAGTATCCCTGCTTAATAGCTTGTAGCTTGCCACAGTATCACTGCAGAAATAAACCACCTACTAGCAAAAATAACAGTGGGTAATGTATAAAGTTTTTCCTTGGTTCTAGCTTTTAACTTGACTTTGTCTTATTTTAAGTAAATGAATCATAATATCTCCCTTTTGAAACATTTGTGCTTCATAATACATGTTCTAATTGTGGTTCTTATCCTTACTTTGGCCATATTAGCCCCATATAATGGCTAGTTAACTCTGTACTATGATACCTATCTTCTCACTGCTGTGAAATGTACACTGTTGAATTTTGCTGTTGGCAGTTCATAAGAAATGAGAAGCTTTGATTTTGGAGTTATCAAAGAGAAAACCACACACGGAACCTTTAGTGAATCAAACAGTTATTGCTGCCTGTGATTAGGATGCACAGTAAGAGTCCATTATAACTTCCCTCACCAAATTTTCACACAGAGGCCAGGTAGTCTTAATCCTTTTGCCAACGGATGAGGGAGGAAAGCATTTTGCCCTCCTCCCTGCCTACCTGGCTGAAGGCCAGGGATGAAGCAACCTTGACAGCATTACACAAACACATGTAATGTCACATGACAGATGTCAACAAAGGAGTTTTTTTAAAATAGACCCTAATTTTAAAATGTTAGTGGAATGTTTTAAAGAGAGAAAGTAGCGTTCCCTCACCTTTTCACTCCTTCACTTGGATTTTCTCTGACTTAACTGACAGCTATCCTTTTGTATGAAAGCCAGGGAACAGATGAAGTAGGAAACTGGAACTCTGTGTCCAAGTATCAGAGCAATTAGCTATAGCACACTTGTAAGATTCACCTTGTTATAGCAAGTGTGAATGACAGAAAAGATCTGCAGCATGAACCTGAGATTGGACTGTATATTCTGTATCTGTACCAGAGGCTCCTGGGGACAGCGGTGGGACGAGTTGTACTCCACCTGTTTTCATGAGTAAACAGCCTTGCAGGTGACAGAGGTTGCGGCAACCAGGACAAAGTCAATTGTGGCCAAGTGCCAGCTTTGTTAATGCAGTTCTTACTTCACAAGGATTTCTTGCTATACATTTAAATCAAAACCTTTCTGCTATGCAGCACATTTTTACAATCCATTTGCCTGATGGAACTGCAACACTATTATGAAATAACCTGATGAAGTTGCATAGGAAATGGCAACTGTTAACACTTTTTCAAAATGTGACTGAAGAATATCATACACATGGATTCATAAAACCTGTAGGAGATAACAGTTGTCAAGTTTCTAAGTTTTAAGTATGATGGCAGTTTATCCCAATACTATTCCTAAGAACCAAACAGTTTTTTCATGTTTGTAGAGTGTTTCTTTACTCATATTATTCAAAAGCTAAACACTTAACTTTATGAATGCTTCCAATGTATGTGAGATGTTTGAAAACATTGGAAGCAAAAATGTAATGCTTGCAGGATTAGACACCATGGATGTAGTCTTTAGCAATTTGTACAACTTGGACTTCCCTTATTTACTCTGTCAAAATAGAAAATACTTATTTAAGTCTTTTAATCTGAAATAGTCTTGTATGATTCTTTCCTTACAGGTTTCATGGTTTTAGTCCATTAAAACAAGAGGCAAGACCAAAACACTTATCAGTATATCTTGCTTAAAACTTTCTCTTGGTTTCAAACCAATCTGTAATACATGCTGAATGAATATAACAAGAAGTAACTGAAAAGAATATACATCTTAAATATTCACTGCTGCTTCAGTATCAAAGTCATAGCCTTTAGCTCTTGAATGTAGTACTCATCTCCTGGCTTCAAGTTCATAATAATTAACTTTTCCACTAATTTTGAAATAATAGAAGGCTTTCTTTTATCTACTGATTAGTAAGAAACAAGGAAGAAACTTTGATGTCCTCCCTTTGGAATTGTTGTTGTATTTTAGGTTAAGCCTCCTGACCTGATTTGTAATAGTTCAAGTCAAGAAGGATTAAAATTTTCTCAAAACTGAAAAACAGTTCTCGACCGTTAGTTCCTTTTGAGATTCTTCTCTTATCTCCAAGGTCAGATAAAAACATAAAGGGATTAGAAATATGCCCTGTGAGATAGCTCAAGATGACCTTGTAGCATTTGTCCACATAAAAAGGTTTATTTCTTCTTAATTTAAGCAATGTTCTCAGACTCAGAAGAAAACAGCACAAACCACCTCCAGCAGCTTTAAAATGGATAGATCTTACCTAATTTTCAAGCTGTTTCAAACATCTTTCACTTCTCTGGTGTTTTAACAATTTTTGCAGGATGCTATTGCTCCAGAGTGGCTTTCTCTGCCTGTTAACAGATTTTTTAGGTTTTCATGCCTAGTGAGCTATTTGCAAGATCCACTTTCTGTTTTCCTTAAGAAATCAAGGAGGCTATCTTCTGCAGATAAATCCTCTGCCACTGTGTTGTTCTCATTATACTTGCTGTTTAGGGAACATTCCTTTTTTGCAGCCACTACACATGTGAAAGTAAGGTCTTTGGGCTATCTTTCTGTGCATCATGGACTGGCACCCCCAAGCTAGCTCTGAATAAAATTAGCCTGTGCACTCTCTTCCTTTTGCACTGTCCTCTTTTTTAAAAAATTATTTTTATTATTTTATCCAGGTGATCTTTCATCTTCCAGCTGTATGTAGAAAATCCCTTTGGTCTGACGTAGTCCTTTAAGTGACTACACTTTGAGCATGAAGTTATTATGTCCGTGCTGTTTAGAATACACATAGAGAAGTACAATATGGTGTTGACTTCCACCGAATGCTAGGTGAAGTCAGTGGAAAAAACCCGCACAGCTTACAGTGGGGTTTATCTGCCAGTGTCTTGCTCCTGAAATACTTGGGCAACCGCCTCATCCTTACTACTCACAGGCATCCCCGTGTGGGCAAATTCTGTAACGTCCCCTCCGCCTCCTGGTTTTCTAGAGTAAATCACCCACAGTAGAAGGGTCTTGCTGTCTCACCGTGGCATCCTCTAAAACACGGAGAAGACCTTTGACACAGAAAAAGCATATTTAAATAGTGTGAGTCTCTCAGTGCACATGCTTCATTGCTCCGGGCTGGTTTTATAAATCCATGTGACTATCTTGACTTGCACAGCATGACTAAATTAGATAGAGGAATAAAAGGGTCTTGCCTGCAAACACTGCCGTCATGCTTTAAACAGGAAAATCGGAGCAGTAGGCCTTAGAGAGACACTGATTTCAAAATTCTCTAGAAAAGAGAGAAAAATCTTTGCAAAGGTGTATTACTAACACACTAACAGTCTTATTTGGTGAGGGAAACTATTTTATGTCAGGTCGGGCTTGTGCATTTTACTTGTGAGCATGATGGTCTTTACATGCCATACCATACCATACCATACCATGTATTCTTTGTTCATGCCATTAAGAAGAAAACTGCTGGAATGATAGCAAAACCTGTGGTGAGATTCACTGCAGTTCCCACTTTACAGCTCTTCAATCTTCTATCAGTTTCTGAAGTTTGCATACAACACTATGAAACTTCATTTCTCAATGACCAATTTCTTTTGACAGATTTAGACTTTAGAGTATGGAACATGTAGAAAGATGTTTCCATTGCAACAAAATTATTGCAGTCCTTTTTAAAGGATTTAAAGATTGTTAATAATTGGGAGTGAAGTATCTTGCAGTGGAAAGTGTGGTCCCTAACTATATAATTAATTCTGATTGATAGAATTCTGTATTTCAGCTGTATTTATCCTAACAGGATATTTTCTATTTCACATTTTTGTTTGCACAGTAATAATCAGAGGACATCTGCCATCACCCCAACGGTTTCTGAGCAAAAAAATAACTGACCTTCACACAAAAGATTGCAGTGTACGGAATATCTGCGTTGGCTGAGTAGTTAAGTGAAGAATCCTGGGCAGTACTGTAGATTAGATGTCTTCAGGACACACGCTCAACTGAACTGTGAATCAGAGGGAGACCGACACTCAAGGGCAGTAGGCAGTAAGAATGTTCTTCCAGAAGGACATAGCAGATACCACAGAGTGAAATGTTTTACCCAAATAATTCCACTGGAGTCAAATCTTATATGACTAGGAAAAAGTATGAACTTCTTTGCTGACTTCAGATAAATCAGAACCACAAATTGAAGGAATAACTTAAAATAGTGTACCATTGTTAATGTTAAAGAGGTGTGAATTCAGTGTGCTCTTTGTTCTGCAAAAGGATCCATTATGACCAGCTTTACATGTCCACCCTCCACTGTTTATTTCCTACTGTTATGGAACAAAATTTAACTGTGTTTCTCTACTGGTTTGGTTTTGTTTATTTGTTTAGGTTTTGTTGGGTGTTTTTTTTTTTTTTTACTGTGAACAAAGTTGAATAATTCATATGGCTTACCTTTGAAGAGAAAGGAGATCATTTCACTGTTTGGATTTCTCATTCTGGTTCATAGCAGGACCACACAGTTTTATAGCAGCACAGCTGAGCCACAGGCACCCAGCAGGACAGAGAAGAAAATGTGGGAGGGGGCTGGAACTGCTTCAGCTACCAATGGAGGTTTGTTTCTGTTTGCCCATTCACCTTAAACACAGAGGAGGGGGGACCTTAGCTAGCAAAATCACAGAGTGCAGCCCTGGCACCCAAGAACATCCATCCTATCACTAAGTGCCCCAGTCTTTTGTTTCATTTGCTCTGTGTAGATCAGAGCATCCCAGATCATGTTCTCCTGGAGGATCTTCAGAACTCCACAGGTCTCTCTGAGCCCATGAATACACTTTCAGTGATGGAAAGGTCCTCATAATGCCCTGAGTAACACCATGAGAGCACCTGACAGTGGTGCTTTGTGCCTTCTCTAAGCTTCCTCTCATTTTCACATCTGCCCAACGTGATGAACCACTAAGGGCTGCCAAAGGCTGTGTTTGCCTGTGCATAAAGTAGGTTACTCCCCTTTGTGAGAGCACTAAACTGCTGTGTTGTGGATGAGTGCACAGAGCAATGGTAGTCACAGTGAGTAGCTGATAATGATATGAACTGGGAATAGTCTGGCTATGCTTTGACATGGTTAACCAGACCTCAGGTAATTTAGGGGCTGGTCTATGCAAAATATTCAAAGGTTCCCTTCCACACAGAAACATGTATTTTGAAAAGCCAAAACTGAAGCTGCACTAAATGAAGAAACAACTAATGCAGATTTTTCATTGAGGAAGGGTGGGTGATCTCACTTGGGACACCTGATAAAATTCAACTTCAGTAAACCAGTTTAACCTGAAGTGATCATGGAGATATATATTACAGCTGAGTCCATGTTATTTATTATCTGCATTATAAGAGTGCTTTGTTGTATTAGACATAAAAATGCATAATACAGTGCTCTTCCCTCTGCTCCAAGGAAACTGATTCATTAGGTTTTCCAGCAAATCTAACTGCATGAAGCATTCCTAACACAATACTCACAACTAATGTTTCCAAAAGAACAGCTAAACCGGAAGAGCTGATATTAATATACATTGGATTAAATCTGATCGGTGAAGTAGGGTGCTCATATAAACAAGCTTAAAACAGACTTAAGCTGACAGATTTTTCCTTCCTCTATTCTGAAAGAACAATCAGATGAGTCAAGGATATTCAAATAGCCCGGGCTTTTCCAGGAAACGTTTGAGTATGGTGTAGAGGCAAAAGAGAGAGAAAGGAGAATCTTAGAGCACACACAGTTGACTAATGCTGGTACAACATGTGAAAAAAATACAGGGCCACAAGCAAGGGAACAGAGATCAGTTATCTGAGTCATCAGTAGAGCAAGATTTCAAACATTCTTTTTAAAATAAATGCAATTGAGATTAAATAGGACTTTCATTTTAGGAATTTCTCTAAGATAAAACAGTCGGAAAAGATGCAAATGCTTGATATGGTAACTAGTCTCCTGCCTGTACTTATATAATTAAGAAATACTAAAATGAATCCAGATAAACTCTTTGGTAATAAATTAAATGTGCTAGTAGGTAACTTACTGTAACTTACCCAGGAACCCACCTTGTTTTTTCCCCTGTTGTTAACAGACATAAAGCTTTACAATATGCAGTATAAGTCTTCAACACTTCAATCATTACAAGCTGAAAATGCAATCTTGCTGTGTTAAACAGACTGTGTTTGTTAGGTGGTGGTAGGAGATAATGCTGCCTACAGAAACAGCTGTTCCACAGAAGATGCTCCAGCTCCAGAAGTAGCTGCTTGGCTTTTTAAAACACCGATGGAAGAAATGTGTTGCCTTTTGCAAATTCCAGTTCTAAAAAAACCTGCAGTCTTCTATAATTCAGTTAAAAGTCCCAAGACTGAACTAACAAGAGATGTGCCGGTGACTTGATCTCTTCATTGCCTGCCACTGAATTGTCTCTGCCAGAACTGCTGTGGAGGGGCTGTTGGGGCTTGCTGAAAAGCACATGTACCACCTCTGGCGTGGCTGTTGTGGCTACACTTCCACATCCTTCAGAGTAGCTGGAAGCTTGTACTATACACTCAGTGTGGTTGGTGTAATGTCTCTTGAACAGAGTATAAATATTTCCAATTAAATGAGCTTATATAAGTTGACACCATGAGGAAAAAATCTGTCTTACATGGAAAAGAAATTAAGTAATTGAAATCCTTCTTCCTTCCCCAAAACAAGTACACTCCAAAGACCGTTGGTTCAACAGCAAGATGAGAGGAAGATTTCTGTGGGAGCAACTGTGTCCAAAACACAGCCAAAACCTACTGTTTCACAAAGATGCATTCCTAAACAGTGTGAGACAGCTAGCGAAGAATTGTTCCTGTAAGAGTTAATGGAACTGAGGCAGGGGAAGCATCGGGGGACTTCTGAAACATGCCACTCAAACACACAGGACAGGGCCAGTGGCATGGACGCTGCAAGGGCAGAAGCCAGTTAGTTGGGAACGTCAGCTAGAGGAGACGTGGTGTTTTCAGAGCTGGTTGCTGGCCTGAAAGATCTTCTCACCGTCTTGAGGACACTCGGGGCCCAGCTGACATGGCTCACTAGGGCCATTCTTGCTTCCTCCTTCTGAACGGCTGCGTTGTCCTCATCACCTTCCTCCCGTGAACCCAGGTCAGCCACGGGTGAAGGCAGGGGAATGAGAAACAGTTGGCAGAGCAGGGCAGAAGCAGAGACAGCGGTCCACAATGGCAGGGGGAGCAGCGGCAGCCAGGGAGGTGTTGCTGCAATCCCACAGCAGCGGCTGCCCAAATTAAAAGGCTGACGGGCAAAACGCCTGACCCCGCAAAGCTGAAGACGCAGTTTTCGAAAGAGAAGGGCGTACCACATTCTTCCATGAGCAGCTGTGGCAGTCACGGGCTAGCTCTGCTCCAGGCTCAATGCTGCACCGTCGGAGGGAAGGGCAGATTTGGGGGGTGCCTCCCCCACCGCAGGACCCCGGGCGCAGACGCAGGGGTCTCAGCCCGGGGTAAACCTGTGCTCCCCTGCGGCTCATCACCTGGAGCGAGGGGGGTGAGCTGCGTGGGGCTAACGCGCAGGCACCAGCAAAACTGCAGACGGCCAACGCACGAGCGAGTCTTCCAGCTTCCGTGGCGCCTTTTCGAATGCTCTCTGCTTCTCACGCGAAAAAACCTCCCGGGAGCTCAGCTCACCCTCCCGGTGCAGAAAAAAGCCCCATCGCTCCATTCCCCCTACTAAATACCGGAGAGAAAACAACACTTGAGGGCAAGAAGGCCGAACGCGATGCCTAGGGCTTCTCCTGCAGGTACTTCTGGCCATGGCTGAAACCAGCAGCTCTCCACACAGGCACGACGGCTCGCTTACTCGGAGCTCGTTGCAGGCACGAGGCTGACGATCCTGGCACGGAGCTGTCACGGTCCGGCCCGTGTTCCTCCTTACTTGGGCCGAGTGCCGGAGGCAGGCTGAAGGAGAGTCGTGCCGGAAGAAGATCTTCTCAGCAAAGCGGTTTTGCTTCCATCCGCGCAGGATGCCAACCCTGGGAAAGCAAGCGGCACGAGAGACGTTCCAGTTGCAAAGTATTCAGGCAGCCCTGGGCCCCTTCGGCTCGGTCGTGCGTCGCTCCCGCAGGAGTCTGCAGCTCTGTGACAGCGGGAGCCGCAGTGACAGCGGAGCAACAACTACCATTACGTCAACACGCAAGGACCAGCGCATCTGCTTGTGGCTTAACGTGACTTCTGTTTACGCCGGCAGAACGGTCCGTCTCAATCCTCGCAGCGGGTTCGGACCCACCGGGTGGCTTCCCCTTCTGGCATCAGCTCCCTGCGAAGCCCGAGTCCCTCTCAGGGTGTCGCGCAGGATCTCTGCGCGAAAGCTGAAGGGGGAAAAACAAGCCAAAGGGGGAAGCTGGTGGAAGATCTGCCAAACGCAGCAACAGGCGGGCAGCAGGCGCAGGGCAGGAGGAGGTCAGAGCCGCCATCAGGCAACAGAGGGAGGAGGAGACGACGTGGGAAGAGTTACGGGCGGACGCGGCCGTGCAGGATTCGGAGGCAAGGGCCGACCTCACCGTTACCGTGAGATAAAAGAGGGGGACGAGGCGGGGAGGTGAAGGAGGGGACGGGTACGGCTGGGCCAGCAGAAGGCAGGCGATCCTGCCGCGGGCATTCTGGTGAACTGGGGAGGCAGAAGGCGAGGTGGGGGCAAAGGCTGCAGTGATTTGAGCGGGACCAGAACCGAGTTCAGGTCAAAGCGAAACTTCGCCCACCCAGCAGAGAACGAAAGCCTGTCGCAAACCGCTCGACTCCACAGAAGGTGACAAATGGGTGTCTAGACACAAAGGCCAATAGGCTTGAACTGCATTATGGAAAACAAAACCCATGCTGTTTTGCAGGTGAGTGTTGTTCCTGATAGTTACTTTAGTACCTAGTTTTTCAAGATAAAAAGGCTTCATATTTGGGAAAAAAGATGCAGTCCAACACCTCAACGCCCCTGAGAGTTCCTCAAGAGGGAGACATTAAAATTCACTCCTATTAGTTGTTTCCCAGAACACAGTTCTGAGGAAGGCCAGCAGCAAAATCCTCTTTTCATTCCATGTAGGCCCCTATCTAATCTCAGGTTGGCTTATGCCCTCTGACGCAGCCACCCCTGCTCTCCTCACAGCTGTGGTTCACACAGCTGGAGTGGCCTCCTCCCCAGCCATACCCCCCGTACACTGGGCTGTGCCCGTCTGCTGTCCATCCCGCTGGGAGAGCAGCAGCGTATGCACCAGTCCTTAGGTATCAATGTGAAACACTTTCCCCACGTTCTTAGCTGTGGGATCTGGTACCATCATCCCCTCAGACTGCACAGCAAAGCTTACCAAAGGTTCTGTCTCTAGCAGTCTCCATTCAGTAGAGTCTACCTCAAATCCAGGCGAGAACAAGCCACAGCTGATAGCTGCTTTCTCCAGATCCAACACCCAAAGCAGTCCTGAGGCATTATGAGAGACAATCAGTCAATGTCTCAAACACTGTGGTGGTGCAAGTTCCGCTTAACGACAAACTGCGTAACAAGGAACCCTGCCTAGCCAGGAGCCACACGTGAACAGAAGCCCATCAGCACAGGATGGGGAAGCTGTGCCAGAGGGTCCACAGCTCCATGTTCTGATGTGCTGAGCAGGGCAGCTCACCATGCATGGCCAAAGATCAGACAATGGTCATGTCTGCAGGGAAGAAGTTACTCCCCAAACGGCCCCCAAGCCCACTGACCCATTTCCCAAAGGTTCTGAAAGCACAAACCACACATGACACCTGATTAGGCTAATGAGTCCGAGTGCTCGCCTGAAGAAGGGGCAAGGAGATGACAAAAGGAAACAAACTGAAGCCCCATATGCATATGCCCGCCAGAACTGGACGCCTCGGCTGGCTGTACCAACACTGGACCCAGGACCGGCGAAATTTTTCTCTTTTCCTTTGTCTTGCTCTCTCCTTTCCCATAACCCCTACACCTCATCCCCTTAAGACATAAAACCATGGACCCAGTCTGACACTAAGAGTGGATCCAGCTGCCCCTGGCCCTTCTCTGAGGAGGAGTCTGGAAAGCAAGGGGGGTCTGCTCTGAACCTCCTGACCCAACGGGAGGGATCTCCTTCTTCCCTGAATCCATGTATGTGGTTACCACGGGTTACCGAGGTAGTTTCATGCCAATTCCTGTTGAGAAACCCCGCCACCTGCTGTTAACGCCTTCCAAGTGCAGTTTGCTTCTGCCATGGTTTAACTTACCGTTTGGCGTCGTTTCACCTTAATTTAGCCCGGGAGAACTCCGAATTCACCAGGACCCCTTCCTGGTCTCTCCAGCCCGGGTCGTGACATATTTTTTTATTTTTTTATTTTTTTTTTTGCCGTAGGGGTTTCTTCTTCATAGAGAGGCAGAGCATACACACTTCTTAATTGTATTGCGACAGGTAGTTCGACGCATGCGTTATTGCACCATCAGTTCAGATGTTCGGTCTCCTCCAGAGGAGTCTGGTTTCCAGTGCTGGATCTTCTTGCACTCCTATTCCACACGCAGCCTTTGCTTCCATGTCCCAGTGCATGCCAGTGCTCCCGCTCTCCTTCAGCCGGCAGGACCGCGCGGACAGACACTGCTCTGGTCAGCGGGCAGGGACAGAGCAGTTACCAACCCAGGCACCAGGATGGGGGTGGGAGGCAGACACTGCCCAGTGGAGACCCAAACCTTCGGACAGCCCCCCCCAGGACCAGCAGGGGCAGGCAGCTAGGGCTGCTCAGCGGGCACGCGGAGGTTGCAGGGTGCCCCAAGCCGACAGCCGTGCCGCGGGCTCAGCCGAGCACAGCTCGACATCCGCCAGGGAAGAGCACGCTGCTGAGTGCAGCCCAGCCTGGGTGCTGGGCTGGGAACAGTCACACAGCCCGACACTGATGCCCCATCCCGCCGGGGCAGCCCTTACCTGCACTGCCATGCTGCCCAACACAGGGTAAGTCACCCCCCTCCCTCCGCACCCCCTGCCCCTCGTGCCTGGTGAGAAATGAACCCATCTTCATTTTTCGCAAGATCCCCGAGATTGCAAGGCACAGAGGTGAATTTGACATTTTCTGTCTTATTACCAGAATTCAACTGCAATGGAAGCAATAAAGATGTGACCTTCACAATACAGGTTATAAGCAATTTTAGATGAGCACATGCTTTAAAAACTTGTAAACTATTGGACCTCTGAGTGAATTAAATAAATCCTAAGTCTTGCAAGCTTCTCAGCTTGCTTAGCAGAGCAAAATGCTCTAAATTCTGGGCAGTCCTTTTGGGGACACTGAATAAACATTTTATGACGTTAGTGCATCGGGCTTTGCGGATGCCGTCACACAAGTTACAGACCATGTGCGCACTTGTCCACTTACAGAGTGGGGGCATGCGTCCTTTCACAAGTGAGCTTCAATCTTTACCTGCCAAAGGGAAGGAAGGGGAAGGGGCTGGCTGCAGTGATGTAGGTTAATCCTTGTAATGCTACATGAAGGTGCAGTGGAAGGCAGTACCTTGTCTGTGGCAGTCAGGATCCCTCGGTATGTCTGTACAGCCTAACTCAGTGCAATACAGAGGTATAAGAACTAGTGTAGGAAAGAAACTCAGGAAAGCAAAGAAAAAAAATTGAGATGTCCATTTACCAGGGTAAGTGGGGTCCTGCTAAATTGACTGTATTGCTTCCACTTCTAAGCCAGCTCAGGAATTTCTGCATGGTACTTCTATCACAGAAACGGGTCTGCAGGGTGACATTTGCTCCCCCTTTTTTATGGCACATGTGTGCAAGCAGCTATGTGGGAAGAAACTCACTTCAGGTGTCCTGCACTGATCCAGAGGAGCAGAAGTAAAGAAAACACCTGGAACCTAACACTTGTATTCTTGAGAAGTTAGTTTAATCACAAACAGCTTCTTGTCTTCATTAGATGGAGTTATTTCTTCTTTTAAAATCTCACATTTTATCCATACTTATTATATTGCATCAGAGAAAAACGAGGACTACCATTTTAAAACAGCATTGCAGCTACATATGAAAGGCCACTGTTGCGCTAGTAACGGCTTCCCCTCACAGTTTAGAGTTGAGCTGTGTCAGCATCTTCTCGAGCTTTATTGCTAGTGCCATGTTACCTTTAATCCTTAATTTTCCTGACATGAAGGCCAGGGTTGGCTTTAGTTTACCTAAAAAGAAGACACAGAACCATCAGAAAAAGAAAAAGGAACTGGAGACAGCCCGTGCACAGGAAAATGTAATGCCACTACAGCGAGACCTAGCAGCTAGATCGCTACCGAGTTCTGCTGTAAAAGCAGTGCCCACTTGGGAGACACACATTAGAGATGTGCAGAACCGCAAGTCCAACAGATCGACTGGATTCTTTCTGAAGCTACACTCGCGGCTAGAATTTCAGTACCTGGTTAACAAAAGCAGTATAAGCTTTTGTGCTCTTGCTGCTCACAGAACAGCAGAGCTCAGAAAAATCCGAGGAGTTCTATCCTACACCTTCACTTGCGCCGCGGAAAGCCAAAAGCTCCTCCACCCCAGGACCACCAAGCGAGGAGGCTGCCCATTCACCCATCAGCAGAGGGTTTTCTGGGCGCCGGCACCTGCGTCCACCCTGGCAAATGCCTTTGTCACTCACCTGTGAACATTTTCACAAAGTCGGCACTCGACATGCTCATAACCACATCGGCCGTCACAGGAGGCTTTCCGAAACCGGCGCTGCCGCCCTTGGTTTTCAGGTCAATGTACCAAGTGCCTCCGTCATCACCTGAACAGACAGTGGGGAGAGGTGACAAGGCAGCAAAGAGCGCTGTGCCCTCCCTACTCCTCCCTGCCAGGCGGACGCCGCCGTGTCCCTTTGGAGCAGTTACTCCGTCGTACGTACGCTAGCGGGGCTCTGCAAGAAGTTACCACTTGCCCCACATCCTGCGTGCAGGCAAAGCCAGCCTCTGGTAGACGCCCCACGGCACCACGGATCGGGGACACGGGCAAAAGCGCCCGACGGCAGCACTTTGCTGACAGAGCTGGTGGCAGCCAGCGCTCTTAACATGACCCTACGAGCACCCCTGTCTATCGTCACGCTAACCCCGTGCCGCAGGGCCAGCACCGCGACAAAGCCTGCCCGCCTGTGCTGGCAGCGGCAGCAGCTTCCCGCGTGTGCTGAAGCTGGTCCTGAGAAGGAGCATCACACGCGACAGAACGAAAGGAGCATCACACGCGACAGAACGAAAGGAGCATCACACGCGACAGAATGAAAGGAGCATCACACGCGACAGAACGAAAGGAGCTCACACAGGACAGAACGAAAAGAAAGGGGCTCTGTTCCTGGATCAGCTTGAAAAGGTGTTTCCGCCTGAAAACACCGAGCGCCTTCTGCTAGGAGCGTGAGCGTGGGAAGGTTTTACAAGCGATGGTCTTACCAGATAATTCAAACTGAAAGACACCCTGAGTGCTTCTCACATACTCTTCGCTCATTGCCCCCTGAATAACTCTGAATGTTTCTGCAACAGGACTCAACGGCTTGGCTGGAGCAGGTGCTGTGCTCACCGTAGCTCCATCTGGTCCTTCATGCTGGGATCCGCTTAATTTCCTCTCTTCTTTGAATGCTTGGGAAGCACCTACAAGAAAGAGATTGCTTTTCTCTTCCAAATGCAAAACACTTTAAAACTGCATATAGAAGCATGCCTAGAGAATTCCGTTTGAAGAGATTTAAACTTCCCAGTAGGGAAAAGGAGTATTTTTCCATTTCAGTATTAATACTGATAAAGGATGGGTTTTGCACCTGGGAATCTGAACAGGTGTAGAGCACTAAAGGTAATTCTGCAATATATTTCACTTCCTAATACATCCAAAAAAAAATTCTAATTCCGATTGTTCACAGTTAATTACCAAGGCTTACACAGCACATTGTTTTCTAATGCAATCCATACACTCCTGACAGCACTCACAAAGAAAACCAACCAACAGTGTCTTTAATAAACAACTCTTTCACCTCAAAATACTTCTGTCTTGTCTATCTTGCTAAGAACATGGATGTTTTCACTAATTCTTCTGCAAAGGCTTCTAAGCTGTAAATCAAGTCACTGCTTTAATTAGCATTTTACTATACTGCAGTCAACACGTACAGTTAACAATAAACGACAGCACTGGCGGTTTTTACAAGGCTGATCAAGTTGAACACCCTCTAAAAATGTTGTAGAAAGTCTCTTAGGTGGCTTAAGTATCAAAAAATTGTTAGGAGTATCCCGTGAGCCCCTATTAAATAACCAGCATTGGGAGGCCCAGGGAACTAACACCATCTGTCCCTGCAGAACAGTCCTCGTGTGATCACTCAAACAGTATTTTCAAGGGAAAGGGACTCTGTTCAAACTTTGCCTCCTCTGCCTTTCTCTTATCCCTATTTTGGCGCTCCTACAAAACTTGTTTAGTGTTATTAGTTGCCCTCCAACTCGACACACTACAATTCTGAAAAAGCAAAACCAATGCTTTTCTAAAAAAAGATTTCTGCATTTTGTCTCAGAGACTGTAAATCACGCAAGTTTCATGTACAAAGCAACAGAGACTGTTTTTTGTATAAATTTATCAAGACAGATCATATGACACTCCTGCAAAATGTTCTGTTTGCCATTTAATTTCTTTTTCCAGCAATATTTGCCTGTGACCTTCATACCACCACAACTAAGATGGTTAAAAAAGGATTCTTCAAAATAAGGAACTAATTTTATACCCTGAAAGTCCTGCAGGAGAAAACATTTCTTCCCTAGCTTTAAGTACAGAGTCACTTCCATAAATCATACCCTCCAAATGAGAAAAGGGTTTTTGTCAAATAGCTTGAATGGTGCCCAATCTCTTGGGAGAAAAGAAAAAAGAAAAACCAACTTGAAATAGACACGGCATTCATTATTGTCAGAAATGATCGACTTGTACACACATCGCTTTCCCTACCATGTCCTTCTTGTTTCACTGCTGTCATGTCAGTTGCAACATCCAAGAAAAAGTCAGGCATCAGGGGGTGACCTAGAAGGCAGGAAAAATGTAATAGTAAGTCCAAGTAAAGTGGAACAGCACAAACAGGAATCCATTTCATATGAAACTACAGCCAAATTTATAAGTAAATAAACTACAATTTGAAGGAAAGACATGCATGAAATAACATGTTTAGAGTTTGGTTCATTTAAAAACTGACCTAGAAGCCTCTTAAGTTGCAATGAAAAACATTTGAAGAAGGGAAAAAGAAAAAAAATATCTACCTCACTAGTGGTAAATAGCAATATATAGATCTACAGTGCAGGTACATTTTCTTTTCATTAAAGTATTTTTTTGATTTAATAGGCACGTGATGATTAAAATCTCAGTGGACTCATATGTGTTTGCTAGGAAAGCATGTTCTGAAAGCAGAGGCAACACAACTTTTTACAGACTAATTTAAAAGCCCCTAGAAACAGAACTATATTAATATTCTCCATACATCCTTCCTGGACTTACTCCTAATCTTAAAGATCTGTTTTACCTGGTGCAATTGCATAGACATCAAAATCCTTAACTCCTTCTTCTCTCAGCAGAACTTCATCAATAATGAAGTTTCCAGTGAAACTTTTTGGTTTTGTTAAAATGCAATATGCAGCATCTGCAAGGATGTCAGTTTTCCTGCACTGTTTTTCTATTCCAGATCCTCCGAGCATATCCATAGCAGCCGTATGTATAGCTATAAAGTTTGGAGAGTAAGAAAATAAAGCTTTAACACTGACAACATGAAATTCACATTTCTTTAGCAAGCACACAAACTGTCTTCCTTCATGCCAAAGGGACCTGTAGGAAGACAAAGCTATGAAATACTACTAACCAACAAAGAATCCTCTACAAGCACCAGTAAAAAAAGAAAACTATTAAAGGAACCAAAAAGTGGAATAATGGGCAGGACTTTTTGACATTCACATCCCTCTCTCCTTTTATCAGTGCACCCGCCCCAGCTCCCGCCCCACACCATGGATTTCCTGTAGGTTATTCAGGAGATGAAAAACTAACAGGACAACTATTTTTCTCAAAGTGAATATATGATACATCAGCCATTCAGAGGTATCTCCTTTGGTGATTATCACACTGAAAATCTGGCTTAATTTTAGCCTTGTAATAACTCCCATGAGGTACCGAAGTGTCTCTTCTAAGTTAATGAGAAACCAAATAGCAAAACCCCAAATAATTGGTTCAGTAGTCCACAGAAAGGCTGTGTTAGAACCAAGAATAAAATACAGATCTCCTAATCTTCTGGTTGTTTTATTAACCAATTCTACTAAGTTCTGCACCATTCCATTAGTTGTCTTTATGCTTCCTGCAAGGGAGCTACTAACACTGTGGCATGTTCCAGTCTAAGTCTGTAATCTGCTCTTCCAGGCTGAGGTATCTATTTCATTTTTCTTTCATCCTCTTCCACGGAACGGCTGTTTGGTTGTAGCTTTTGGCATTTGCCATGTTACTGTTTTCTCCTCATACAGTTCTGCTTCATGACTTTTTTCCATCTGCTGTTTAAGACTCTACACTCCACCCCCAAGTTTTGGGACAGATTCCCAAATCCTCTCCTACACCTGGGACTGGCAGATCCTAGAGATGGAAGTTTAAACCTGATTTTAAATCACTTTTGTCCTCTTTTCTGTGTTTCCATTCCACACAAAGTAACAGCAGCTTTGATGCAGAAATTATTCCAACATCTGTTAAGAAGCAAGGAATAAGCACTGTGCAGGACACACCTATCTGAGCTGGACCATCCACCTTCCAAAGTAGGAACTGGGAAAAAGGACTGCAGTCTTCAATGGTGGCCAGGGAGATCCTGACAAAGTGTTTTCTGGAAAGTGCAACAGTGGGTAGATGGCCTCGCTGACTCCCGTGTTTTACTCTTCTATGGTGAGGATTAGCCCCTAGGTTTCATTTACCTTTGACCAACTTCAGTTTCTTTTTTTCAAATCAACTGAACCGCTATAAATATGCGCCTAAATAAAAAGTGGCCAATAGATCTATACTGTACATATGGTTTATACTGTACATACACCTAGGTCCCCCTAGGTCTTTTTCCTGATTTTTTAGGAAATAAATTTGCCTTTCTTTGGTCCTCTGAAATGTGATCTGTCCTGCAAGATTTAAAATTTTTTTTTAAATAACTATCAACAGTTCAGAGAATATTTCTGTCAAATACTCTGATGAAATTTACCAGGTTCTGTTGTCCTGAATATATTCCACTATTCTGAGGATTCATTAACTTGTTCACTTTTCCTGGCCCATGCTTCTGCTGCTTCTCTGTTAGTGTCAACTACTATTCTTCTGAGCACAGTAAGCCTATGTGCACAGACTGAGGCAAAAAGGTTTTAAACAGGTACTGCCTCATAGTCTGGCTGCACATTGTTCCACCTATTTCATATAAAGTGCTGCTGGTTTTCCTCTAATGCACACAAAGAGCCTTCCACTTCTGTCCCACGATACCTCTATTATTCATATGCACTCTTGGTGACAGGATTGCCCCTTGCCCTTTTCATAGGCTTCCTCTTTCACTTTTAGATAAATGGAGAGCTCCTGGCTTCTTATTACCAGCATACTTTCACGTGTTTAAAGAGTTGGATTAATCAACAGATAGTGGCATCCATACTAGCACTGACGCTAATCACATTTGTATGAGATTACAGTGGATTTTTTAATTAAGAACTTTGCAACTGTATCTTAGATATCATGGAAGTCTGTAACTCTCTCTCCCTGGCAACCACAGGAAAGTAGTTAACTTTCTCACTTTTGGAAGAGAAACCTTTTGAAAGAACATTTTTTGTACTGGAGAATTTGCACATTAGTATTCTCTTTTATACTTGGGGGCACATTAGTTTTCACAGAGGCATCACTGATTTATACAAACTTCAAGAGCTCATCTAATGTTTCTAACTGTCTTAAACCAAATGAGCAAGAATGGATTCAGCAAATACAAAGCTCTGTCTGCATACCTTTGATTTTATAGAAAGCTTAATTACTTTTTAAATTACTTTGCAGCGTCTCACAGAGTATATTATTAGAATATACTATTATCATTTGTAAACTGAATCTTCCTGCACTTCCAAGCCTCATGTTCTGCAGGTTCCTGAGGGGAACAGATATTAACTGCACTCTGTAACAAGTGCCAGCTTCTGCAGTGTTATCCTCTTACTTATTTTATCAGGTACAAATATGTTACCAAGGACACAGTAGCACTCTAGAGCACAAGCAAAAGATACTACTTTCTTTGGTTTGGGTTTCCGCCCCAATAAGAATGTCAGATTTTGTAGAAGTTTAATTAATACCATCACAGACATCCTTTAATACCAGACCATACCTGTGGCACTGGTACTGTTACTGACATTTGGAGTGCTACAGCATATGCAAACACTTGAAAGAAATAATGTATTCAACTATGCAACTTCACACTTAATGTAACTTCTGCTTATAAGGTTAGCCATCCCTCTGAAAAATTTTTCATTGTGAGCAGGTGGACAAATTCTCCTAAGGTTCTGTTTTCTGTTGCCATGAAACACAAGAGTCTGAATTACTCAGATGGGTGGGGGAAAACACCTACATTGCAAAATAAAGACCTAGTATAACCAGCTGGTCTCTGCAGGAAGAATTCTTTAGCTCTCAACTGTACATTGGGACCCATAAAACCACCAACTCATTTCCACAACGGTAGTGGATGTTTTCTCCAGCATATCCAGAATCACAGAGAGAAGGCACTGAAGAATCAGAAAGCTGTGGTGGGTACACATAATATGCCTATGCAGCATGTAAGTATGTGCATTTACAAGACACAGGTAATCTTGCAACACCTTTTGTGTGAGAAAGTAATGTTGTCTGCAGCTTGATACCATGTCTCTGTCTGAATGAGATACTCTGGATTAATTCCTTCACCGTTTGTAACTCTCCTATACAATTTACATTACTTAGTCAGTGACCAAAAAACACAGAATGGTAGGTAAAAGATCACCTCTCCTAATGGAAAACCAAATTACTCCTACATACAGGACTCTGAGGAGATGTAAAACCCATTTAGCAGTGGCATTTTAGGGACAAGCCAGGCAGGATGAGCATGAGGTCTAGGGAGCTAAAGGCTTTAAGAAGCAAGTCTCATGGCTCTTTTTCAGATGACAAAGATAGATCCTGGGAAATCTCCATTGAAATTTTTCTGAGGTTTCCCTGGAGCACTCAAGAAGCAAGTATATGGAAACAAGTGCATGTTTCTTCTAACTCTTTCAGAAATAAAAAAACCAAAAACAACAGAGACCCAAAACCTGAAAGGTTAGCTTCCACTCCACTGCCAGGAAGGCAATCCAGACCCTGAAGTTACACATGCAGCTGCCTTCAGTACATCAAAGATGAAGAGCTTATCCTCTTCAAAATAGACAGTACAGGTTTTCTGATGATGTAACTATCACGAATGATATGATTATCGTTCAAAAAGTCAATCCCTTACCAAAATATTTCTATAGGTAAAACTCATAGTGTGAGCAGACCGAAATATTTCTATGGGTAAAACTCATAGTGTGAGCAGAATTATGAGGCATCCATTTACTGGAAGAATTTAGGATGCAACCATCCAGACCAATGAAAAAGGACCAGGTCTGTCAGAGATACTAACCCAAGTGTTCAACTCAATATTACCTAGAGTATTTAAGCAAAGAAACTCAGCTGATTTTGTCTGAAATAATTAAGTCTTGCTCATATTCCTCACTTTAGAGGAAGAAAAATCAGAGAGTTCTAGTTCACACTAGAAGTTAAAAAGGGCCTGCAACTCCTAACAGGAAAATGTTGAAAAGTGTCTGGGTACAAACAGTTCTTACACTGGAGCACTAGCCCCAGAAGTGGATCTTGGTTCATATTTTTATTTCTTATTCCTTCTTCTGTCCCTCCACTAGTTAAGGGAATAAACTCTGCTGTTGTAATGTTTCATAACACAATGACTGGGCTAACACCATTAAAGGGCAGGATTACCCTCTGTCTTTACTGATTTTAACATCAGTATCATTTCCGCACATAGATGTATTTGGGGTGAAGAGACTGGCCTCTTTCGCAAACAGCTGACCAGACCTCAAAGAGCAGCCCTGATCCTCACTAACCTACAGACAACAAACTGCAGTTAGTACAACATGGGAGCATCAAGTTGCCTTTCTTCCATAGAGTTCTTTAATTTCCTGTGACTTGCAAGCAGATGGTTCTGTGAACAACCGTTTGATGGCCCACTGCAACAAAACTTGTAGGAACAGGGATTTTCTTAATTATTTCTGCATTTACAGAGGCATATATCTTGTCAGTTCCATCTATGCTCTGGCAATTTAACTAGCAAGGAATTCTAAATAGTACTACATACACAAACATTTAATACCTACTAATGAAAATATGCTAATGCTTTTGTGATTCTGTCCAAACCAAAACTTTGGGTGCATGGGAAAGAGCAGACAAGCCAATTGAAAGGGTTGAATGGGTTGCAAACTAGCTGAAGATGAGTTTGAATTAAAGTGGCAATGGTCTAGTGAGAACTAGGAATGAAAACCAGCACTCATGCAGGATGAACAAAGAATATGCAAAATAACTGCTCAGTCTCCTGAATCAATTCCAGAAGAAGTCTGAAATATATTCAAAGTGAAACAAAACAAGCTGTAGAAGAAAAAATACAGAAAGTCATTATTTTAGTACCATTACAAAAAAAAAAAAAAAAAAAAAAAAAATCACCTGTTTTAGGCCATAAAGCATTGACAGCAACCTCTCCTCTAAATTCTTCTGCCATTCCCAAGACACACATGGACATCCCATATTTAGAAATAGTATAAGCTAAGACAAGAAGCATAAAAAAATATAAAAATTTACACTCAATCAACAGAACTTTAATTATGAAGGAAAGAAAAACAAATGATGTGTTCATAAGGAAAACTAAGTTTTTGGGGACAAAACAGTATCTTCCTAGAGTCAAAATCTCTCCCTTTTCCCCACCACCCCCAGCAGATACAAACTGTAGTCTGCCTTTTTTCACTACAAATAAAATGAGCGCTACACGTTTTGACAAAAACAGCTGAAGCCTAGCTATATGGTGGGTTTGTTGTGCTTTTTACACACAGCACACTGACAAGAGCACTCCGTTTATTCAAGAGACCTAAGGCATGCTGCTAATGATCAAACTAGTATTCTACAGAAAACAAAAGAAAAGCCAGGGGTGGGCGGGGCGGGGAGTGGGGGCTGGGCAAGGAGAATATTATTAACCCTTGTCATTTATTTTGAGAAGAGAGACTTTTTGGGGGAAAGAACTGGGACTGGCTGGAGGGGTTTTACATGGCAAGTGTCCAGAATTGAAAGGATTTTTTTTTTTACAGCTTTAAAATGAGCAACATTAACCTCAAGACAAAATGGATTCCCTTTCCCCCCTCAAAATTAATTTCCATTCTAAAAGACAACATTGAGCTTTATCTCTACTAAATCAAATGTGAAGCTGAGTTGGTAAGAAAATAGATTTTGGGATCAATCTCTATTTGGAACAGAAAATATTTTGTAGTCTTAAGAATTCCCATGAAAAAGCATAGACTCTTACCTTGAAAACATTCCTGAAAACATAAAGGATGTATTAGGCCATAAAACCTCCACTATGTTTTCCCACAAAATTATTTCTTTTAGGTTATGTACAAAACACTCTGGGGAACTGTTAGTACCAGTCTGTATATAGTGCTAAAGATACAAGATCTGGGCTGGCACTCCTGTACATTTCACCAGGTATTTATCGGGTTCTCAAAAAATAACAACAAAGGCTCTGAATGCTACTCACCACAATGATTTTTGAACCACATGGGATTCAGATTCATAGGTGGGCTGAGGTTCAGGATATGGGGGTTCCTACTCTTCCTCAAGTGAGGAAGGCAAGTTTTAGACCTGAAAGACAGATGCAGACAAATCAGTCACCTCTTATTTTATGGAACACCTACAATTACAGTAAAAACTGTACTAGCAGACCAATATTTTCATTTTCATGGAAGTCCAATACTAAGCTGAGACCCTGCCCATGTATCAATTATTTAACTGACATAAAGAACAAAACCAAAAAAATATATCCTAGCTCACTATGTCAGGCCTGGTATTCATTCCGGCTAACTGGACCACATTCTCCAAATAGTGCAGCAGCATCTACTAACGCTGATTTTCCAGATGCTCAGAAGCCATAATCTCCTTGTAATAGTTCTGGTAGGGGCAACAAAACACTATGAGGCAACAAGCGAAATTAACAGTGCAGAGCATCATTTAGTCATAAATATATTCTCTTCTGATCCCATACCTGTTTATTCTTTAAAACCACATTAAAGAAATAATACCGTATAGTGAAAGTCTATTACAAATATTCCAATCAAAACTGAAAACCTATTCTTTGCTGACTGGAAGACTCACTATTTCATTCAACATAGAATTTACATGTATCTGTAAATAGTAACTTTTACTTTATAGAAACCATCTTTTGACTTCACTTCTAGCACTAGGGTACATGTTTGCATTTCATTTCAGCTGGAGAATTTTTAATCAAGCTTCACAGGGAGAACAGCACCGCAGTGGACTACACTACTGACCTACTAATCGTACATTTCAACAGGACCCACGCATACTGTCAGCCACAGAAGGGACACCTACTTTCAGCTTACCAATCCTATCACTTATCCCACCTACTGAATCCATTTCCAAAAAATGAGCAAAATAAGGACCACAGGAATTGTGAAATCAAATCTTGGTCTGTTAATTTCAGTGAGTGATAGGATTGATAAGCTGAAAGTAGGTGGAGAACACTTTAGATCGTTAAGTTACATCTTTAGCATTTCTAACCATGGTTAAGTTATGTAATGTCTCTAAAGATGAGAAAGAAGCTTATGAGAAGGAAGTTGATGTTGCACTTGATGTACGCAACGAGTTAGTCATTTTGCTTGAAATGAAAGAGCAGACACCATTTAGCACAGCCAAGCTGGAGCTCCATTTGAAATAAACTAGTTTCTGCTTCCTACCTGCATAGAGGGGTTTGTGAACACTTAAAGACTACAGCAATAAAGTTCCTGTTTACTCCAACTTGCAATTAATTCTTGCAAATATTAATTTCAAATCAGTTGGCCAATAACCGAGCAATTTCCTGTGAGCACATGTAGAATACTTGCACTTTGACTCTACGGCAGCAAGACAGCTACACAATTCCTCAGAAAAACTGAGATAACTTAATGCATTTTGTTTTTACTTTCCTTCTTTCTCTCAGCACTTACGTAAGGTAGGTTCCTCGTACATTGACATCCATCATAAGATTGACCTTCTTCGTTTCTGTTTCCAAAGTGCCAGTCAAAGAGATGGCGCTTGCATTGTTCACCAAAATATCAATCCCTGGTTTTAAAATAAGCCATTTCACATTAGCATTTAAAGATAAAAAGCACGAGTAAGGCAGGCTGTTCTTTTCTCTTATCATTTGAACAATCTCCCCAACACCTCAGCATACCTCCAAAAGTCTTCACAGCTTTCTCCACGGCATTAATAATTTGCTGTTCTTCCCTCACATTAACAATGCATGGCAAAGCCTTTCCTCCAGCCGCCTCAACTGCACAATGATAAAATTAAACATTTAAAAATTTGCTCTCAGTTAGAACAAATAGCATAAACCTACTGAGAATCTCCCCTTCAATGACATGTTTCAAGAAGGCATTGAAAATCACATTCTCAAATTGTGACCTTTTTACATGTTGCGTAAAGAACAGGGAAGCCAAAACCAAATCTTAACACTGACAATGTGTATGGTATACACATACATCCCAAGTAACATAGCATTTTCACATCCATACACACACGTCTTCATTACAGTAATATTTTTATACCTCCCAGCATTCCTGGGAAGCAAGAGAAGCACTAAGCTTATCTTATTAAAGGTGAATTGGAGCTAAGAGAGTTTACACAGTTTTCCACTCAGGTTGACAATTAAGCTAGGGCATATACTCAGCCCAGCACCTGAAGCCCACCCTCCTTTATTACAACTTACTCTCTGCTGCAGCAGTGTAGATAGTCCCTGGAAGAGTAGGATGGGGCTCAGCTGTCTTGGCAGCTATCACAATGTTTGCACCATCCTTGGCAGCTTTCAAAGCAATCGCTTTGCCAATGCCCCTGCTTGCACCTGTGATGAAGAGAGTGCATCCTGCTAGTTTCCTAAAGGTGGAGGGGGAAGTGGAAGGTAAAGAAGAGAGAGAACAAAGCAAAACTTGTAAATCATTGACTGTTAGCATTCTTTAAGGGCAAAAGTAATTAGCACAGTCTTCCAACCAGACAAATGCCTTCATCATTTTACTAAGAAAGCAGCCCCTATATACAAAAGAAATGGCTACAGCTACAGCAAAGTAGAGTACCGCCGAAGGCAAGACCATTCCCCAATCTTGCAAACACTATCAAGCAAGATGGTTACACAGGTTACCCAATTACATTTCTCCCTTTTTGTAAAATGGCCCAACACACTGTTTACAACAGAACTGCCACGTTCGCCAAAATTGGAAAAGCAGTAAGTTGTAAAAACGAAATGCCATTTTCTAATGAGACAACACAACTACATAGCTCTCTGTAATTTACTAGACACACCCTTCTAAACAGAAACAACTGCTGTCTCAATGTGGCATAAAGTTCAAGTCCAGAACCACAACACTAATGCAGTGCCACACAAAAGTGCCAAAAACTTGATTTTCAGAAATTACAATTACTTCGCTTAAAGGTTTAACACTAAACTCAAGTTGCCCAGTAACTACATCTAATCCAATGGGTCCCCCCCAAAATGGGTCCAATCAAAACCTCTGGAAAAACTAACAAGTTTTAGAGTGTCAGAAGGATGCCTGGCTTACACAAACAATGTCACTGAATTTCTGAAAAGCAAAAGATCAACTCCAGTTTAAAGCATATTTGACAATAAAGCCTCTTAGATGACAGGTTTTCCATATGAAGTAATGTGCGCTTCAGTGTTCTGCATAAAGCTTGTGCTGCTTTCCACAACTCAGTGGAAAAAACCAAGAGGTCCAAGTTTTCCACTCCAGTTAGAGAATGCATATAAACTATGCACCACAGCAACTTCACTTTTCACTCACATCACAAACATTATACACCAGCTTTCAAGTTTGCATTAGTTTTCTTTCAGTCTGGGCCAGACTTGACTTACTACTGTTTCTCCAGGTCTGGTTTTTTCCCTCCAATCCGAGAGCATCCCTCTCTAAAACACTCTCTAGGAGGGCGTTTGGTTTCAGAAGGCACAAAACAGGGATGGTGCGGGGCATGGGGGTGATCTTCCCCTGCAACGGCATGGTTAGGCATCTGCGGGGTCCCAGGAACTCAAGGAAGCCCTGCAGGTGCCATTTCAAACAGCTTTCCTCTGCAAAACTGGGTCCTAGAGAGGCACAGGAAGAAAAATCTCAAAACAGCACAGCAAATCACAAAAAACTGCTGCTGGGAGTCGAGTCACACAAACACTGAGGCAAGTTCATCTCTGGAATATGTAGTCAGGCTGTAAAACTCAGCCAAATAAGGCCAGAACCTGGCTTCTACCTTCAACCAACTGACTGATACGAGGTCAGCACACTCCACCTCAGTCAGGGAAGAGGCAAATGGGGTCCTCGTGGCTCCAAAGGAGAAGGAAGCGGAGGAAAGCTGGTGGGGCTTTAAGACTGTCAAGGGGCAAGAGTGGTCCATTCAGGAAGACAAGCAGATGTACCAAGGGACCAGCATGACTATGCAGTGAACTCATGACTCAGTTCCCATGTACAAAGGTGTCATACAGGGAGCAGGACCAAGGACAGGCCACAAAGAAGGAATTAGAAATATCACCGAGGCTTGTCAGGGTAGTGTCCGGAAAACCAAAGTTCACCTGCAGCTGAGGCTTGTGAAGGACATCAAGGGCACAGGGGCTTCTGCTGCTACACTAGTCATAAAAGCAGACCCTTTGCTTAATGGGGTGGGTGAAAGCAAGGCTTTCAACGCCATCTCTCACAATACTTTTGCATCCAATTTAAGATATTTTGGTCTGGATGGGTGCGCAACCTCACGGGTAAAAAACTAACTGGTTCATCAGGCTCAGAGAGTGGTGGTTAATAAGTCATACTCTGCCCAGAGACCAGTAGCAAGTGGGGTACCACCTCTATTCTTGGACCAATCCTGTTTAACATCTTTATCAACAACCCCAAGGAGGTGACAAAATGCCCTGGGGGTGGACAACACCTGATTCACCAGCTTGAAGGCAGGGCTGCTATGCAGAGCGTCCCTGATAAGCTAGATGAAGAGGAGCCTGGTGAAATTCAACAAGGACAGATGGACAGTCCTGCACCTGGGAAGGAGTCCCCGATACGACACAGGCTAGGGACTGAATGGCCAGGGAACACTCTCCTGAAAAGGCCTTGGGGCACATGGCAGAGAGCAAGCTGAGCATGAGCCAGCAGTGTGTCTGGCCAAAGCAGCCAGCAGCACCCTGGGCTACAAGAACACCATAACCAGAAGATCGAGGGAAGGGACTATGCCCCTCTATTTGGCACTTGTAAGACCACACTTACATCCTGTGATGAGTTTTGAGTCCCTCAATACAAGGCAACAGCAGCCAGCAGCAACCTGGGCTACAAGAACACCATAACCAGAAGATCGAGGGAATGGACTATGCCCCTCTATTTGGCATTTATAAGACCACACTTACATCCTGTGATGAGTTTTGAGTCCCTCAATACAAGGTATATGTTGACAAATGGGAGCAAGTTCCATGAAGGGTGTCAGAGATGGCCGGAGGCTCAGCATTTCTGTGAGAGGGACAGTTCAGCCTGGAGGACAGCTTTGGGGGGACCTAGCAGCAGCCCCCCAATACCTATGCAGTGATTGATGAGCTGAAGCCAAGCATACATGCTGTGGCACAGCGCAGGAGGATAAAAGACAACAAGCCCTTTCAAACTGAAAGAAGAAAGGTTCAAACTGGAGAGATTCAGACTGTCCTCCCCATGATGAAAGTCAGGCAACAGAGCAGGGGACCGAGCTGTTTCCAGCCTTGGAAGTTTTCAAGACCCGAGCAGACAAAGCCCTGAGCAACCCTGTCTGGTCTCCCAACTGACCTGGCTTTCAGCAAGAGGCTAGACTGCAGATGTCTCAAAGTCCCTTCCAACTTGAATTATCCAATGATCAAATCTGGAAAAGTCCACCGCAGATTCAACTCCTTTCCCGAAATTACTATTCTATTCAAAATGTCACAGAACATATTCTATTCATTCCAGTTACACTCTCTCTAGCTTTCTCCTCCAACCTTTCCCACACTTGCCATCACCCCCAAATCTTTTTTCTCAGCACAACTGCATCTCCAGCCTACATAAATCTCCTTCTTCTCCCTAGGCTTACAATCACCACTGACTACATTCACTCTCTGGAACTCCCTTCCTTCAGTTCTAGCTCCACAATCTCCAGTTCTGTCCCTACAGCCCACAGAAATAGTGTTCACCAAAATAAGCAAAGCCCTACTAACAGGAAAAATTTTTTCACTTCATCCCCTCTGAATCACTGAGCTGACTTGGTACGATCTCTCACACTCCTATTATTATTTTTTAAACATTCTTGCTTCGTCCTTGATTTTACTTCTAATTGTGTCTCACTCAAGAAGTTTCATTTATCCTCTGCAAGTTGGTGTGACAGCATCCACAAAGTCAGATGCACCAACCTCTTAAAATGGTTATTCACTGTCCCCAAAAGAACTGCCCAGAATTTAGAGCATTTCACTCTGCTAAGCAAGCTGAGAAGCTTGCAAGACTTAGGATTTATTTCTTAACTCACTCAGAGGCCCAATAGTTTACAAGTTTTTAAAGCATGCACTTATCCAAAATTGCTTATGACCTGTATTGTGAAGGTCGCATCTTTATTGCTTCCCTTGCAGCTGAATTCTGGTAGTAAGACAGAAAATGTCAAATTCACCTCTGTGCCCCAAGTCTCAGGGATCTTGGGAAAAAACAGGACAGGTTCCTTTCTCACCAGGTGCAACTGCCAATACAGAAACCTGCAGGCCACAACAGGCACACTTTCCACTGCTTGCTTACACATAGGTTAGGAAATCAGTGAATAAACCTGTTTATAACATACAGGAATAAACAATACCAACTCATCTCCCTGGCTGTTAGCAGCGCTGGCTGTGAAGAAAGGCAGAAAATGCTTCTAAATTAAGACCCTGTACTGGAAGAAAATTTGATGGCCATGTCAGAAGGTACCGGCTTGGACTAAGAGAGAGAAAAAGAGCTTAATATCGATTCCGTTACAGAAACACCCCCCAGCGTAGACGAGAGTCCCTCAGCAGCCCTTCCCACTGCAGGGCCCTCCGCACACGGACGCTGACCAGCGATCCCCACGAAGACTTCCAGGACCTCGGCGAGCCCCCCCCGAGCTCCTGGACGCGCTTCCGGCCTCTCCGCCGTGGGGGAACTCCCCGAGCCGGACCCCTGACACCACCGCACGTCACACCAGCCCCGGCCGGCGCGACCCGCGGTGCGGGCAAAGCCCACGCACAACCCCGCGGGAGAGGAGCCAGGGCGGCGGGCGGCGGCCTGCGGGGCGCGGCGGGGCAGCGCGCCCCTCCCGGGGGAAGCCCACGGTCACGGCAGCGTTCCCGTCCTCCGGGGTCACGGCGCGCTTCCCCCGGCCCTGTAAGCGCCGTCCCGCGCAACACGGCCGGAGGGGAAAGCAAACCGCCACGGCCGAACCCCCGGCCGAAGCCCGCCTCGCCCCCCGGCCCCCAGATGGCCTTCGGTGGCTGAAGAGCCACGGCTTTTACCTCAGCCTTGGCGCCCCGACCCCGCGGCTCTGCCCCCCGCCGCCGCCGCCGCCCGGGGAGCGGGAAGCGGGGGCCTGGGGCGAGGGGAGCGGAGCGGAGCGGGCTGCCTGCGCCGGCGGGGCGGCGAGGGGCTGGAGGGAGAGGGGAGGACTGGGGCGGCTTACCCCGTGTTGGGCAGCATGGCGGCGCGGGTACGGGCTGCCCCCGGGGCGGGGAGCGGGCCCGGGAGGGCCGCTGGGGCCGCCCCGCTTCGCGCAGCCGCCGCGGCGGCGAGGGGCGGAGCGGGCGGGCGAAGGTGAAGGGCGGCCGGCGGCCCCGCGTCCTCCCGCCCGGGCCTGCGTGAGGCGCGGGGGCGGCCGGCGCCGGGGTGCGGGGCCGGCGAGGCGGGGGCCGAAAGGCGAGCCGCGGGCGGAGGTCCCGTGGGTTGAGGCGGGGATGGCCGGGGAGGAGGCGGCCCGGCTGCGTGAGGGAGGCTGCCAGGAGAGCAGGGTAGGCTGGTCGGGGGACATAAGCCAACCTCAGAGATCTTCCACCAGCCAACCCCAGAGTAGATGAGGGCCTACACGGAATGAGAAGAGTGCAGTCGAGCGGTTTGCGACAGGCTTTCGTTCTCTGCTGGGTGGGCGAAGTTTCGCTTTGATCTGAACTCGGTTCTGGTCCCACTCAAATCACTGCAGCCTTTGCCCCCACCTCGCCTTCTGCCTCCCCAGTTCACCAGAATGCCCGTGGCAGGATCGCCTGCCTTCTGCTGGCCCAGCCGTACCCGTCCCCTCCTTCACCTCCCCGCCTCGTCCCCCTCTTTTATCTCACGGTAACGGTGAGGTCGGCCCTTGCCTCCGAATCCTGCACGGCCGCGTCCGCCCGTAACTCTTCCCACGTCGTCTCCTCCTCCCTCTGTTGCCTGATGGCGGCTCTGACCTCCTCCTGCCCTGCGCCTGCTGCCCGCCTGTTGCTGCGTTTGGCAGATCTTCCACCAGCTTCCCCCTTTGGCACTTTTTTCCCCCTTCAGCTTTCGCGCAGAGATCCTGCGCGACACCCTGAGAGGGACTCGGGCTTCGCAGGGAGCTGATGCCAGAAGGGGAAGCCACCCGGTGGGTCCGAACCCGCTGCGAGGATTGAGACGGACCGTTCTGCCGGCGTAAACAGAAGTCACGTTAAGCCACAAGCAGATGCGCTGGTCCTTGCGTGTTGACGTAATGGTAGTTGTTGCTCCGCTGTCACTGCGGCTCCCGCTGTCACAGAGCTGCAGACTCCTGCGGGAGCGACGCACGACCGAGCCGAAGGGGCCCAGGGCTGCCTGAATACTTTGCAACTGGAACGTCTCTCGTGCCGCTTGCTTTCCCAGGGTTGGCATCCTGCGCGGATGGAAGCAAAACCGCTTTGCTGAGAAGATCTTCTTCCGGCACGACTCTCCTTCAGCCTGCCTCCGGCACTCGGCCCAAGTAAGGAGGAACACGGGCCGGACCGTGACAGCTCCGTGCCAGGATCGTCAGCCTCGTGCCTGCAACGAGCTCCGAGTAAGCGAGCCGTCGTGCCTGTGTGGAGAGCTGCTGGTTTCAGCCATGGCCAGAAGTACCTGCAGGAGAAGCCCTAGGCATCGCGTTCGGCCTTCTTGCCCTCAAGTGTTGTTTTCTCTCCGGTATTTAGTAGGGGGAATGGAGCGATGGGGCTTTTTTCTGCACCGGGAGGGTGAGCTGAGCTCCCGGGAGGTTTTTTCGCGTGAGAAGCAGAGAGCATTCGAAAAGGCGCCACGGAAGCTGGAAGACTCGCTCGTGCGTTGGCCGTCTGCAGTTTTGCTGGTGCCTGCGCGTTAGCCCCACGCAGCTCACCCCCCTCGCTCCAGGTGATGAGCCGCAGGGGAGCACAGGTTTACCCCGGGCTGAGACCCCTGCGTCTGCGCCCGGGGTCCTGCGGTGGGGCAGGCACCCCCCAAATCTGCCCTTCCCTCCGACGGTGCAGCATTGAGCCTGGAGCAGAGCTAGCCCGTGACTGCCACAGCTGCTCACGGAAGAACGTGGTACGCCCTTCTCTTTCGAAAACTGCGTCTTCAGCTTTGCGGGGTCAGGCGTTTTGCCCGTCAGCCTTTTAATTTGGGCAGCCGCTGCCGTGGGATTGCAGCAACACCTCCCTGGCTGCCGCTGCTCCCCCTGCCATTGTGGACCGCTGTCTCTGCTTCTGCCCTGCTCTGGTTCTACCCTTCCAGCCTCCTGTGTATTTGAGTGTCACTTGGCATTTTATCATCACTCAAGTCTTAAGCACTGTTTTTAATGAATATATTTTAAAATTAATATAGAAATAGGTAGAAAAATCAAGTTTTTCAGGTGGAAAGTGAGGCAAGCAGAAGAAAAACGCTTATCCAAGATCACCTAGCATGCCAGCGCCATAGATCAGTGATATGCCTACCCCATGGCCTGGATTGGTGTCATTTCCTCCATCTGTTCACTGTTAAAAACTGTGCACCCTAATACACAGTGCTGTTATTTCAACATATTAAGATGAGAATTTTTAGGAGTAGAATCATTATATTTAAAATATTCCTGTTAAACACATTACTATTTGATTGGAATATTAAATAACTTTTGGATACGTAACAAAGGCTAAGAACATTTCTGGGTACACTGTTACTAGAAGCAATTCCTGAATTTGGCTCAAACTTTAAGAATTTATTATAATAAGGAGGGTGGAGGAAAAATGTGTGGTAGGGGGTTGAGGTGGGTTTTTCAAAGTGTGTGTTTGTTTTTATTTCTTAAGAACAAAATAATTACATATTTATATCAGTTCCTAATACATTAAATTTATTGAAATTCACCAACTCAAAACTACTTTTTTTGTCACTCAGAACAATGTTTATATTACTACACACCAGCTAATGACATGGTTTCTCATCTTCAAATGCTTTTCATTGCAATTTAATAAGGCTTCTAGTTTTGATGGTAGCAGTGAAGACAGAAAGATGTGGTATGGAAAGCACTGTGTGCCCAAATTGATCATTTCTGGTGATAATGAATGCGCTCTGGATTTCAGGATGGTTGGGGTTTTTTTTCTCCCAAGAATTTGGACTCCATTCAAGCTATTTGGCAAACCCCTTTGCCCATTTGGAGGGTAAGATTTATGGAAGTGGCTGTGGAGCCGCTCTACTTATAGCTAGGGAAAGAATGTTACCTCTTGCAGGACTTGGAAACTTTCATGGTTTATAATCAGTGCCTTATTTTGAAGAATCCTTCTTTATACTGAATGTCATAGGCAAATATTGCTGGAAAAAGAAGTTAAATGGCAAACAGAACATTTTGCAGGAGTGTCATATGATCTGTCTTGATAAATTTATACAAAAACCAGTCTCTCTTGCTTTGTACATGAAACTCGCGTGATTTACAGTCTCTGAGACAAAATGCAGAAATCTTTTTTTAGAAAAGCATTGGTTTTGCTTTTTCAGAATTGTAGTGTGTCGAGTTGGGGGGCAACTAATAACACTAAACAAGTTTTGTAGGAGCGCCAAAATAGGGATAAGAGAAAGGCAGAGGAGGCAAAGTTTGAACAGAGTCCCTTTCCCTTGAAAATCCTGTTTGAGCGATCACACGAGGACTGTTCTGCAGGGACAGATGGTGTTAGTTCCCTGGGCCTCCCAATGCTGGTTATTTAATAGGGGCTCACGGGATACTCCTAACAATTTTTTGATACTTAAGCCACCTAAGAGACTTTCTACAACATTTTTAGAGGGTGTTCAACTTGATCAGCCTTGTAAAAACCGCCAGTGCTGTCGTTTATTGTTAACTGTACGTGTTGACTGCAGTATAGTAAAATGCTAATTAAAGCAGTGACTTGATTTACAGCTTAGAAGCCTTTGCAGAAGAATTAGTGAAAACATCCATGTTCTTAGCAAGATAGACAAGACAGAAGTATTTTGAGGTGAAAGAGTTGTTTATTAAAGACACTGTTGGTTGGTTTTCTTTGTGAGTGCTGTCAGGAGTGTATGGATTGCATTAGAAAACAATGTGCTGTGTAAGCCTTGGTAATTAACTGTGAACAATCGGAATTAGAATTTTTTTTTGGATGTATTAGGAAGTGAAATCTATTGCAGAATTACCTTTAGTGCTCTACACCTGTTCAGATTCCCAGGTGCAAAACCCATCCTTTATCAGTATTAATACTGAAATGGAAAAATACTCCTTTTCCCTACTGGGAAGTTTAAATCTCTTCAAACGGAATTCTCTAGGCATGCTTCTATATGCAGTTTTAAAGTGTTTTGCATTTGGAAGAGAAAAGCAATCTCTTTCTTGTAGGTGCTTCCCAAGCATTCAAAGAAGAGAGGAAATTAAGCGGATCCCAGCATGAAGGACCAGATGGAGCTACGGTGAGCACAGCACCTGCTCCAGCCAAGCCGTTGAGTCCTGTTGCAGAAACATTCAGAGTTATTCAGGGGGCAATGAGCGAAGAGTATGTGAGAAGCACTCAGGGTGTCTTTCAGTTTGAATTATCTGGTAAGACCATCGCTTGTAAAACCTTCCCACGCTCACGCTCCTAGCAGAAGGCGCTCGGTGTTTTCAGGCGGAAACACCTTTTCAAGCTGATCCAGGAACAGAGCCCCTTTCTTTTCGTTCTGTCGCGTGTGATGCTCCTTTCGTTCTGTCGCGTGTGATGCTCCTTTCGTTCTGTCGCGTGTGATGCTCCTTCTCAGGACCAGCTTCAGCACACACGGGAAGCTGCTGCCGCTGCCGGCACAGGCGGGTAGGCTTTGTTGCGGTGCTGGCCCTGCGGCACGGGGTTAGCGTGACGATAGACAGGGGTGCTCGCAGGGTCATGTTAAGAGCGCCGGCTGCCACCAGCTCTGTCAGCAAAGTGCTGCCGTCGGGCGCTTTTGCCCGTGTCCCCGATCCGTGGTGCCGTGGGGCGTCTGCCAGAGGCTGGCTTTGCCTGCACGCAGGATGTGGGGCAAGTGGTAACTTCTTGCAGAGCCCCGCTAGCGTACGTACGACGGAGTAACTGCTCCAAAGGGACACGGCGGCGTCCGCCTGGCAGGGAGGAGTAGGGAGGGCACAGCGCTCTTTGCTGCCTTGTCACCTCTCCCCACTGTCTGTTCAGGTGATGACGGAGGCACTTGGTACATTGACCTGAAAACCAAGGGCGGCAGCGCCGGTTTCGGAAAGCCTCCTGTGACGGCCGATGTGGTTATGAGCATGTCGAGTGCCGACTTTGTGAAAATGTTCACAGGTGAGTGACAAAGGCATTTGCCAGGGTGGACGCAGGTGCCGGCGCCCAGAAAACCCTCTGCTGATGGGTGAATGGGCAGCCTCCTTGCTTGGTGGTCCTGGGGTGGAGGAGCTTTTGGCTTTCCGCGGCGCAAGTGAAGGTGTAGGATAGAACTCCTCGGATTTTTCTGAGCTCTGCTGTTCTGTGAGCAGCAAGAGCACAAAAGCTTATACTGCTTTTGTTAACCAGGTACTGAAATTCTAGCCGCGAGTGTAGCTTCAGAAAGAATCCAGTCGATCTGTTGGACTTGCGGTTCTGCACATCTCTAATGTGTGTCTCCCAAGTGGGCACTGCTTTTACAGCAGAACTCGGTAGCGATCTAGCTGCTAGGTCTCGCTGTAGTGGCATTACATTTTCCTGTGCACGGGCTGTCTCCAGTTCGTTTTTCTTTTTCTGATGGTTCTGTGTCTTCTTTTTAGGTAAACTAAAGCCAACCCTGGCCTTCATGTCAGGAAAATTAAGGATTAAAGGTAACATGGCGCTAGCAATAAAGCTGGAGAAGATGCTGACACAGCTCAACTCTAAACTGTGAGGGGAAGCCGTTACTAGCGCAACAGTGGCCTTTCATATGTAGCTGCAATGCTGTTTTAAAATGGTAGTCCTCGTTTTTCTCTGATGCAATATAATAAGTATGGATAAAATGTGAGATTTTAAAAGAAGAAATAACTCCATCTAATGAAGACAAGAAGCTGTTTGTGATTAAACTAACTTCTTCTCAAGAATACAAGTGTTAGGTTCCAGGTGTTTTCTTTACTTCTGCTCCTCTGGATCAATGCAGGACACCTGAAGTGAGTTTCTTCCCACATAGCTGCTTGCACACATGTGCCATAAAAAAGGGGGAGCAAATGTCACCCTGCAGACCCGTTTCTGTGATAGAAGTACCATGCAGAAATTCCTGAGCTGGCTTAGAAGTGGAAGCAATACAGTCAATTTAGCAGGACCCCACTTACCCTGGTAAATGGACATCTCAATTTTTTTTCTTTGCTTTCCTGAGTTTCTTTCCTACACTAGTTCTTATACCTCTGTATTGCACTGAGTTAGGCTGTACAGACATACCGAGGGATCCTGACTGCCACAGACAAGGTACTGCCTTCCACTGCACCTTCATGTAGCATTACAAGGATTAACCTACATCACTGCAGCCAGCCCCTTCCCCTTCCTTCCCTTTGGCAGGTAAAGATTGAAGCTCACTTGTGAAAGGACGCATGCCCCCACTCTGTAAGTGGACAAGTGCGCACATGGTCTGTAACTTGTGTGACGGCATCCGCAAAGCCCGATGCACTAACGTCATAAAATGTTTATTCAGTGTCCCCAAAAGGACTGCCCAGAATTAGAGCATTTTGCTCTGCTAAGCAAGCTGAGAAGCTTGCAAGACTTAGGATTTATTTAATTCACTCAGAGGTCCAATAGTTTACAAGTTTTTAAAGCATGTGCTCATCTAAAATTGCTTATGACCTGTATTGTGAAGGTCACATCTTTATTGCTTCCATTGCAGTTGAATTCTGGTAATAAGACAGAAAATGTCAAATTCACCTCTGTGCCTTGCAATCTTGGGGATCTTGTGAAAAATGAAGATGTGTTCCTTTCTTTTTCTGATGGTTCTGTGTCTTCTTTTTAGGTAAACTAAAGCCAATCCTGGCCTTCATGTCAGGAAAATTAAGTGTTAAAGGTGACACAGTCCTGCTAGCAATGAGTCTGGAAAAGATGCTGCCACAGTTCGTTTTTGAACACTAGTGGAACAGTGGCCTTCCATATATAACTATAGTGCTCTTTTAATACACCAGTCCTCTATTTTTCTTTGATGCAGTATAAGTATCAATAAAATTCGTAATTGTTAGATTGCAGTGCCCAACAACAAACACACTTTTCCTTTAAAACTTGCTATAATGATTAAAAGAAAAATGATGTCCCAAAATTCTGGTGTTTCAAGGATAGTTTTTTTCATATTCACTTTTTCCTCTGATTGCAAACTGTCCTCTGTTACTGTGAGATGTAGACCTAATAGGACTTTATTTCTTATAATGTTATCTTGTCTTTGAATTAGCTGTTGTCTAATGAGATGTGAGTTCTGATCCCAGGATTAGGGGATGCACAACATGTCTCCAGTGTACTGTTAGAGTTGAACTCAGCACTAACTTTTCCTCTGACTGGGAGACAAATAGCACTTTTCTCTCCTGTACTGGTTTCACAAAACTTGTAGGAAGTGACCATCTCTATCAGATGTTATTAAAAAAGGCTGATGATCCCAAGCTATTGGAAAACACAATGTATGTGCTCGTGTGCAAAGTATGGTCACATAAATTTTCTTTGGGGAGTCACCTCAAAATACAAAACATCTTTTGAAACCTACAGATACTAGAAAGTGTTTTTCCAGTGAGCATACATATTGATAGTACATTTCCAAACACTGTCCTGTAACACCATAAGAACTGAAGCAGGTCAAGGAACTCAGGTATTGGGAGCAAGGTTGTTTAATTTCACACCTATTTCATCATCAACACCATGCCTTTGCAGTTTTCCCTTCGTGCAACTTTTCTGCCAAAGCTTTTTGTTTTTCAGTATTGCAGGGGTGGAGGGGAAAGGTGTGCAGCATCCAATTCAATATTAACTATGTCCTGGTACCTGAGGGAAGAATGTGCTTATTTGCTTCCCTGCTTGCGTCTATAGTTAATGGTGTGTGTGTTTCTTGTGCAGTCAGTAATACCGCTCTTGTGCAAAATGGTTGGTAGTTGTGAATGTCATTTGGTGATGGACTGTGATGCCTGTGTAATCCTAGAGAAAGGTGTCATCTTTGGAAGAGAAGTGCTTTTGTTGGAGATGGATCCAGGGCAGCACAACGTGGCTGTGTTTCTTCTCTGTCTAGCACATCAGTAGAGTTGTTTGCATGATGGAAGAGTGAGAGCTTACCATGCTGCTCCGGGGAATACTGACTGCTACTGGCAGCCAGATCAGGGCTGTGACTGACCACTGATGCCTTTCTGTAATTAATTGCTTAGGCCAGCGAGAGGAGGGCAGGAACTACCACATCCCGCACTTTGATTGGTATAAGTGGTTATGGATTCACGCCCAACAGGACAAGCAATTCATTAGCAAGAAAAACAGAATACTTGGACCTCTGGTTTTCAATTAAATGTATTTACACTGTGCTACTTGGCCCCAGATAAGTGTGCATTCTGGAGGCAGCATCATGAGTGTGTGGGTAGGTATCCCACTGCCTTCGCCTCTGCGTCCTTAGGATAAGTGGGGTGGTGGCTGTGCCATGGGATGGGTGCTGTGGGACCAGATGGTGCTGAGTGTTAGGGATATTTGATCCTTGCAGTATGAACATTTATATTATGCCATTCCTGGGGCTTCCGCTGTAAACAAAAATAGCTGAAAAACAGTCTGCTGTGCACTGTTAGGACAAAAGCTACAACGGGTGCTGTAATGGAGGAATTACTGCAGGTATTTGCATTCTGCAGAGGATTTTTCCATGAGGGCAGAAATGTGTTTCTTTTTAATCTGTTGCTCAGTTCACAGCTTTTGAGGCCCATAAAAATGAAGTGACTAAACAAACTGTGGCTGTTCTGCTACTGTGAGTGACTGGAGAGAAGGCTACAGGTTCTTTGGGTGACAGCTCCGGCTGGTAATTGGAGGGAAGTGCTCTAAGCCCCATGTCCAACACAGACACTATCTGCATGCTGCTGACAGTAATGAACAGGACGGATGGCTCGCCGTACTGCGGAGGAAATGCAAGCTCGTGCCTCATGTGCCCAAGGGCTCTGTTTCGAAGTCTCCTCTCCCGCCTCTGCAGTACGGTTTCAGCTCCCCCGCTTGTGGGTTCTTCCCCATTTTGAGCGGAGCTGGGCAGGATCCAGCGGCCCGGTGCCAGCAGAGGGAGCAGTCAGCACACGGGAGCGCAGACACCCGGGGACGGCTGCACCCGCAGCCCCCGGGCACCGCCACATGCTGTGGTGCTGCCAGGCTTGCACAAGGGCAAGACTTGCTAAGGTGCACCAGTACCTTCTCCTGTTCTTAGTAGGGTTCAAAAGTGGGAAAGGATGGGTAAGCAGGTTTGCGGCAACAGCAAAATCTGTATCTGTGCCTTGCAGCCTCTCGCCTCCCTTCCCTCGCCTCCGGTACAACGTCCCATCTCCAGAGCGGGCGTGAGGGTGTACTTCTTGGTGACAGAGCACCAGGACTTGTCATACTTATTTGTCCCACCAAAATAATTAGTGAGAGTGTAATGCTTTGTTGTCAGGGAGAGACTTGGTTTGGAAGAATGCTAGCCTGAATGGTTAAAACTTTGACAAAAATCAAACCCGCCGAATCGCTGTCCTTAAAATGGAGTGTTGGTTAATCTTAGTGCTGTGCAGCATTCTATCCTAGAATAAGATGTTGGTTTATATAGCAAAGTTAAGCAATAACTAAATGTAACTAACTCAAGCAATAATACCTAGAGTCAGTATTTTTTACTGGGGTGTCGCTGTTCCTCTGTAGCTCTGCTTCCCACCACTCCCACTGGGGACTGATGCTGAAAGAAGAGGAGGGGATCTTGCCAGCTGTATGGGAACAGTATCATCGCACCTTTTGAGACAGGTTTACCTGCACAGAGTTTTATCACAGAGTGGGGTCCACACATCAACTTGAACTTAACCATAGCAGAAAAAGAATGGAAAGAGAAGGAAAGGGGAAACTGCCCAGTGGCCAGCCAAGAAGTGAAGCAATAGACACCCCAGAATAGTGTCCTTTCCAGTGTCAGCAAGCAGTGAGGATAAGGAAAATGACTATAACTCTTCTTGTCAGGCTTTTTCCTCTGCTAACTCTGTGCTTGGCATTAGGACCCAGCCAAGGTCCCTCTTGGTTGTTCCTGTATATGATGCTGCCAGTGCTGACAGGGTAACATCTAATCAGTTGCAGGTGGTGCATGCCGCTCACTCCACTTTGTGCATGTTTATGGCTGGTAATGCTTGCGGGATATTTACATGACTGTCATCTACTTTTCTATTTGCTACCTCTTGGTTTTCCCCTAATGTAAACTGAAGTTACAAAACAGGCAGGAAATGCAGGGGGAAAAAAAGAGGGATTCTTACACTGTTAGCATTTGCTTTCCATGAAAACCTATTACAATACTGAGATTTGCAGGTGGAAGGCCATGAGAATAACAGTGCAAAGGCATCAGCATAGGAAGGAGAAGGGAAAAAGGCTGACACAGCAGCTCAGGTAGAAGGTTGCAGAGCTGCAAGTGAAAGGCTGGCTGCAGAACTGCACATAGAAGGCCCTTGGCGCTGCAAAGGTGAAGGCACTTGTGCACGTGTACATGTAGCAGTTGACGTGTCTGGCATTTGCTGTTCAGTGCTAAAAGAAGTTTTATACAATTAAATTGTGATCACAAGATTGGACTCAGAGGCCTACACATTAGAATTTCACAACCAAGGAGGCAGGAAAGTGCACACAGTTTCTGCATGGCATGGCTAAGCTCAAGCTCTGTGGTTAAGCTGAGTCTCTATGCAAGAAAGAAGAAGTGGGTTTTGTTACATTTCTTAAATGTGAACTGTAATTTTAAGCTTGTTTCCCTGTTCTTACTTTCCCTCATTGATAGGAACCACATGGCATGAGCATCAACTCTCAAAACATAACCTTTTCATCAATGGTTAAAGTTTTAGCAGGGGGTGGGATAACTACCATATCATTATCTTCAGTCGTATTCTTTGTCCTAATGGTGTGTGAGTATGTGTGAGATATGGTTCTGGGAGAATAAATAGCATAAAGCCAGTGTACAGAATTCTGGATTTTCTTCCTAGAAATATAATTCATACTCCATAAAAAATATTTTGTCCAGAAGGATGTTGTCAGCTATTTCTTTATAAGCTTACTATTTCTGCTAAAAATATTTAAATGTTATACAGGGGAATTTTGTGATCCAGACTTTACTGTAAAAGCAGAGTGCCCAAGGTCACATCTATTCACTGAAACTCAGGTCCCTCAAACTTCTAAGTTTACCAGGCCAAAAATGGAGGGAATAAAACAATAACGTGGTTGCAAAAAAAAAAAAAAAAAAAAAAGCTGGGAGGAAATAAACCCAGCTGGCTCACTTGTTTTTTTGCTTTGCCAGAGGAATAAATTCTGTGACGGTGACAGCTGAACATATCCTAAGTAAATAATGCCCCATCTTCATGTTTACTACCTTGGCTGCTGTTATTTTTTTTTCTTTGAAGAAAAGGAGAGCCCCCAAAGACATGACATATGAGACACTGTTGTCAGCCTGTTACAGGTGGGCAACTGCACCAAAGGCTGGAAACGGTCCCAGGATTTCTGTGGTGGAACCCGTGCATGAGCCCAGCTTTGTCATTGCAAAGCTCTTCCTCACCCGCCACCTTTTTGTGGTTGCACTGTGAGCTCTGTAAAGCGTCCTGTAAAAAAGCAGGTCTGCCCTCACAGACCAGCGTTAAGAGGGGAACAGAAATGGACACACTGTGGGTCTGCTACAGCCTTCATACGTCGCTTGTAGAAAGCTACCCCTTTTCTGAACCCAGGAACTCACAGCTAGCAATGCAAGGGGTTGAAGAGCACGACCCAGGTATGTTTTAAAGCCACTTTCTGCGTTGTAAAGCACAGTAGGGAATAACTTGAGGCCATAGGCTGAAGACCAAAGTGTCATGGTATCTTAGACATAGAAACAGCCCATTGTCCTTATCCTATATACAGAAATTGCACACTGTATGTTCGTACTAATGTCAGCCGAACCTCCATCCTATAATTAGCACATACTTATACTGCCAAGTCCCCTGCTTTCTTTCAAGTGGGTTTCTTGTTGAGCTGTTATTACACATTCTTACCATACTCATTATTCAGGCCTTTGTTTAAATTGCTCTGCTTTACCTGTGTATTTCTGTCATGCAACAGCTGACACTCGCCTGCTGTTGCCACAGATATGTCCTGTTCCACCAAAACCACGGGTGTCTCTACTATCATTATGGGTCTTCCCAAAGCAAATGGGAAGCTGCTATCAAGTTAAATAGGAAATGGAGAACTCCAGTCCCGTCCTTTTCTGTCTCAACCCTTTCTCGCAGACAGCTGCTCTGGGGAAGCTGTACAACGTATGCACTTCATCAAAGCTTTCTCTGACTCTGGTTTTTATTTTCCAGGTTGGTCTTTCTTTTGCCTGTAAGACGCTTATGTTATTCACCTAAAGCAGAAGTAATTTTCAATACAGAAAGAAGCTCATTCTTTAAATTTTGAAATCATTTTTGTAAGAGCTCTGTCTTCCAAGCAAACATTGAAGAAATCAGAAGCTTTTCTGTATTGCAGCAGTTCATATTCTGTCTGATTTACACACAGAGAGCACTGTCAAGCCCATTTGTCCTTCCACAAGAAAAAAGCGACTGAAACTGCTTCATTTGTGTAGTAGAAGTGTAATGAGCCCTGAACATGAGACTTCTTGGAATATCTGAAGCCATCTCAGACAAGAGGAGCCTGGAAAGGAAACTAAATTAAAATCCACAGGAATTTCATACAAAGCAGAGTTGTGTGGTGACAATTCTGAAAACGCGCAGACTGAATTCTCAAGGGTATATTTCAGGCCTCTGGTGAAGTAGCATAGGATTTTCAAAAGCACCTTGGGGGCTGATCTTCATATGCCTTTTTCTGTGTTACTACTAATTGTTAGCTGCAGTCTAGTAACAAAACTAACAAAGGAAGGACCAGCAGGAAGTTAGTTCAGCTCTGATATGCTTGGGTGTGAATGTGAAGTAGCTTCGTGATGACCACGATGACAGGATTTGTCTGCAGTGTTTCCTTCAGCATCATGCACATGTGAAGGAAGGGTGGCTGCCAAACATGACAGTTTGAGGTCTCGGCCAGGAGGAAACTAGCAGGTACCTCTGTCAGGTCGTTAACTGCCCCAGATGGTGCAAGAAGAAAATTTAGAGCTGACCCAAAGCCTGGGTGTTTTTCCTGGGCACTACCATCTCTCTGTAGGCTTTTGTAAGCTGTTATCTGTTTTGCATTTCATCAGTACACACTCTTATTCACTTTGATCTTAACTCTGACTTGAAGCTAGGCATTTTGCTTTTTTTTTTTTTTTTTAAAGTTGATGGCTAACTGCAATGCTAACAAATCCAGTCACTGTGAGTTGGGTGGTCTTTAGTGCTGGTACTCATTCCCCCGTGCTCCTTCAGGATGTCCAAAGGAAAATGCAAGTGCCCACATGTGTACCATAGGCTGGGTTGTGGATCTCCAAATGGAGTCTAGGAAGGGCAGAAGTCTTCTGTTAATCAGTGATTACTGGAAAAAGACAAAACCTTTGGAGTGCATTCTGATGGCTCTTCACATTGTCCCACGCTGCCTTCTACTTAGGAAACAAGCTCAGGACACTCCTTGTTGATCACCCTTTTTAATTCAGTCTGGTCTTTCCTACAGGACCAGAAAGACGTCTACTTGAGCTCTTGCATAATTCTGCTCTGCCCCGGTCAGGCAGAGCAGTGTTTGCAAAACCTAACCATAGCAATCTACTGCAGGCAGCTGGTGCAGAAGACCACTCTCCTCAAGCTTCCCTGTTCGAATCAGGCTCCTTGTGGGCTTGAGTCCCCTGTTATTGACCCAGAAGGGAGCATGCCTTCCTCTGTTGTGGATCCCTTTAGCTCTCTGTGCACTGGTTTCTGACCGGTGGAGCAGGGATGTAGGGTCAGCATTAAAGCAGCATTACAAGTGCTGAAGTACTGTCGAGCAGAGTGCAACCAGATGCTGTGGTGAAGGACTGGCAGAGCAGAAGGACCGGCAGAGCAGGAGGACCATGGTCTACCAAAGGTGAACTTGTTCTGAAATCATCTCCAGAAGTGACAGAAATCTTACAGCAACTTGCAGTGCCCCTACAAGTAATTTTTGGACTGGCAGGTAAGTGAAGGGTAAATTAACTGGCAGTGCTTTGATTTGAAATACCGTATTTAACTGCAGATATTCCAGGAATATAGATATGATGCTTCACAGACTCTGCTTTTAAGAACTTTCCTTACATACAGGGAAGGTGTGGGGGGGTGAGGGCAAAGTTGCCTGGTTGCTCTTCCTCTTTAAGGATCACTCTTAAGCTAATGGGTCATGTTGTGATGTTGCTTTGCCATGCTTGGTAAATGAACTGACCTTTCAAACATTAAATTTCCAATGTTTTCTATAGGAAACCTAAAAAAGACCCCAACAAACATCTTATTCACTGCTATATTCTGTTCTCTTTGTTAGCAGTTTTCCAAGGAACTTCCCAATAGCAGCATCCCTGTCCTGTCCCGTGCTTTACTCCCTGACAGTGCCAGACAGCCAGTGTCCGCAGAGGTGCTCTCAGCCCGCTTGATGGTTTTTATTCTGGTCCTGCCTGCACCCGTGTCGCTCTGTTACACTATTACTGAAAACACTGGGATAAAAAGCCCTCTGCACAGGCCATGAGAGAGGGAATCTGCCTTCTTACTCCCTCCCAGCGTCACGGGGGAGTGTTGTAATACCCCCCCTCCACTCGTCACACCGGTTGTCTGCAAGGCAGACCACTTGTCTTCCTGTGGTTGGGGAGGAAACTGCCACCCACTTTGCTGTCCTTGACTTCCAGTCCTCATGGCTGGGTGTCTGGAAGCTGTACCTGTCCAGCAGATCCGCCTCTCGCTCTGCCCTTCCAGAGCACGGATGTCCCACCAGGGAGCCCACCCGCTGTCCAACCCATCACTACTGACTTGCAGGCGCCTATCTCTCACCGAGCCCTTTCATCCAGAGAAGTGTGCGAGCAAAGGCTGAGCGGGTCTAACGCGTGTTTAGTCCTCCGAGAGGGGACTGCAGGAGCGCTCCAGACTGACACACGGACATTTGGGGTGGGAAGCTGGCTCCCCGGATTTTCCGTGCTTCTATCTTTGACTCGGCTGGAGGCAGTCCAGTGAAGATCCAGCTGCCTGCCTGCTGGAAGGCTGCCTGAAACAGGCTCCCCTCACAGTGGTACAGAGGAGGTGGTGCAGGACACCACCAGGTTCTGCCAGGCGTTGCAGCTCTTCTGAGACCTTCTGGGACCTCCCAGATACTACTCTTTCCACGCTTCAGCTGACTGATGGGGTCAAATCTTGCTTGGGTCACAGCAAATGCAGTCTAAAAGTGAAGACATTTCTTTTAACTCACACTGCTGTCTCAAGGGGCTGCCTTTTTCAGCAAGCTACTGGCTGTACAAGGACTTTTTCCTGACTCAAAAGTGGTTCTAGCTTAACTTCTTGCACTGCAGGAACTAGTTTGATTGGGCACACGTTCCTCTGAGGAACATACCTTTTGAAAACACAGCAGGGTATTCCTATTGTGCTAAGACACTGGTTCATGATCTGCATTTGGCTGATGCCAGCCGTGATCAGCAGGCGTCGGAGGAGACATGCCGATGGGAACCACTGGTGAAGTGATGCAAAAGCCTGGTGTGGCAGTGGCCTGATCCTGCCCCTCTTCCTGTGATGCAGCCAGTCCTGATTAAAACCTATGTGTGGTCAAAAGCATCATGCTTGGTCTTTCTCATCCTTCACTCTCATCCCAGCTGCTCTTGTGGTAGGTCCTTAGCATATGGCTGACCTTCTGCTAAAAACGGATGTATTTTCTGATTGCCCCTGTCTCCCTCCCAGCCTGCTCAGCACCTTCCCGAGCAGCTTCCCTGCTGCTGGGAGAGCTGGGGGATTTCACAGGGCTGCTGTTTCACCTTTGTCTTTCAGCTGGCCAAGCTTCTGGCACAGGGTCAGGCTCATGACCACTGGGGGGGACTGATGGAAAGCATATATGCCTGCTGGCACACCCTGCTCAACTGGGCAGGAGCGAGCAAGCATGGCCGGAGCACAGACAGTAGGGACGTGACTCATTCATTGCTTCCTTGCTGCCTGGGTCAAATGCAGGACAGAGTGGGACAGCAGAAACAAACCTCTCGGCACGACTCCCAGCTCACCTGCCAGTCCTGCACAAATGGGAAACAGGCCCTTGCCCACGCCACGGATGTGAGTTGGTACCCGTCTCTTCTCACAGAGGACCTCCCTGGGAAAAGCCAAGCTCCGCTACGTTACTGCTTGAAAGACATAGCGCTGGAGGGATGCTGGGGAAGCTGAGTGGGTTCATAACGAAGCCACGCGGTCACTCAGTGTCCATGTGTTTTCTGTGAGGTGGAGGCACCTCTGCTCTGATGTAGCTGTGACTCGCCGGGACTGTGGGACCTCTCTTCAAGGAGACAGGCAGGTGTTGCCAAACAGGAGGGCAGCGATTCCTTTCCCTCCTGTTTGGCAACTTGTACATCCTATTTCACAGCCTACTGGCCCAGCCAGTCTTTCCCTGCAGAAGACTCAGTTCTTGTGGGATCTGGGATACTTTTGCCTTTGCCCATTGTTTTTGGCCTGCTGGTGGCATTGGTGTTAATGGGATGGCGGGTAATCCGGCAGGCTGCCCAGTGGCTCAGGAGGGGAGAGCATGAGCATCCATCGCGCACCATGAGCAGTAGTTTTCCTGGCACTGGGGCCTGGAATGAGCAAATTCCTCCTTGTCACGCAACCCGATAGGGCTGATAAATGGTCATAGCATAAATGGGTAAACAGAGTTAGTGAGTTGCCCGAGGTTATAGAAGAAAGTCTATGTTAGGTCTGGGTTGAGGATGTGATACACCTTTTTCCTCAGCCCACCGCATCAATGACAGGATCCTGCTGTCTCAGCCAAGCATGCAGACCATCTATGAAGAGATGCTTAGCACCTCTGGCAGGCATCCGTGCCAACAGTCAGAGCTCTGCCTCGATGTGTTTTATACCAAGTAAGGAATAGGAGGAGAAACGCCACCTCACTATGGCAGTCCCTTGGCCGTGTAGCAACAGGGCAGTCTGTCCGTCCACCCACGCTGCAGCGGCCAGCACAGTCCTGTCAAGTCAACACCAGCAGCTCTCCTTCATGGAGAAAACCCTGCTTTCACAGGAACATGGGCACACACTGCTCGCTGCCCTTCCAGTGCAGTTACTAATACAGGAGCTAAAATGAGTCCATCTAAAATTGCAGTTCTTTGCTGAAGTGCTGGTGACATTACTAGGCTACCTGAGAGCTCTGGCAGCGCACATGATATGAATCTGAAACCTCTGAGGCAATTACAGCCCTGTGTACAATGCTGTGATGATAATAGGGCACAATAAGCCAAGCAACCACGTCAGAGGTTTGAGAAGTGTTTTCAAACCCTCTTTTAAGTTAATGAGTGCAGACACAGCACTGACCTGGGGCTGCTCCTAACAATGAAGAAGTGAAGGAGTAGAAGGAGGCGGGGGGAGAAGGTGGGAGGAGGGCAGGTTTGTAGGCTACTTTGTCCTGTTGCCACGGAAGAGCGTGAAAGAAAAAGAGAAAGGCAAAGAAAAAATGCAAAGGAGTCGGCAGAAAGGAAGGAGGAGTCAGAAATGAGAATGAAGAAGCCATGTAAGTTAAGGCAGGTAGTGGCTTTCAAACTGTGTCTTGCGGACCGCTTCCAAGTGCTCTGCAAAGTCAACTGCAAAAAGCAAGTTCATGTGCAATTCACCAGTTTACACAGAAGTTTTGGACAGCAGAGTGAGCTCCTCCGCCGCAGAAAGGACACAATCAACAAGACTGAAGGCTGTCAGTGAAGAGCAAGCCCTTTACGTTGCCTGACTGCACATGACGTGCCTGGTTTTAAGGCCTCCAGAAATGCAGAGTATTCGTTAAAAGTCAGTTCTCCTCTTCAGAAATTCCTTATTGACATCATTTGTGAAAATGAACTATTTGGTCTCGAGAAGAGAGCTCAGCAGCTCCACTTTGGAGGCAAAGAGAGCACTGGTTTGAACCGTACAACCCATGCAGCCTCTGCCCAGGATGTGTCTTTGGTGGCCCAAGGAGTGCTGCGGGGGCATATGCTTGAAAAGCAGCCCAACCCAGCCCCCGGGAGGCTGTGGACACAGCAGAGTCTGGGGAAGTGGTGGTCTTGTCCTCAGTGTTGCCAGTGCTTTGACTCCAGGTCCCCGAACTAAAAGTGAGAAGATGTGGGAGCAGGGTGCCATGTGTTTGATCATCACGGATGGAGGCAGACTCTCCCTTTGCTCCCTGCAGTAATTACGTCTTCCATTTAGGGTTCTCCGTCTTTAGGAGTCTAACACTGAACCCTTAATTTTAAAGTATTAAAGACCTCTGCTGAGTTGCAGTGACATGACAGTGACGACTTACCGAAAATAACAAGAGCAGAAGGGATGGCAATCTTCCCCAGGCAAGGCTAACGCTGCTACCAAATTCCCCTGCTGCATCACAGGCAAACCCGGAAAGAGCATTGCTTTTGGCACAAATACACTTCCAGATTGCCTCCATTATACTCTTGCGTAAGCATTGTTGCCATCATAGCTAGCAGCATGTGTTAGCCCATTCAAGTTTTGCAAATGTTGGCATAAGGAAGATGAGGAAAGGAAACCTCTGGGGCATGAAGCAGCCGGCGCGGAAGGCTGATACTCTCCCAGCAGCAGCAGCCAGGCCTGTCTCCTTCTGGAGTGATGCAACAAGGCAGGGAAAAACGCCCAACTGAGGAGGTGAGCAGAGTTTGCTTTGGCATGTGCCTTGCTTATTGTGGGAGAACCAACCAACACCCAGAGAAAAAGCTGCAGGCACACGGTGAGCCCTCCCCTGATTAACCGCAAAAAAATCCTGTACGAGTAATGTTGCTGTTGAGGTCTGTAGCTGCAGAAAAAACGAGAAAGTTGCAGTTTTTACAACAGGTAAATTGCAATTTTTATTGCCATATACACCGACCTATGAGGGGTGCACACATATGCGTGCGAACGTATATACCCCACACGAAATGAACGCAGGGTGCTGTACCTACGATCTCACGCAAAAAAGTGAAATTGACGGTAGACTGTGCCCCTCTGCATCCGCCCGGAGCAACCGAGGAGCAGTGGTTTGGACGCGGCCACTCCGAGTCACTCGGCCGGTGTCACCCCGGCAGATCTCCGTGGGAATAACTCGAGTCACATTCTTTTCTGTCAGCCGAGCGTGCGCTCCTCGGTATCAGCGAGACAGCCCCGGTCTCAGGTGCGTTTCTCTCCTCCTCCTTCCAGGCAAACCCTCCCGCCCGTGGCAAGGCGGACAGGCCGACCCTATTCGCCCGGACCCACGCAGAGGTGCGCGCCGATCACGCCCCCCCCCCCCCCCGGTTTTTTTTTTCCTGCCTTGTCCCGTCCCGCGTGTCCCCCCCCCGGCCCGTCCAGCCTGCAGCCGCACTCCCCTCCCCGGCGGCCCGCCCCGGCGGCAGCGGCGGGGGGGGGTGGTGGTGGTGGTGTGGGGGGGGGGCCGGTGTGCGGGGCGGCGTGCGCGGGTGTGCCATTGCACACTTCCTGCGGTGAGTGTGACCAGGCGCCGGTTTCCGGTAGCTGACAGGAGCCGGAGGCCGTCGCTGCCTTCTCCGGCGCGGAGTGCCAGCGCGCAGGGCAGCGCACACGCACACACACACACACACAGACACGGGGGGGGGGGGAGCGGGGGGGCGGAGGAGGAGGAGGAGGAAGAGGGCGGAGGGACCAGAGCAGCACCCCCTCCCCAGCCCCCGAGCAATATCACAGTAATCCCCCCCCCCCCCCCCCATGCAATACAGGCGATATTGCACAGCCTCCCCGCCCCACGCTCCCGCGGACAGGCACCTGCAGGTACGTGACCCGCCCGGCTGCACCGTGTGTGTGTGTGTGCACGCGTGTGCGCGCGTGTGCGCGTGCCTGCGTGTGCGTGTGTGTGCGTGTGTGTGCGTGTGCGCGCATCCAGCGCTGCCCGCCGGGGGGGGCGGGCGATACTCCCCGTCCCTCTCTTTGTGCGCAGCGGAGGGCTCTCCGGGAAGGCTCGCCGGGCCGATACACAGCCCCCCCCCGACCCCCCACCCCACCTTTCCGCGGGGCAGTGTGCAGGGGAGGGGGTAGGTGTGCACCCCCGTGCAACGGGGAGGGGGAAGGGGGGGCGGGAGTGCCGAGGGGGTCGGGGTTTGGCACAACATAGAGCCCGGGGTGGCCCCCCCACCCCCCGTTGCATCCTCTTGCCAAAAGAAAAGCGACCCTTCCTGTACCGAGTGTACCCCCCTCCCCCCCGCAATGGGCTGAAATAGAGCTGGGAGGGGGCAGCCGGGGAGGGCTGTGTTTTGGGGACCCGGGGGTCTGGCAGCTGCACCGAGCGGGGGCCAGAGGGGCAGTGCCTGGCGGTGTGCTTTGCCCCCCCCTCCCGCCCGCCCTGAGGGGTTCAGCCCCCCGCCCCCTCCCGCAGGAGGGCAGGGGAAGGCCGGGGGTCCCTGTCGCCCCCAGCCCGAGCAGGCAGGGGGTGCGTGCTGGGAAAGGCAGCCCCTCGCAAACTTGGCTTGTCACGGAGACGAGGCAGGAGCAATAAGGGAAGCCAGAAAACTGTGAAACAAGCTTGGAAAAGATGGTTAAGTGCAAAGGACAAGAGTGAAAACGGTGGAGAGATATATTGAGCCTTCCGCAATTTAATTCCGGCTGTCAGAAAGAGAGCCGCTTTCCAGCCAAAGGAATAACTATGACACATACGTTAAAACTCACCTTCCATCTACAGTGTTAATGGTTATAAATATCCCCTGAACGCAGCTGGTTATTCAGTAGTACTAGATCTAGAGTAAAGCTGTTTCCATTCGAGTGAATGAAGATCTGTTATAGAAACAAAACAATACACCGGGTAAAAATGAGGTCCTCGCATATGCCTGGCTTTCAACATTTGAATTGTTAATCCGTGAAGTTTGCTTTTGCCTGCCTTCTCCGCCATTCCCCCGCTATCCTTCTCAGAAATACAACCTCTGCAAGTAGTGCTGCAACGCTAAAACTGCAATAGGTGCTAAAGCTTGACTGTGAACTGCCGGGGACGGTAATGTTTTTCCTTTTTTCTGTTGATTTGAAGAGAAATGGGACCAAGCTCTTAGCGTGCTTGTTAGCAGCAGTGACAATTTGCATAAATCCAATGATTACATCCCTTTGCTGCATTCTGGATGACAACTTTTCAGGTCAGGGACTCGGTTTGTTTTTCTTAACTTTTTTCTTCTTTAAACAGAGTAACCCCCAAAAGTCTTTTCAGGTGAGGAGTGGCCAGTTCCTGTTCCCCCCTCCACGGCTGCCTCTGTTCCCCTCCATGTAATTCAGAGCTCAGACCGACAGGACTGTACTCGTGTGGTACTGCAATTAACCTAATAACCCCAGCCTGCACCACGCTGGGGCTGCACACCTGCCCCACAGCACATGTGCATCGGTTCATACTGCTTCCAACTGACTGGCGTTACCAGGAGCTGAGTAAAATTGCCTTGGGGGCCTGATCTGCCAGTTGTCTCAGGCTGATTTTTCAAACGTCATTTCGGGCTTGGCTAAACCTATTTTTGCTGGCTTCTAAAGCCACATAAAAGTCAAAGTTGGAAGTCGTGCGGTTCATGCACTCACCTGCCGTCCTGTGCTGAGCCTGGCACAAGACCTGGCTAAGTGATACCTGCACCCCCTCTTCTCCCTCCGCCTCTGGCTTTCAGCAGAAAGCTATTTTTCAACATTCTGCTCAAGTTCATCAGCTCTTTGAAGTGCTTTATAGGTAAACTAACAAGCCAACCTGATAGTTGAAAAACCTTGCACGCAAATGAATAATAAAGAGGTAAGAACTGGCAAAAAGATACTGTGTGAACTAAGTATTAACAGGAGGTGTTCAGGGGATAATAGGTGATCTTACATGCAGTGTAAAGCTTGTTGTGAGAGAGATATGCAGAGGAGTTACTCTTTCTGGTGTTGCCAGTAACTCATCTCAAGAGTGTAACACAGGTCTTCTTTGTGTTCCACTAAAATAGCTAGGTTTCCAGGGGCTAACCCAAAACTTGTGGAAGAACTGTAACAGCTCAAGTACTTCTCTAGCCATTGTGAGCAAGCTGGTGTTTTGTTTTGTTTTGTTTTGTTTTTTAAGCAAATATATATTGATGTTCCTTCTGTACTGATACACCTGTGCACTGGTAGTCTCTGTATTACACCAGAAAGTTTCCTACAGCTGAACTTACTGAAAGTTTCAAAAGCACAGCACAATTCTGTTTCATACATGCAATGATAACGGGTTTATAGTCACTGAGTTCCCAGAGCGGTAGCAGTTCGCTTCGTCGGCAGTTCACACCTGGCAGTCACCAGGTCCACCTTCGTTACGTGGCCACCGAACCTCGCCTTGGTGCCCATTCGACCGGGCTGTCGCGTGTCCACCCACTCCAGCTCAGCGGAGGCTCTCGGAGTTTCAGCAGTGCCGTCTTTCAGTATTTCCAGTCTCCCAACCTTGTGCGTCTCTGCCTCCCTTCCCTGTTAGTTATAAAATGCAGACAGAAGAGGTCTGAAGGTCTTAAGTGTGGGCAGCCCTGTAATCCCACCCAGCCTTGGCACTCATTTCCACAGTGCCACTGTTGTTCCACGTCTGGGAGTGATAACCCATTCATGCAGAGCTCACAGAGGTGGTGTGAAAATTAACTACTGTTTGTAAGGCACTTCACAGAAACGTATATGGCAATTAGTCCTCTCAAGGATTGTTATGCATCTGGTAATTGAAGTGTGGCTAGCTGAACATAAGGCTCTGCTTTCAAAGGTTATTGCTGCACACCTTTCTGCAAAGTAAAATGGGGTGAGAGGAAGGTTAGTGACTTAAAGTAGTGCAAATTTTTATCAGCTTTTCTGGTTCCTTTTCTGTGAAAAGTACTCAAAAAGGAGTGTTAGTTTGAGTCAAATGTTCCTGTGATGGATCTGCATAACAGCTCAAAGGAACTTAAAAAGACTTATACCTTACTACTATTAACAACGAAGAAAGACCCGTGGAGCACGACTGCTTCATCTTCAGCTACTTGACCTTGGCTCAGATCTGTTGATTTATGAACTTTATTTACTGGCAGTGTTGGTGAATTCTCTTGCAAGACAGAAATTACAGCATGCCAGCCCTCTCGTTTCCGTGGTAACGAGTACAGCACACAGATTCCCTAATGAGACCTTTGGCTGGCCACTGATTGTCTGTGTTTTTCTGGTTTGGTAATTCTGGGCCCTGAAGTAAATAAAAGGTCTTGTTCATATGACTGTCTGAACTCAAGCAGTCAAAATGGAAACAGAAATAAAAGAACAGATGCCTTCAGCAGAGTGAGAATGTATTGTAATTTAGCCTCAGTCATACATACATGGATGGGATATAAGCAGATAACTTTCAGTATTGTGTTTTCTTCTGAGAAGGGTATGGTGAAAAGGACCCATCACAGGTCTTGGTTTAGTTTGAGCTTTGTGTACCTCTTCTGTGGCTGACTGATACATGTGCAAAGAAGTAAGTTATTTTGCATCATCTGGGGGCTATTCTCAATTAGAGGTGTTTTCCGCATTTTCTGGTCTGCCAGTTTTTATCACAGTCCTTGTATTGCTGGAGAGTTCCTTTATATTGCTCCATTCCCTTTTCTTACTTACTCTTTAGCAACAGGAAGGGTCTGAAAACTTTTGCTCACTTGACTGATGTTAGCTCAGAGACATCACATGAGTCCTGTTGGACCCAGGCATCCTAGGGTTTTAGTCCTGCGAAAAGTTACAGGAACAAAAGTTTTCCTGTAAGTGCAAAATCACAGGATTAGTTTAATGGTGTTCACAGAGTGAGCACTGTGACCTTCTGCAATTTCTTATTTCCACTGCAAGTGTTCACAGTAATTATTTTCTAAAACCAGTCATTGTACCTGAAATATTTTACTTAAATGGTTTTTAAATAATACCTAAGATAACTGGAAGAGGTAAGGGGAAGGAAGAGATGCCTCTCCCTTCTTCTCTCCAGCTTTGTTTATTTCATTAATTTTCCCACCCTTTTTTGTGCGGTCTGCCCTACTACTTTCCTTTGTGATCTTCAGTAAAGGGAGTGTCTTTGGTGAGTGTGGACAATCGGGCAAAACCCCCCTCCAAAATGTTTTTTAAAAATATATAGCAGTGGGCAAACATCCAGACGCCCATGTTGCTTAGCTTTGGCAACTGGACTAGATGAGAAGTAGTTTTCTTTTCTTGAATCACCAACACTATAGTTTGAAAGCTTTATTGATTAGTCCCTTCACCTATGAACGGCTGCATCTTGATGAAAGAGATAGACCAGAAAGGTATCCATGATATAATTATCCTCTGTAGCATTTTTATTCAAAGTATGTGTAAAGCTGGCAACAACTGAATTTAGTAATTTCAAATTTCAGTGGCTATCCTGTCATGGGTTAAGGCTGGAGGAAAGAAGAACCACTGATGGTCTCGTAGTTTGCACTGAAATTCTTTTTTGCCCTGCCAGAAGCAGCCTCTAAATGACCTGTGGTACTTCGCTGCCTATTAACCCATCCTGCCTTGGAGATTGCTGATTGGTGTGGCAAACAGAATAAAACTAACTAGAACAAGTGGCGGGTTGGAAATCTGTCTTCACGGGAAAGTTCCAGTGGAAAGCTGTGAAATGGCTAACAGCCAGACACCACGCTGTGTTTGGGCTCCTGATCGCTGATCGTCATCTCTAGTTTTCGAGTAGCAGCATTTTAAAGCAGTGTTTTCCCCTGTGTGGAGGTGTGCTGGCCTGCGAACAAGGGAGCTGCAGTTGTTAAAAGCTGTTGTTGGGTTCTGCTGTTTTGGCTGCCAGTGTCAAATGCCGTCCCCTGCCCCTGCACATACCCCCCAACAAAAAAGCAGAGTTTCTAATATGCCTCTGCTGAACCCAGCCATTTATTTTGTGGGCGTAAATTTCCACACTGTCAAGGGCTGTGGTTTACAAGCTGTTTTTGGTAATCACTTAACAGTTTGCCCAGTAGTGACCCAAAATAACTGCTTTTATAATTATGTGAAGGTGTATCATATATAAATATGAATAATGTGCAAAGATACAGTTACACTTATTTATAAATATATATGTAATGTACTTATATAATATTTGTACTACATATAGATAATAGAACTTATGTTGATATTGTGTTATTATGCATTCTATATTATTTAATATATTATAAGGTAATATATTAATATGGTATATATGTTGTTTATTATTACACATTATTATTATTATTATACATATTCTAGTCTATTCTGCAGTCAGATGAGAGAGAAAAGATAGGTCTCACAGAGAAGGTACCTGACTTACGGGGTGAGGGAGCTGTGGTTCTGCTGGGATCCGTCCTGCTCCCGCTCCTGTCCAGTGCTTTCCCAAATGATACAGTGGAAGGAATAATGCACTTGCCTCCGTATTGCACCTGCGCGGAGCACGGGGCCGGAAGGAGCCACAAAGACGTGGGAGCACAGAATCAGATTTCAAAATCATCTCAACAGGTTGGAGATCTGGGCTGGAGACGACAGGGTGTGAGGTGTAACACAGGGTTCTGCTCTGTGGTAGGATTAGGGAAATGCTGAAATTACAAGCTGGGTAGCAATTTAATGGCCAAATTATTTTTTTTTAGCAAAAAAAAAAATGCTCTGCAAAGGGGAAGGGAGTAACTTTGCTCTGTGGCAAAGGTAGGTAGGACAAGAAACAATAATTTTTGGTAGGAGGGAAAGTCAGGGCTAGGCATCAGAATGTGCTGTCTAAGAAGGCTCATGAAGCTCTGGGATAACCTGTGAGGATGCTGCCGTGGGAAGTCCTCACAACCAGGTTAAATGAGTGTCTGTCAGCAGGGAGAGAGGAACTGTGAGTCTGCTGAGGAGGAGCCCCAATTTGTAGTGATTTTTCTTTCATGATTAAACCCCTTGCCTGTAGGAAGTTTTTCTCTAGAACAAGAGTATAATGGTCATTTCCCAACAGGGCTGAAGAAAGACAACCAGAAACTCAATTTTTTTAATAGGAAAGGGGTGGTGGTGGTAGAGGAAGGGTGCCTATCTGAAGTGGTAAGTGACTGCAAAGCACAACCTCATAACGTAGAGCATCGTGACCTGGTGTGAAGTGTGAACAGGTGCACGGAGGGATGTCAGTGGCATGAAGAGGAGAACGCTGTGGGGAGATGGAAACGCATTTCAATTGGCGTATCTTCAGCTTTGTTCTTGTCACAGTACCGATATCTCCCTAGAAGTAGTCCTGGTGCAGGAAAGCGCTTGAACAGTTAGAAACCTCCTCCCTTTTTTGAACAGCATGCTAGTACAGTGTTTACACCTGAGCGGGGCTACAGTCAGGTGCTTCCGTGCGGTTGTGCACAGCGAGTTTCCAGAATGACAGCTGACATTAGGGAAAAATGAGCTTTTGGTATGCACTTGGCATTGCTGTGTTTTCTTAACTTCTCTGTTTGTCTCCTCTCCTTCAACCTGAAGCTGCGGACCGTAATTTCTATAATTCTTGTGTCTCTGCAGTCTCAGTAAAGAAGGGAGAGGATTTATTTATGTTCTTTGCTAAGTGTTTTCCTGAAGCTGTAGAGAAAACCCTTGTCGCCCCGTGATAGTTTGCAAAATCCACTGCAACACACCATAAGGAGCCAGCATATTTTAGCTGGTAGCAATCCAAATGTCATAGCTTAGAATTTGCAAAAGCTTGCAGGATGGAACAAAATTAATGAACTATTCTCAAAATGTAGAAGCTGACACTTTTTTTTAATCTGTGAGATTTTGATCCTTACCATTGAGCAAGTTTTGCACAGAAGATGTCGATGTACTCATTCAGTGAACATTTTCTGTTCTCCATCCTGTGCGTTGTCCCCCTACAGCAGTCCATAGTCATGCCAGGTCATGCTATGCTACACTGTGAGGTTAAATATCTACTCAGATTTTATTGTAACTGGAAGCTTTTTATAGTCTTCTTTTTTTGTGTTTAACTAGGAAAATGAGTATTTCATGTCTGAAATTTAGATTTCATACTGGGTTTTTTTTTAAGCTCTGTTAGGGGAAAAATCATGTCTGGCTTTTTTTTTTTTTTTTCTTTCTTTTTTAGTTAAAGTATATTTTAACCTTAGTATCTGTAACTAAAAAATCAAGGGTGCCTTTTAAAAAACTGAGCTCTCACAGGCTCAGCATTAAATTTTTTGCACCCAAGAGGCAAATGTTTATTGTGCAACCAGTAAACTGCAATTGAAACTGTTCTGTAAAGTGCTTGGCATGGTCTGTGCCAGATGTATGAATCCTAGTAATTTTAGCAGACTTGATGAGTGTTGATGACTTAATTTTAAACCATTCAGGTTTAACATTTCCATCTCTGATTTTCAAAAACACAGATAACTGTTGAGGAACTAAACCAGTTAAAAGGAAGTGTTGTCTTTATATGGAATGAATATTAAATACCTACCAGCAGGTTGATAATTTCCAAATTTTCTAGATTTCAAGTTACATTTCAATGTAGATTCTCCTTACAGTTTTAAAACTTGTGCCCCCAAGTCAAGACATGCAAAAAACCCTCATGCAAATAACTTTTGTCAAAAACCTCTTTCAGTTAAATCCTGTTTTCTCTACACAGCTTCACTTCATAGCAGGATATAGCTAAGAACCCTGTAATGGCTCATTTCACTGATCTGAATATTCTGAATTAAACAAGCAATGCAGGACTCCACCCACTTTGTCTGACCTGGTGCCTGGCATCAGCCTAAAAATTGGGCACAGTGCTGTTTGCTGAATAGGCAGTGTGATTTGATTGAAATACTGGTGACTGATAAAGAATTTTTGTCTGAGGAGAGCTGGGTCAGACATTTAGATTTTACAAATCTGTCTTGATTAGAGGGAGAGAAGATAGCTATTGTGGGGGTGAGTGAAGAAAGCCAGAAAATTATATATGCAATATATATAAATCCACAGTATGTAGATTTTTTTTTCCCTTGTCTTACCCTGGTCACGGTTACTTGCTTACCGTAAATACCCTAAGGTCTCAGTCTTATAACATATTAGACATTATGGTGCAATCCAGCAAAACACAGGTGAGTGATCCTCCCAGAAACAGAAGCACTAGTCAGTTAATGCTTGCAAATTTTAGTAGATCATTAAGTTCCATGTATTTTTTTTTCCTGTATTTTTGCCCAAATTGTCTGTGAATATGTTTTTCTTTCAGCTAGCTTTTTTGGCTGGTTAGATAATCTATTCTGAAATAATGAGACTGATTTCAGTATGGAAATGTACAGCAGCCCTTCTTAGTAATGCATTCACATGCATGAAAAAAACAGGCCGTCTGGCAGAGAGAAAAAATTAAACATTTGTAAATTTGGATTTACAATTTCTTTTGGATTGCAAGAGAATACATTATACTGAGCATCATAAATAAGTTGTGTTTTGGAACAGCTCTGCAAGATAGAGGAGCATTACTGGAATAAAGCATCAGGCAATTTATATGGAGGGTGGTTATCCACCCAGCCCTTTATTTGCAAGAAACATTCCACACTTTAATTGAGCTCTCTTCAATATGCTGCATCTGCTTTAATGCACTGTGTTTGCTGTATGCATTTGAACAGTCTCATAAGGATGGTTAAAATTTGCTTTGGTCTAGCCAGGAGTCAAGGAGAAATAGCGGCTTGGAGCCATATAGCAAAGATATGCACTATTAACCATTGCAATTTAATTTTTTGCATGTGTGTGTTAACATTCAATACTTTCCCGTTGGATAGTTAACGCTGTAAAGCTAAGTGACCTCTTTCCAGTCAGGCATCTCTAAAACTGTCTTCACCTCTGCTGACCTCCTAGATACTGATTAAACTGTTCAGCTGTGTTTGATTAGCTTAGTTTACAGACCATTTAACCGGTGCAAAAGTATTTACATCGGATAATACTGTGAAGATTAAGATGGGGGAAGTAAAAACCTGGAACCACTTCAGCAGGTTTTATGAAACAACGAGGTATGAATCCAGCATGTGTATGTGTACTTTAAAATCTCAGGGCTTGCCCTTTGGGCTCAGTGATTTATTTTTCTTGTGGAGGAGAAGTCACTCTTTCTCCTTCAGTGGAAGATGATGATTTTCCTCATTGCAGCAGTTGCTCTTGTGGCCCTACCCTGATGTTGGGGCCCTGCCCATGGCTGAGAGATTCACACTGGGCATGAGGAATATGCTTTTTAACAGGATGAGAGCAGAGCAGATTGCTCTGTGTTCTACTTCAATAGTACTGATGCACTACCACTGCCCTAGCACAATTAAAAAGCGCAAAGCCTGAGTGAACATATCTAGACCCAGCTGTTTGGTGTCTTTCCTTGGCTGCCTCCACCTGGCAAATTCCACTACTTGCCTACGCTGTACAGTGTTGGGAGACAGGTTTTCTTGTCCCCACTGGCACAGCTGGGGTAAATTTGTAATACATAATCTCCATTCTTTTCATCAAATGCCCCTTTTTCCGCTGCTGATGGCCACTGGGCAGTGATCTTCATTCACATGTTCCAAGGGAGTTGACAGTCTCTTTTCCTCTCTTGGATTTTTTTGGCAGACTGTAGCTTTTCAGAAGAAACTGGGATGGCCAGTGCATATTCCCTTTCCTGCTCCAGGTCATTCATCAGGAGGGACTTCATAGTGCCTCTCGGTGAGGAGATGGAGGAGCATCTGCGTGTGGCTTTTGAGACTCCCCTGTGGAGGAGGGACCTGGAGTCTTTGCTCAAGTGCAGTTTTGCCCTGACCCCCACAGATGTCATTGTCAGGGTCTTGGGACTGGGTTGGCAAGTCAGTAGGAAGGCTTGAAGGACACACCTGGTTGCCTTGTCGGTGCTGTACAAATCTTCCTGTCAAATTAAGGCAGCCTTTGGTAGCCTTGGGGAGGGCAATAAGTGGGGACATCCTCGCTGCTCAGAGGGACCAGGGCTTTTGTGTGGATGAACCTACTATTCCTCTGGGTTTTGTGGGGGGTGTCCATCTTGCAGAGTGCGCAGTTTGGAGGTGTGGTGAGTTTTCTGCAGTCTTGCATGGGCTTTTTGTCCAGGGCTGATATCCCAGGAAATATGCTTCTGGGGCTGGGTTAAGCAGAGGTCTGCAGCGCTGCCTGGTGTAAAAGCCTCCTCCCAGCCAGCCGGCGACTGGGACAGTTGGACCCAGGCCCCCATCACTTAATGCCAGAGCCCTCTGCCAGCGAGGTCCTTCTCATGCAGTGGGAAAGTCTGCTGTTGCCATTTCATACCGCTTTTACATGAATTAATACCTGCTCTCTAAGGCATGAGGTATCTTGTTGAAGCTTTATTGAAGGTCAAGTAAATTAAGTTGTATAGGTCATTTTCATCTGCTTCATTCACCTTTCCTCTCTATTTAATGACTGCTTTGAAAGACACTCACAGCCGTCAGGGGTCTAGCAGTTTTCCCTCATGACTGTTTTACAAGAGCGATCCTATCTGGTAGCATTTAAGTGCTGCACTACTTTTAATCATGCTCTGCCTGTGCAAGATACTTTCTCAAAAATAATAGAAGTGTATCACTTCTGCTGTATTTGTAATTATACTGTAAGAAAATCAGAAGGATATAGAAGTAAAACTTCTGCTGATATGACATGCTATTTGAGAAACAATGGCTTGGTTTTGTTGTGTGGGGGGTTTTTTTGCTGGTTTCAGGGGGCTGCCAGAAGAAGACAGCATTACAATTTTTCACATGGTTTGACCCATTAGATTGTTTGGTAGAAGGTATTTGAGTAGGCAGCAAATTGAATTGCTTTTACATTTTCAAGACACTTAAGATAGAAAATAGAAAAGACAGCACTAGATAAACATGCTGCATATATAATAATATTACTGCCAAGGAAATTTAATTCAGTCTTCAGTGATGGGTTTGGGCAGATGTGTTGCATTCAGCTAGAGATAAGGTAATGCATGCAGTGCAGTCTCAAGTAAGTAGGAACAGAATGAAACTGATATTTTGCATTAGTTGTGTATTATTTATTGTATCTGATAGAAGTGTACAGCAGACACCTGATACTACCACCATCTGCCTGGTATCAGATACCATGTCTGCATGTGGAAGGCGTAAGCTGGTGCTGTCTGGACTTTCTGTACAAGAGTTGCCTCAGAAAAGCTTTTATTTTATGAACAACTACTTTGCTAGTGCTTTTCTGGGTAATTTGCTTCCTTTGCTAAGGCTGTAGTTCGGTCATTAAAAAATCAAGATTTGCATTAGTAGTTGCCTGTTAGTGTGCAGTGGTCCCAGTGTTTTAACTCAAGACAGTGAAAAGCAGCAGTTGTGATCAACTGTTGTAAGAAACCGATATTCCTGTGCTCTGAGGGTAGGAGACTGCAGGCAGACAGTTTGGGGATGGTTCAGTATCAGAATATACTGTGAAGGGGAAGAAAGTCTCAAGTTTTGAGAAGGCACTTTGCCTGAGTGCTCTGAAGAGACAGATGTCAGTAATATCCTTAGATGGGGAATGAGAGAAGGAAGAAAACAACACAAGAAATGCAGGGAGATCTCCAGCTGTTGAAGTAGGAAATAAACTGATGAAAGAAACTACCTGGTGCACCAGATAACCTGATGGTTACATTCCTCGGTGCTGTTCAGGTGGGACATGAGGTAGGACTCTCACCTTGAGTTTGCCTCAAAAGCCACATAACTGAGAACAGCTGCTTCCAGAAAGAACTTACCGTATTTTGGCATAAATATCTCAAGGGAAAACCAAGTTTTGAATCAGATTCACTAGGTAGGAGACTACAGTTCCCTCTGAAATGGTGCAGTCAGCAATAGTCTGCCTTCATCCTGTCTGCTCTCAATCCAGCTGCTCCTGAAGACCTCAAGGAGGGCCACTTGGGCTGTCCACAGCATGCTACCCTTTCCACTAGAGAAATGTGCCTCCCATTTTACAGAAGGAGAAACTGAGTCAGGGAGACCTGGGCTAAAGGGTATTTTGTTGCTAAAGTGCATCATGTGCAGTCAGAGACCACTGAGCTCCTGACTGTGCTCCAGGACGAGAAACACCTCTGGGGCGATGAGCCAGGGTTGACTTGCTCTTCCCAAGGGTGCTGACAGCTGCAGTGATTTTCCTTCCTGCCTGCGAAGGGATGAGCTCGAGGATGAAAGAAGGACGTCGCAGTGTTGGGCTCAAGCTGTGCAATCCTGCTGCGTGGCCCGGAGTTTGGAAAGGTTTCTGTTTGAACAGACCACCTTCCCCAAGGCTGGATGCAAGAACAAGACCTCCGTTTCTTAGGGTTTTTTCCTAATCATATGGCTGGATTTTCAGCTAGCACAGCAGTGTCAGGTTTATAATTAAAGCAAACCAGCCTGTTCGCTGCTGCCACCCCATCGCTCCAAAATCAGAGTTGTTTCCAGAGCGCAAAACCAGTGATCCTATCCCTGAGGAAGGGGGACTGCGGGTCAGGTGGTCTAACAGGTCAGAGGGGCACAAAATGGGGAGAATAACCTCTACCCTCTCACCTGCACCACCGAGAACAGTTAGGTCCTTCCCCAAAGTCATGTGAAAATTACTTCTTTTGAGGGGTAAGTGTGTGCAAGAGGCTCAGTCAGCTACAGAGGTGGGCAACAATAATGAGCAATGTGTTTTGGTAAATGCATGGCTCCCCTGAGGGGTGTCATGTGCTGCAGCCCTGATGACACCTGCACATCTCCAGGTGGAGGGGAAAAGCGCTCAAGAAAAAAGGTTCAGGAATGGTTTGTGATCTTAACGAGCGCCTGAGCCACCATGGTTGGCTGCCAGGTGATGCCCAAGGTCAGGAGCAGGATGAGCTCCACTGGGTTGATGCTGCTGAGCTGTGTTGTGGAGGACACACATGCAATAACAAGGGATAAAGGAGGGAAGACATGAATGAACAGTTGCAAACCAACCTGCACCTGGACAGCTCCATGAGCTGTCCTGGCAGTTTAGCAGTAACCTGCTCCTGTTGCTTTCTTGGCTCTCACATCAGCAAGGGCTGGGAGTGTGGTAGAAGCGAGACACAAAATACCTTTCCCCACAGACAGGGTCAAAACAATAGGTTTTTCTGGTAAGGAGGGAACAATATTCAACAGTGTCTTTTGGGGATGATACCTTAGCCAGTGATACCTTGAGGGGAAAGGGACTACAGCTACGCAGCAAAAAGACAAAACATGGGGAATGGAAGAGCTTTCTGGTGCTGCCTGATGCTCATCAGGAAATGCAGCTTGCTGTGTGTGGTGCATGTGCACCTCGTGCGCTCCACTGCACCTGCAGCAGGCAAGCCACCAGGCTTGCCTGTGCAAAGCAATATGCCTGCATTTTGCTGACAGAAAGGGAAAGTTTTGTTGCTCTTCCTTATGGGATGCATTTGCTTGTTATGCTAGGGGAGCACAGAGTAACCTGGGCAGACAGACAGAATGACTGTGCATACCCTGGGGCAAGACACAGTGTTTGTTCTGACAAAATCCTGTTTTATTCTGGCTTGTTTTGTGTTCATAAAGGCCTCTGCAGTGCATGCTGGAGATTGAGTGGGCTGGGAGTGGGAAGTTGCAGTCTGCTGGGGAGAGCAGTTTTTCAGGAACTTTTGCTGCTGTAAATGAAACCTGTGGCCTGTCTTGTTGCCAGCTTCTTCTAAACCATTAATAGAGAACGTTGTCTAGAAACTGCCATAAAGGGCAATCCTTGATTTTCTGTGGTAAGGGTGGTTTGAGAAGATTTACAAGCATTGTGAATTTAAATTTACAGGCGTCTGTGCATGCACTGCTCACCAAGAGCGTTCCCAACTGCTCCGTCTCTGCTGCTTGGCACAGAGGGCAGACGCTGCTCCACCCTGACCAAAATCTGCCCCCCTCACCCCATTTCAAGACTCTGCAGAATATCGCACTAGTGAGATACATCTTGCAACCTTAGTGATAAAGGAGTTTAGTGTGGCGTGAAGGGAGGAGGTGCAAGGAAAATGAAGTGACTGCCCCTACTGTGTGCATAGCTCAGGATCTGGCATATGACTGGCAACTGGGAATCCCACTTGGCTGTGACATGCATGGCAGCAGCGTGTGCTGTGAAGGTGCAGGGGCTGCATGGAGCTGATGAAGTTGAGCCAGGCATGAAACCTTCACCTTACCTTCCACCAGTCCCTCTGCACAGGCCTAGACATCTCACATATTTCTCTGTGGCTTTATGCCTAATGGTAGATCTACGAGCATTGTTGGGGCAGTCAGATGCTATGAGGAGGGATTAAGAAAGCTACACGCATATGTAAGCCTTGCTGAAACTGGCAGTGAGTATTGAGTTAGTTGGGTAAAGAGTGATTTTCTCAATAGTAACTGTTAAAGTTGGTCTTTAACATTCTGTGGAAGCAGTTCTTAAAGCAGAGGCAGGTGACAGTGTTGCTCTGTTTCACTGAACAGTTTAGTCCAGTGATGACATTACCACTTGTGTTCTTCATGGATGTTCGTTTAAAATATATGCATGTTTTGGTTTGGGGGGGCTTTTTGCTGACATTCATTTCTAAAGTCAGTCTTTTCCTAATGTTAACTGCTGGTGCCAAAGACATTGTACATTACTGGAATTAAAAATATTCCATAGGTAGCAGAAGTGAGCTGGTTGTTTTTAAAGCATGAAACTAATAAATACAGAACGACACCAAAACAGGGAGCCCTGAAGGATTCCACTCTAGCTGAGCCCAACTTGGATGTTGCGCAGCTGTTGCTGTGGTTCAGATCTGCACCGTGTTCCAGTGATGAACACCCCAAGTTTGCAGCTGCCCAGGTGAGCAGGTCAGTCTCACCGAGCACTGCCTGCTTAGTGGTGAGGTAGTCCCTGGTGCTGTCTCCCTCTCTCACCCCTTGCCACTGGCCTGAATGGTCTCCACGCGTTGGAGGGCAACGGGAGAGAGCATTTCTTCTGCATGTGTTGTGTCTTCACAGGGTTGGCTCAAGTGTCCCTTCTAGTTGCTGGCACAGAACCAATACTGCCTGCCAAATGATGTATTTGTCCCGGATCCTGCTCCCCTTCCCCCTGCCCCACCCCACCCTTCTTGCTCTATCCATTGGATTGGACTCCAAATGTGAGCAACCAGAAGCCTTACCTTTAAATAACTTTTTTTTAATGGCTAGTTACCAAACACAGTGCTCTTAGCTATGAAATGTTTAACTTGCACAGCTGTGCTGCAGAGAGTGAAATCTTTTGACTGCCCTTTCCCTATCTGTCATCTTTCAAAAGTGTACAGCCAAGAGATTTTAATTTCTTGCCTTTTTGTCTTTGGCAGATTTATTCTCATGCTGCACAGCTGTTCTAAACACAAGCCTTTTAAAATGCTCTGCAAGGCTTTATTTTTTTTTCGTAAGTTTTAGAAGTATTCCTAGGTCCATTTGTTCTAATCTGGCAGACAGTAAGTACGTTAAATTTCCCCTGACATCCCTCAGTGTTTTGCTTGCTTTAGCAACCGTAGGGTTAGACTGCACTGTAGTGTGATGTTGGTGCAGCTTGAAATGAAACCTGATTTTAACAAAGGTGGCTGCTCCTCTGAGGGCCAAACTGAAGACCATACTTATGTTTTTAACTGATCTAAGAGTAGTGACACAAAAGATGTTTAAAGGGAGAACAGAGCTGTTCAGTTTTATCTCCTGCTGCTGCTGGGCTTTATGAAGCTGGTAATATGGAGCTTGCCCTTTGCAAATATAATTTGGGATGCTCAAACTTCTGAGGTGTCCTCTGTGTTTTGTAAAGCCTTTGAGTGCTTTGTTTCAGTGCCGTTGTTTTCATGGAGGTTGGCTGTTGTAATCTGTTTACAAACAGGCATGGTTACAGAAGTGCTGGTGTTTGTGCTCCATCTGAAGCAGCATTTCAGCACTTCCGTTTCCACTCCAGTGAAATGGAGTTAAATTTCAAAATGTGATTGCAGAGAGATCAGCTTGTTGTATTGTAGATGACATAAGGAAAAGCATGTATGTCTGTCCTGCAAGGCTACCTGTGTTCATCTGTTGAGTGGCAGCATTACCTTTTCTATTGCTACAGGAAAGTGTGGGTCAGAAATTCCTTCCAACCTTCTGTCTAGCCAGGACAGGGGTGTGTTGTGCCCCTGCAGCAGTCAGTGAAATGTGCCCATCCATTTGGCACACCAGCAAAGTCCCCACGCAGGGTGCTGCTTTGCGAAGGGCTGGTTTGCAGCATTGTTGTTGGCTTTGTACATGTAATGGGACTCCAGCTGGAGGTGCCAGTTCGCTCTGACCCTTCAATGTAATCTCAGTAGACAAATGCTATTGAAACGTTAGACTGAACTGGCAGCATCTGTAGGGTTAGGAAGCTGAACATAGCAGGCCACTGTCACTTTTGCAGTGATTTCAGTGATAATACTCAATCTGTGCTCCCATCCTTCTCTTTGGTGCCAGCATGCATGTTTTTACTTGCAATTGGGCAACTGGAAGTGTGGGGGGTGGAAGACAGGGACTGCCCTTCAAATCTGGTGGATCTTGTTTTCTCCTGCCTTGACATGGCACAGTGGCTCTTGAGATGCATGGAGGTGAAGGTGAAATGCTGTCAGTGCAAAGCAGGGGTGAAAATCAGCTCAAGGCTTAGATCTGGTGTAAGGCAGGCAGGAATTGTCCCTCTGGCTTCTTTCTCAGGTTGCTGCAGCACTGAATATGGATATTGCAATTTGCAGCTGGGTGAAAGGACATCTTGCCTTGGCAAAGTCAGAATAAGTGTTATCCAGAGAGGGGTACCAACAACATCACTGCTGTGTTTGGTGGTAGTAGCTTTCAGTGCTCCCTCCACCAACTCTACCTCACTGGTAACGGTTTGTGATTGGAAGAAGCCAGTCATGTTTGCAGACACGTCAAAAATGGTTCAAGGCATTAATACAAGAATACACAATACAGACTTTTTTTTGCTGTTTTGGACTCACTGGAGTAGTAAATAATCAGCAGCTCTGACTGGAGCCACTTTTTCTGAGAGAAGAGGAGGTGAAGCTGTCCAAAGAAGTCCTTTTGGAAGAACATCAGCAGAAATTCAAGAAGGCTGGTCAGGGCAGTTCAATACACTTAGCCCCTGTATTAATGTCAGCATGTTCTTTCTCACCCTTTCTCCTTTTTGTTTGGTTTCTAATTTCTAAATAAGAGCCTGTGTCATTCCTCAGTATAATTCCAAAATAGCCCTTCTAGGTTCTGCTTTATTCCTCCATACAAGACATGTCCAGGTGTCTGCTGAATCTGCATAAACAATTATGTGTAAGAGACCTCACTGACTTCAAATGTAAATACACTCCATGACACAGTTGGATGAATAGGTATCTAATATGTGCATGTCCTTGCAGAAAATGTTTACAAAAATTAGATTAGTAATTACGTATGTTAGAAAGCTGTTTTACCAAGACTGTGATCTTCAGTTATTCCTGGCATGTTTTCCAGTGTTTGTCATTAATTGCTAATAGGTTATTCATATCTGGAGAGAGTTAGAAGAAATTAGATGTTGGTATCAATGTCCCTGGAATGACTATAGGGTATGACACTTCAGCTTATATTTATGGGATAAAGGTTTCTTTTTTTTTGAATGGGCAGTGGCTGTATATTTTCTACTAACTCTATTCAAAGGCTGGAATAAATGCAACCACAAGAAGGGATTTGTTGGAAACACTATCAAGTTGATATTGTAAAATATCTTCTGGTATCTCTGAAACCTACTGTGTTTTAGGAAATATTTTGGTTTATTGTCTGTCTTTTAATTGGCAAGAGAAGAGAAAGTCTGGAGTACCACAGATGGAAAGATTTATATTTTTAAAGTGTTTTTTCTGTTATCTTTGGAGAGGCTAAGAAGTTTATCTGGATGCATTTCTTGAAGGAGGTTAGTGGTGTGCTTTTGAATCATGTACCTTAAAATAAATTACTATCCTGCTTGTAATTACTTTTATTCAGCTGATTTTAACTAGCATGCATTTCGTCTAGGGCCATTTCTCACTCTAATAATGAAATGAACCAGTATGAGAGGAAATGGGTAATTTTGGAAGGAATTTCCTCATCTATTTCCTGCAATAGATCCAGTACTAATGAAGAATAGCAAGAACAGACTTTAATGCAACAATGTAACAATATATGTATCAATATTTTAATGGGTTTTCTTACATACCCCCTTCCCTTTAACTGGTTGCATGATATATCGTCTTACTTCCATTTGCTCTACCAAACATTCAGCAGTGTAAGTAGCATGTTGTTCTGAACTCCAGTTGTCCGAAGGCCACATTTCTGGTTTTGACTCTCCAAGAGCAAGTAAGTGAGGGTTCTTGAGGCTCTTGAGAGTCCTCCATGATAGATAGAGCTCTTCTTCCAAAGTCGTCTTGTGTGCCAGCCGCCAGTGCCTCTATATGTAAAACATGAATATTCTGGGTTTTCTCTCTGTTTCTTCGTCATGCTCCATCCCTAAATCTCCACGTTGTACATGCCAAATCTTGCACTGATGTTAGTAACAACTGTGCTTGCTTGAGAACACAAATTTAGCTGTTTTGGCCAAAGCTTTGGAACTTGCCTGGCTAAAGCTTTGTCAGGTTTTTAGACACTCAGGGTCAGATTTTACAGAGGTTTACTTGCCTACAGAGACTCTGAAAGTCCCACCCAGTGCTTGTCCATCCTTTTGATTACATAAATGCCTCTAAGAACTGGGGCCTGGGTTGACTGAGACAGCCGTGATCAAAGGGACCTTCTCCATGTACATATGTTTAAGCCTCTGTAGCTGCATTCCCACTGAACTCACACTGGCAGGCTTTGGAATGCCACGCAGCACAGCCTAGGTAGGCCCAGGTCGATCTTTGTCCCCGAGATCTCTGCGTCTCACTGTGGCTCCCTCCCCGCTTTCTCCATCAAGAGCAGCAGCGGGTCAGGCTGCTTGCCCTGTGGAGTTGCCACCAACTCCTCACCTGTATGTAGGTACAGCATCATGAGGCTTCGATCTCTTTGGGCACTTTCAGGGAACCCATCTCAGTAATCTTAAAATGTCATCTGTTTTAAACCTTGGTTTAAATTTTAGGATAATCCGAATTGATCAATTATAGTATGTTAGAGGCACACAGCTAGAAATGTTTCCAGGGATAATAGAAAAATTGGCACATAGTTGGGTGCAGCATTTCTAATTTTTTCTTCCACTGGCTGTTGACTACAGGATTTCTGACTGGCTTACATTTGAATAAAAATCCTTGCTTTTACTGGCTCATCTCTAGGGCAGCTTTCATATACCTGTTTTTTCTACATCATGTCAAAGTCTTGTCTAGGAACTTTATTAGGGACTCAGCTGCATGTGATCTGTTATGCATAGTTGGATACAAGCCTGTTCAAGGAATAATCTGCTGTCTTTATGTTTCTTGTATTTTTTCAAGTCTGTTCTTTCTTGCAACTCTTTTCTCCAAGTTTTGTTTTCTTTTTTTTTTTTTTTTTTTTTGTAGATTTTAAAAAGGAACTGCAGGGCAGGACCTCAGTCTGATACCAGTAGTTTAATGATAAGGATAATTGTTGATACTTCAAAAAGTGCATTGTAAAGACAGTTTCAGAATGTTTTTCTTGCTGAGAATTAAGCCCTTGGAAAATCATTTAACATCCCAAACCATCTCTGTGTTTAAAAAAAAAAAAGGGAAAGCCTAAACCCTTACATTCTACTGTAGAAAGTGGAATTTCATCCTCACGCAGAAATGCTGAGTTCCTGTGATTGTTCTGATTTTCTGCAGAAAACACCCCTCTTGATTTGTGTGGATGGTTAATAGTGTGGTTTCACTGGCACTGTTTAGCCAAATAATGAATGTTTTCAGTATTACCATAGCTACACTATTCCAATTTCCCTTTGCTTAGAAAAGTCCTGAAGTGAGAGAAATCCTACAAATAAAAAACACAAACCAAATCTGGCACAGTAAAGTCATCAACAGAAGCTGCTTGCATTTGCTTGTGAGGAATAGCACAGTATCATTACGTTGTCTGGGCTGGAACTGAAGGCATTGGTTTTCCACCAAGAATATGGGAGAGTTTGGTCTTCATAATTTATGTGCAAGTCAACTTTAATATTCCTGTTTTCTTTTTAGTAAATTACATGCAGACTTTCTCTTAATACAATTTCTAGGAAAATGAAAGGCCAGGGAAAACATCTTGCCTTCAGGCTGTGGTGTTTCATTCTCCTCATTGTAATTCTAAAATTAGAGAGGCTACACACTTCATTGTAAACTCAGGAAATCATGTATTTTAAAGATTTTTCCAAACATGTGGTGCAATTTCTCCATTACAGAATGATTGTGAACTGCAAGGTGAGGCAAATGCTAGCATCTTTGATAGAGTGCGGTTTTATATTCAGATCATCCTGAGAAATGATATGAAGAAAGATGCAATTTTTGGAACAAATTTTCATAAATAACACAAAATAACCAAGCCACGATACATAAGCTCCCTGGTAGCACTTTAAAATCTTATTGTTGATACACTTTTCACAAATGATTTACCAGAAAATGTGTTCAGTCTTTAAAAATGTCCTTCACTAGTAAAATATGAGAGATGGCCAAGATTGACTGGAGGCTACAGTTAAAACTCCCTGCCATGTTTTACTAATCCGAATGCACAGGCATCTTCTCAAGTACTCCTCTGAGCTGTCCCATTGGTTGCATGGTATAGTGGTGTACATTGATTTCACCATCATATTTACGCTGACGTTGCTGTCAACAGTTATATTGACCAGGCTCGTGGAGGTGCTGCGAATACTGGGTCTTTACCCTGGCACTGTTTCAGCAGAGCTGTTTAATTATTAAGGTGTTGGCTGAATGCAGAGTTCCCCGTCACTGTCATTTCTGCCTCCTCCCCAGAGCACCTTTTATCCCAGAGGCTCCACTTTGAGTACTAGAGGTACCTGAGAGTCCCTCCTTGGTTACTGCAAGACCCAGTTCTGGAAAGCAGTGTTGCTGTTGTCACCCCCCCCATAGCTTGCTCTGTGTGAGGATGCCAGCTCCTCTGTGAAGCATAGCTTGCAGTCGTTAAAAGTGGGGGTAAGAGTTTCTAGCACTTAAGGAGAGGCTGGATTGAGAGAAATGGAGCAAGAGGTCTTACTCTTGTTTCCTGGAGGCTTGATCCCCATACTACCCTTCAGCCCTACTCTCAGGGCTACGGGGTGGCTTTGGGCTCTCGTGAACAGTGGGAAATTCCTGGGTAAAATCTGAGCCTGGACTCAAAACCAAACAGCTCCAAAAAGGCTGTTTTCCAGAGCTGTAACACACCTTTACAGCTGTGTTTGAGCACAGCCTGTATATTTACACATGGCTTGAAAAGCTCTGGAAAGAGCTTTAGAAAAAAACCAATGAGCAGGCACTGATGTATGTGGGGTTACGCACTCATGCTGAATTCCTCAGCAAATGTTGTTGGAGCCAGAGTATGGTAAATCACTTGTCCTGCTGGTTTTTGTTTTGTTTTCATTTTTTATATTAAATTTTGGTAGGCAAGATGTGAACTCAAAGCAAAAGAATCTGTCTTGCTACAGGGATCAAAAGACTGGTGACTTGGCTAAAAAAATGCCATTTGTCAGTGTTAATGATACAAGAATTATAGGAGGGTAGAGGCATATTTGAATCAGTTCTGGCTCCCCAAAGAAGAGAGATCAAAATTCACCCATCCAGGGAAGTGTCTGCAGTGACATTATTCCTTGGGCAAGTCCAAACTCATAAATAGACATTTGGGCCTGCTTCAGTGACCACTGAGCTCAATGGAGTCTTCACCTCAGTGGGTATTAGATCAAGCTTTCCTAAGCAAATTTGATGGTGGATAGCTTGGCTGCATCACAACAGCCGTTTCTTTCTGTGCAGCAGTGGTCCTACCTGTATTCAAGGAATGATCAACAGTGCAGCGATAAAATGTCAGAGCTGGAATCCTTCATTTTGACTTTGCTGTAGAAAGACACTTTATGAAAAGGATAGATTGGGTTTGAAGGTGTGGAAAAGTTCAGTGTCAGACCCATTACAACCTCAAAGGAAGTAGAGCCAAATTGAAACAAGTGGTAGTTGCACAGCTTTCCATGGGTTTATATCCAGGATGGATTCTGCCCTGATCCTCATTCTTGCTACATCTTCTCCACTGTTGCTAGCAGAGAAAGCCATGAGTGCAACTGAAAATTTTTGTTCTCTCCTTGCTTTTGCTCTGGAGAACTTTCCACCATTGTAGGAACGAATGTGGGAGTGAACAGTTGAGTAAATCATTGTTTCTTGTAGGATGATGGAGCATTTATGTTTTTAAAAGCAGGATTTGAGCTGGTCCAGCTGGTGTATTTTTATTTTGAAACTTCTATTCTATATAGAAGCATTCCTAACACATATGTGTGTTAGATCTTGTATTTATTTGGCCACTGCAGCAGGCAGCATTCTGAAATGTAAGTGTAAGTTTGTTAGTAGCTCAAAGAGAGGTGAGGCAGGGCTAGATTCATCCTAGCTGCAGGAGGAGTCTGATGTTTTAGCAGTTCAGTAATGCAGGACTTGACGTGTGGCTTCAGTTCAAGGACATTTAAAACTGATTGTGTTTTCCCTCCATCAAAACTCTGCCATATTTAAAAGTGCATTGAAAATTGCTATATGGGGAACAACCTTCTGAAAACTGGTTGGTGACATGATGAAGACTTGAAAGTTTATTTCTACTCCTTTTCCCTCTCTGGAGTTGGAATTTAAGGTATAGCCAGAAATAAATCCACATATGTGCACTGAGCACACAGTTGTGTTCATTCAGTGGTACATATATATGCAAAAAAAACCCTCCAACAAGCCCCAAACCGTTTTGCAAGGGGGTGCTTGTTCATTGATTTCTGACATGGAGATGCAACTTGAACTGGAGTGCTTAGGCAGAGATAGTGACTGCACAGAGATGAGACAGGCGAGCTAGATTTCACCAGTGACGCAAGCAGCCACAAATGCTGCCCAGCATTGCATGTTGGTGATGTGAAACACTGAATCTGAATGCAGCTCACGGACTGTAAGTAGAGGGGGAAATTATTTCCATGTTAGGTCCCTGCAGTTACCTTCAGCCTGTGCTGCTAACCTGGGGACAGACAGTGGTCATCCGATAGTTCATCTAAAAGTCTGTAAGTCCGCAGAACTGCTAGTGCTAAAATTTGCTTTCATTTGTCAGCCTGAAGAAACACAGCTTTCAAGCCAGGGAGAGTCCATTTTGTCCCTCAGGTCTTCACTGCAGACCACAGTGAGAAGTGTCTGTGTTAACAGAATTAGTTATATTTCATTGAGGCTTTGAGAGAAAGTTTCAGGGGTGCAGTTGCTAAATGCTGAATTGAATAAGCAGGATTTCTCCGTCTTCCATGTTTATGCTATTCAAGCACTGTAACTATGTTTACACTATTCAGTGCTTTCAAAATCCTCAAATCTTGTCTGGGTTCAGCTCAGTTGTAAGCAATGTGGAGAGTTAATATTTTACAGGATTACCTTAGTGCTACAGAGCTTCTGGGAAGACCATGGCAGAACATGTCCTTTATGGGATATGAAAGGATGACGCAAGGTCAAAAAAATGAAGTGTAGCACTGCCAAGTGCTTTGACTTCTCTGGAGCTGGAGATGCTCAGCAACTTTGCAGATACATTCATGAACTGTGGAAAGCTCACTTTCCTTTCTGACACGTTCCTTGGAAGGAAGATCCTTCCTCAGCAAGAGGAAGCAGTCCCATGCATTTCTGTACCATTCTCTGATGATCCTACTTACTTCAAACGAAGACAAACAAATCAGGCCTATGTTCCTGAGGACTGAAGCTCAGGAGTAGGAAGCACCAGCACAGGGAGTGGCGTGGTGGAGGACTCATGATAAGGACTTAACATGTGTGAGCAGTTATCAGGAGAGTCACAGTGAGCTGGGAGGAATGGAGTGACAACAGGTCAGTCTCAGGAAGCTTAAACTGAGACATTGGTGTTTGGATGAGAAGAGTTTCTTAGGTGACGAGATCCTGCTTAGATCGCTGAGATTTGCTGCACCATCTATGTTGCTCCCTTTTCACCTGTTTCTCCTCTTGGTGCTCCTTTGGTCCCTTTATGAGCCTTCAGCCATGCTGTGCAAGAGCAATGTAGCTCTTGTTTAGTGGGCACTGAGGAAAAAAAACAAAATTGGAAGCAGTGGTGCTTGTAGCGTTACATTTGGATTAAGGATCGAGCCCCCAAACTGTTCCTCAGTCTGTTCTGCTGTCAATGGATGGATCATTTAATTTTGTGAATGAGGCAGGCTCTTGGGAGGCTCATAGTCCTGTGGCAGTCTTCCATGTGAAAAGGCAAGGAAACCCCCAAACACTGTCCCCGCCAAATCCTTTTCTTTCTCAGCCAGCTGAAGCAGTTGCATCAGCAAACAGGTTTTGCCGCTTTCCTCTGGCTTGCTGTGATGATGGCTGCAGTTGAAGGCATGCCACATTTGGCAGGGAGAGCGTCTTCCCTCAAGACTAACCATCAGCTGAGGAGGAGCTGCGGTCTTGTGCACCAAGTGTGACAGACAACCATGAGATTTTTCTGAATGGAGACCAGCACTACTTGCCTAGAGAGATGTGTGGTTATTTTTTCTTCCTACTTCCCCCTGCACCCCCATCTCAGGAAAGCATTCTTGGTGCTGCTCCTTGGTGATAGGAATGGTAATTGTGGTTCATTGTGGGTGAAACCCTGTCCTGCTTATTCAATAGCAGAGCTCCTACTGGCTTCAGAAAGCCCAAGATAGAAGCACAGAGGCTCTGAGACACACAAAAGCAAAGGTACTTGCTACACATAAATGATTGAATCGATACAAAATTTGGGATGAGCCTAGAATTGTGGAGGTGGAAAATTAGCATGAAGATTTGGGGTTGTTCCTACTGTACATCCCTATTTATTTCTAAATCAGTTCTCACAGAGCTAAAAACATGAACAAATAGTATAAGCTCACATAATTTGGAAATAGTGATATTGTTAAGGTGAGAGGTTGTTTGTCCCTTGAAGACACCACCTGGAGACTGTACAAAAGTGACAAGGAAACAGTGACAAATGAGCATAGCTGGAGGAATTATCCTCTAGTTTAAGGATACATTGCCGAACTATCTCACAGACTTGCAGAACTTGCCAGAATTTGTGAGTGTTTCCTCTGTAATTTATACCCTTTTGTTTCCTGGAGAGGCATTCAATTAAAAACATGTTTTTGTAACTGAAGGGAGCCATGTACCATTTGTGTCAGAGATGGAGGTCTGCCTCTTTCCCCCACAGTGAAGTGGAAGACCTAGTTGATTCATACCTTGCCTATAAGATGTCATTATTTTCTGCATGCTTTCTTTCTTTCCCTCTCTGCTTCTTCTTGTCTCATAGTCTTTCTTTCAAGCAGAAAATAAATTCAGTAGTATTTGAGTTGACATAGAAGTTTTGTACTTCTGAAGTAAAAAATCAGAGAAAATGCACTGACTTGTTCCCAGCCCTTCCAGTTTGCTGGCCTATTTTGAATGAGTGGTTGTCCATCTCAGTCCTTTGACAAGTTGATGACATCCTTAGCAGTATCATTGAAGAAATCAAAATACCAGGGCAAGGAGGCTGTGCTTTAACTCCACTGTTAGTAGCAGTCCCCCCATAGGAGATAGCAAGGAAGGTAATTAGCAGTGGCATGATTTTGGGTGCTCTGTTGCATGGCTGGTGCCTCTGGCATTTGGAGAGCATTATCTGGGGGAGACATTAGCTCCTGCTGAGTCTACTTCAGCCTCTTACTTTGGGAAGGAGAAATACTGCCTGCAATCCTGGATTGATAGCTAGTGGAGCCTGTGGGACTGCAGCAGGACCTTTTGGGGACCACAGTACTGCTCTGCCTTCTCTGATGAATGGACACTTGGATTTCTGCTGTTGTTGACTTCAGTCCTTTAGCAATGTTAAACCTTTGGCTTAAGAACTGCTAATAATAAAAGAAGCCCTAATACTGTCCATTGGCTAAAATCTTGAATGAGGTAGATACTTACGCTTACACACATAGATACTTACACATGGTGGCCAAACCTTTAATTCACAGTGCTCTCAATCTGTTAGCTAGTAATTGTGTTTCCTTACTTCTAAGTATGAAAAAGATCCTGAAAATGAAGCAGTGCTTCCCCTTCAGATGTTGATGTAGTAACAGCCCAGTATGTTTGGCCAGGACAGAGAGGCTGAAAACAAAGAGGATGTAAAACATTCTGAGCTTCTTTTGCTAGTATGAGAAAGCAGAGCCCAACACACAAGAGTTTCGGACCTCTGAGTGTAAAAGCTGATAAAACATTGCTTCTCCATAAAAGCACTTAGAAGTCATGTTTCAGCTGCTGTAAGAATGGTTTGAAATTCGTGCTATGTAAAATGACTAAATGCAGGGGTTTTTACACCTGTCTTTTAATGTTTTAGGATTCAGATTTTATTTTTTATACAGCTGTGAGATTAGAAAGATTACTTTTTATTATTAACAAAAGTAATTTTTGCATTGTAATCTTACTTGAGAATCTTGGGTTTTTAGAAAACTTACAGTAGCATCAGCCTTGGGTTCATGTCCCCAGAGTTGGTTAATGTAGCCATGGCTATACTGTTCCATTGATTTGATCAGCGTGGAAGTTCCTGAAATGCTAATAATTAGTCGTGGTAATAGAATTTCAAACATACATTTGTGTGATGCAAGTTATGCTGTGTCGACTTGTCTAACATTACCCTGGGAAGGAAATCCATTGCTGACTGCCTGTGAGTCTGTGAGAGGACAGGATCCCAAAAAGGTTTCTTGCCTTCTTTACAACAAAATGCACCCGTCACCCTCCCTGAGCTGTAGGTCCACCAAACGCACGTTCCGGTGTGCAGATGCTGCTGGAGGACACCCACTTCACACTGCACACCTCTGCTTCATCCCATTTTTTTGCATTCAGCTCCTTCACTGCATCCTCACCTCTGCTGCCTCCTTTCTGGGGGAGCCACATCACAGACTTCCCCGTTTGTCCTGAAGAACCTCCCACGAGGTCCTAAGCAAAACTCCACTGCGACAGTCTGATGCACAAGGAGGCAAAGAAGAAGAGGTAATTGAGGTAGCCAGGTCTTTGCTCCCCACTGGTGTTTGTTCATTCTCTGCATGGGATAAAGGGAGGAGTTCGTGGTGGCCACAGCTACCAACTGCTGTTGCTCCTGGGACTTGCCTGCTGTCAGTGCTTCTTCTCTGGTCATAACAAAGGGCCTGTTCCTACTGCTGTGTGCAAAATTAGGAAGAATTTTGTCTGCACGAAACTAGCTAAGCCAAGTCCCATCCTAGAACATGGAAGAGGGATGCTGTTCAGAGGTTGCTATTTTTCATTACCCTTTGGTCTCCAAGTAGGTCTCCTATGGCAAAGCCCTGGTTCTGGATAAGAAAATGTTCCCTTTCCCAAATCAAATGATGTTCCTGTTAATGCATTAACGATTCTCAAGGAATGGTTTTGCAACAATAAGGCTTTCTGGCATAGCATTCTGTACACATTAGTCACTACAGCGACATGTTGTAAATGAGGTCGTAAAAGCTAAACAAGCCATAAAATCAGATTCTTAGTTTAGGGTCCAGATAGCTGCAGTGAATTTCCAGCACCTAGACATGCTTCACTCTGAATTAGATACTGCTAAGCTCTGAACTGCAGAAAAGTGCTGTGGAAGGTTATAGCTTTACCATCTGTAATGCAGCTAAAATACCAGTGTTATTCACACTGAAGATGTAGCTTGTTTTTGCCAGCTACTGTATGATTTCAGAGTATACATATTAGCAGGTTATTAAGCATGAGTCATCTTATCAAATCTTGCCAGTCTGAATGAAGGGCTTATATAATCTTTAAAATTTGATTTAACAAACAAGAGCAGACTGGCAGCCAGGAGCATGCTGTCTGACTGAGCAGGCAAGGTCCCTCTTCAGGAAACCGGGTAGATTATGATGGATTTGCTGTACTTTCTACAGGCTGAGTCCCTCCCTGTCAAAGTGCCCTTGTCAACTTCTGCTGCAGTTGGAGAACCGAAGACGCATTGTTTCTGAATAACTGATGTCTTTGGACTTTCAGCCCTGCACAAACCATCTACACTGTGGCAGTTGACCTGATCTTATTTGCCTGAGGGGAAAATGGTTCTTCAGCCAAACTGGGCTTTCTGTCCTCCCAAGATACGTCCCTGGTCGTGCAGCAACTGAGCAGTTCCATGCTTTCCAACAGGTTTGCACTGATGTAGCTTCGGCCTATAGCCCTGACTATATCTCTCCCTCCTTTCCCCTGTTCACTTTCCAGATTGTGCTCCTTGCTGTATGTGAGTATGGTGTTACTCCTCCAATCACTTGGTGTTTCTTCTGTGGCGGGGTGCGTTGTGAGTCCGTTTCTCTGAATATACCAGTCAGCAGCAATGTGGGTGCCCTGGGGGTTTTGACCCCTGTCCAGGTTGACAGTATATCTTTAAAAGGTTTAAAACAAATCACAAAATATAGCAAACAACTTTAGGTGTTTAAAAGCTGTATGTTTGAAAAGGGGATTCTTCTCCAGTGCCTAAAAGGCTTGCAAGGAGAGCACCTACTGCATTTATTATACTGTACAGAGGCACTGGTCATGCAAGGAGCTTTGTGTTACGGGTGAGGCTGTGAGGTCTGTACCATTGCTGGGGTTTTGTGTGGGCAATAATAGAAGCTGGAATTTGAGTTATTGTAGCAGTTGTTCTCTGTGCATGCACCGTGGCTTGAGCCACTGCAAACCCAAGATTGTATCTTACACTATTTTATCTGTGTTTCCTAATGATGTGCTTCTTCCTGGTCATCCATTATCCAGAACTTCCCTCCATGTCATGTTTAATTTCAAAGATGTTGGACAAATACCTAGAAGTTTGCAAAATATCTAGAAATTCCCATGCTGGGTCCATTCTTGATGGCACCAGTGAGGCACAGTGCCTGGGTGGTGAGGAGAGACCCATGGCAAGCCTCATGGAGGGAATCGTAGGCAGTACTTGTCCATTCTGTTTCCAGTTTTGGTTTGCACAGGTAACCCTTTGCCTGGTGAATGAAAGTGGGTGGGCAGGGATATGCAGGCTGCAAAACCATTGAAACCCAGCCTCCTCGCTTCCCTTGGCACAGAGCAAACATGATTATCTGCAGCTAGCTGGCAGGCGACTTTGAAGAGCAACTGAGTAGGCAGGTAGTAATGTGTGCTGATTTTAGGGAAAGCATTCTCCCGGGCCAGTTAGCCACTGTTCAGCTGTCTTTTCGAGATACAATGCAGTTCATTTTGCATCTAAAAATGCTTGTGTAAAAGAGGACAGGGAACAAAAAAAGGTGTAACATTGGCATGAATGCTGCATTTCAGTTGGGAAAAATGTAAAGGGTTTTTCTGCCTGTATAAAAATATAAGTGAGATGGGAACAACTGGAGCTTCAAGTCTTGCAGGTCATGTTCACAAAGCACAGGAGGGAGAACGTTAGGGAGAGCCTCCAAACAGGCCTGCAGAAATGAGCAGAAGTTCCCAGTTACTTTTAGCTGTCTGAGAAGGTCACCAGAGGTGACTTCTCTGTTACCAGGTGTACACAAAGAGACATGCTCAGGCTTTGCTATCATCTGGCAGTGCTGCAGTTTCTCTGGTATCCCTTCATTATTTTAATAAAAAAAGTTCCACTTAGTTGATTAATAATTTAAAAAATATATTTACCAAATTGAAATTGTATTGAGATGTGATCCCTTGTTTGAAAAAGTGACCTCTAGCAGGTAACAGCTGGCAAGATAGGAACCATGGATATCGTTAGAGGAATATAAATGTACATTTAATCTTTATTAATTTAGCTGAGCGGTAACCTCAAAACATTCTTGGCCCAGCCTGTGCCCAGCAACCATGACATTTTGAGTTGTTTGAGCTCTTATGTTACTGATCTTCTCCAGCAACTCAAATAACCTTCATTTTTAAAAGTAAGACAATAGTGGAAAGAAAGAGAGACTGTCCAGTTCTGTATTAATAATAGTGAGGACCCTGTGTGAGGGCTATGTGTTGGGGTACATCTGTGAAGTGCTGACTTTCTTACAGACCCCTGGGGTCCGAGTTACCTGGACCTGTTGAAGTCAGCTAGAACTTCACATTTGACTTTGATCTATTTCAGCCACAGTCCTTCAGGATCTTTACAGTAGGGGGTAATAATTTCCCACCTCAGAAATGGACTACTGAGGGGTCCAGTGTACTAGCAGTGGGACTGTGTGAAAACTGGTTTGTGCCATCTTTCTCAATGTGATCATCGCTCTAAGATTGTGCAGACATTTGACTAACTATATCTCATCTGGTTGTGGTAAAAAAAGTAAATATCGTTATTGCAGTAGTTAAGTAATGAAATGCCTGGGTAACAGGTAAATGGGCATTGACTGCAGCTTAAATCTCTAAGTGTGTGAAATACAGAACATTATAAGCAAAATAAAAGTTAAAAAATAATTTTTAACAGCAAGTGTTCCTGTGAACAACCTCCTATAGTAAAAGATGATTTAGAACTGATACGAGAGGCCGACAGGCATATACATATGAGCATTCCCACTGCAACCTTAATTTTTTGTCAGGGCCCTGAGGGCACCCATGGGCCCTAATAGCACTGCCCAGCCTGCCCTGGGACCCCCACCCATCCCCTGCCCATGGCCCAGGAGCCCCATTTCAGCTGAGCCTGGGTATGTCAGTCTAGTGCCCAATGCCTGGGGCTGGGGCTGCCCCAGCTGTTTGGCCCCCAGCCCCAGCAGTGCCCTGATGTTCGTCAAGCAGTGACCAAGGCCCATGCCATTAATTCCAGACATACCTTATAGCCATGCTTACGTACCATCAGAAGCTGACTACTCAGATTGTTGAATTTTGACACAAAAAAAGAAAGCCTCAGTCCAAGAAGTTTAGTGTAAACAATTTCAGTATTTTTAGGTGAGTTATGTTACAATTCCTTGCTCTTCTTTGTTACTGAAAGAATGGTTACTCTTTAAATTTACTTTTTTTTTTCTTTGCTTCTTTTCCCTGCTATTCACTTGAATGAAGCATCTCCTGCATCATGTTTCATTGTCTTTTTTTATGGTGATAAAAGAAATGCAGATCTGAGAAACAACCACAAGGTCTCCTGGAAAGTCCTAGTGCGGAAGTCGTGAGAAGTTGAGGGCTTGCAGTCTTGTGTGAGATGAGACCTTGCCTGAAAAGTAGCTGTACAACATGGGCAGCAAGCAGTTTCTGGCAGAAAAAGATGAACATGATAGGTTTTGTATTTTTATGTTTGACCTGAAATATTGTAGGATGCATGGCTTTGGCCCCAGAGGTCCGTGCCTTGTGCTGCAAATTTCTAAACAGTTCTGATGAAAATGGCAAGTGTTTGTCATGAACAGAATCATGATTTAGATCTAGGAAAATAGACAATATGACAAAAAAGCAAAACTCTCAGCGTTTAAGGAAGGTTATGACTTAAACCTTGCAGGTCCCTTAAGCTTCTAAGCCTCTCTTAAGCCTTTGATCAACTGGTGACTGTCAGTATAGCACAGCAAAGGGGGAACTTCTTTGTTTTTTCCTTGTATTGAAAACTAAAGTTTCTGGCCTTCATTTTGATGCCTCTCAAATTCAGCTGAAAAGGAGATATTTGATAGATTTGAGAAACCTGCATAAATGATATAAAATGTTATGAAGTTTCATCAGGTGGAGAGGGCATGTCTGAGTTGGTGCTTGATTGCTGCCCTGCTGTTCAAGATGAATTTTGTGGTTTAAGATTTTATTTAATTTTAATTTCCCAGGTATGAAGGCACAATCACCATCTTTTGGGCTACATTTGCATTTTGTCAGAGATTCAAGCTTCAAATCCCATTGCCACTGATACTAAACTGGCTTGTTTAAAAAGCCATTTTAACTTGTTTTAGCAGTGTATTGCAGGGATACTCCTTCCCCTGGGTTTAAAGGCAGATTTTTTGCAGGCAGAACGAGGAATGAGGCAGCTCAAAAGCAGGCGCTTCTTTGAGAAACGCATTTTGGAGCGCGCGAGATGAGAGGGAGACAGGTTTAGCTGCGCTTACAGATGTTTCATTTGCCTGTGCAAACGCGGTCTTGCTTTGGGAGTGCTGAAGAGCGGGGTTTTGCTCTCTGTTTGCAGGCGAGCAGCAAGCATGAGCTTGGCAGCGCGCGACCGTGAGCGCCGGGCCCCCGTGATCTGAACGGCGTCTTCAGCTGACTTCCCGGCGGTGAGGCACGGTCGGTCCCCTACCATGGAGGACTGCCTTCACACCTCCTCCGAAAACCTCTCCAAGCTGGTCAGCTGGGCCCACAGCCATGGGACCATCTGCAGCCTCATCCCCAACCTCAAGCACCTGCTCTCCGAGGGGGCCCACGGCAACCTGACGGCCATGTGGGGCTGTAGCGCCGGCCATGCCTACCACTGGCCCCTGGCCGCCACTTGCCGGGCCGGCTCCCAGGAGCGCGTCTGCTTCCAGGACAGCCGCAGCTTCAACTCGGACAGCCCCAGCATGCTGGGGGTGCCCTCAGAGGCGCAGGCCAGCCCCCTGGAGCGCTACCCAGGCCGGCCAGGGAAGGCCAAGCTGGACTGCACCCGCACGCGCGACTCCTGCGACTTCTCCTACTGCAGCGAGCCGTCGGAGCTGGGCGAGCCCGTGGAGGAGTACGAGGATGAGGCCACCCTCTTCGACATGGTCTGCGAGTCCTCCGTCACCGACGAGGACAGCGACTTCGAGCCGCACCCCCACCGGGCCCCCGCCGGCCCCCGCAAGCGGCCGGCCGCCAGCCTGCCCACCCCGGCCCAGGCCCAGCCCGCCGACGAGGGCGGCGGCGAGGTCCTCCTCAAGAAGATCAAGCAGGAGCTCCCCGAGGACTACTACATCGTGGCCAACGCCGAGCTGACGGCCGGCGCCGACGGGCCGGCCCTGGCCCTGACGCAGATGTCCAAGCCCAAGCCGCAGGCCCAGGCCGGGCCCTCCTGCCTGGGCCCCGCCAGGGCCCTGCCCCAGCCCGCCGCGGGCCCCGATCCCGACCCGCAGCGTCTCTCCGCCTCCCCCACCGGCCTGCCCCGGCTGGCCACGCAGAGGCCCCCCCGGGGCCCCCTGGCCTCCCCGGCACGGGGGGCGGGCGGTGGCCCCGCAGCCGCCCTCCAGGTGCCAGCCACCAGCTCCAACGCCACCGTCACCGCCGGCAAACCCATCAGCATCCCCCTCTCAGCCCTGCAGCTGCCCGGTCAGGAGGAGCCGCCAGCCACTGAGGAGACCCTCCCGCCCGCCCCGCAGCTGGCCCCGGGCGGCGAGGCGGCCGGCTCGCCCTCGGTGAGCGCCGAGCCTGAGGTCAGCTCCAGCCAGCAGCAGGCCCCCGCCGCCCCCGCCACCACCCCCGAGGCGGCAGCACAGTCGATGCCAGGTAGGACGCTGGGTGGGAGTTGAGGGACGGTGATGTTTTGGGGGTGGCCCCCCCAGGCACGGCTCGGTGAGGGGGCGGCCAGGGAGGAGGTGCTGGTTGTAGGAGGGTGTCCCGCCAGCTTGTAAGTCGGTAGGTAGAGAAGGTGCCCCCGGTCGGAAGAGGACATGGGGGACCTCAACTGGGTGAAGGCTAGGAGCACCCCCTGCGAGAAAGTGTTCCGCTGCCATAGGGAAAGCGTGCTTTTCGGACAGGTTTGTAGGTGCAGTTGTGTCATGGGAGAGGATGTGCAGCTGCCTCGCTGGGGTCACGGGGCGGGGAGGACATGAAACCGGGCCACGCACTCTTTTGATGAGCCAGAAAGAAGCGGTCTCAGCCAGGGGAGCCTAGAGTTGGGGGTCGGGTGCTGCCTTCACCCTGTCAGAAGAGTAATGTCTGACACGGAGAGGCAAAGGAGGGCACACAGAGAGTTCCTGGAGGGAGGTTTGACCTTCTATAAATCTTTATTAAATGGCTTACCTGACCCATAAATCAGAGCAGGCTGTAGAGATGAGAAGAACAACCACAACCTTAACCATGAAATTGATAACACTTAAACTTTAATCCAAGAGAAAAAAAACAATTTTTTTTCCCCCTCTTCTTAGTGGAAGTTCTCATATCCTGTGTCCTTCATATTTTTCATCTCCCACTGCTGCCAAAGTACCAAGAATTGGCACAAACAGATCAACATTATTGGATAAGGAGCATGTTGAAACAGTGTACTTTTCCTGAATGATTATCCCATGTGCAGAATAACTTAGTGTTGGCCGTAGGTCTTCTGGAGGGGGAGGAAATCTGTTTCTTGAGCAGACTCACCAGCTGCCTGTGGACCTGACTGCAGACAGTGCTGGCTTTGCTCTTCCAGCTGGTGCACAGTGCCATCCTGGGGGGAAGCGAGGGCAGGAGCCAGTTCTCCGCCTGCTCCCTTGGTGGTTCAACCTAGGAGTGTCTGGTCAGATAGAGCAGAGCCAGGCAGTGGAGGGGGGAAAAATTGCCTATATGCAGTCCATGTGGCAGCTACTGTAAGCGCTAAAAACAATGACTTTTAATGGCATGGATGATACTTCAACCTGGACACCCTGCAACCTGATTGAACGCTAGCAAATCTAGTAATTCGCAAGAGCCTGCAGATCTTGTTGCCAAATAAAACAGTGGGCAAAGTTAAATACCCAGTTTTGCTAAGTAAACCCCACTAAGCATTAGAAATTAGAAAGGATGATAACTGTCTCGGTTACAGCAAAGCAAATTCTTTTTTGGGACCTATTTCTGCATGGCTGCGTCTTTGAGATGTTACTTTGCAGTAGTCCTGTCATGTAGCATCCCTCGTGGAAATTCCCTTACAAAATTCTGACTGGTTTAGAACTGACTCTGCTCAGCTAAATACGAGAGATATGGGATGCCTGATGTCAATCCGAATTGTGTAGTAAACCTACTTATTCCACATTCCTCAGTTTATAAAGCGTATCACTGCTTTATATACTATAGCTAGTTTCTACCAACCTGCCCCTGCAACTGGCTCAATCTCAAACTTGAAAAAGCTGGGACAATGGAGTACAAACCTAGGCAGAATTTGACTATGTAGGTGTGTGTTATCTGGGAGAGGGATTTACTTTCAGCAGCTTCATTAGAAAACCCAAACCCTTTCAGAGTGCTTTTGCCAGGTCCTCAGAAGCCAAACTACTTCAGCAGTTGTCACTGTGTAGGGTTGAACCTTGCAAGAATGGATGCAGTGCCACATTTTCATATTTATATAGTTTCCAGAGCAGGATTGGTTTACCCACTGCGTAAATCAACCCTCAAAACCTTCTAGCGCTTCTTGCATTGACAGCAGTGTTACCTCAGTGTGCTGTCCAAACTCCAGTTCAGTCTGTTACGTTCTCACTACTTAAATTTCTTGTGTTGTTCTCAAAAAAGTGTTATGCAGTTCCTCTCCTCAGCCTGGTATAGTGTTGTTGTAATACTCAGAGGTAGCTGCATTTTAACTAGGGTAAAATGACTGACATATCACTAAAACTTGATATGTCAGTGAAGTAGTGAAATCTCCGATTTCCATAGAGCCTGCTCCTTTGAGAAGGAAATGCTGGCATTAATAAATCTTCAAGTTGCAGAAAAGTGGGCAATGTTGGCAAGTGAATTTATTACAGATGTGTAGTTCTGCACAGTAGATTCTTGCAGATAAAATGCAGAGGCCTGATTAAAGACTAGAGTATGGTGATTGCTCATGTACAGTGATGTCGTTAGGCTGTCTCTTAACGAAGAGCAATGTACTGGAAGTGGTGCATGATATATAAAATTCGTGTAATATTGAACTACAAGAGGATGTTTATCTATCCTATGTAAAAATGTTTCTGTCCTAAACAGACAGAAACAAGGATGAGTGTAATTCTTATGTGAAAAAAAGCAGGAAATAATTACACCAAGGAGCCTAGACCTTTTGTTAGTTTATAGACTCAGTGGATGCTTGCCAAACAAACAAAGGTACTTTTGAAAGTAAGCAGAGAATTTAAATTCTGCCTTGTCCCCTACAAAGTGTTGCTTAATTTTAAAATAATATATGAAGCCTTGCTCTTGGTCCCACTAGAACTGGTCATATGTTTATGGGGCCTTTGCAGGTCTAAGGCCTTTTATGATAAGTTAGGATTAAAGGGTGTGATCCAACCAGGAAGAAATATTAGAGTTTTAGCTTAAGTCACATACCCTTGCATTTGTTATCAGACACAGCTGATAGTTTCCATGCATGGTAATCTCATAGGTCATGAAAGTTTGAGTGAGATTCTCCTTGAAATCAAAAATCTTGATGATAGGTGTTAGCTTAGGCCAGTTTAAGCCACATTATACTTTTGAACTAGCTTCTCTTTCAAACATTTCTTTTTTTTCTCTTCTACTCTATTCAATTAAACCATGGCAACTGAATGTGTAAGCAGGGACTTTACAAAGGTCTTTTCATGTCTTAAAAGTGAAGTGGCATCCCAGTGAAGATTCAGTGAGCTTAGACACTGATTTCTGTTGGGTTCAGGTCTCCATCTAAGCACTGCAGAATATACTGAATTATTTTTGTTAAACTTCAGCCCTAATAACTAGACATTAATTTGTCAATTTTCAGATTGTTCTTTACCACTTTATTGGCAAAGCCTTCAAAAATATATGTAGGTACTATTTAGTCCTTTTTTTGTGTGTGGAAAATTGAGAGGACCTACATCTGATAGGAGAGAGATTTTTGCAGTGGCAGAGAGTAGAATTTCTGCAATTTCTACTTCCCACACAGCCTCTTTTGTCTTTTCCTTTTGCTAATACTTGGTCTGTTTTTATGTCCAAGAACGAGCAAGGGTAAGGTAGGTCTCATCAGTGAAGATGGAAGGTAAGAAACGTGATGCTTTAGGTTGCAATACATGCAGCCTATAGAAATTAGTGACATTTGGATGTCTGAAACCATGAATGAAAAAGATTTGGTATTATTGGAGAAGGATATGGAGGAAGACTATGGCTCAGAGGAGGATAGAGCTTATTGTGTAGGAGGGCAAGTTCTGATTCTCAGAGAGGTAGGACTTACTTTGTAAGCAGAATTGCTGAAGTATTTATAAAGAATACATATTTTCCATGTGAAGACTGGGGGTAAAGATGTGCTTTGGATTAACAATACAGTGCAGCAAGACATCTCTGGTCCAACACTAGTCCAACACTATAAATACAGGTGCAAAAAGTTCCATAAGGAGACCTAAAAAGACGTCAAATCTGTATGTACAAAATGTGCAGAACGCAAAGAGTAGTGAGTAGAGATGCAGAATAAAAAATTCTGTAAATGAAGTGACTAGGGTTGTTGCTTCTGTCAGAGATGTGGCAAATCATACTCTGTAGGTACCGTCACAATGCCATCATGCATATCCATCGTTGAACTTGCCGGGCTGCTGGGTGGTGTTTTACATGTACAGACGTTTGCAGAGTTTGGAAGGGAAACAGGTTGTCCACAGCACCAGTGCTTTCTTAGCATGCTGCACACCGTCCCTCTGCCGTGGGTATTGAACAGTATTGGCAGTTGAATGTGTGCCATCATGAATGGTCCCCTGGTCTGTGCTGAGGGCAGTACTTAGCCTTGCTAACTCTGATATCTCCACTCTGAGCCCCTCCCCGTTCTTTTCTTTTCTGTCAGGATCCCAGATCAGTGCCTGGTGATCAGCTTCACCTGGTGACTTGGGCAAAGATCTAGTTCTGGTCCTGTACTGTCATCATGGGAAGGTGCAAGCAGGGATTGCAGCCTTTCAGGACTGGCACCTAACGTGGGTTGACTCCTGCTCTGCTCTCAATGTGGACATCCCTGTTGGTTCCAGGTGTTCATATAATGTCTCTATCTGAACATGACCATTATAAAATGCAGTACATCTGCAGGTTGTCTGATGTTGATGTAGAGCTTTTAGGTGGAATATTTTAAAGTATTTTTCTGCAATCAAAAGAACTAGGACCTCCACCTTCCCCCGCCCTCTGCAATTGTGTGGGTTTAAATGAAGTGGGAGTTGAGGTCCTCGTGTGATCATAAGACTCATGGATTAGGAGCTGTTAGGTGAGCATCAAAATGTTACAAGACTTAGAAAAGAAAGAAGGCCCCCAACCTCATGAATTTCCAGTTTTGACTAGGTTTAGCTTAAACTCCTAAATCACTGTTTACACTGCAAGGAAAATAATTTGTCAGCTAGCACATTCCAAAGAAGTGCAAACAAGAAAAACTAATGCCTTTTTTGAGGTATATAAAGCATCAGCCATACATATAGAAAGGCCAAATTAATCCCTGCTGTAATTCTTCCAAGTCCAGTGGAGCTGTGCCAAGAATGAATGTGTAGCACAAGGCAAATAATCATGTCAAAAGAAAGTTACAAAACTTTACTTAAGCTCTCCCAAGAACACTCAGATAATTGCTGATTGGTCTCTGTATTTGTAATTTACATACAAAGATTGATGACTTTTGGCTAAAAGGACTGCTGAAGCCTGCCTCCAGGGACATATGCTGCTGAATGTGTTCAAGTGAACAAGTAAACATATGCAGGGATGAGACAGTCTCTTCCTCTTTGTGTTGGCCTGAAGAGTTCAGAGTCCACTGGTGACTCTTTAGGTCCCATAATTGATATCTGTTCTTGCTCTAGTAGCTGAACTAAAAATAATAATTGCTGAGATACATAATTAGAAAAAGCATAGTACTTTTTTTTTTTTTAAGTTGCAAGGGCCTGGCTAAAATTAGATCATTATAGTTTTAATTATCAGAAGAAGGAAGCTAGTGAGTTGATTAACCACCTCCTGCACTGCCACTGCCTTCTGATCTTACAGCACAGATTTGCCAGCTCATTCCCACCCTTAATTATCTGTGTCCAAATGCTGTTAAATTAGAAACTAATGTTTTGGAGGCTTTACTCTAGAAGTTCTGCTAATGAGGCTGATATTGCTTATCTTTACAATTTCGTAAGGGAGTTCTGTTTAAAAGCAGGACAGTATCATAAGAAGGACAAATTCAGCCTTGGCAAAGTAGTCATCTATTTGCTTTTGTCATCTGGGTACACAGCATGACAATCAAATTTAAAAAAAATGAAACCATAGTACTAACAATTCTAATAAAAGAGTATATTTTATGAAGCTGTTCCTACAAGAAGCATTTACCAAGCTATTAATTCTTGCAGGAGAACACTGAAATGAAGACTCATCAAGTATTAACTTCTTTAGATTTTTCACTATACTTAAGAAATACATTTATCAACATTTCAGGATTCCACATATATTTTCTTTATTAGAAATGCCTTGCAGACACAGAAGGCTCATGCCAGCCACTTTGCAACCTTGAAGACAAGCAGTGGACTTGTGTAGAGGGCAGTCATCTTGCTGTCCAAAATACTAAGTATTTATCAAAGCAGCTATGCACATAAGACATTAGGCTGCTGCTTTTCTTGATGTCAGTGCTTGTTTCCCCTGTTCACCATGGGCCTTCTCCTACTGGAACTACCTGCAGCACACAGAGACAGCTCCTGGCAGCAGCATTATTGGATATATATATACACATTTTGGAGGAAACTGTTATACACATTTTGGAGGAAACTGTGCATGAGTATTCACGCTGAAAGTAGGTTGGTGTGGGAGACATTTGGGTATGGGTTTTGAGTTGTATTCCTGCAATAAAAGCTGCATAGGCCTACTGATCCTCTGTTACAGGTGAGGAATGATAGTTTCCATGCAGTCTGTGGAAGTTGCTTGCCTGTAGCTAGGAGGGAGTTGAATCCCTACCCTCAGGAAGATCTACTACAGCCAGGCCCCAGCAGTTTTTAAGGATTAAGTCTGTAAAGCATGCCAAGTTCAGCTGCCAAACAGTCAGGAATATTCCCTGGGATTTTGAGTAGAGGAACTGCATCACTGACAATTATTGACATTTCATTTAAATACATATTTTTAGTTCAAGTTCCATATCACAAAGAGTATTAAGTAAGATGGTGTCATATTGGAAGAGAAACTGCCCACTTCAATGAATGGTTATGTTCTGGAGCATCACTGCTCATTTCAGACTTAGAAATGAACCCTCTGCCCCATTACCCCAACATGAAAGGCAGAAAAGCAAAAAATAAGAAGCACAAGTGAGAAGCAGAAAACAATAATTTTTGCAAGACTAACATGATCTCTGGTGCTACGCTCTCCCTTTCACTAAAGGCATCTTAAACAGACTACTGTTCTGTGCACAGTGCTGTGTTTTGTGATACTGATATATAAAGGAAGAAAATAAGGCCTCTGGTGGTTCCAGCTCTCCTGAAAACATATGGAAACAACAAAGGAAACTGCACAAACCTGTACTGAACATCACTTTATTTTTAGGAAATAGAAGATTATTTAACGTGGTGTTTTTGATCAGAGATCTGTTTTCTTTTTGTGGTCTTTGCAGTTGCTCTGTTTAATTTTGGAGCTATTTTCATCTTATGATTTGTGAGTCTCTAAGTAAGAAAAGAGAGACAAAGCAGGATAAGACTGGGATCTGCAGAGGAGATGCAGCACAGCAGCCAAGAAGACACTGACCCTGGAAAGGCCTCAGACATGCACTTTCCTTTTGCACTTTGGATGGGGTGCTGGGACAGAAAGGGAATAAAGGACTTGGCTTTAAAACGTCAGGATACTTTCTGAGAGTGTTTTTCCACTTTGGATGAGGCTGGTACTTCAGTAAATACATCTACAGAAGAACTATTTCACATATGTATTCAAGGTCTAAGCTTTTAATAGCAGCAGTAAACCTTGGGAAGAACTGTTTTCACCTGCCTCCATGATGGGAGCCTGCCATTTTTGCATAAGCAGTTCTGTGAAGCTAGCACACAGTGACTTCTCTTTTCTCCTGTTTTCCTCATAGCTAAATTACTTCCCTCTTAGTGAGTCTTGTTCTGTCATGTCGTCTTCTTTTTGTGCTTGCAGTGAACCTAGAACCTGCTTGAGCATGAAACAGATAATTAAAAATTTCTGAGTGTATTTTCTGTTGATTTAAGCAAGATAACAATTTTGAATACAGAAATTCTTGTCTGAATTTTTCCAGAAAGGAAAACAGAAGCATGATGGTAGCTATTTTATCATGGCTGGCACAGCACAGAGCAGTGCTTGCTAAAACATCCAGATCCTGGAAGCACTGAAACATGCTGAAATCCATCTTTCTTTGCTAAAGTATGCTTAAATGAAGCATATGCCCATGCTGTTTGCAGGAAGTGCTGAACCAGGCTATTAAATCAAAGCCTCAAGAGAGAGAAACCTAAATGCCTACTTTCCCTGATGAATCTTTCTTGCTGGGGCACTCCACGGACTGGTCACACAGAAGCTGCTTTCGACATTGGTTGTTCTGAACAGCTTGAACGTGGCTAGTGGCCTCTGTGGCACAAGTGGGCAGAGTGGTATTTTCATTTCCCAAATGAGCACACATTTGTCTGGAGCCAAGCAATGCTGCTCTGCAGAAATAGCAGGATGCTGCTGATCACATGAACTTCGTGTTAGAGGCAGCAGTTCCCAGGTCCTGGCTGCCACCGAATCCCGCAAACAGGGCTTCCTGCATGCATATTGCGTAAAAAGTGGTGCTGAGGACTTTGCTGAATCTGATGAAAGCTTTATGTTACATGCTTAATTATACATTGACCATTAAGTGCATTGGCTGCATCTTCCGTCTTACATATACCTGTTGCTCCCATTAACTTTAATTAAACAGTAAGTACACACAGAGAGAAATACTGTAGGTATTCCTGTTGATTAAACTCAGGATATCTTTAGACTGGTAGTGACACTGTGGTCTGTTGTTGCTTTTCATTAAATACATTTTCATGATGAAAACGTCACTTGAAACCATACAACTATGGATCAATAATACTTAATCGCTTGCTGATTTGTCTTTGGGGGAAAAAAAGAAAAAAGAAAAAAGCTGGCTGCCTGTTTGTTCAGAGAAGGAAAAAATTGATTCTGAGCTATTCTGACCCAGGTCACATCACCCCGGTGCAAAAACTGGATGTGCTGTAGTACTGAAATTATTTCAAGCGGGACATGCCTGTACCCAAAGATCAAGCCTGTGAAAGATAAGGATGTCCATCTCTGATGTTTGAATAGCTTGCTTTGATTTTCTGTTTACACCCGCCTCTCTCTTAACTGGGTATCTGCCTCATCTCAGCTTCACTAATGTCACTGGTCAGGGATAGCAGTATGAATGAGCCACAGAAGCATGGATGTTTTTCTATGGGAATAATTTGTTTTGTCCACAACTTGGAGCACTGTTCTGATTGTGGTGAGCTCTGTCCTTCAGTCAGGGAGGATGTGCCAGGTTATGGGGATTTTTTTTTTTTGTCATTGACTCTCTGGAAATGGAGCACTGCCAGTTGCTTGGGACTTGCTCTTTCTTACCGACTATACATCCAGGAAAACAAATTAACAGACAGGAAAACTATTCTTAGCATTACAGTGCAGCATTCATGCCTGTATGCTGATACATGCTTTGCTTTTTGCTCACGGATTTACTTCTCCTCTCCCTTGATTTCAGATAGCCCTCAGAAAACTTACAGTTTGACAAGTAACTTGGCCATTTACCATTTAGTTGTACAGTTGTTAAATACATCAGACTGTTTATTGTGCTAGTGCATAATAAAATAGCCATATATATGTATAACATACATCCATAATTATATGCATTAAACTATACCTCATGTCACCCCTTACATGGATTAGTTGGTGTCGGTTTTGTTACGAACTCATTCAGTAGCAGGGCAGCTAATTGTTCATATCCTATATAGAAGAACAGATTATTTTTATGGAAATAACAATACAGTCCCAACAGGTGAATTTTGACAACATAATTACAGAGGAGAAATAATAACAATATTCTGAGCAGCTAAGAGGTGTGTATGTGTGTGTATGCTCTCTGTGTGTGTACATAGTGAGAAAAACTTTGAAAGTCCTCAATTTACTTAAAGAGACTTTACTCAAGCAGAGCTGCAAAATGTGACTATCTATTAAATTAAACTATAATAAAGCAAATTTAAACATGTATTCAAGGACAGAAATAAACAAGTTGTGCCACCAACAACAGCCTGGTTCTTGATGAATGTGCGTTCCTTGTCTCTTCTTCTTCTCTCTGTGCAGAATTTGAGTTGTGCCATGAACAACAGCCTGGTTCTTGATGAATGTGCGTTCCTTGTCTCTTCTTCTCCCCTCTGTGCAGAATTTCCAGCTGCTCCTGTTCCTCTTGGGACTCCTTGTCCTGACAAATGCCTGGACATGCTGTGGCTAGTCTGGAACAAAGTGTGTGTGCTTTGGTCAGCCAGGGTGTGCGAGCAGCTGCCTAGCAGAGTATCTAGCGCCTGATTGAGGTCTGTGGCCTTTCCACAAGTTGGGATGTATTCATGTCTCAGCCCTCTGCTCAGCTGCTGAGTCTCCCCCAACCTTGTAGGGCCTTTACATCTTTGAACTTCCACCCCTTCCTAATGTGGTGAGAGTTGTGTTTGCAAAGGTTAAAGTGAAGTCAAAGTCATCGTTCTTTTCTGGAGTGCAAGGAGGAGAGGACTCTCAGCACAGGCTCAAAACAGAAAAGCAGGCTAAAAAAATACACCTTAGAAGCTGTTTTCACTTGAAGTGTTGCACTTCGTCTTCTCTGGAGAATTGTGTAAAGAGCTGGTCCTTAAGTTCTGCTCTCTGACCCAGTGAAGACAAAAGAAATACATGCATTAAAAGCGTGCATTGAAACTAGTTAGGCAAGGTTGTAAATTGTGAGCTCTTCATAGAGTTTGTGCCCTTCATAGCTTGCTTCACTCATACTGGAGAATATACAGTGCAGAAAGGTGAAAGCAAATTGGTCTGGTTGGGCAAAATTACCAACAGAGAATTTCAGAAAGAAAACTGCAAGCTCAGTAACAAGGCAATTCAAGTACTTTGCTAAATTAAAGATGGGGGTGGGAGAAAAGGTACTGAAATGCAGTTCTTTGGGATGCATGTGCTGTGATCTGTGTTATCAGCAGTCAATAGCACGAGCTCCCAACACATTGCCTGTTACACCTGCAGTAGATAGTTCAGCCAGAACAGAAAAGGGTACCTTTTGATTCACTACCAATGGCACTTTAATAAAATAGAGGGAGAAATGTCTGCAGTCTCTAATAAGCAATATATCAACCAAGTGCTGTCAGCCTGTGTAGAGAGCTCTACAGCATGATTTATTATGTTAATTACAGTCATGTGGGCCTCATGCTCTTAAGTCTGAAACTGCTCACATTCTCAGCTTGATTTAAGAATATGCTTTGGCTAAGGCTTAAAGTGCAGCTTATTATGATTAATGTAATAAAATATTTATTACATACTCCTTTTCTTTGTTTCACTGCTTGTTGCCCCAGTTAGACTGCCTCATTCTGAAACAGTGATATAAATTAGATTTCAGATTATGAGGATCCTCATCTGTTTTTAATCTCTTTCTTCAGTGGTGTTCTTTTTTTCACATCCCTTTGTTCTCATTCTCCCTTCTCTCCCCCTCGTCTTTATTTCCCTCCCGTATTTCCCAACGCTGCTTCTTGGTTGCTGTCTGGAGTGAATCAAAAGCAGGCAAACTTCATAGTCCTGGCTCATCCCTTTGAGACCTCTTACATTGCTTTCTCAGTTGTGCTTATTGAAGTTAGCTCTTAAATGCAATGACATTAAAACTGGTGGTAGGCTGTAGCTGAGAATACACTAAGCCTCTGGTGATGTGGAGCGGCATGTAAAGAGAAGACTAAACTGTAACGGGATACATGTTTGTTGTCCCATTTTTGATTGTTCTTCCACAGGGCTTGCAACTGCAGACAGGCGTAAAGTTCCACTGCGCCAAATTTTCCAAAATGCTGTATAAATTTGTACCTGTGATTTTGTGCAAACCAGCCCACTGGTTAAATCGCTGGCAGAGCAATCGGTGCTTGCGAGATCTGTTTACACATGTAAGTCTGGCTTTCTGTGTATGAGCATGTAAAGGTAGAAACCTTATGGCAAATGTAGCTTCTTGGTTTTCTTATGTAAGAAATGGGATTTTGCTGTGAGAATTTGTATTTTTCCCCCAATGCTTCATTAATTTTTGAATGATAAGCTTAATTCAACAAGGGAGGTGTTTCTTAGATCTTTACATTTTTTTCTCTCCTCATTTTGATTTTTTCTTCTTGTTTTTTCTCTTAGCAACTTTCAAATTGAGTCATCTTATTATAAATGTTATTCAGTTGTGCCTCCCTTCCACCTTCTAAACATATAGTGGCTTAGTCCAGTTGATTTCTACATTTCTACATAAGCATGAACTTAAATACAGGGTCCCCAATCCAGAATGCATTTAAAATATGCTTTGTTGAATTGGAAACTTATTTGTGAGAAAAACAGACATTCATCTGAGGTGTGTGTGCAACACTTTCTGGACTGGTGCCAGGCCCGCCAAATCCACTTGCAAAATGAGTGCATTGCTTCTGCTGTGCATCATCCAGCTTCCAGTTTGCAGGGTAGGTTAGACAATCACTGACATACTCCTTTAATTCCCTCTGCCACAGATCATGAAGTAAATAATATGCTCTGAAAAGGCAACATTTCACTGTGTTGCTAAAAAGTCCTGGGTAAAAAAGAATTCTGTTTTCCAGAGTTAAATATTTAACCTGAAGAAAATAATTAGCAAAAAGTGTCTCTTATCTTTAGCCTTAAACTGAAATTAGTACTTTGAGTTTTGTAAGTGGAGTTAGCCGTAAATTGGTGAGAAATTGTTAGAAGATTATATGGCTGAATGCAAAAATGCATGCTCAAGATAAAGCTGACATTTGCTTCACATTCTAGGTAGTGTTTTGCTACTTAGCAACTCCAGCAGCACTCGAATTTCACCAATCTCCTTGATTTTTTTAACCTGAGCTCTGCAAGAGGAGCAATTGTGTGTTAGAAGTGAAAACAGTTGAAGAAAGTTTAGTCAGTTATTTTGAAAGGAAAGGGGGTTCACATTTTTGAAAAGTTTTCTAACATTTTTAGGTTTGCAGTATAGAAAACTCCAAGCATGGCTTTTATATCCTCCACCTCTATGAAGAGTTGGGTCACTCAACCTCAGTCAATTACATCAGGGTCCAGAGAATTTGTTTTTATAAACCTCCTGTAAAGGTAATAGCTAATATGGAAATAAGACCTGGAGCTGGTTCCAGGCTTGGTTTTATAATCCAGGTGACTGACCTGGAACAGGGCAGCTAAAATGGCAGACTCCAGTCCAGCTGTGAGCTGAGTACATTTTGCCTGGACACCACCTAAGTACCATATATATATATATATGGGTTTCTCCAGGGCTCTTGCAAAATAACTTCTGCTTTTCTCCATGCTGTGCCCCAGGTAGCAGCTGTATTGTTCTGCTGTGAAGTGCTGCAGTGTTGGGCAAGCCTGGGAGAGCTGGAGTTGGTGTATTTGTTCCTGCCAAATGGAGGTGAGATCTGAGTAGATATGTACTGAGTAGCCCCACCGTCAGGGTACAGGGGGAATGCATCCCATTTTGCATTGCAGCACTTCATACCAGTGCATCACAGAACAGCTTCAAAAGAAGATAGGAAACTGTACAGTCTCATACCCAAGAAACGCTACTGTAAGTGCTCAGTGGCAGAAGTGAAATGTGAGGTAATACTAGCACGCAACACTCCTGTTTTCCACCAGCCCTGACAAAACCAAAACCAGACAACTAGATGAACTGGAGATCATATTTTGAACAAATGAAAGCATTTTTTATTTAGAAAGTGCATTTTTAGAACCTTTGTGTTGAAATAGCTCAGATGTTGCGTACAGTCAGGTGGAGAAGGAAGGGAGTCTTGTACAAACCGAAGTCCATAAAGCACTGCTGTTTTGTGCTGCTCATTAGTGATTGCTAGTACCCACTGCATAAAAGGTTGATCCAGTCAGTCATAGGAGGACATAAATTCTTAATCCCTTGTCATGGCTACAAATTTTCTGTCATCTGAGGATCATGCAGTAGTCCCTTTAATATTGATGTGAACTTTATTGTTGACTTTGCCAGTAGCCAAATTGCACCTCATATCTTTTCAGGCTGTTGTGGTGAGAAAGTAGTGAAAGTGAACTGAACACAAACTGAAAACCAGCACTAGTGTCTGAGCAAGCATCCGTTTGTCAGACCATTCTGTACCATTCTGCAAAAAATGTACAGATAACTAAAGTTTTTTTTAGTAACTCTTACTTCATGGAGATATCAATGTAAAAATATTTCCATGCTCACTTGCTTGTGATCTATGTCCTTTTTTCTTTGACAGAATCCAAAGCTTTTTAATTTTAGAATCATAAAATATTTCAATGATAATTTTGTTGGAGGAGGTTAACTGAATAGAAGCATAATTTGTTTTTGCCAGAAAACATAACATCTTTCATAAATGGATTTTAATTAATAAATTTCTATCATACTACAGATTTTACATGCTAATGAAAGCCTTTTCTGAAAATGTTAAACTACACAGAGTTTGACTTAATGTAGTGGAAGTACGGAACTTTAACTATTAAACAGAACTTAATAGCAGTATCAGATGGGTAGGGCAGAAATTCAAGAAAAAGTGCAGGAGCACTTTCTTCTACTTCAGTAATCTGCAGCTAACAAGTTGATCCTTTGATCCTGCAGAGCTGAAGCTGTTAGACGTCAGAACCTGATGAAAGTCTCCAGGCAGTCACAGGGTTTTCCCCCCTCTTTTGACTCTGACTCACCAAGCCTAAGCTTAAGTAAGTACAATTATTATGGCACAGGAAGCACACTTTATTTGGCCTTAGGACTTCCTAAAGAAATGGTTATTGTTGGATATGAAATACTTACATTAAAACATACTTATTTTTGACTTAAGTCTTTGACTACTGCGTGTGTGTAGGAGTTGCCCCAAGGAAGTTAGTCTGTAGCAGACAGTAAGAGTGCCAAAAATACCTTTCTCCCAGTGTTTAGCTCTCCCTGTCTCTTAATCTCAGAGTGTTTCTGTGAATGCTCAGAGGCTTTTCTGCCAGGGAGACCTCCTGCTCTTACCCTCACCCTTGCTCTTCAGTGGTGAGATGGGAGAATGGCTTTCACTTGGTTATTCCTGTGATACAGTGAAAACGAGCTGTCAGCTTTCTGAGTTTTGCATGCAGAAAGAGGACTGATATTCAGGGATGCTGTGGTACAACAGTGGCATTCAGCCACTCCTGATAGGGGAGCTGTAGCACTGCTTCCAGGAGGGCATGTTTGTCAGAGGGTCCCCTGGCCTTTCCCCACCATGACTTGACCATACCTCCCTTGCGCAACACATGACCTCTGCCCAGCGCGGTTGTTGACTTGAGAATGTTGTTTGCCTGCATATACCTTCTTGAAACAGGACGGGACAGGAAGAAAGAAAGATAAGGGCAGGCTGTGGTTTACATTAACTGTTTTAGTGGGCTGTGTATGGCTGTGGCCCATAAATTGGATATCACTGCTTTTCAATAATTGCAGAGCAGGGACAAGAGCCAACCTGCGAAGTGCTGGGGAGTGGAGAGAGAGCACTTAGCTCCAGCATGGAGATACATGGGACCTTGTGTGCAGCTAACTAGGCTTTTTCACCCGAAGGAAAGCTTTTTGGTGGATGCAGGTCTGCTGCAGAACCATTTTCCCAGTCAGAATACAAACTGGGCAGAGAAGACATTGGTTGGTGATGTGACTACCACCAAAAAACCCACCTTACTTTTAATGTACTTCTTCAGAGATCTCACTGCCTACTTAAAGCAGAGTTTAAGACTTTGCAATAATAGCTCAGGTTCATGACGCCCACTAATGTTACAAATCCTCTCTGAACATTAATAATCTGCATCTGTCTGTTGTGAAAGCAAGTGCCTTTACCCCCACCATATATAATTACAGAGGTTATGTCCTTTTCAGGGAGTCTGAGTGTGTGTATGTGTGTGAGCTGAAATAAAAACAACCCTGAGTTTGATAACTCCACCGATAATGTTAAGTCTTGGCTGTGTTAAGATCAGATTATGAGAAGATCAGAGGACAGCTGTTGCTCTGTGGGAGGGATCATCTCATGGCTGCAGGCTAGCCAGGAACAGTCAGCTCCCACTAGGTTGTCTGTTTAATCTCTTCCAGGTCACTTTATCTCTTTGGCTACATTTAAACTGGGACATCTAAACTACCTGGCACTTTTTCAAACTCTTAGTTGGGAGTTTACCCCAGATCCTACAGTAGGGTGGGTTTTACTGACTTTTTGGGGCATGTTCTGGTTTTCTTGGAAATGCAACTCCAATGTGGGACCAGATGGGAAACACGAGAGCTCCAACCAGGTCCTTTGTGCACTGATGCAGCTGAGGGGGCAGGATGTTAGAAAATGCATCTCCAGGTCAATTTATTTTTTATGTTTCTGCTCCTAGTCTGTAAAACATGGGTAACAGCACTACCAACTCTAAAGGTTGTGTTAATGAGAAGAAAAAGGCATTAAGGATAGCTTGGCTTATTAGATCAATGATGACAATAATTCTTGGTTGGTTGGTACAGACCATTTTAGTAGCCAAGACAAATGAGACCATATCATGAGAGTATCTGTCTTCCTAGAGCCTAACAACAGACACCTACAGAAGACTGTAAGAAAAGTGCAAACATATATGACACCTCCCCACTTTCCTATCCTCCACAAATTTGCAGCTCAGAGCCTTCCTGATACAGAGGTGTTCTCTTGTATTGAGGAGCACTTTGTGATTTTTTTCTGTACTTTTAGCCAATTTTGGAACCCATGCACACTGAAGAGTTGATGGTACTGTGAGGAGTGGAGGCCCATGAGCAAATAGGTTTATGTTTGCAATAGTCAAGTAGCTAATGTAGATCCCTACCTGTGTTTTCAGTAGTTTTCAGCAGGACCATAGAAAAATTAAAAAAAACAAAAAAAAGTAGGCCCTGGCCAAAAGAGCTGTTGGTCTCTACTCAACAAGATGCAGCAAAGTGAGACCAAGCAAGCATCTGAGAACTGTTACATCAGGAACACTACTGTTTTAGGACAAGAACATTCACTTTCAATACCCAGACCCAGAGATGAAGTCTTGTACCTCAGCAGTTCTCCAAGCTTGTCAGATCTTTACCATAAAATACACATTTTCAAAAATTCACTGTGATGACACTTGAGATGCCTTTTAGTCTTGAGTTTTAAAAGATTGAATTACTTTTATGTAGCCTTTCTTTGTCTGTTGGTCTGGGTGGATTTGTAAGGAACAAAATGACGTTACACCAGCCTAATCTTCCCTGACAAAGTTGCAAGGCCTTGTGGCCAGAGCAGAAGCAATCAGTGCCTAATATCCAGACTGTGGTAAGGTCTTTGATTCTGTTTCTGCTTATTTCCTGTAGGCAAAGTAGAGATGCGTAGAGTAGATGATTTTGTTGTAAGTATTTTACAAGGGTCATTTGCAGTCTGCACCCAGAGAATAATTTTTGTGGTCTCCTTGTCCTGTCAAAGGTTGTACAGAAAGGATGCAAGGTGTGCCTGGTTTTGGGGACTGTTTCATTAGTGATCCAAATGGCATAATTGTACTGGGTTTGGCTGGGATGGTGTTAACTTTCTTCATAGCCACCCATACCTTGCTGTGTTTCAGGTTTTTGACTGAAACAGTGTTAGTGACACACTGGTATTTTGGCTGTTGATGACCCAGACTTGCATAGTGTCAAGGCTTTTTCTTTTTCCCACTCTGTCTCCCCAGCAGCTAGGTCTAGGGTAGAAAAGAGGCTGGGAGGGAACACAACAGGGACAGCCAACCCAGACTAACCAAGGGGATATTCGCTGCCCTACAACATCATGCTCAGCAATAAAAATGGAAGGGAGAGGCTTTTGGGGGGAGGTGGTTGCTCAGAGACTGCCTAGGCATTGGTCAGCTTGTGGGAGGTGGTGAGTGATTGCCTTTGCATCACTTGTTGGTTGAGTTTCTTTTTCCTCTTTCCTTCAGTTATTAAACTGTCTTTATTTCGACTCTTGGGTTTTCTCACTTTTGCTCTTCTTATTCTCTTCCCTGTCCCGCTGGGTAGGGAGTGAGCAAGTGGCTGTGAGGTGCTTAGGTGCTGACCAGGGTCAACCACCACCATAATAGAGAATAAGATTATGAAATCAGTAGAAAACATAAAGTTTAGCAATATTAAAAGCATGCCTCAATACAATTTATGTCTCCATTGTAGTTGGAGATGGATTATGTGGTTTCTTTCAGCACTATGAAATCTCCTCAGTTAAATGAAGAACTAAGACTTTAATGATGTGAAGAATTATGTCTCCTTCCTCAGCTATCCTAGGCTGTGAAGAGCTGTCTTAGTTAAGTTAGGCTTCGCTGCGTTGCCTGCTTTTGCTGTGGATGAAGAACATATGCAGATCATGACAGGGGTTCAGCTGACAGCTGATGACTTTGGCTGTCTCAGACTCTGTCCTTTGGGTCTCACTGCCTCCCTGCATTCGTCCCATGCTGTGAGATATCTCTGACACTTGAGTGGTCTCATAGGAAGAGAATAATCCACTACCACTGCAGGCTGGACTCACAGTCAAAACTGACTCTCCTGATGTGGCTGGATGAGAAGTTGACCCTTTATCTTTAACATTTCCCACCTGCCTTGTGGAGTAACACACCACAGCACTGCAGGAATGCAGTGTTTCTAGGGTACTGTTCTGCTCATGCAACTTCAGGGGATCTTTAATTCAGCGTGGCTTTTATAACTGTTAGCTGCAGATACGGCGGTTTCCTTTGCAGATTAAGGAAAGATGCCATAACATAAATGACTGACTGGGTGTCACTGCTGTGTTGTGACAGGCTATCCTCTAAGTAGTGATTGATGACATGTATAAAACCGAGCCATTATATGTGCTGTTTATATTGAAACAGTACTTAAAATGTGGGCTGTCAGTCAAAGCACTGATTGCTTACACAGTACTATAATAAGTGGTGGTGGGTGCAGTGAACAAGGTACCAGAGTAAATGTTTGTTTTGGAGATTCAAACAGCGTTGTCTCTTTACTTCCAGCCTGCATCTAGCCATAATAAAAGGATCTATCCTATACATTGTCTAAAGCATGAGACTTCATGGCAGGCTGCTAGGAGCTCTTTGATGCTGACATCAATATTAAAACCAGTTTCTGAAACAGGCTGGTGACCTTTTCTTTTTCCCCTTAAGCACAGTTTGAGCAAACCTCAGTGCTCTGTGGCAGCATTTTTTTTGGCTGCAGAAGCCTCCAAAGGCTTCAGCTGTAGACCCTTGCTTCTCTGTGCTTTGCAGAGGGTTTGAGGACCCCTCTCAACAGGTTTCACTGAGTGCTATGGATGTGGAGGATGCCTTGCAGTGAAGACACAGGACCTGGTCCTGGGGGATATAAACTCAGCTCTGTTTCTGGCCTGCTGGCAAGTCCTGGGGAAGTCACTCTCCATGCGTCTGTCTGCAGCTGTGGTATGGACGTGATGGGATGAACTCTCTTTAGAGTCACTCTGTAGATGGGTGGAAGGGGAAGCTGCCCAGCTGTGCACTGATGTTTCTGCAGTGCATGAAACATTGCAGGTGAGTGAAGGAAGGAGATAGGGCTACCTTCCTTACCTAGCTGCCTCCCCTGTTAACAGGCTTGCAGGGCAGAGTGGGCATGAGGGGCAAGCATATGAGCACTGCTGCAAAACATGGGTGTGCCACATAGTCTGACATGAGTTTGGCCTGAATGACAGAGAGGCAGTGGGAACTTCACCTGGTCTGCTACCACTTTGTGGTGTGTATGTTGGATGGGAAACACCTGGTGAATGTTACTATGGCACTGCTGAAAGGACACCAAAATGTATGGGGTTTGCAATGACACAGAACAAAAAAGAACTTGCTTTTTTCCCCTCTTCTGTGTATTAAGTGGAAGAGAGAAAAAAAGAATGTTCTGTTGACAATTACAGAGAATAGTGAAATCATTGAATTTTTCCTTCTTTGCATTTGCTGTTCATTTTCTGAAACCATTAAGGTTTGTCACATTCATAATGACAGTTCCACCTACGTGGTTGTAAGCTGCATCCTTGTACAGGTGGATAGTTTGCATATGCCAAGAAAACAGTCCTTAAGTACACACATCACTTACATATAAAAAGCATTTCCTTTTTATGCTTATCTTATGATCAGCCCAGAAATCAGCCGTCAGTAACAACCATTGTAGCAGTAGCATCTGAATATGGTGGTTTAATATGTCACTGATTGTAAGGACCTTTGAGTATAGCCTTACAGAGCAATATAAAGTTTCCAGAATTTGATTTTTCTGCAGAATGAAAAGAAATGGTCACAACTGTACCTTCACTGTCAAGGTACAGCTTGATTATGTAGAGAGACTGTATAATCATGTTTTTCTTCCATATCTTCTGATGTTGACATATTAACTATTTTTTTTAATTCTTGTACATTTGTAAATTACACATTGCTCTGTAGTAGTTTTACGTGCCAACTCCTTTGTTAGGATGCTGCATTATTTTATACTGTACATTTCTGTCTATATTTATTTAGCTCTTTAAAAATGTGTCTGATTAAAGATAATTTTTACTGTCGAAAATACGATGCTTTAGTTATTTTTTGTAGAAAAAAATGGAACCAGTACAACCTCTGGTTTCACAAATGAAGTAATTCAGAATGGGGTTATTACTTGGATTGGGCCCTGCACACAGCATTGGGATCCACGGAAAAACCTTCTACCTTGCATTTGTTCTAAAAAGCAGATTGCTTCTAATCCCACTGTTTTCCACAAATCTCCATGCACAAAACTGTGCCCCAGTGTCATGAGGAGCTCACTTTGGTTTTGTGCCATACTCTAGTACATAATTTGTGAAACTGAAGTTGGCTTTTCAGACTTGTGACAGGTATGTAATGATGTTTTCCAGTGCTCTTTGTGAAATTAATTTTATTTTTTTTTCCTTTTTTTTGCTTCTTAAGTGAATTTGTTTTGGGGAAAAGCACATCGCACAAACTCACTGCTTCTGCTTTCTTTTGTCTTTCCCCTTCTCCTCCTTCCAGACCAGGATGAGAGAGCGGCAGAGCTCAGCAGAGAACAGAATGAGAAGACCATTCGCAGCACGCAGACGGCTCTCCGCAATTTCCGAGAGTTCCTCATCTCCAAATACCCCTCTGAGACCCGGGAGATCTACGTCATCCCCTGCAAAGAGCTTGATGCCTACCTTGCTTCCTTCTTTGTGGATGCCAGACAAAAGGATGGGTCTGAATACGAGCCAAATAGTCTGGCCAACTATCAGTGTGGGCTGGAGCGGTATCTCAAAGAGCACAGGTATGGGTACAGTATTACGAGGGATAAGGAGTTCAAGAGGTCCCAGGAAGCTCTAAAGCAAAAGCAGATAGAGCTGAGGTGTAAGGGAAAAGGAAACAAGCCACACAAATCCATGAAGCTCACCTTTGCTGATGAGCTTATCCTGCGCAAAAGAGGCTTGTTGAGCCGGTACAATCCCGAAGGGCTGCTGAATCTTGTCTGGCTGAACAACACTAAGGCATTTGGACACTGCACGGGTTTCCATGGGTCCACCCTCAAGTGGGGAGACATCCGGCTGCGGGTGACAGAGACCGGGTTGGAGTACCTGGAGTGGATGGGGCCAGACAACGGAGACGTCAATGCCAAGAGCAAGAGAGGTGGGACGGACTCCCGGGTGTATGCCACCCAGCATTCCCCACAGACCTGCCCCGTGCAAGACTACAAGGAGTACGCCCAGAGGCGGCCTCCAGCCATGCGCTATGAGGACGCACCTTTCTACCTGTCCATCAAACCTGTTGTCAACTTGGCCGCGCTTCACTGGTACAATTGCCAAGCCCTGGGGAAAAACAAGCTTGCCAAGATGGTAAAGACAATGTGCGAGAAAGGCAACATCCCCGGCCGGAAGACCAACTTCAGTGTCTACCAGAGCTGTAGCACCCTCTCAGAAGCACAGAGCAACCAGCTGGTGCTGATCTGCAATAACTTGAGCCAGCAAGCTGCCCAGTCCATGGCAAGCCACTCCAATACTGGCAACTTCATAGTGTCAGCATCCTATGACTCTTCTTCTGACACGGCTTGAAAGAGGGGTATCACCCGAACACTTTCTTCTTTTCATTTTTGTTTCAGCATTGAATTTGTGCCCAACAATACACATCAACTGTGATTGTACACTATTCCCCCATAGCCCTCTCTCCAGTGTTAATTCACTTTATAAAAATATATAAATATATAATATATTTTTCTTTTTACAAATAAGTCAATAGAAATAGTTTAGTATTACTAACATAGTATTTATAGTGTTAATACAAAAATGAAAGGTACTTATGGGTTATAATATAAATGCAGATTTTAAAAAGACAAAAATGGTTCTCAGGCAACACAAGATAGACTGGAAATACCATTTTTAACATGCACACATCAGTGAGTGTAAATCCCCAGGGAGGCTTACGTAGCAATTCTATTTTAAAGCATTTTTTTAACTTCTTATTTTAACATGACCTCCCAGAGTGGAGGAGACAAACTTATCACTGGCTGCTGCTTCTTACCTGCTGGCTTATTCTTGATCAGGAAGACCAAGAAATAAGAGATACATCAATGTAAGTTCATGAAACCATTTGCAACATTTTTCGTCTGTTTTTTATTTTGTTTCCTGAGGCTTATTTATGCTAGATGGGAAAAAAATCGTGAAGTCAGCTAAAGGCTATTTTTAACTTTTGTTTTTGTTGATTTTCTGTGATCAAAATGTTGCTGGTCTTTAGACTAAAAAGTATTGTTTTCAACAATATGCAAAAGTATAATGGCAAAACCACTGTCATACACATAATTTTAACTGTTTAAGCACGGGTTGTTGGTGTTTTGTCACTGTGTATATTTAATGTAAAATCTACTGACTTAGAGCCACTCTTTCAGTTTTCTGGGGAATGCAACAGTGCAGAAAAATCCACAATCTTATTCCAAACTGTACAGAAAAAAATGAATCAAATATGTCTTAAGCCATCATTTGAAATCCACAAAAAAATAGCATAGAGAGTGTAATGATAATTTCATATTTACTACAGAAAATGAAAAAGCTGGATAGTTTTAAGTGCTGGAAAACAAATTTAAGTCAGCTACACATAATCTTTTTCCATTGCAGACAGTGGGAAATGTGCATGTGAATCTGAAGGCAGAATTTGGTCCTTAAAGCCTTGAAATAATGAATGCTACTGTTCCAACATTTGACTTTGCAACATAATTGTTCTTCTTCTCTAAGTATGGAGAAAACACTAACAAAATCAGTATTTCAGTGAATGATTATACTTCATGACCTTTGAAATTATGTACGGTACTTCTCAAGTAATTCAGCTTAGTTTATGTTCCACTAGTATGTCCTAGGGCTGTGATGAGGCTTTAGATGAGTCTGCTGGGGTGATCTAATGCCCACTGAAGTCAATGAAAGAGTCAACCTCAGCTGACTTCCCATGGGTGTTGGATCAAACTGTTACTGAGGGGCTTTTTTGTTTTGAGTTTTTTTATTGTTGTGGTTTTTTATGCTTGTTTGTCTTTATTCCTTCACATTCCTGCATATCCTTCATATTCTTTAGATCTGCAACTGTGTAGTGACTTTAATCATCACTAATTCCAAAGAAAGGGTGAAACAAAGGTAGCAGACAGAAATAAAAATAACCCACCTGGCACCATTTCAAACCCATTTTCTTTGTTGCTAAGATAAAATGTTCCTGTGTGCGAGGAAGGTGGCAGAATGCCTGCACCTCGCTTAAGCCTTATTGAAGGTCTGTTTTGGGGATTGGGTAGGTAGCAGATGTACCCCTGGAAGGTCTCAGAGCAGAGATTTCCACTGTAACAAACATCTGTCCTCCCACAAAGCTTCCTGCAGGTGACACAGCCTGGCTGTGATCTCTTTGTGCTCCGCATGTAGCAAAGCTGGTACAAAATCAGGGTTTCCTGTGTGCCAGCTGTCCCAAGGTCTTGCATGCCATGGCAGTGTAACCACCAAATCTACAGCCTCTGAGTTACTGGCCGCTGTCTCTCAGGGCTGTAGGGTAGGCAGTGGGCTGGTGAGCACAGGCGGTCATTCATACTGCAGGGCTATGCTTTCGTGACTTGGTTTTGGGGCTTGAGACCAAATCATGACACTACTGAAGTGAGTGCAAGCTGTGTCCATTACTTTCAGTGCCATGGCAAATCTGACTTGTAGGCGAAGGAGAGGGAAGCACAAAAAGACTTTGGGTGCTGCCAGCAAGACGGCTGCCCAGCTTCCAGATGAGGCCATCCATCTGATTGCTGTTTGCATAGCCTTGCTTTTTCATGGCAGTGCTTTTAATGTGGTACAGTTAAAAATAGTTTTGCAAGGCCTGTGCCGCTCTCTGTGGGATTTCTTTGCTGTTTCTCACTGAGGACTCAACGCAGCTGCCCTTAGTATGTGCTGGTCTGTGGGGGGTCCCATGCCAAGGAGTCCCCTAGGGGTGCCAGGGCAGAGCTCAACCACAGAGCCAACCTCTAGGAAAGCCTTTGATCTCTGTTTCACCCCCACTGGCACTCATCTCAGTACTTCCCAGTGGTAGCTGTTGCAGGATCTGACCTACTTCCCCACCTTGCCTTTCCTGTATTGCAACACGAGGCTGGATATCAGCTGGCCTTTGTGGGGCAGCAGATCTCTGCTTCCCACCTCTCCTCCCCTGGCCAACCACCCCTCTGTGCTGGGAAGAGATGCCTTGATCTTGTAGGGAAAAGAAGCCACCACAAGGTGTGGCTGTCTCATGTCCCTCCTCAAGCCCCACATGGCAGGAAACCAGACCTTATAACCAAATTGCTTCTGACACTATTATCAGGCTCAGAGCTTGGGAATGGTTCACATCTTCTGTGGGTATGCCTTAGGCATGTTGCCTCAAAGTGGGCTATTTTGTGCGGGCTTTTTAGTGTGGTAATTCCTCAATTCTTGTCTCCAAGGAGGCAGATCACTGGCTGCGGATGTGCCATGCTGCAAGCAGGTCTCTGAAGCGCTGCTTCACATCAGTGCTGCAGTTCAGCCCCAGCACAGACGTCGGCTCCACTGGCAGGAGCCAAAAATGCTCAGAGTGACCCAGAAGAAAGAAGGCAGGCACTCTTGGGTTTTGAGCTGGGAGGTAATAAAAAGCATTTCCCATGATTTCTTGGCTCCACATACTGTCCCAGTTATTGTTTACCACAGTGTGAGGATGGTTTGTGCTCATGTCCACCCCATGCACTGGGTGAGGCAATGTCTCTGATACCTTTGGCTTAGGAGGGCACATCAGCAACTTTTGCATGTCTGGCTGGGGGATAAGCTGTGCAGTATGTGTGCTTACTGTGATAGCCTCAATATTATAGGGGTGGTTTTGTTCTGCTTTGCAACATCTCTAGTAACTCCGGCTTCCAGTTGGTGCTGATGGCAGATTGCCTGGCAAATTCTGACGGGGCAGCCCCAAATAGACTACTTGTTGAAGCAGTTAAACACATATGGCCAGAATATGATACCCAAATAGTATCATGCTCCAAAAATAAATTTAATAGCTTTGAAGGGCATTTAGCACAACGTATTACCCAGTCTTCATTTGTGGACAGTTGCAAGGAATTGAGTGCCCACAGCTTTATGAATTACCATTTGTATTAAGGCCCTGGGAGGGTTGTTGACCAACTGGGAGGAAGACTTCTGATGTAAACCACTCTCATGGTTTTGTCTCATGCTGGCGGGAGAGCAGATGTCCCTGTCACTGTGGCTTAGCTGACAGGTGACAACTCAATTGCTTGTAATTGTCTCCCAGTACTCCAACTGAGGGTGTCATACCTGCGCCACCAGCAAGTTGCAAGCTCACTGTGGTGGTGTACAGCTTCCCTAGTGCAAAGACATGGCAGTATGGCCAGGGGCTAGTACTGCCAACTCTTACGAGTCTTCCGCTCTGCCTAAGCAAAGGATTGGGGTCTCCTGCCATGGCTCTTGATACCGAGTACCTTTTACCGTGAAATCAAAAGGGCAGCTGGCAAAACACCGTACTGCTCCCGTCCAGCACGGCCTGTAAACTGGCGGTTGGGTGGAGTGGCTTACAGTTAGGCACTGCAGTGCTCCCAACTACATTGTACTCCGGTGTAGAAGTTGAGCTTTTGCCCCACAGTAAGGCTGTGATTTCCATGGGAGGCAGATAGGGGTAGCTGGCACCAAAATGGGGCTTGCTTTTCTCTTTTCCTTTTCCCTTCCTTTTTTCCTGCCACTCACCTTTCTTTCATCTGATGTCAGACCTCTTCAGTGAGTCCTTTCAACTCACTAGCCCAGCAGAAAATGCAGCAAAAAAAGGGGGCAGTCAGATAATTTTCTGCCAGATTACTGAGTTGAATCTGCTCACAAATTGAGGTGCAGAGCCAGTAGGGGAGACAGAGGAAGGTGTTCCCTTACCAGTATCACAGAGTCATTAGCATGGCTCAGCTACTGCAGCCTTGGAAACCCATGAAAAGCGTAATGCAGACTGAGACCCTTCTGAATCATTTGCAGACATATTGGTTGCCTTCAGAACCATCTACCAGCTTGCAGGAGATTTGCTCTGTGCTACCAAGAGCAAAATTTGGCCTTGAACTTAAGAAAAAGGCTGAGTACCAAAGCACAGGCCTGCACACAGTGCGAAGGAGTCTGCACCAATGTTAGCGCAGGCTTTCCCACGTGGCCTTCTCATGACACCAAACCAAGAGTCAGACATGGGGATTATACATGGATGTCACTGGACTGATCTGGATGCAGCTGTGCACAATACATGCACTTGGATCTGTTCACGTGATTGCACATTTAGCTGGGCAGAGCTGTGAGCACTTGGATGGCTTAAGCTCTGTTCTATTAGCGACTCATGCATGTATTTATGATATTGTGGGTTTGCACAATGTACATGTATTCATGCAGGTAGTTGGAACTGAAGTCTTTGATATCTGGGTGTTGTAAACTGCCTGTTTAGTTTTCAAATACAAGTTTATGCAACAAAATGTATTTTTAAGTGCAGGAGAATGAAATACTGTTGTAAAACTAAATTGTAAACTAAATTACAAGGGATATCTAAAATAACAGCACATACCTTGTTCATTTGCATAGTGCAATAATTCTATGATAGCAGCATCCAGACTATTGACATATAGGACAATCTAACAATGGAATCAGTGTCCCTGTTGCACATTCTCCTTCATGAAGAACATCAACACTTTTGAGCTGTTTTGTGTTTTTGTTTTTAGAAGCTGCTGTGCACTGGTATTCAGTCTACAGCATAGTTGCCCTCTTAGAAAGCTGTGTAGAGAATGAGATGCGAGCAACGTGTTGTACTGCTGCGCATGCTTGTCTCAGATGTTTGTGATGGGATCTTGTTCTGCTGCTTGAGCAAGCGATGCAGGGTGGGAAGATGGGGATCAGGAAGAGCAGGTGTTGTGTCACTCTAGAGCCTGGGCTGCCCTAAGGACTGAAACAGCCTTAAAAGAAACTGAGATTCCTCTTGCACTAGGTTTCCTCCCTGTCCAGCTCATATTCAACCATTCTTGTCACCATGTCTGAGTACATCCTGTAAGTGCATTGACTGACCTGACTAGCAGATGTGGTGCATGGGCTGATCATTCCTTCTGACAGTAAGCTGCAAGTGACTGTGATTGACTGACCGGTCTTCCCCATCCCCGACATCCCTGCTCCTCTCACCATCCCTGATCCTCTAATATTCCCCTCTCCCGGCGTCTACACCGTGGGGCAAGGGGAGCGCTTTGTGCAGGGCAGCTCTTGGCTGAGAGCTCCCTCCCTGCCTATCAAGTGACCTTGTGCTTTGGGGATAACATGCTCAGGGCGGACCACCTTGCGTCAGGTACGCGGGGTTTGTGGGATACTGCATGTGAGCACTCTGGAGGCTCGCATCTCTCATGCTGGAAGCGCTCTCCCTCTCTCTGCTGCTTTTTGTGAGAGAGCTTTCAAATCATGAAATGAGATTAAATTCACTGCTGTGTAGAGGACCAGGCCTACATCTGTATGCTGGTTGGTCTTCCATTGACATCCCTAAAATAGGACTGAGATGACTGGCCCTCAACACCTCGTGGTCTGGGCAACAGGGCATCGGGACCACCCTGACTCCCTGAACTCCCAGAGGCAGTGTGAATATGTGGGAAGGAGGAGAGCTTACAGGACACAGAAATGTCATTTGATTTGCCTGAAATGAGCCAATTCATGCCTCTGGGTTAGGGTAGAGAAGGACTCAGCTGTTCACTATGAAATGTGGCAGGAAGTGGGTCTGCACTTCTTAACAAGTGTTCTTTGCTAAATGTCAGTATGAAGAGATGGCTGCTTTGCTGACCTTGTTCTTAAGAGAGAGGATGTATTTTCTTTTCTTTCTGTGCTTTCATGTGTGTGCTGAATCTGCACTCTCAGTGCTGAGGAGGTGTGTGGAGAGAAGGCAGTCCTGCATAAAGTATGGCTATATTCCTAGCCAAAAAACTTGAACTATACCTTCTGGTGATGGTCCTCATGTGCTGAGCTGTGCCTTCATGGCCAGGGACAGTACCACATCAGCTGGTGTCTCCTGGCACATCTGTTGGCTTTGTGCATAGGCAGCATGGGAGTCACTGCAACACTCTCCAAAAACTGAGAGCCCGGGGATAGCTTGTCAAGGACACCCCTATCACCCACGTGTCTGCAAGCCAAGAAGGGGGAAGGCCCTAAGCACAACTGAATGATGGTGCTTTCCCCATGGACAGCATATGACGGGCACGTGAGGCTGCCCCATATCTCCTCAAGGGTTTTGGAAAGCTAAGGGCCACCAGGGACATCACTGCTCCGCCTCTTTCACAGCAGCATAATTTCAGCCGGCGATGGAGTGGACCTTCTGAGGACAAGTTGGGTTTCTCTGAGCCCCCGGCAAATTGTGTGGTTGCACTGCTTCCAGCTCCACTCGTGCAAACCAGGTGCCAGCCCACTCCTCCCCACTGCACCGTCTCTGGCTGAGGCCCTGTGATGCTCTGCTGAAGTCGTCCTCCAGCACCTCAGTGCTCCCCAAAAGCAGCAGAGAGGCATTTACAGCGGTGAAATGCTGGAAAGCTAAGAAGCCCCACAGCTTAGAGACACCTGTGAGCTTGTTGGAAAGTTTGACACTAGCCATTCACTGGAACATGTTCAAAGCAGTGGTGATGTCTAAAGCTTTAATTCCTAATCTGATGGGGGAAAAAAATCGGTTTGGCACGAAATTTGCTCGTTACATGAACTGATGGGTTTTTACATAGTCTCAGTCTCAAGCAAGGAATTTATTTCCTCTGTTTTCTCACTGAATTGGTTAATGTTAGTTGGTAATGCAGACAAAATTCTGTTTGTTTTATTGTACAAATGCCATTAAATGACTTGTCTGTGCATTGGAAATGGACTTACTGTTTCAAAGGGATTGGGATGCTTTTGCCTAATCTTTTATTCTTGTGCTCAGCATTCATTACACAGCAGTCACTAGTCACTAGTATCTGAAAAAATCAGTACCTTTTCAGATTTCAATTTGATCTTTTGTAATTAATAGAGGTTTCGTTCACAGTGTTTAAGAGACTGGTGAGGTAGGTGCTATCATTGAAATTCAGTGGGATAGAGTTTCGGTGGGCATCAGAAGAGGTGTTCAGCTCTTTCACAACGCTTCAGGAATCTGCCTTTGCATTTTTTGGTTACTACTGTTTTATGCAGTCCATAAGTGTCAAGAAAATAATGAAACAGCCAAGTGAGGGGAAAAGAATCAATAAAATGCAAAATGTTTTGGACAAAAATACTGTATTTTTCTTACACTAGAAAACTAAACTTTTAAAATTAATTTTACAGATATTATCTTTGCCACTTCAGCTGTTACTTTCGTGAACAAAGATGACTCTTTAACATTCCTCACGCTTAGAATTTGATCTGCTTTCTGAAGGCTGTAATCATGCCGAGACTGTTCTTACCATTATAGCATGTTCTCAGCTGGCCTAAATCATGTGTAGCCATAAGACCCCTGCCTCACACTGCTCCTGCTAGAATTCTTCCTTCTCTTCTACTATCATGTATTTAATACACTTACTATATGCCAAATTTCCAGCCTGAAAAGAAGCCAATGTAGGAGGCACACTTAAGCCTCTGTATCTTCAGCAGTGGATGCAAAGTATGGGTACAGAAGGCAAGGCAATAGTAACTGGCTTCAAACTGATTTTGATAACTTTTGTGTAGGATGGCAAATCTCCTAGTGACTCTGAGGCTGAAGGTGCACTGAACGATGACTGCAGCGTAAATCACTTTGTGGAGCCCTTTGTCTTCTGCATGGTGCTTATAGTTCAGATCTTGCAAGCTTTGCCTTCTGTGGGAGCTTTCTCTGTGAGCAGCTTGAAAGACTGGGTTCCTCTGCAGAAGGCTGGGTACCTGGATGTGAAATGTAGGTGCAGAAATACCCAGAGCATTCAGGGGTGTGCAGACAAAATGTGACATGAAAGGTCTTAATGGAGTCTGAAAGCAGTAAGGCGAAGAAATGTTGAGAACCTGGTTTTGCTCCTGTTAATGGCAGTGCCAGCAAGCCGGGTGGTGCTGCTGGAGAGGATTTGGTGCCAGTTCTGCAGACCACTGTGAGAAATGCGTGCCTGTGCCCCCTGCTTCCACCCAGCCCGGGCTGTTAACTGCACTTAGCTGTAAGCACATGACTAGCTGCACTGGGACAAATGGGTTTGGAGTATGCAGGAAAGGACATGACTTGGCCATAGCTGTGTTGACAGTGTTTGTTTTTGTCTCTGTGACCCGTCTATCTCAGGGTCATCTTGAGACCTGTCAGGGTAGACCATATATTCAAGATTGGAAGAAAAAGAAATGGCAGAATATGTAAGTGTGATGAAGATAGTGGAAAGGCAGTGGGAATACCTGGCAAACACAATGAAAGATTTTGTCTCTTTTTCTGAAGAAGGCAAGCATAATCCTTATCCTTTAATATCCTATTTTGTTTTACACTGGAATCAGAAAATCATTTCTATTTGTTTTAATTATCTGCTGGTTTTAACTCTGCCTTTGAAAAGCATTTTTGCTATGACAACCCTTGGTCTCATGGTGAGCAGTGCTAGGGAGAAACAGCTAAAGTAAGGCTTTTATCTTTCCCTCCATGCAATGTTTAATCTTTCTAATCTTTTAATGTGCATCTGTTTTCTCCCATTTTGTAAATTGACAAGATTAGCACTGTTTCTTCCAAAACAGCAATTGAAAAACATATTTTGCTTAAACATAACCAAATTTGCACCTAACAATATGAATTCTCCTAAGCAACCAGTTCATTCTCAGAGTTAAACCTCTCTCTAAGGCTAAATTCCACTCACTGACTTTAATGACAACTCAACTTTTTTAAGAACAGTTTGTAAAAAAGTAGATTTTGTTAATTCTTTTGTTTTGTTTTATAAGAGAAAGATTCACTGTCTTGCCAAATAATAATAATAATAATAATAATAATAATTTCTATGCATTGCGTGATTCAGTGATGTTGCTGTTGAAATTTTGCATGTTTTCTAAATGTTCTAGACATTTGTACGTTTATGTGGTACTTGTAAAAATGCTAACCATTGCTGCTATAATCACCGCCATTGTAGGTAACTGAAAAATGTACTACGAAGCTGTGCCAGTTAGCAGGTTTTTTTGTGTGTCATGATAAAACTCTGCATCTGCTGTTCATTTCCTGTTTAAAGCCAGTTTTAGTGCCTTCTGTAGAAGGAATCAATATGTTGTGGTAGACAGGAGGTGCCAAACTTCTAATATCTTGTTCTGCACAGATGATCACTTACCAGCTTGAAGCTTAAAAAAAAAAAGTAAAAAGAAAAAAAATTCTTGAACGCTCTCTTTAAAGTGTCTTCTCATTAATTTTCATTTGGGAATAAAACCCTTTAATAGAGCTGAAAAGAAGCCATCTTCCCCAGCTATACCTCCTGCAGCAGCAGTCTGCCAACTGTGAATGTGAGGGTTATGAGGGAATGCGTAGTACTCAAATGTTCCTGTTGGTAATGGATCCAGTGATTAGCCAAGCCTGTTCAAGTCATTGTGGAGCATGCTAAAATGCCGTTTAATGAAAGCAATCCTCTGATTACCATAAGAAACTGTTAGCTCTCATAACAGTTGGGAGCCTGCTCTTGTAAACAAGTGTCAGCCTGGTCAAGTGGTGGATTCCAGTCCCGGTTCCGCCTCCACTGAAGCCGCACATTGCTGCCAAATGAGAATTGGATGAAATTCAAGCCCAAGATTTTTGGTCTCATTCTTTCCAACTGCCTTCATGGCAGACAAGCCTTGTTTATCAAAAATCTGACATTGCATTGAGTTCCTTTTCCACCCTCTGCTTAGAATCTGGCAATATAGCAAATATGCACATGTGTACACATTCATTTTGATTTTGATAAGATTTGGACAGGCTGAAATCATGCCATACTGTAATCATACAACAGAAACAGGCAGGAGGGAAATGCAAGATGTTAATCTGTCTAGTGCATTTCCCAGCCAGGAGGCATGGTCAACTGTATCTAGGCTGGTCTTTAAAATAGTATTTTGTATGGAAAAAAGAAAAGACTAACCATCCGGTTTCCGTCTCTACTGAGAGATGAAAGCCTGTTACACGTCTTGAAAAGACTTTTCAAATCCGAATACCAAGTTGCCAGAAAAACTGTGTGATTGGGAAAATAGGAGTGCATTGAATTCATCCTACTGGTCTAAAGCCATGTCTGTTCCCTAGCAAGAAAATTTACAGCCCCTGTGATGTAAAATACTTCCAAAAAAGTTTATGCTAAAATTTTCAATGCAGCTCCTCTGTTTTTTGTGATATCTGGGCAATTTACAAAAAGCATTATTAAAGGAAACAGCCCAGAACACACTGAAAATCATCCCATGTAGTAGGTGGCAAGCCAGTTCCCCACAAATTGATGAATTTGAAAACCCCAGCTGAAGACCTAAACCTTCCACAAGTGATTAGGATGCTTAGAAGCCTTTTGCAGCACCTCAGTTCCCATCTCTTGGAGGGAATAGGGCTTGGGAGGAAATGTTAGGCCCCTTCATTGTCCTTTAAAAATTGGTGGCTTCTTCAGGCTCCTTCTGCCAGATCAGGAGCCAGCTGAGACCAGTTGCAATGTGTTTCTCCATTGTTTTTCTTGTCTAGTAGCCATTTACACATGAACACATGCTTCCACTAGTATGAGTGAAGAGTTTTTACTCCACAGAACTCCTGCTTATGCAGCCTTAATATTAAATATACAAGGCAGTGATAAACGGTTTTACTTCCTGCATTTCTGTTTATAGCTAGATCCGAGTCTTCATGGTCCCACCAATTGCAGTAATTGTCTTACCAACTGGTCTTCCTAGCTGCTTCTATGTGTTGGCCCAAGTTGCCAAAAAAATGCATCAGATTCCTGCAGCACAGCAGCTGTTTTCCCCCTATCTTCTCTTCCATTGTGAAGCTAGATACATCTGCATTATCTCCAGCTTAGATCTGAATCAGGAAAGCAACCAGTATCCTTTATTTAGCACTTTGCATGCTGGAAATGCAGTTATGGTTCTACAGGTGCAGACCTAGCATTAGGATTTAGCCTGCTGCCTGTGGCCTGTAAATCTCAAGTGGAATTTGTTGGTTTTTCACCATGGTTCACTGTTTTCAAGACAAACTGGCTGATACTAATGGTGTGCTGATTTAGATACCACCTTCCAGTTCCTGTGATGGCTTCAGTGTACATGTCAGTCCTGTAACTGCTCTTGTAATTGCATTTTGTCTGAAGTGCATTATATTGGAGGACAAGCTTGCTTTTTATTTTTTTTTAGAAAAAACCTGTGGCTTAGGCTGCGCTGCTGAAAGGAGCCAGGAGAGAATTATCCACCCAAACCCCAGTGGAGTTGGGGGACTTACTTAAGCTTTTTTTAGACCCCTGTGCAAGCACCAGCTGTAATCAGCTATTTGAGGCAGAGGTCTTAGCGTGAGCAGTGCTACGTATTTTCCACTCAAAATGCAGTTTTCTGTACACAGGACACCTTCTTAAACAGATCTCTTGCCCCTGCATTTGGGAGATTATATCTACAGTAGTTTATTAGGGAGAAGTAATATTTTGATGCATTTTAATATATTAAGCTTTGCAAATCTAGAATATCTGAGGGGAGGGGAGAGATTACTGGATTATTTTCTGAAAACGTGAGCAAAATTGTCAACTACAGTCCCTTTTCAGAGCTACCTGTTCAACTCCATTGTCCTCAAATTACCTTCTTTCTGGAGTTGCACAGCAACCTGACAATGAGCAAAAAGGCTTCGCTGCTGCAAATGAGGAAAGATTTCATAACCTACTTTGAGCCCCAGATCCCCAGCTGGGTTTCCAGGCCTCGTAATCTTTTTACTCATCAGCTGGATAAGTTTTGACCTGTGTGGATGCCCTATTGCTATTTCTGCAGCGTGTTTTTGAGAAGCAAACCTCATACAGGTTAAGGCCTTTCACAGGTGAAGGCCGATATGGTCAACAAAGTTGTCTGTCACTTGTGCCAGTTGAGAACTGTGGGGGGTTTTTTTGTGGTTTGGTTTGTGGGGTTTTTTTGTCCCTACTAGAAGACACTTCACTCTTCTTTAATTGGGATGGAGTAAACAAACATATGTTGTACTGCAGTCTGCCACACTTCAGTCAGATGTCTCCTTGAAAAATGCTCTTTTAGTGTTTGAGTACAAAAGTGCCCTCGATAAGAAGAAAGTAAAACCAAGAGGTCTTTTTTTTTTTGATGGTGTCTGAGTTTCATCCCTTGCTTACTTGTCCGATAATTAGGCTTTTGAAAAGAATGTTGTGTGCTAATTGGAGTATGACATTTACTTTTACTGATCTGCAAATTCCAGAGATATTTTGATCTTTATTGCACTTCAGCTCCATTTTATTCCCTTATGATAATCTTCAAGAAGTCTGGTTCTGCTGCGTTAGAGATTGATTTCACTGTCCGTACAATGTTTGCTACTATTGTAGTGTGACTTTTTATTTTCATTTTTTAAAATTTGTATTGGTACAGCCTTAAACTTACAGAATTAAAGACCATTTAAAAAATAATCAAGATAGTCATTGATGTCTGTGATAAGTGCATGCTTTATTGACAGTATTTTGTCTGTAATTAGGTGTAGCAACCAAGTCTCATGTGTTTAATAAACTGTTTTCTGCAAAGTTGACTGCTTTCTTAAATCAAGTGAAAACAATTTACTTGGCATTTCAAAGCACATCATTGTATAAAAAAAGCACAGCGTTCTCTCTCCTGCTTTTCAAGTGTGAATATCAGCATAACTGGAAAGTTCCCATGGACCTGTGATGCATTTCGATTAGCGGAGTGCAAATAGGCTCACCAAGAAATTGTTGCTGTCATACCCTCTTTAACTTCTGGGGTTGTGTTTCAGGAAAACATTTAAACAGTTGCTTAAGTCCTTCCCTGCTCGGGAATGTACTTAAAAGCAAGCTTGACTTGAACCATGTGCTCATTTAATCTCACTTCAGTAGGACTGAAAGACTACATCCTGAGAGCCTTTTTGGATTAAAGTCATTTTCCTGAACTTCATCTGGTTACATCAATTCCAAGGCACAGTTTGGCTTGAAATTACTTATTTTGCACTTAGAAATTTCAGCAGTAAGGTCTGCTCTCTGATAGTTTCGTTTTAATGTTCATCTAGAATAAAATTAAATGTGCATCCAAGGATATGCATCTTTTAAGACAGTTGCTTGTCAGGTCTGAATTTTCTCTGCTCAATAGTTTTTAAAATTAAAGGACCAGAAAACTAAAGCTAATAAAGCCCCTATATTGTGAAAGAGAAACATCCCAAATGGAAAAATCCCTTGAGAGCTCCAACGAAATTCCACCGAGCTGCTGTTCATGGGATGACAACTGTGTTGGAGAACATCACAGTGTCTCAGGTTCTGCCAAAGGAACATGAGAAAAAAGAAGGCGGCAATCCCTCAGGGAACTGCCACCTAGGGAACAGCAACGTGTTTGTGTTGGTGTTAGGACATCAGTGCAGGACAGTAAGAGCTAAGTGACACCATGGGTTAAGGATAGAGGAACAGGATTTTCACCAGGTGTTCTGGAACTGCATTTCCATCACCTGGTGGATTCTGCTAAGTAAATCGCCTTCTTGCTGCTTGGTGCTAGCACTGGGACAGTGTGTTGTTGCTCAGCACAGCAGCACATAAAAGGCATCGTGTCAAAGGTCCTGCTGTGGTCCCAGTGACAAGTGGAAATAAAAAACGGAGGCCTTTGGATGAAGGGCCAGAGAAGTGAGGTGTGGACAGGTGATGGCCAGGGGCTACTGGGTGCTTTCACTGTCTCTTGCAAATGCACAGTAAACCTGTTGGATTAAACTCTATAGCCTGTATTAAGCTGTCTTCACAGAGGTTGAAGTTAATGTGCTTTCCTTTGGTCTAAAAGTGAGTATTGCAGGTGGTGGTTAATGGTTAATGTGGCTAATGCAGGTTCAGCTAAGCAGATTGGTAAAGTTCTGGTAACTGAGCTGCTTTCACTTTTCCCTCAGTACATTGATTTAACCCAGATTGCCACTTTAAGAACTTCCATGCTTCCACAGTGGGTGGGATGGCTGCGTGTCCTCTGCTGCTGCTGCTGCTGCTGCTCCTCCTCCTCTCATACCCAAGGATAACCAGCAGCAGCATGCACATGTTGTGTGCCGTCTTGCAGGGTTCAAGGCTTCTGGGTAGCTAGGCAAACAGCGCTGAGGAATTTGGCTTAGGCAATCCAGAGTGCTTCCGTGGGATGAGCTCACAAACATGATGAAGTCTAGTTGCAGCTGAACATATCTGAACATTGTGCTCAAGACATTGCTTAAGAATATCATGACTGCAACTGTGTAGAAGTTGCTCAGGGACATTATGGCACGTTGCCTCTTCAGATCGGCTTTGGACATGGCAAAGTGGAGTCTGTAACTCGCTGGTGGTTTGCTTTGTAATATACACCAAAGACAAATGGAAATTGGCAGCTGTCCCTGGAAAGATGAGCAAGATTTCTTTTTAGAGTAGCCTTATGGCTTACTATAGCATTGATAGCATTGATGAGCTCTCAAAGAGAATAATTAGAAAGGAAAAAAAAAAGGTGGCTATGTATAAGAAGATATAGTTATTTGTATATGAACACTTTGTTCTAAGGGCCAAATTCCTACAGGTACCCAGAAGAGAATGCATACACAAGACTGGCAGCACAAGAAGTGCTTATTGCTGCTCCTCTGAAAGCTGTGAGGAAATGACACCTGGAAGAGCTTGAAGACAAAATCCTGCATGTAGCATGATTATTCACCTCAGAGCTCCTCGTGTACTTGCAAGTACATTTTTAGTTACTATTGTCTCCACACAAAATGGCAAACAGAACAGAACTGCAGAAAAACCTGCTTCAAATGTATGCCCAGGGAAAGGCAGGCACAAGCGTTGAGTGTTGAGATAGGATGCTGCTAGCCATGGAGCCATTAACCTTGTAATACAAGGTGATGCCATTCATCTGCATTTGGAAGGAGATTTCTGTGAGTCTGGGCCTTGGTGAGGGAACCACAGAAATGTTCTTGGAGAGTCAGGGTGGCCAGATGTTCTTGTGTGTAGAGGGTTACCTGAGGAAACTGTTGAGCAGACAAGCATTGCCCATCCTACAATGCCAGACAGCTAAGCTGTATCCTCTGCAATGCCATCTGCTATGGGGGTCGCCTCTCCACATCATCTGTGCCCTTCAGGCTTCTGGGTCTGGAGCCCCTTCTGGAAGAGGGACTGCTTTCATGGTTGTAAAATGTGGTCATCAAACTGCTCAGCAGACCAGAAATCAGTCAGGCCATGTTGGCACTGTATCAGACGCCTGGTTCCTGCAAGCCAGCAGGCAGCACAGGAGTGTCTCCCTGCTCACCTTGTGAGAGCCAGGTGGCCTCTAAACAGCATCTAAAATCCCTGCTCTTTCTGGACAACAGTGGTATCTGCCAGGAGCCTGTGATACATGTCAGCATCTTTGCAGACTGGACTAGCACAAAAATGAGTAAAGGCCAGTTAAAGGTGAGTAGAATCTGGGGACTTTAGGAACGTCCAGGTATGACAGAGATCTGATCTTTATTTAGGGTGGATGGGTGGGGGATTAATATGTTTGCTTCCACAGAGGGAGGATGAATACAGTCCTCTGGCTTTTCTGACATAGTGTCACTAAGACAATGACTGCTAATTTGCATCATGAACAGCAACAGGCTCTGTGTGAGGAACTGCCTTTGCTTTAGGGGAAGAATGCAGAGTTGTAAAGAGAAATCAGATCTGAGACCTCACCAGTTTTGATGGCATCTTACTAGCTCATCTGGCAGCCCTCCTCTTCTTCCCTCACCAAACACACACACAGTACAACTCCTGGCCTCATCGTGGAGCAGAGCATTAGGTGTCTAGACATTCACCATGTGCATTTCAACTTAAAAGGTCTGGCACGGAGCACCTACAAGCCATCAGATAATAGCATGGTTGTCTGCATAGATGTAAGGTGTGTGCATGTTTTGGCAAGCAATGACAAATATAACTGTTTTTTTTCCTGTACGATGTATCATTTCAGTGACAGAAATTTGGCAAGGGGACTTGTGCCTGTGCAGATGGCTGTTTTGTGTGATTTTGCAGGGTTTCTGCCACAAGTGTAGCATCAGATGAACCGAACAGAAAGATGACTTTTTCAAAGGAACCATCATTACTGAGGTGTTCAAGTGCTGTGTATTCACATACCTAGGCTGCATCCCCTGAAGTGTTGTTGAAAATAAGCCCTTGGGTAACCTCCAGGAAGAGGGAGGCAAACGGCATATGAGGGGTGAGCGAGCAGGACTCTGAGATTTAGGTGCACAATCTCCTCCATGTTTGTTACTCATGCCATACCTACAGCCGTACTGAGTCAGGACTTGCTTGCTTTCACAGGCAGCCCGTGAGTTACACACATAAAAATGCAGCCTCATGGGACTTGATCCAGAACCTGCAAATGTTGATGTGATTATAACCCAGAGCACCAGTGTTTGCAAGGCCCTTCTGGATATTGGATGTGTGTTCCTAGCTGTTTAATGCTTTGCCAAATTCTGTCTGACAGGTCCCAGTGAGAACTCCTGTCCATGCTTAGTAAGGGTCTAAGTTTTGTTAGCGTCTCCTGACAGTGTCCCAACAGCTCTATCAAGTACTCTGTGAGGTGTTCAGACATCATTTAAAGCTGTTAGAGCATCATACAGTTGCTGACAGGCAATGTTGGGCAAAGAGCTTTGTGGTTTGGTATGCAGCCACTTAAGTCAGCGATGAAGGCAGCATGGGAATACGCTTACCTTTAAACAGAGCCCATGCACTGGTGTGCTTTTGAACCAAGATCCCATCCTTTTCCAGGATTCTTCCACACTCTCCAAGAATGAAAGGAATAAACTGTTTTCTCCCAGACAAAAGAAAGCAAATATTCATTATGCTGATAAAAAAAGAAAGAGAAGCAAGGATGGTCTATTTCCTGCAGGAGTGGAAAATCAGGTAACTCTTGTTCCAGCCTTCTGATACAACACCCTTACAGATGGTAGCTAATACATGCTTGCCATCACAAAGTCATCATTTTATTTAATTTTTGTTATGCTAAGACTCCTTTGCTGCAAGTATTAGAGCTGCACACTGCTCACAGTAGCCATCACTTTCTGATCTGGCTATACTCTCAAGTCTTAGAGCAACTCATGCCAATTTTTGTAGTTTCTGAGTTTATGAGGACAAGGTGTCCAGTGGGAAGAAAAGGAAAAAACATTACAGACTTTAATGGGCATCACTGTGCATAAGGTATGAAGCATCCCTGAATGGCCATCTGCGTACCCTGTTCTGGTGCAGCACTTGACTCACTGTCCCAGTTCAGGACTGAAGTAGCACTAATAACAAGCAAGCTGTTACTGTTAGCACTATCAAGTGACAGAGCTCAGTTCAAACCAGATGCCCCAGTTTTGAAAATCTGGAATTTGGAGAAACCAGGAACTATGACTTAATTTCCTAGCACATGATAAACCCTGCTTTGGGAAGCCAGAAGCAATCTAAGTCTGTCTTCTGCTGTGGTTCAATAAATTGCCCAAGTGATACTGTCATTCAGGAAATGGCCACCATAATTTTCAAAGCGAGGCCTGTCAGAAGTTAATCCCTGTGGGTTTAATTGCAGTCTGAGAACTTCAGTGGGGCTGGTGCTGTTGTATCTTCCAGGGCAACTGACATTGTATGGTTAGGCTCTTGATTTTAGTATTCTGTTTCCCAAAGTGCTCTTGGTGCTCTCAGAGGTAGTCCCCGGGTGGGCCAGCAGTGTGAGCCCGTGGCAGCTCATGGGGTGGCAATTTCAGAAGCAGAGTAGCAAGCAACTTGTGGGAAAAATGTGATGTGGGGAGTGAATGTTACCAATCCATGGGCTGGGCAAACAAACCTCCTGGGAGGTGCAAAGCTTTATGGAGAACTGACTTAAGATTTGTTTATTGGTAGGGGGCAAACAGTGCCTGAACAGTCAATGCCAGAGGGTTGTAGCAAGGCCTGAGGGCACAAGAGGACAAACCCGTGTCGAGGAGAGCGCTGGCAACTGAACAGCTTGTCATTTCCATCAGCATCCTGGCCTTTCTTTAGCAGTTGTCTGCCTAATAACTCACTGCACAGATCTCATGAAGCCACAGACCTGAAGATCTTCCACCAAGTTCATGCCACCTGAATTTGTCACAACACGCCCCTTCAGCAGCACCATCCCTGGGCTAGCAGGAGAGCAAGGTGGCTGCCAGCCACCATAGGCAGGGGTCGTCAGCACAGACAGAGGAGGATCATTTGCCATGAGCAAAGTTTGTAAATGCAGCTCAGTTTAGAAAAAAATACTTGCAGCCTACCTTTCAGATGGAAAGAAGTCCTGTTTTTGTCCACTGACTAGTTGCAGTGTACAGAAGGAAGAGAGGGTTCCTCCAGTTTGTGAGACCTCTGCCCCTGGATGGGCTTGCATGACAATGTGCATTTTTCAGATGTGCCCTCTGCATAGCATGCTTTTTTCCACCAATCTTTCTTGGAGTCTTCAGGAGGGGACCCTGGGCTTTCAGGGGTCTGCAGACCACAGACTGAGGACTCCTGTTATAGAAGTGTCCAGAGCTCAGAGGATCAGACAACATGCTTACATCGTTAGCCTGTGCATGGTGCAACTATTCAGCATTGCAGTGGGTTCTTCAGTTGGGTTTATGCCGTTCCTTTATCTTTTATATACTATATTAACAGCAAAACCTGCAACAACAGAAACCTCTTTTTAAAATCACCTCTTTCTAGTATGCAGAGTTACACCTCTGGGGCTGCAGAATTGAAGGTTAGAAGGAGAACTCCAACATCTCCCTCCTCTTATGTGTACTACCTCTTCCTTTTTCCTGCCACGCTGAGATGATCATCGTGGGGATCCCTAGGTCAGTGCATGGATGTTCAGAGCAACCTTTCACAGCTAACGTGCATTGGGCTGCAAAATCCATTAGCTTCAGCCCTGTAAAAAGTAGACTTAAAGTATAGTGGATATAATAAAATTATAGTGGTATCATAAAAATGTATTACTCTTTCATAGAGGATATTAAGTGTCTGAACATCTATAAAAAGGTTCTCCATCAATCCTCTACTTTCAGTTCCTGCCTGTGGGGCTGAGGCTCTCCTTTTAAGAAATGCACACTACATGTCTTCACTTAACTCATGGTATTCATCAAGATGCACCTGCCTTTGGTCCACTGAAGCAACAGGGCCTGATCCTGTTGTGCCTAGCAGGGAGTAGAATGTGGGTGTGAGTGGAAAATCCTACTTGGTTAGCATTGCCTGTCCAACTTGCGCAGACACCATGGTGGTGTGATACACCAGCGGCACAGAGTCAGGCTGTATAGGAATAGGACGAGTTTTTGTCATCCTTCCACTGTTTCTGCAGCAAGGTTAAAGATGCTGTGTTACTCCCTCTCTATTACTGGCTCTGTGTGGCAGTAATTTTTAGCTTTGCAGCAGCCTTAGGGTGACTTCATGTTGGTACCCTTCCTGCCGCATCTGAGTTTTCAGCACACAAACTCGTGGAAAATGATCAGGGAAGTTCTGTGTGTCATCTTTCCTAAATTCCTCACATTTTGTGAAAAACACCAAGTTGCTCTTAGCCAGAAATGATGGCAGCATGTCACTAGGACAAGCTATTTTTACCCCCTTTTATTTGTTTTCTAGTGTATTCAACTAAGCTCAACAAGTTTCCCATCTTTAATTTTGATGATGCCCTCAGATACCTGTGTATCAGTGCCGTGAGCCCCAACACCACTGAGGCCACCCTCTATGCTCTCAACATGTGGAGATACTGGTGCATGACCAAAGGACTCAGAGATTACATGGACATCACTAAGGTCAGAAAACTTAGCAAAATACTGTTTTTTCAGTGGTGGGAGCCAGCCCTCTTGGTCAATGAAGTTATCATGAAGTTTGAAAGGAGATGGGATTTCAGCCTTCTTCACATCCTTGTGGTCTTGGGGACCTTCCAAGTTTCTCTTAATAAAGCTGTAACCTTTTCTAGTTCACACCATGTTGCCTTTATGGTTGAGCCAGTAGCTTGGAAACCCAGGGTGATACTAAAGATTTTCATGTACATGACACTTGTACACAACCTTGGCCTCATGCTGCCATGTGACAAGATTTCCTGCTGTTACCCTAAAGACACACTGTTTGCATGATTTCTGCTCCCAGAGCTAGCCAATGCAATTCAGACCGTTTGAGGACTTTTCTCCAAAAATGAACTCCCAGCAAAATAAGCGTGCACACCAAAAATAAAGACTGTGGCTAAGGGCCAAAGTACAAAAAAGCCCCACTTACATTTTTATAGCTAAGTTTCTCTGTTAGGTTGATCTAAGCCATTGGCAGGCTAAAGCAGCCTGACTGGCAGCCTGACTGCAATACTGACATCTCATGGCCAAAAGAAGTTACTGCTGCTTCTCCTTTTTCTCATCCTTTTCTTTCTCCTCCTCCTCCTCCTCCTCCTCCTCCTTTGCCTGAAAAGTTTCCATATGTACCATGTTACTGCAAAAGTATAGAGTACTACATCCAAGTAGTAGGTCACACATTTGCACCTCAGTGCGAGTGAAACCTTCATTCACTTCAAAAAAGCCAGGAATTTGGCTCCTTTCTCCTGAATATGGATTTCTACAGTTGGTGCAAAAGTGGTGCCAGCCAGTGAAATGCATCTGGTCTGCCTGAACATCCTTACACCATGGGGTTTCATTCCATCTCTTTTGCTTAGATAAACACGTAGCCTCTTCCCAAGACTCTAAGGGGCTGCCCAGAAACAACTTCTGGGGAAGCGTGGAGGCTGTGGCAGGTTTCTTCAGACAGAGCATGGAGAATCCTTAAACGTGTCTTCCCCATCTGTGATGCATTTCCTTCCGATACATACCTTGACACATCTTTCCACTTCCTCTTGTTCCAGATCCCAGCAGTGAAGCTCAATGAACTCCTGGAGGACTTTTACATCACCGTGAAGAAAACAGATGGGTCTGGCTTTCTAGCCATGTCCCTCCACGCTCTCTGACGAGGCCTGGACTGGATCCTCAAGAATGCAGGTGCTGGTTTCTCCGTCACCAGCAGCACCTTCAGCTCTTCCACCAGAAAGCTCAAGGAGAAGCTTAAGGTCTGAGCACGACTGGGATGTCTTGTGCCCGCTCTCGCAACGTTGTCTACTTCTCCCTTTCTGATGAGGAAGAGATGTGGAGGACAGGATGCCTGGGAGATGACAGCCCTGTAGCCCTGCTGTCTGTGGTGGTGAAATACAACAGCCAGTACCTGAACGTGCCAACCTTACAGGAGCATGTGGACTTAACGTTTGGTGACATTGAATTGCTCAAAGACTCCCAGAACAGGCCATTTTTTGCCAGAACAGATAGAGTGAAGCAAGAAAACAGGGTGAATGTAAACAGAGCACGTTACAGCCAGATCTACCATGAGCACTCGAAAGGGCACAAGCTCTGCCCATACTGCCTCCTCTACAAGTACTTGTACACACACCGACCCCCGTCACAGATGGAGGCCAAGTCTCCCTTCTACCTGACGGCCCAGAAGGAGGTCTGCGGCATGGGGAGCATCTGGTATGAGGAGCAGAGGATGGGGCTCTGCTCCCTCAGAGGTGTTGTCCCCAAGCTGGCAAAGAAAGTGAAGCTGGAGCACTGTGAAAATTTTACTTTTGTTTCCTTCACTCAGGCTTCCAGGAAGTTTGTCCCTCTTAGCTCCTGCCAGTAACTCTGTCCTCTGTCTGCTCTCACCAGCCAGTGTCCCAAGAAAGTGCTTCACACAGTAGCTTTAGTATGATGTGAAGAGGGTGAGCTGCTTTCAAACAAGAGCAAGAAGTGGAAAGACAGGACATTAAATTCTTCCTGAGGAGGACTGCACATGGTGCGGTCCCATTTGGGGGATGAATACAGCCTTGTTCTGAAAACTAGGGGGGCAGTGGTCTCCTTCATCACTGCCCAGTCTCCCAAGCAAAGAGGTGGTGGAGAGCTTTTTCCTCATTGGAGGCAGCAATGTGCATGTGTGTCATGGACTTTCCTCCTTAGCAAGCATAGCTAGGCAAAAGGAGACTGAGTTTTGGGGACCAAAAACTCTTGAAGCAGATGTGCCTATGCTTTCTTTCAGAGCTACTGTGCAAAAATTACTCTGTTCTGAACCACATTTTTTGATGGTTCACAGTCTTCTCCACTTGTCTGGTGTATTGGAAATATAGATATTTTTCAATACCTGGTCATTTACACTGGATCTGTAGGTACTGCTAGAAACTGCTATCAGCTTTACCAAATAAAAACAAACAGATGAAATTAATTACAGTATCCCCAAAGGACAGCATTTTCATTCAGTCATTTATAAATGGTGAGCACTTAACTCAAAAATCAGCAGTTTGGGGCTGTCCAGGTTTTGAGACATCCTAAAGGGGACTTTTATCAGAAGTAAAATGCTCAGCATCTTTTGAAAATGAAAGCACCCTAAGGCATCTCAAGTCTGGCATCCAAATGATGTAATTTTCAAAAATCAGTGGTCAGTTGTAAAAGTAAGTGCCTTAAACTTCTACCCCTACAGCTTGGTCCACTTCCTGTTGAGAGGAAACCTTCATTTCAGCTCGAGCTGTGGCAAGCCTTTAAGTCACAGAAAAGAAAACCTGGAAGACCTGAAACAGAGTTGGGCACATGCAATTTGGTGATGTGCAATCTGCTTCTATTCTAATGGAAAGAAATGGCAGTTCTTTTTCCACCAGGTTTCAGGGCTGTGAGAGGGTTGATGAGGTTTACCGAGCCTACTATACAGTCATTGATTTTCTAGTACTGTATAACACCTTGAAATCACAGCTTCAGTCCAATAGATACATGATTGCAAAGATAAAATAATGACATTTAGCTGTACTTTTTTTGAAAGACTGCTTCGCCTCCCCCAAATTGCTTGAATTATCTTTTTTTAAATGTTAGTTTGATTTGTAGGATCTCTATGTTGTAAAATATAATATTGCTCCTGTCCTTTAAATGCTTTTGAACAGCATTATTTTAAGAATGTAATTAGCTGGCTATTGAAACACAGAGTAGCATCAACTTTAGCAGGGTTAATATCTGTTAGGAAAAGCTGCTACCTACAACCCTCACAGGCTGTGGACATTATTTCCCACTGTCAGGGTGTTTTTTTAAGGTTCTGATGCTGTGAAGCCTTGGCAGCTTTTGCTGGAGGAGGCAGAGGATGCTCAAGATTTCCAGACAAGCTCATGTGATGGAAATAGGAGCTTCTTCCTGAACAGGGTTTCAGGTATGCATAGAGGAAAAATACTATTTGTCATAATTTTCTTTTGTTTCATGGACGATCATAAGGGGCATTCCGTGTTAAAAAAAAACATTCTGAGTCCTGCAGAGCAAATCACCAGCTAAGACTGAGGAAAAGCAGAAGCTGGGCTGGGATAGGGTTTGTCTTTGAAAGGAGCAGAAGTTGTTCTAACACAAACCATTTTGAAACCTGAGTGCACTCAGAAAATCAGACTCTTTGTTCGGTAACTAATCAAGGAAGCTATTCTTCAGAGGTGATGACCTGCTGGAGCTCCTCCTGCAGTCACTGCCACAGAGCAGTTCCCAGGCTGGGACCTTCTGGTGGCTGTTGGCAGTAAAAGCAGGCATGGTGAGGTCTCCTCAGGCACAAATAGGAGGTACGAAAGCCAGTGGCTGTTCCTCTAATCTCTAGAAGTTTTTTGCCCTTAATTTCTCTGCTCAGTTGAAGTGGCTGTATTTGGTGGGTCAGGAATGCTGTGGTGGGCTCCAGAGTCCTGGCGCCGTGGCAGCACAGGGTAGAGGGTTTCCTTGAGAAGACCTCAGCTCCCTTCTCTGCCCGTGTGCCCAGGGGAAACCTGGCGTTGCAGGAGAGGTGGGCACTTGCCTGGGTTTAGACCTCTGCAAAATGAACAGCTTGTTCCATACATTAGCGGAGGGAACATACAGAGCAGTAGAACTGTTTGCTTTAAGGCATGGTGATAGGGAGTGCTGTAGTTTCTCTCAATGATTGCAAGATTCTCCCTGTTGCCTCCAACAGTGTCAAGGAACTGGGACCAGTGGCTGTAATGAAACAGCATTCCTCTGCGCATGCGTATGTTGTTTGTAAGAGTCAATAAATATCCAAGGAAAGCATTTAGCTTATGTCCAGTATCCCAAGCGGGAGGATAGTTCCTTTTCCATGTTTTGCAAAGGACTGAATATTCTATATATGAAAACTAAGTAAATCCCCAGGGTTGGTAGGTATCATACAATTCAGACTGACTTTGAGTTACCCTGTTTGTTGTCCTGTTCTTGTTCTCCTGCAGTGGCATTTGATCCCATGGAGGAAATGCCTACAGTGCATCAGAGTACTATGAGGGGTTTTTTTAATAGTGATATAAAGTGAGTGGAAAAGAGAAAAAAAATGTTGGAGTACTTTTGTGAAGAAGAGTTGGTCTTGATTTTGTCTCACAGTATGTCTTATTCCTTTGTCTGATGTCCCTGAGTTTGACAATTCGATGTCTCTCTTCTCACTTACAAGCAGTGTTTGTTCTGAAATAAAAGCAGTATTGCATTTGTAAACTGTGGAAACATTATGCATTGAACTGTTACAGAAAGTACTTGGCTATGGGGAAGAACATGTGGTGTTTAACTGTCAATTCTTGTCACAAGGAATATTTGCCTATTAGCCAAACTTCTTCTTCAGTACTGTGCTGGTTTTGACTGGGATAGAGTTAATTTTCTTCGTGGTAGCTGGTATGGGGCTATGTTTTGGATTTGTGCTGGAAACAGTGTTGATAATTCAGGTGTGTTTTAGTTATTATTTAGTTAAACAGTGAGAAGGACTTGCTCCTATTGAAGATAGACCCTGCAGCATCCACAGGGCATGCCTGGCTCATCCCATGACCTAGATTGAGTACCCTTATGCATAGAAAAGCCAAAACATGAACTAACCAGGACTGCATTTCACCAGGTCAAAATTAGGGAAGCGAAGGGAGACAGAGAGCTGCAAATCCTACACTCACATCCCCACAAAGGAGTCTAAGGCACAGGAAAATATTACCTAGGAATAAACTCTGCTTGGAAGGATACTCAGGCCAGGAAACAGGGAAATACCTCAGCCTCAACCAGCAGCCCCAAGTCCAGATGTGGGAGGTCTGCAGGGCCACAATCAAGTATGGTGTGCTAATTATTGAATATTTTTCTGCTCTGAAGGAAAACCTTGCCTTGAACTCTACACCTCTCTGAGTAATTTGTTCCCTGATAGAAACAAGAGCTTTCATTATTGGTGATAATGCTAGGGTGATGTCCTGGTTTCAGCTGGGATAGAGTTAATTGTCTTCCTAGTAGCTGGTACAGTGCTATGTTTTGAGTTCAGTATGCAAAGAATGTTGATAACACTGATGTTTTCAGTTGTTGCTAAGTAGTGTTTAGACTCAAGTCAAGGATTTTTCAGCTTCTCATGCCCAGCCAGCGAGAAAGCTGGAGGGGCACAAGAAGTTGGCACAGGACACAGCCAGGGCAGCTGACCCAAACTGGCCAAAGGGGTTTTCCATACCATGGGATGTCCCATCTAGTATAGGAACTGGGGAGTGGGGGTGGGGGAATCGCCGCTTGGGGACTGGCTGGGTGTTGATCAGTGGGTGGTGAGCAATTGTACTGCGCATCATTTGTACATTACAATTCTTTTATTATTACTGTTGTCATTTTATTAGTGTTTTCATTATCATTATTAGTTTCTTCTTTTCTGTTCTATTAAATTGTTCTTATTTCAACCCATGAGTTTTACTTCTTTTCCCGATTTTCTCCCCATCCCACTGGGTGTGGGGGGAGTGAGTGAGCGGCTTCATGGTGCTTAGTTGCTGGCTGGGGTTAAACCACAACAGGTGAGAAAAGCAACTGGGCAACGGTGGAAGAAGAGGCAGGTGAACAGACAATTAATCAAGAAGTGCAGAGAGAAAACAGATGGCATTCGGGAAGAGATGTGAGTGCAGGAAGCAGAGCAGAGTATCACAGAGCATTCCCAGTGGTCCCATTCCCCATGGTTCTAGGAGTGAATGGAGGGTGGTCAGAAGAGCCCTTCCCAGAGACACCAAGTGAACAGGGGATAGAGAAAGTCCTACAGCTGCAGAGAAGGTCCCTACCTGGTGCCTGAGGGCTTTTAGTCATCCTCACGACAGCTGCAGCAGGGCCAGTCCCTGGGTGAGCCCCCCATTCCTTAGGGTCCTGCCAAGACCCTTCAGAACCTACCTGAAGGGGCCTGATCTGACATACGTCAGATGTACATCTGTAGATACGTACGGTGGGTAAGGTTGCTTTTGTTGAGCTCACTGATGAGGTCTGTGGGAAAATGGAGCCTGTCTGGGGAAAACCAGTGAGAGGAGATGTCATCAAGTCATGTCATGCTGGAGTGAGAGAAGTAAGGTTGAATCACAGTGGTTATTCTCAAAATAGAGCTTGTCATACCTACGTGAATGAAACCCAAATGAAACCGTATCAGTCATTGATCTCTCAGGAGCTTGGAGGATTCTGTCCCAGATCTGCCAGCCAAGGTCACAGGTGTGCTGGCAGTTGGAGAACAAGCTGTTACACATGATCTTACTGGAAGAAGTCCCACAGACAATTCTAGAGTATTTTCTGTGCTTTGGGGTTCTTTCTGCCTTCTGCTGCTGCCGGTATGGAAGGAGAGTCTACCTGGAATTAGTCCTGCACAATGTGGCTGGAGCTTTTTAATCTGGGGATTTTGAATAAAGCTGTTGCTTTTTAAAACTTACTCCCAGTTTGTCAGTGTGTGTTGGGAGCAGCTCAGGGTGAGGCCCAGCCAGCTGGGTATGAGTCCATGGGGCGGATTTCTGCTCTGCTTGGAAGATTAAACCTTAACCCTGCCCTATGAAGGTCTCCCACTTTGCTAGCAAAAAGTCACCCAACACCTCCAGCGTCTTGCTGAGATTCTCCTTGCTCTGTGTAGGGAGGACAGGACTTCACCCAATTTCCTGCAGTCTGGCTGTGATGCTGCAAAGTAGCCTTTTTCCCAAGGGTGAGATAGTCACTGAGTTGGCTCGAAGCCTGCTGAGCACCCTCCTTAAAAACAGCAGGGTCTGTCAGTCTGCTCCAGCACCTTCTGCTTTTTAGGGTTACCATCTGCATCACTGGGGTGCAGCTGCACCCATGAACAGAGAGAGCAGCTGTGGGCTGGGGAGGAGATTTCTGGGGACGAGGGTGGAGGAAGATGCTAACAGAGACTGGCGAGAACACCATGACATTTGAATGGCTCCTCTGGTATTATATGCTGGCTATTTTAAAAGTGTACAAACTGAGAGGCCAGCTCATGACTGCTTTTCAAAGCAGCGGCGTTTTCTGGGGGGCACTTGCCTGTGCTTTATGTTGTTAAAGGAGAACATCTCTGCTTTAAACGCAGATATTATAGAACAAAGCTGTGATGCCTGGGACAGTAGGTCTGAGGGGCAGGATTGCTATTTATGTGAGCAGAGGGTTCATTGTGAAGTTGAGCGATGCCATGTTGATTACTCTGTTGTTAATTCAAATACAGCAGAGTGGGTAGGACAGTGTCCCCACAGGGACAGTCTGTTGCGTCTGGCGTCATTTTGACGCAACACCCAAGCTGACTCAAGCTGGGGTCAGAGCTTGGAGGAACATGCCAGTCTTTCTTTTTCCTTTCCTACTTGGTCACCTTGTTTTTTTCATGAAGGATACACCTAAACTTAGAAACAGGCATTCATGTAGCACATGAACAGCTGTTGACCACAGCTGAGCAAAGCTTAAAATAGGGGACAAACAGGAGATGACAAACCTGTGTGCTGAAGCTGGCATCAGCTTCAGCAGCATGCTCTTGTTTATCACAAGCAATCGCAGCTTGTCAGAAACAAGGATTTACTAGAAAGAAGCAGTCCAAGACGCAGCTCAAGCATTTACCCTGCAGACCCAAGTCCTTCTGACAGTGTCACTGAAAGCTGTGCAAGGAGCCATCCTGCACCTTTGCTGGGTGCACCATGTCTCTGAGCCAGACGACTTGCTCCCTAGCATTTCCCAGCAGTCCTGGCCGCAGGGGAGAGCCACCCTTTGCTGTTCATGACTGCTTGGCACTGAAGGTCTCACAGGGCTCCTGAGCACCCTAACAGGGGCTGGCCCTGGGCTGAGGCTGCAGAGCCCCTCCAGCAAGCAACCCTGCTCCTGCAAGGAAGCAGCACATTCCCCTGCCCTGAGGCTACCATGGGCTGGGGCTCCTTTGCACTCTTCTCCCCTCTGAGCAAAGCAATCAAGTCCTTAATTTCCCACCTCTGCCACACAGGGACATTGCTGCCTGGTGGGCATCCCTCTGGGTAATGAGTGTTTGATCCGCCTCCCATCATGGCCTTGTGACTGGTATCTTCCTTATTGAGGCAGTGTCCTTTTTATGGCCTGATGGCACCCTGGAACATCTTGACTGATTTTGGCCGTACCTGTTCCTTCATACCTGTGCAAGTCATGGTGACAGTGCACCCTCTCCCCAACAGTGCTGGCATTCTTATTTTTGGATGAAACCTAACTGGCTGCCAAGTCACACTTGGCTGCCCAGTCAGGTACTGCCTTGTGATCTAGTAACATGAAGTCCATGTCAAAGTGTTGTAGCCTTTCTCATCAGCCACTTGATTATTTTCCAGCTGTTTGCCACCAGCCTATTATAGAGGTTATTGAGATCTAATGGTGACCTCTATAAAGATAGTTGTTACTGCAGACTGCTGCAATACTAAATGGAGGTCAGCCTGAGACATGAATGCATTCACTCTATCATACCATATGAAAACTTGCCTGGCTACTAGGTGTCATTTATTTAGTTATTATGTCTAGAGCTACAGCAGTTGTGAGGAAAACCAAATGACAGGACAAGCACATATTTTTTTCACATGCTTCTGGGGGATATTCACTTTTCCCATACCAATAGCATTGGCTTTTGTACTTGATATGGTTTGTACTTTTGACATTAACTTGCTCTAATAAAATCCTGAAATGTCCCTTGCCTACCTTAGACTTCTATAAAAATCCTATTACAGCAAAATTATTTTTATAGTTCAACACTGCCTTCTTTTGCTCTTGCTAATGCTTCTCTGTAAAACATGAAGAATTGCCACCTTGGAGCCTTTAAACTAAATCACAGTGAGAAGTAAGACTTCATCTTTGTAGTGCTGATCCTAGGGGACTGTTCAAATAGCTGGAGTCAATTTCTGAGACATCTCACATTTGACCTGTGCTCTGGAAGGTAGTGTCTTCACCCAGTCTGTTTCAGCCCTGATAGGGGCTTTAGCTGCTGGGCTTTTTCTCTGAGTCTTTCTGAACGCTGGAACAATGTGATATTCCATGATCGCTCACTGACCGAGACACTTGCAGGAGACCTGAATGTGCTCCATCCAGCTCCAAGAGCTGTATGGAAGCAGCCTACGGTCCATACAGAGAGCTTTGACATCAGAGACATTGTCCCCAAAGCCATAGCAGTAGGGCCCTGGTCTTAGCCACCTTCTGTGGTACCTGCAGGGGAACTGTGAGTTCAGCACTTAGGCACTCTGGCAGGACTGGGACTTCTGCTTGTTGACTGCTGAGGACCAAATGAAAACCACAGACCTAGGGCCACTGTAGGTAATAACCCAGTGAACAAATGCAAATGCACTCCTCCTTCCCTCCCCTGCTCTAGACTGGGACAACTAGTGACAGCAAAGAATACCCCACACCATATGTGCTGCTGATGCTCCATGGCAAATCCTGAGTGCTGTGTATGCGATGCACAGAGAGAAGACCTGTATAGGTTTAAGCTTGTAAAGGTTTCAGAGGAGGCCCATTTATGGGCCCATCTTATGGGTATAGGCTGAGGAGCAAGGGAAGCCCTGCACTTGGGAGGGAAAAATGTATATTTTTGCCTTAAGACATTTTGAATTTCAGATGCACTGTGTGTAGTTGCCTTCGTGCCAGGTGCTAACACTTGGAAGTGGGGCTCTTGGTCTGTTTTTGGTGTGATTCGGAGCTCTGTAGGCAGGTCTGAAGAAACTACCACACATCACTATGGGACTCATCTTCCCCTGGGATAGGTCCCAATGCTTTGAATAGAAACATACCCTACAACTCACATTGGGGATTTCATTCCCCAGTGGTGCATGAAGCAGCACTGTAGGATTATGTCTCCAGGAGATACAGATAAGTGCTGTTCAGCTCAGGGAGATTTTTTCAACAGGATATTAAAGACCAGAAGGGTAGCAGGGATAAATGCTGTGAGCAGCTGAAGTGCATCCTGCCTTGACACCTAGGCTTTGAATGATTTGACTACATCTGAGGAATGGTCTGGGACCACTCTTGGGCAAGTGAGAGTATTGCTAAGCTTCTTTGGAAACCGGTATCTCAAGTCAGGTATGGGGTGTCCAAAAGCATCATTACTGAGAGTCAAAACTACTTCAAAACAGTTTCTTGAGATATGAAAAAAGTACGCCATCTTTGGAGGCTTTTGCACTCTTGCTCTTCCAGAGTTGTGTCCCCTACAGAAACACTCTCAGCTCTCTTCCAGTGAAATTCCTCTTTCTACCTTTTTATCTAAGTTGTTTTTAAGTGTAGATGATTGATCCTCAGAAAGGGATATTAAAAAATATTTGGGGGAAAAAAGGAAATAAATAAAAAAAAAACCCTATAAGCTGTTTGAGGTGGTTTACCCTGCTGTTCAGATGTGCTCCAGGGCAGACTGTGATGAGAGAACAGTGGGGAGAGAAGCTTAAAGGTGTGTGATAAACAGCAGAGTTATGTGTGTTAAGTGAATATTTCACTACTGCAGTGACATAAATGTATACATTTGTAGAGCACTGTATGTGTTCTGCTTTACAATTAATCTAGAAAGCATGACTAAAAGCTTATCCTGCCACAGACATTAGAGAACCTATCAACTGTAAAAACATGCATGTGTTTCTACAATGCAAGATGGGGGGATGTGCAGTAATGAGGACATTGTGGGTGGGGGCTGTCCTTTCTTTTTAAGGTACTTTACCACTGAGATCTGCTAGGCCCAGAGAATAGGTGCAGTCTGATGACACTGGGCATCCTCAGCACATACTGAAGAGAAGGTAGTTGATGGGCCATTGGTATATGGAGATTTGGGTTCTCACCTGTTCTCTGCCAACACATAACTAGATGGCCTCAGCAAGGCACTTCCCCTTTCTGTGACTCAGTTTATGTTTCTGTTCCGTGAGGGAAACGACAGCTACTGCTTGATAATGTTCCTCCACAAACCTGGGGACAGAACAATATCAAGGAGGTGCTCTGCACTTGGAACAAAGACTTTCATTGCAAGGAGTGCTCTACTGCGAGATTATAGACGTTCCCACCTTTTCCCTGCCACATCAGAATAAAGCAGAGCACCATGGCATAATTGTCGATCATCATCTGACTACTAATGAGAGTAAAATCTTTCAACTGATCTACCTGCAACTGGAATCCCTAAGTCACCAAAGGATGATTCCTCCCTCATCTGAGTTTTGAATTCTTTTCACTTCCAAATCCAGACGCTGAACACAAAAGAATTAAAGACACAATTCCCACCTGTTTAGTGAAATACCAACATTATGAGATGCAGGAAAGCTAACATTTGCTGGTAAATAATGCATTATATGTCAAACTGGTAAGAACCACAGCAGTGATGCAGTGTTTTGCTTTGTTCCTTGTGAAAATGGTCTCAGTTTTGAAAAGCTGTCATATTTATGGCGGACTGCAAAGTGCATTTTGTAACTCACTGTAAATATTGTTTATGGGGATATTTCTGAAATCAATTTGGCTGTCAGATAGAAGGCTGTATAATTTACACTATACTGTATGTGCTAGGAAATCCCATAGGTATATTTTCTTCTGCCACTTGAAACCAATATTGTAGGAAATAGCTTACAGGAAAGAAAAACAGAGTCAGGGAGGGGGAAGAAGGCCAGGCATTGGCTTTCATTGCTGTAAGTAACAAATGCAACAAAGAGATCTATAATGACATATCTACATGGAATGCACAATGCACACTGAAAACACGTCGTGGAATAGGGAGGCAGTGAATTGTCGTCTGATGGAAATTTGTGTCCTGTGAGCTAGGGAAAAGCCCTGTATTAATTCCATTTGGTTGTCAACTGCAGAGAGGAGATGTAGCCTCCTCATCTCATTTCAGTTTGGCATTATGCTTGTCCTGACCATGCATAAAAATACTCCCTAGCATGGGATAGGTTGGTCAGCAAAATGCCTTTCTCAGCCTCTCTCTTTGGAACTGATCCTGTTTAGATAGACGATGAGTATTTACTGGCTTGGAGCAAAACTGGCCTCATCACCTTATGTGTCAGGCTCTCACCTGGCCTGTGGAAAACCCTGGGTCAAGTCCTTGTTCCAATGATTATTTCACCATTTATCCAAAGTGAAGGAGCTCCGTCAGAGGAGACTGTGAGCACACTGCCTTTGTAAGCATGAATCTGGGCGCTATCCTGTGGTATAGAGGTCAGGTTCATTCTCCAGGCCTTGGACGAAATGGCGCACATACTGCTCCTGGGTGGTGAACTTCTACCTCTGGGGTTTCTTGTTGCCTTCTCAGATGATCTGAGAAGGACCAGCACAGAATAAGAATATTTTGAAGTCCCAAGAGCTTCCTTGGAAAGGGAGAAGTATTCTTCACGCAGCTCTAATCATCATTTTGCATTTAAGGTGTTTAAGGTGACATTTGCCCTTCCCAGCAGAGTTTGCACAGCAGAGTTTGAGGCTGCCTCTGGAAACAAAGAGGGACTGAGAACTCTCCAGGGCTAAAAGGATGGAGGTGCTCCCACATGCAAAATGCAAACCTATGTTGGAAAACAGCACTGGCATCTCACCTTGGAGCCCCTAGGCCCACAAGAGAAACCTTCATCCAATCACCACTCACCCGCTTCGCCCCATTTTTGCAACCCTTACAATCCAGTGGCAAAAATAAGTTTCTGTGAATGCTGTGCCAATTGCCTTCCACAGGGCCAGAGCCTGGGGATGAGGCAGACTGCCTGCATGAGGGCTGCATACGCTCTCTGTGGGTAAGGGCAGGGAAAGCTTACCTCCCCTCACCTTAACCTGTCCCCCAGAGAGCTCTGGACTGAGATGGCTTGATGTGAGCTTTATCAGGTGGTGTTGGTGCTTACCTAATCTAAGTTCATCAAAATCAGGTAGCATCCCTCACTCATGTCAGCAGGCTGGGGCTCAGGCTGGAACTGGCCAGCATTTCTTTTGAATTGACTTGCCAAACTCTAGGCAATCAAATGTCACTTTCCAATAATAAACAGAACTGTTTAAGTGCTGCCAAAGACAACTTCCTCATCAATGAATCTGAGTACATTAGGGTAATGCTGAGCTACCCAATAGTGTCATGAACCTTTTTGCAGCTGAACACACTCTCCAGGTTCCCAAAAGTAACTTTCTGATCCCAGTCTTGCTTGCATCTGTCAAGAAATGTAACTACATCTTGTTCAGTACTGAAATAGAGTTTCATTAAAGCACATTTGCTATGGTATAACAAGGTAGCTGAGGTAAGGGATACTGCAAGGAAGGGAAGCTGATGAGAAGGAAGAAGTAGAGTTGGAGGAGCAACACAGCTGAGAGAGATGAATGTGTGTGGTAGAGGAAGAAATGGTAGCACTGACAGGTGTTACCCTAGGAAGTCTTAGGAAAATACTGAAAAGACTTCCAAAGGACCAAAAGAGTACAATAAACAGGTCAGCTAGAATCACAGACCTCATTAGCACAGAAAGGCTGAAAAGTAATAATCACAGGAACAAGAACCGCCATGTTTTCTATCTGCTTCAGGACTCAGTTACTGTATTGAGGTGTCTTCAGCCATGTGTTGAGGCAAGCAGTTTGCTGAGTAAGACCTAGAGAATATCACTGAGCTGGGGTTTTGGATAAGCAATCATTTATTAGATTTGAGACTTCCCACTCTCAGATGGCTGAATATCACCTGCTACCCCTAACACATGTGAACAGATGGCACTGTCAGAAAGCTCCACTGAATGGTGCTGGTGTCGTGCTCTCTTCTGATGTACTTACTGCAGCACCACTGCTAGAACCCTGATATGAGGACCAGGCCATCATACTGGCAGCACTCTCTGAAACCCCATCTCCCAGTTTATCATTGGAATAAGATACAAAGTAGTACAGGGGATATTACTATAAACGGGAATGATTGTTTTGCAATTGCCCTAGGAATGCTCAACTGAAAGGAAGACCAGTAACAGAGGTTGAACCAGCAGTATTTGCCACTATAAATTACTTCCTGCGCTTAGCAACCTGTCTCATGTCAGGACCTCACTGTGCCAGGTGATGAACAAACACATTGACAAAAGATGGTCTACCCAAAACAACAGGATAATCAGGCTTGTTTGCTGACAGAGCAAGCTGACTGGTTCACGATAGTAAATGTGAAAGTGGTTAGGCCTGAATCTGCCAAAAAACATTCTGTGTGTGTGTGTGTGTGAGAGACTGGGACATATATCCAGGCTTAGCTCAGAGGGTAACTTAGACTTTGAAAACCTTGAAGTCCAGGGGAGCAGGCTATACTCAGAATGGAGTAGCTTCAAGCCAAGCCAGCACCATACACCTTCATTTGGATGGGACAGAAACCATCTGGTTCTTAGAGGGGCTACCAGGGTCGCTGGCACTGCAGCGTGCACATCAGCCAGTTGTACACAGGTGAGTGCATGGGCATTTTGCTTCCCTTGGACTAACAAGCCATCTGCTAGGGCAGAGTTTGAAAACATATATATGACTCTTGGTGTGTCTCTTCTTGACAGGCTGTAATGATCCATGGCTGCAAACACGCAATCCTCCTGACCCCTGTGCCAGCTGTCAGCCAGCTGCGCACCGCTCTTGCTGGCAGAGAAACATGGAGACAGCAGCTTTGGCCTAGGCCCACATCTGGCCATCCCCACTTCCACAGGTGGCCACCCACTGACAGATGGAGAAGGTCTACAGTCATCCAGGCCGACAGACGCTCTAATGTACTTCTACTTAGGGCATGAAACGATGGCTAAACTCCAGCATAATGGTCACTGTTGCAAAGAAGAAAGTACACTTGCCTTGCTTCCAAACACTGAGTATAATACTGCTGTCTTTTTATCACCATCCTCCCTACCCAAAATCTCAAACATAAAAGGCCCAAACTCTGCTGTACTTTGTTGTCTTCATCATCTGAAAAAAACCCAAAACAAACCCAAGCACTAGCTGTCCGTGAAGCAAAGACAAACCAAAAATCAAAGAGCTCAGCACCTTCTAGGAGGCGGAGATGAGCCAGCTGCTGGTGTGGGATGCAGAGTGATAGTCTCCAGATGATGCCTCACACCAGCTCACTAATTAGGAGCTAATCCTGACAACTCCACAGGCTTTCTGTGTACCTGCAGGCATTGCAACCCCTTTACACTTTTCTCCATCTGCAAAACTGAAGATAACAGTAACTTACTTCGCCTCATGTAAGGATTCAGGTAATGCACTAAAAAAAAGCTTCTGAAGATGTAAAGATGTATGTCCATAAATCTAAATATATGTTTTACAATGAGACATCTTTCCCTACTGAAGGAAACTCACACTCTACCAACTGGTAATACACATATGCTAATGTACAGTGCAATGTATATGCATAGTGAAAGTGGCCTGCAAGCTTGTGACTTGACTTTTAAATGAACCAGTACAACTCCTGGGACAAAAGTAAGGTAGATTCTGAACAATTTTCAGACACAGTCTACAAAACCTGCATGCCAAAAGTAGCATCCACTGACACTAAAATATCCACATTAGAGGCCTTAATGAGAACTGTGCCACCACCTTTCATAATTCAATGCCTGAATGAACCTGGCAGAGCAGAGTAACTGAGAAAAGCCATTTCCTCACCAGTAGTTAAGTATCATTTTTCATAATGTCCCACTGCACTAATCAAGTTTTCTCCACTTAATGCATTGCACCTGCTTTCTTCCTCTCTGAAAAAACCTGTATTCAAGGAAGGAGTGTAAAAATCATTTCCCCAGGGAAGTATGTCACTTGATTCCTTCTACCAAGTTCAAGAACCAGGAAACAAGGAGAAGGTGTTGCCCTTGTTGTAAAAAGTCTGGGGCAAGCTCTGTGGTTCTAACAAATGCAGAAATTCACTGGAGGAAGCTTTTAACTCAATAGCATGTGAAATCCACTTCGCCAACTAGTCTTCAAAGTTACCGTTCACTACAAAAAGCCCCACACAGTGTATTTTAGCCCAAGAAGGATTCCCCACAGCCTCCAGAAGTGTTTCAGAACACATTTCAGAACACACCGATTGATTACCAGATTTTCCAGACACAAGGGTGTTACTAGCAGATGCTATAGGATTTTCCCTGTGTGTTAACAAAACATAAAACAGGCACGTAAAGCTCTGGATGGGACAACTCTTCCAGCTGGGTGCAGACAAACCTTCCCTCCCACCCGACCTCCTCCTTCTTTAGAGGCTTCTGTGCACACAGACCACACAGCAGACAGCTGCCTCCTTTTAGCTCTTCCCTTAGGATTCATGTGTCTTTCTGGTTACCACCTGTTCCCTAGGTCACAGGAATCAGCTTCGGTTTCAGCAAGTCCATAGCACAGCACAATGACCCTATCCTTCAAGAAAACTTGCTACTTCAGCTGGTTTGACAGGAGGAATCATCAGTGCCATAACTTTGATCAGCAGGAATCACGCAGCTGCTTTCTCAGGCATCCTCCTGATTTCCAACATACATTTAAGCAGATACAAGGTGTAAGAACATTCCCTGCATAAGATAACTATTCTTAGCAATACTTTTTCCTGGAGAATACACCAAGCCCTGTTTTAACTACCATAATGCTTAAGAGGATGTGTTGAGATAGTCACTGCCTGCTCACACATCTGTGGCTGCATGCCACACTATTCTAGGCTCATTGCCCTCCTTCAGCCCTTGTGGTCTGTCCATGAAACACTGCAAATGCAATGGTAAGTCAAGTCACAAAAAGCTGTGCACTCTAAGACACAGCTGTCTGCATTTCCTTCCACCAGTTCAAGCTCATGTTCCCTGTTACCTTGTTGATAATCGATACCTTCCTCTTCTTCTAAAGAGGATGGGAAAAGCCTGGTCTCTTCATGCATTTCTACAAGGTTAGGGTCAGAGCACTGACCTCTCTGCTGTGCAGCAAGACAATAAATGACCTCCAGCCTTTAAATGACACAGGTGGTCTAATAAAAGACTAGAGCCATCCAAACTGTCTACCGCAGACAGGACTCCTCAGCATGAACAGTGGTACGCAGCTGCATTCATACAACTTGCAAATTACAGCTGACTTTCCTGTGCTGACTGCACATGAGGGCAGAAGTAACATTTAGCTATTTTAACCAATTGAACACACCAAAGAAACTAGGAAGTTCCTGGCAAGTGACATCAGGGGGTGTAATTTCTTTCAAATAACGAGTTTCATTGGGTATTCTGTGTTCTGATGTAAAGTGCAAATATAACATCAGGTACTATTGGTTAGTTTCATACTAGTGCCTCTAAGAGTTCAGCAGAGTGAAAATAAGAAAAAATTGAGGCTAAAGCCCTGTAGAGGTCAGAGACCACGGGTAGTTCTACAGGTCAGGCTTCTTGGGTTAAAACTGAGCATTTTCCAGAGCCTATACTGGTGCAGAGATGGTGGGTGACTTTGGAAAATAAGGGTGTGGAGAGAAAACTTGTCTAGTGGAAGAAAAAGAGCACAGAGCTAAGAAGAAAGAAGCTGTAGTTCAGTTCTTTTAGAGCTTCAATTCAAGATCTTTGACTTCTTTACCGCACCTGTCTGATCTCACTATGTGTCAGCTCACCTCCCATCTATCTCATCTGTTTAGTGTAAGACCTACTCAGTACTGTGACCTGCTCTCACCCCACCATCCAGCTCTGATATGAACTCTACACCAACCACCTGTGTTGAGTGGAAAGGCTGATTACTACTGTAGCAAATGAAATAAAATGATTTTTGAGTGATTACATGTGTTAAGATACTTTTAGGTACACAGGTCAGCACTGTATTATAAGCCTTCTGCTTTTACGTGATCAAGTTAATGGTTACTGCCAAAAGTAAGACATCCCAGACACATCCTGGTTCAGGTATATCTAACTAATAATGATTTGATTTTGAACATGCAATTCCAATAGGAGAAAAGATTTTGCTGAAATTACTGTACAGGGATAGATTAATGGTTTTAATAATGATTAATAGCAGAAAAGAAAAAGCAAGAGTGGCAAGACAAATTGATGCATCTGACACTAATTGCTAGAGTCTGGTTTCTAAGATAGAAGCTTCCATATACAAAATTTGTATCTTTGATGGTTAATTACAACTACATATATCACCAAGTCCCTTATGATTACACAGACTGATTTGAGGCATTACAACTTAAAAATATGACAACAGCTGTGTCAGTTTTCCCCCTCTTTTGAATATCTCCATCTTGAGCCTAGACCCCGGCTTTCCAAAAGCATATCTTTCCATACCTGAGATGAAAACAACACAGCCAGCAAGTATAACTCCTTCAGTGGAGCAACTATAGCCTTCCAAAGGAGAAGGATCTTTACTGTTTCATTGCCTGTCTGTGCAGCAGCACTGAGAGATTCTATAGTTCAGTTCATTAGCACAGAGGCTCTGTTTTTAGAGAAAGCAGACATTCTTTTGCCACTTTTCTCAAGGGGAAAAAAACCCCCTCCATTAAAATGCCCAGCCTACTTTTTAAATTCAACTAAAATCTAAAATCCGAACTTTGCTATATCTGCTTTACTTACTTTGCCTTTGTATGTTTCCAAGTGTGGACTGATTCATAGCTGCCTCTCCTACACACAGAGATTTGCAGATCTTTTTCTTCAAAGCATCTAAGATACTCAGCTCACACTGCAGAATAATGAGTAGTCAGGACAGCTTCATGGTGAAGTTACTCTTTGTAATTAAAAAGAAAAAGCTACACAGAGCCAACCACTGAAAACAGAAATGACAGTACTCCCTTCTCCATTGCCCACAAAAACTGTCATTCCTGTGACTTACCACATCAGACCGCTCAAAAAAGCACACAATACAAATAGTTCATGTTACAATTGCACATCTTTAAGCTCTATCAGGCTTCTTCCACAAGATTCTCCTTCTTGAAAATGTCTCAGTATGCTACAGCTTCTGCAAGGGTCTGTACTCAGCTAAGGTATATGAGAGCTGTGGCATTTTCCTCATACCTGCACCAGTCTCTTGGCTCTCACTCTGTACTCATGAGGAATGGAATTGTTAACGGTGCTTACAGTTCAGTAGTGCTTACTGGGATCAGGCAATCCCCTGCAGATGGAAACAAGATACCCTAAATGTCACTAAGGAAATCTGTAGACTACAACCCTGGAAACTTCATGGGACAGAAAAGTTTCTGCAAAGGATGGAGCTGCTTCAAATGGGCATCAATTTAACAGATGCTTTCTGATTTCTGGTTCTCACTTAAGTTCTCTTGTTCTTTTTGTTTTCTAGAACTTGCCTCCATAGGTAAAACAATCAATGTACTAGTATAATTGTATTAGTAAAGCTGTGGAGATATAAGAACATCTATGTAAGGTCTATTTTTCACTCTAAGTTACTTTAACCTGGCAGCATGATCACAATTCAAAAATAATTTACCTTAAAAGATCAACAGATTTTCCTTCAGCCTGGAGCTTTAATTGGTTACTACTGATAAAAACAGCAAGAAAGAAAGCAAACAAAAATGAAACACACGAAGTATTGAAAGAGGTATGACTAGAAAAATGTGACCTTTCAAAATGAATTGTCCTTGTGGACAACACCTTCCATATGAAGCGTTCAGGGAACTTAAAAGACTTCTTTTATTTTGTCTGTTAAAAGACTGTTTGAAACAATTACTTTTTCCCCACTTTAATTCATTTTCATATTTCACAAAACAAAGTAAGAGGCAGGCACACTATATCTAAGGACTTGAGACTAGATGAGACTACAACAGCAAACAGTACACTAGCCATGTTCCTGCACATACAGGGAGGGGGAAAGGAAAAAAAAGACTGACTGATGCTTTTGATAAATTTGTGTCTTGTTTTGATGGACAAAAGTAACTTTTGTCTTTCATTAAAGTCAAATATAGTACCTGTACACAATAAAAAGAAACACAAATGCTGACAGAGTGTGCATCTCTTAATGACTCTGGTTTGGACATTTATTTAAAGGAAGCACAGAAACAGGGAAGAGCAAGCGCTATGCACCAAGGAAGTCTTAAGTCTGACTTTGACCTGACAGAAGAATGGAAATACAGGGTAAAAATTGCTGTTCAGCAACATTGCTTTTTCATTGTTATAGCTCACACTCTCAAAAAGCAACCACAAAAATCCAGAAGAAAACGGGTTTTAAGATAAGAAAAGAAATTAAAAGGTCAGACAGTTCCTGCTATGGACAAAAATCAGACCTTGCAGTTCTGAGAAACAACATTCCTCATTCTGCCTCAAGTCGAGGTAAGACAGGAAGAATAAGATTTCCAAATGCAGAGTCTTGAGTTATGAAGTATCCTGAGGAATGTGCATGTGCATGCTGGAAAAAGAAAAACATTTGTTAAAGCATAACTCCCTGCAGCACTGATATAATTTAAGACTTTATAGCTTCTGCAGCATTAATTATTTATTTCTCCCAGTCTGCTCCTCAGCTCTGATAGTCAAATTCAAAAACAGCATTTTAGATCAGCCACATCTGAATGGGGCCCAGCAAGGGAATTAACTTGGCCATTCCCTGCTGCTCCTTTTTCAGCAAATTCCATGGAGGTGGGGAGAGTGGTAAATGAACTCCTGATTGCCCTCCTTTGCCTAGACCCCATGCTTCCATTCTCATCTATAACCAACTTAGAGGTCTTGGTTTGTGACAGCTGCCACATATGACTGCCAGAAGTGTGCATCAGTAGTGTCACACAACCCAAGCCCACATGTACAAATGACATGTGACCAGACACACTCCTGTACAACATGGGTCACCATCATCCTGCCTATGTGACTTAGATATGCTTGTTCAACTGAGGAAGGCAGCTGCTGCTTATGGCTCCAGACAACCTTTTTAAAATCCTGTGTAGCCCTTCCCAGTTCAAAGACTGGACTCCAGTAAGCTAGACAGCCTGCATATTCCTTCCTTCCACCACTAGGGAAAAGCCCTACTAGATATCAAATTTTGCCTAAGCCAGCAGTGTGCCCTTGCAGTGATAAAGGCTACCAGCACAGTGGGCTGCATCAGCAAAGGAAGCTACCCGTGAGGCTGCATTTGAGATACTGTGTTCAGTTTGAGATACAAACTGGAGGAAGTCCAACAGAGACCTGAAGAGATGGCTGGAGGCTGGCCTGGAGCTCTCAACACCCAAGGATATGGTGAGAGGACTGAGCTTCTTGTAAGAAGAAAGCTAAGGGGAGATCTTATGCTGTTTTCAGATACCCAGTGACAGTATATAGAGAAGACAGTCAGACTCAGAGCCAAGAAAGGCTGTGAGAAGTCCATCCCTGGAGAGCTTCAAAACTTGATTGGACCATGCCCTGAACAATCTAATACAACACTGCTGTTAGTCATACTTTGAGCAGGGCACTGGACTAGAAACCTCCAGAGGATCCTTCCAGCCTACAATGTTCTGTGATCAACAGAGGACACCACCCAGAGCTCACTTCTGCTCCCATTCATTTTAGGGGAAGCAATGTGGGGCCTTTACTGGGTAGTAGAAACACAACAAGGCATAGGATACGTGAACAGCATTGCTAGTTTGCATCTCAACATTTTTCCCCTTCCTGTCCCCTATGCCAAATCATGCTGTCTAGAGAGCCAGGAAGGCAGGTGGCCAGGTACTGGCTTTCCTGCTCCATTTCCAATTTCAACACCAAAATCAACCTTGCCTGACATAAGCAAAACAGCAGCAAATAGAAGTCTGCGAATGTACAAGTAAGTTTTCCAAATCTTTCAACCTTGTTGTATGTAACTGCAGGGTATCTACCTGGCATCTACTCAGATTCAATCAAGCAAATCCATGTGGCTAGTTCTCCCTACACTTCATGAGACATTCAGAAGTATGATGAAACTGACTCTTGACTGAGATGTACAAAACAGCTATGATGATACTGTAGGCTACATTATTACAACCATATCAAGGGAGAATGAGTTGACAGATTTAAGCTTTCATCATAAGAGAAGAAGAAACTTCATTCGTGACAAATACAGAAATGTATGAAACCTAACCTCTGAAAGGGGCTTTTCATTCTCTCTAGGTGCAGGACTGCTCTCTGAAGGGATGCACATCTACAACAGAGCCAAGCTAAACTCTACCTGACTGTATCAGCTTACCTGCAGTGCAGCCTTCTGTTGTGCTGCAATGTGCTGTTGCTCAGCGTGATCACGGAAATCCTTGTTCAGCGGTGATCTTGCAAGTGCAATGCTGCAAAAAAGAACAAGATGGTATGACACATACCACAGAAAAAAACGTGTCCTTGCCATTCTAGCCATAGATTCCATGACTTCCACAGCTCACGATTTATTTGACTCTTGGCTTGACAATTATTAACTATTGTTTGAAATTACTATTTGTTAGCATAAGAGAGAAAAGGAAAATGAGTGAGCATGGCTGTATCATTTGACCTAGCATAAATAACCGATGCCAAACTAAACCAGAAGAGTCACAGTCCTGAAGTCTGTTGTGGATTTTGCTCATCGGTGGAGTCTCACTGAAGTCAGTGGAACCAGTGGGGTGCAATGTTAGACAATGTCAGCTGTTTTTAAAACATCAGCTTTGTGTTTTCACCGGTATTCAGTCACTCAGTGACTGTTCTAAACAACTGCAATAAACATAAGCACTAACAAGAGCTCAGCAGTCTTCAGTATAAGACCAGTTTTTTGGCAGGTGGGCAGCAGATCACTTGTTATGGTAAAGGAGCTTCCTATTGACATAACTGAAATAATGATCCTCTGATGATAGCTTAGATTACCTAAAATTGATTTTGCTCCTCTATCTCAGTGCAGCATAATTAGGTTTCAAATTAAAATTTCTAAATAGGTTTTGTTGGCTTTTATATCTTCAGACTTGTCCACCTTGTTAACCAAAAAAGAAGAAATAAAAAGCAAACTTTTTTTCCCAGCTCTATATAAGTAACATGATCAGCCATCCTCCAGGTAGAAATCGGTGAGGACTGCCATTAGAGCTGTATTGCAAGGCAATTCGCAACTACCTCTGAAATTGGCTCTGGAGATCGGTGCTGAAAGCCCAGCTCTCCTCAGTCAGAGACACAAAAGTATGAAGGACAATGAGGGATCCAAGCATACTCATCACCTGACCTTTCCCAGCAGCTTCAATGTTAACAGCTGGTGCAGTAAATCAGTTTTTCAAAAGCAGCCATACTCATGAAAAGACCTTTAGCCAAATCTATGCCTAAATGCACAATGAAAACTAGGTAACGATCCTCTGAACAGATTTTGTGACAAATATTAAGATAAGCTTCACTGCTGGAGAAAAGTATTACTGAGTTTATTTAAAACATAGTATTTTCAGTTATTTTGAAGGTATTTATTTTGCATTTAATTCTGTACCCTCTAACTTCTCAATATGGTTTCTGTAGATAATCTTAAAGCTTCATCATAAGCTGACACTTTTGAAGAGAGGTATTCTGTTCTTGGATAGAGGATACCCAAATGCCAAGGCCAGAAATTAATTAACTCATTCATCCTTACACTGGCCATGCCACTATTGTGCTTTAGGTACAACAAGCTCTCTTCTGTCAAGTTTGGATAATTTCTGTGATCTCATTTCTGACAACTCTGTGGTCCAAAACCTGTGGCACAACGCCCCTGCCACAGAACTGTCAGCTTCTCAAAAATCACATCAGCCGACCATGCCAAAGCAGAGAGTTTGACTGCTGCTTTGTAGGTTCCCACCCATCCCCACCTTCAAAATTAGTAAATTCTAATTCTGCTCAATAGCATATACTGTTATTTTTCCTTAAAGAAAAACGAAAGCAAACAAGCACTCCCTGAAACTCTGCCAGACTCCCAATAAGGTATGGAAACACTGTTGCCAGGAGTCACGGGTTGTACATAACAGTATGACACTTCTATTTCCTTCTCTAATCAATAATTTTGCTTGAATAATAACTGTACACAGAGTCACTCAGTGATCTAACTCTGCTGATTTCAAATATTCTGCATGCTTTTTGGCAGTATGAAGGAATTAAAGGTGACCTAGAATCTCCTTGAGAAAAGACACAGGCAGCACTCAAGACTATTCAGAGTATTTGACTCTTGTACAGATACTGCATGTAACACAACGTGTCTGTAATATGGCACCGCACTGACTTCATGCTAACCCAAAAATTCAACTATCTCAATTTCTCCATGTAAACCAGCATGTGATTTTCTAGTTACTGATTTGACAACAATCTAATATTTTTGTCTTAAATGGAAGAAATCCGTGACAGCTCTTAAATTCAGATTAGATAGGTGTAATAACCTTATGGTGTAGAATCATCCCTACAACACAGCATCTTTTACGAGAAGATCTGCAGTAACATAAACTGGCTTTGTCTTGCACACAGGGAATTTCAAAGATAACTCACTCCCTGCCATAACTGTTCTTCTCTAAACACACAGTACCCTGAACCTAATGGTCTGGTACTTCCATTCCTTAGAGCATTTTACCTTAATAATTAAATGCTTTCTCAGTGCCTGCTCCCTAATTCTTCTTTAAGGTAGACTTTAATACAGATGAGTAAGCGTATCTGCTTCTCCCCTTCTCAAATGGAAATTATGTAAGCCAAAATTCAGGGTCTGTAAACAATTTTAAATACTAGTATGTTCCTAAAGTGCAAGGTCTCACTGACTGGTTATTGAGGATGGTCAGAAAACACTTCTGATAAGTGTTTATGTAAGTTTACAGCTCACTTGCTATTTTTTTTTCCCCTTTGATGTAATCAGTGATGTCCAAACAGGTCTAAGAACATAAAATACCTGGCTCCAGGGTGATTTGTGGAAGACTGGTTTTGCATAAGTAACTTTCTCTTCTCCTTGTCTAGTTCTGCCAGGATTGCAACCCTATTTTTATTCTGGAAACCTGGTGGGAATGACAGAAAAATATTAGAGAGATTTACTTGATTTCTGTGGCCCAACTCTAACCTTGCGGAATTAAAAGTCTCTGTACAATATGACATTATGATGAATACACTAATCTTCGAAGCTTTGCACCCATCTGAAAGGCTATTACTAAATAGGTTTCATTTTTCCCTTTCTCATTTTGCAACATAAAATAGCTTCCTGAAGCTATCATACATATTAATACATTTTAAAATACAGGTTTCTATCTTAAGTTATGTCTTACCCCTTCCCAAGCCAGCTCTGGAGCTATAAACACGATACACGATCAAATACTCGCCTTTCAAAAAACAGGTAAACTTACCAGGTTCTAAATTTAAAACGCAGTCACTGAACGTACAATTCAATGATAATAATGGAGTAGTATACTCACAAGGCCTAATTTCTCATGCCAGTGAGCTCAAACTATAATACAAGTTTTATAGATGTAACAGGTAAGAATGAGACAACCACTAAGCTTGCACATGTGCTTATACACAAAATTGCAACCTTCTATTTAATCTATGCAGAAAAGTTTTGGGTTTAATATCCTGATGTCCTTACATATACACATTACTCTTATTCCGAGTATGACGACAATGCTGGAATAGAGAAACAAAATTAAACTGTCTGGACAAAATATGAGAATGTGGCCTTTATTTGCTTTGTACATCATTCTCCCAAAGGGACCTTGTATAGTCGAGAAGGGGTGAGGAATTGAGACAATGCCTAAAATAGCTGTCATTTCTGTATTTTCAAAGTTGCCTTCTAAATGAAAATGTGGCAAAACTGACACTGTACTTACACAGGACTCTTACATGGTAAAGGATCTCATTGTGGCCACCAAATGAACCAGATGCACAAGTCCCTGCTGTTGCCTAGTATGCTTGTACAGCACAATTGAGGACAACAGCTACAGAGCTGACTCTTACAGACAGATGTCTATGCCACTAAGGACACTCCTCATGACAAGAATATACCCTTTTAAAAATCTCTAATTAGCTTCTATTCTATAAATCAAGCCACTACACTGTCATATAAAAACAAGATGTAAAAGTCAAGTTATCTCCTTTATTTCCTTCATAGAAAAAGTGAAAGTTATTCCCATTGGAAACTGCTGTGTGTTGTGCCCTCATCCCTGTCCTGAGTGCTGTAGCTTAGTGCTACCACCACTAACAAATGGTAGCCCACAAGCTGTTTGGAAGACCAGACATGCTAACTCTTACAGGGAGTATTAGCATGTCAAGGTAAAATGATTTCAAATTTATTTTCAGTAGCTGCACTCAAAGTTCATTCCCTTTGAGAGATCTTCTGTTGCTGCTCAATTACATAATCCAATATTCCTTTCATCAGCATGGCTCAATAAAGGAGAAAATTATCCGGTTGGAACCTTCAACTCTAAGTAATAATTTGCATCTGTATTGCCTTGCTATCAAACCCTCACCTTTTTCTTTTACTATGCCTTACACATCCCTGAGCCTCAGTGCCTCAGAGTTCTCGAAAGGAGCAGTCATTCGATTACATTTTACTGTGGTTTTATGCAAGATCACCCATAATCATCTTTACATTTTTTAACAGATTTTTAAATTAAATTTAATTAATCTCTACTTTGCCGTCCGTTAAAGTCTCTTTCCCACATGGCACTAGTTCCACTTAAAACTGGAACCCACTTAAGTGGGCAGGATATGGATAGTGAAGTTGATAGCTATCCGCTGGCTGCGCCACTCAGTTGCAGAGGGAGTGAATGTGAGGCTTCCTGCATGAAGGATTAGAGAGGAATCCGATAACAAGGTCTACTGCAGGACACAGTCCTTGTTGCTTGTGTAAGAGTTGTTTGTGTTTTGTTAATATAGATTGTGGTTGGTGCAGATAGCACATTTTTTCTCTGTTGAATAAATCCCTAGATTTTTTAGAAAATTCTTTTGTATCCGTTGCGGGTGTACTACACCTTTGACACACGGTGTAGTAGTTTATAATTTTTTGTATAAGAAATAAGAAAGAGCTTTTTGCTTACTTGACATAATGGCTCTAAAAATGCCCTGGAAATCTGGGATGGGTACCAGTAGGTTGGCACCCCCAATTGAGAGACCAGGTTGGACCCTGGAACACCCTTTGGGACAAGTGGGAAACCTGTACTCAGGTATGCCCAGAACCATGGACTAATGAATTCCCCTATAGAGGTTTTAAAATATTGGGAAGGGATCATAGAAACATCACATATGAAGGGGAAGGACCCGCTTAAGCACGCTGGGCAGATGGGGGGTGCCCTCCTATTTGCTTATAAAGTACAATGGGGGCAAACACAGGAATTGGAGGCAAAAGTTGAACAGCTGGAGAATCAGTTGCGGGAGCTTAAAGCAACTACAATTGTACAACAACAAGCCCTCCTTAGTGAAACAAAACAGCGGGAGGAGTTGGTGCAGAAATGTGCCAATCTCGCTACCTGTTTCGCAGCATGAGCAGCCCACCAGAGGCAAAGGGCTCCCAAAAGCCAAAGGGTGGTCATCATGTCTGGGCAATTGTAACTGACCCCAGGTGGGATCTGGAGACATGGGACAGTAATATATGGGAAAGTGGTGATGATGATTCCACCAAGACGGATGGGGAAGAGGCAGCACCCCCGACCTCTGCAGTGCCTGAGTCAGGGAAGTGAGCCGCTCCCATTGTAAAACGAAAGGCGGTGGCTGGTCCTAATGGTGTATTTATCTGGCAGGATTAGATGGAAGATTATTCCCCTGAGGATATTAAAAACCTTTCAGAGAAATATAAACAGACGCCAGGAGAAAAACCACAGCATTGGTTGGTATGGCTTATGGAGGAAGGAGGCAACACAGTTTTGATAGACAGCATAGATGCAGCCAAATTCTTGGGGCTTACGACAGACCCGTATGTTCAATCAGCCTTATAGCAAATACCCTGGGAAGGAGAAAATATACCTTCGGTTACTTTAATAGCTGGATAATAGACATACCAGTGATGGAGCATGGCTCCAGCAGTGAAAAGTTGGGCTACACTGGCTTACGCTGTTCTGTAAGCATATTGATTCCAGTCTTCCACGTTTCTCTGTTCTTCAGGTATTGTACGCTATCTTTTTTTGAACGCCCTGCACTTGCAATGAGTTTGAAACATTAGAACACTGCTAAATATGTGCTCCAAGAGATACAAAGGCTGAGAGATCTTGCTAACAAGCTAAAATTCAACATTTCGGAGTTGCAGCTAGCTCTGACTTTACTTTCTTGTAAATTCTGGAGACAATGCCGTAATAGGATGAATGAAGTCCCTCTAAGAGGGGTCTGAGCTAAAGTGATCATGTCTGTATGCTCATTCTTTAGAGTTTTCAGCCAAAAAAACTTAATACTTGACATATTACTCAGTAGCCTTCTGCTAGTGCTTGTTCATACCAAACTGCATAAATCTAAATGTATGCTTGGGATTCAGATGATATGGTGATTGAGGCAAGAAAAAGGAGACCACTTTTTAATATAAGTTGCTGCTATTAAAAAATAAAGACCAAATATGCTTATATTTATCAGGAAGCAGATGGTATGATTCAGAAAGGCTTGAGGCATGTGTAAGAATAAAATTTTAAATGCTGTTTTTAAACTGATCAGAAACTGTGCAAGATTATCACTGTCTTCTATTTTAGTACGAGACTTGCTATAGTATCTTATGGCATAAACTCTAGAGGAATTCAGAAGAAACACAAGTATTCTTATTTCTTTTTCTTCTCCCTCTACTAAGAGCGTTTAAAAAAAATAATTAGTATTTTGGTCTAGAATTCAGACAGTACCCATCAGCAACCCGCTGTAGTGAAAGAGTCATTTGTTTAAGAGAATTTGTTAATGGCAAGTAGAAAAAACCCTGCTTGAGAAAATGGAGGAGGACATCCAACACGTACATGTTAGTGCTCCTCACCTGAGCAATGTGAGGTTCCTACAGGTATTTTAAACTTTTTTAAAATGCAAAGTAAAACCTGTTCATTTAAAAGTTAACAATGGAGGGGGTGGGACACGAGAAATCCATTTTAGAGAGAAAATCTGGCATCCTTACAAAACAATCAATCATATCTGGCAATACATAAGCAAGACTTCCATTTAGATTTTTCCCTGCCCAGGACCCCAAAGTGCTTCCATAAAGACCAACTTGAAACAGCTACGGAATTTTCCTACTTCAATTACAAAGTAATTTTTCATCTGTAGATTTGACACATCTGTTCCACTTTCTAGTAATAAAAATGCAGACATGAAAAAAAGCCATCCTTACAGATTCTCATCTGTAAAAGGAAGTGTAGGTTTTCAAACACAGCAACTTCTTAATAAAGCTTTAAGTTTACACTTCCCTTAACTGGGCTGAGTAGCACTACTATTTTGAGTTTGAACAGTTCATGACTACTGCAGTTCATTAATATTCTTCTCTGCTTTGCAGACACAAAAGCCCTGACACAAAAAGACCCGTTCAAGGCAGCTAGATAGATTAATGGCAGTGTCAGATGTCAAACTGAGCACCTGGATCTCTAAGGTAGCACATTCAGGACATTCAAAATACAAACCTGTTCTGACACATCTATTTCTGACATCAAGCACTGTATTATGTGTTCTGTGCAGGAGCTAAAAGTTTGCTTGTTGATGTTTTGCATGTGAAAGGCAGAAAACTAGAGAAAGCTGAAGCCTTGCCAACTGATACTGGTAGCTTTAAGAGCTCACAGCAAGTTTCACTCTCCAACTAATCTTAACACCTAATCTTACCACCCTACCTCACTGATATCTACGTCAGTTCTACTAGCTAACTCTGCATGGCAAGAAACAGTATTAGCTTTATCTACTTTAAGTTCTTGCTTTTCATCTCATATCTTTTCCCTGATCTGTTGGTTGCTTCAAATTCACAATATGTATAAGCTCTTTTTAATATGGACTATTTATCATTTGTCCATAAATGTGCAACAGCACAAAAGAGCCCACGGCCACTTTGTGTTCAAGATACACTTCTGCTTGGAAAAATGGTTTCGAAGCTGGATGTCTGCTCTAAGCTCTGCACATGAAAAAGCACTGTCACTACACACTGTTCCGCCTGCTCAATTCAGAAACCATTTCACAGGAATTTTGTTACTGAAGTGCATGCTTTCATAAATGCTAGCCTTCATGAAGTGAGGCAGCAACCTCTTCACAAGCAGAATCTAAAGACCTTATTAAACACACAATATTTGGGAAAAAGGACGCAGTAACTGTATTTTGATTTCCTCTTCTGCTTGTAACTACTGACATCACAAAACATCACCTAATAGTCTGCTGCCCATCAATACTTTTCAGTAACAATTTACATTCGGATATACTTTCATATACATTGTGTGACAACGAAACAAAAGGCATATTAGTAATTCAGTAAATGAACTTGAATTCCTAAAAGATATATATTAATATATTTCATCTGTCCCTCCAGAAGACAGCTACATGCATAGCTGAATGCAAGTCATTGACTGCTTTATGGCCACAAAGTTCTCCAGGGAAGAGATATGCTACAGCCCTCAAGTACTATGCTTGCACACAGATCAGACTCAGATGCAGAGCCGCAAAGTTTGTAGATGATGACATAAATCAAGGCAGAACAGCACAATCTTCCATTTTAACACAGACTCTGTGAACAGAATGCTATATCAGCTGCTCACTGTGTTACACGAATGCGCTCACATACCTTTAGGCCAAAAGGATAAACAACCGCCAGGACAGAAAGAGACCTTGTAGAATTGCTACAGCCTGAAGCTTAGAATTCTGTACGTATTTAAAGAGCTTGGTTCTTCCAACATACCAGAACTCTTCTTTTCAGAAAAGTTCAGTCCTGTCTGAAGCAGGACCTGTATTTGTTTCAGCTTTGAGGACCTAAAGGAGAGTTTCTTCCTGAACAGTCACATTTCTTTTATCTCAGAAGGCTTCCTCTACGAGAACTCACACACAGCATCTTTAATTTAGTAACATGCAAGGTATGCTCTGGCCTTGCTGTGCACAAGCAAAAGCATCACAAAAGCAGCCTTATTAATGCATGTTGCACAAGTACTGTGAAGTATTGCTGCAGAAGCAGTGTATCACCAAGCACCTGAAAGTAATTTCTGTAATTCAGAAGCTGATTTTCACCCCCCCCCTCACCCCCTCCCAGATGTACCACTCTGGTCTATGAGCTCATCTTGTGGACAATACACAGCATGCTAAAAGCTTTTCCATTTCTTTCAAACACAGTAATCAGTCTCATGCAATCAGTTCCACATGGTACTAACAGCCTGAAGTAAGGCTTTAATGTAATTCTATTTAGGTTTGCTGCATTCATATGTAGCTCCTCAGCTTTGAAATTCTAATTAAAAGACTACTTTCCTAAGAGGCCAATGAATTAAAGGAAGTCCAGTCCACAAAATCTTAACCGTTGTAGTCTGAATCTCCCAATTAACAGAAAACTCAGTTAACTCCTAGGAAAATACCTGGTACTCATTAAAGGGAAAGAAACAACTCGGTAGAAAAAATTACAAACACAGTCTACCTGTGTAGAAGGCTAATGTTTAATTCATCCTTACAGTTCTGAGTTAAGTGCTACCATTCATAAACCTTCCAGTGAGCGTTTCAGTAAATCCCTATTCCTTTTGTCCAAGAAGAGGGAAATGAAAGAATGAATTGCTTGAACGGTACCTATAGACGCCTTGAACTGTTGCTAATATTTACCCGTTCCTTTCCAATTTTCCTAGGTATATTATTTATAGGCTCATTTGGGTGATTAAACTTTATAGTGTTTCTTGCCTGCTTAGTGCAAAAATTTTCATATGATAATGAAACAGCTCCTTTATTGAGTCTCTAATGAGTATCTCAAAGTATAAAAGCAGATTCCAATGGTCTATTAAATTATAAGCCTCTGGAATGTGGAGGCAAGCAAGGGCTTTCTGGCAATAAAATCCAACCCCACTTCTCAGTAAATTCACATATTTAAGAAAAAGTAGCTTTTAAGTCTCTATGACAGTATTTTATTCCTTGCAAGGATGCTGACTTGGTATTCACACAATAAAGCAAGATTTACCATTACATACCAAAAACTTCTCAGAGTTAGAATTTGCAAAAAGACAACTATCTGCCATGTGCAGTACTCCTCTCTCAAGACTTCACAAAAGCTCAATAAGCATTCCAAAAACTACCTGCTTTTTGTCAGGTAGCAAGAAAAATCTGTCTTTTGGACCAACACATTTCTTCTGTATTTGTTTTGAAAGCAGAGAGCCATTGCAGAGGGAGTGGAGGGAACCACACAAGTGATCTAGCACCCCTTCAAAGCATCAGCACTTCAGAATTAATTACACCCAGCTTTGTAGGACTGCTTTCCTGGATAAGGACACTCACAAATGTGCATGAAGAAGTCTCTGGTTGCTGGGAAACTGAATTCTGAATTCATTTCTCATAACCAATAAGTGAAGAGCCATACCTGAGAAGCTTTTTTTCTCCTCAGCTCTTCCATAGAAAAGACAAGCCTCAGAGTTCCACTAAGATTTCCAGAAAGCACCTCTAGAGGGCGATTTAAGACCCTCCTTCAATTTACCGTGTGACCGATCCGCCCCCAGACTCTCAGCTCCTTCTAATGCACGTGCTTCGGCTAGATACATGGATCATTTCCACAGCTTGAACGATTTTACGGATGCAATTCAGATGAGTCATCATACAAAGAAACATTTCATCGGAGTTAGCATTATGATTTTATTTGGCTTTTCCTCCTAGGCCTGGCCACTTGCTATCTGTCTTTGCTGTTACTTCCCTGGGTCTTTCTGCTCCCATTGTGACATGGAATATACTCAACTTCTGGCTGTTCCCTGATGCTAAGCAACAGCTGCAAGTCATGTTCAACGCTAAGCGTTTTAAGTGTCATAAACACACTTCAGGAAATAACCACAGCACCACAGGCATGACAGGTACTTCATAACCTGAGTAAGAAGGAATGCACAGTAATTCAGAGCTCCCCTGCCATCAGTGGTCTTTTTCAATCATTCAATGTGTGTCTTCTCCCAGAAGGCTTGCTCACATTCTGCTACTTTCACCTCCACCTTCCTGCCTCTCTTTCCCTTTTTGCTTTCTGTAAATAAACTTACGGTTTTGGTGACTTCACTGACATTTTGTACATAGCCTTTCCCCTTGAATACTTCGATTAAAACTTACCTTGTCCTGAAGGATTTGCTGCCATCCTTCACTTTTCAGCCCTTGTTTTACTCAGCTGCAGTTCAAATCTTTTAACCCCACAAATATCTGCAAAACAGGCACAATACAAGATAAACATATTCCTTTAACGGAAAAGCTTGGATTTCATTCTGTTACAGGTTTTATAAATGTGGCAACTGTTACAAAGCATAAGCCAAATACAGCATGCGTATTGCTTAAAATATGTAACACTATTTATATTGTTCTGCTTGAAATTTTTAGCTTGAAATATCAGAAGTTGTGATCAATTCTTTTTCAGAGTCTAGTAACTTAAGAACAACCTTTAGAGTCATTCTGGAGCCATACACGCTTTTTCCTAACACAATTTCTTCCTGACAAAGTATGTCAGAGTGCGCTTAAGAATCACGTTAAAGCATTACACTCCTTCAATGCTAAAGCCCTGAAAGGCCTCAGTTCAGGCTCCAACTCAAGGAAACCGATTATTTGAGGAAAGCCAATTTAAATCCCAGCTACAAGGCCCGCCAAAGGCTACCATCCTCACAGCTGCAGCAAAACAAAAAGGGATGCCTGCTCCTCAGCCGTACATCGTACATCACCTCGGGCCTCGATCAGCTGCTGTTTCCATTAAGGTGCCAGGCTGTGACGTGCAGCGGCGAAGGGCTCCAGCTCAGCCGGGTGGAGGGGAGGGATGGGAGCACCGAATCCTGCGGGGAAACGCGAGTCACAAGTCTCGGTCAGATTTCGACAGGAGACCAGGAAACAGTTACACCCCGGAACTGCGGGTCCCTGAGCACCAACGCTAGCGCAACGAGAAAGTAAGTCGACAACGGTATTAATTAAGAGCAGCGACACGACCGGGCACGACACGCTTCTCCGAGAGCAACTTGCGGGCCGGGGAGAAGCGCCCGGGGAGGCCGGGTCCGCCCGATCGCCTCCGCCCGGCCGCTGACAGGCGGCGGGCCGGCGTAGGGCCGGGGCTGTCCCCTGGGCTAGGAGGCGGGGAGCGGGAGCGGCACGGCGGGGAGCGGGAGCGGCACGGCGGGGAGCGGGACGCCAGGCTCGCACCGACCGCGGGAGCGGGCTCTCCCGTCGCTGCCCGCCCCCGCCCGCCGGAATGGGCTCTCCCACCCGCATTCCGCCACCCCCACCCCTCCCCGCGCGTGTGGGCTCTCCCGCGCACCTTCTCCCCCCCCACACCCCCCGCCGCCTACAAGGGACGGACTCTCCCGCTCTCTCCGGGCCGGCGGGGACGGGACGCCCCGGCCCGGCCGGTCACCCGCCCTCCCGCTGCCCACCTGCCCGAGGGCTCCTGCCCCTTACCTTTCTCCCCCGCCCGGCCCTAGCCGCAGCCCGCCGGCCTCACGGCCATCCCGCCCAACCCCCCCCGCTCCCCAACTTGGCTCTCGCCACCCAGCCCCGCCCCGCCGCGCCGCAGCCACTGAGCTGGCGGCAGAGGCGCATGACGCACGCAGCGCGCGACGGCGCCGCCTAACTCCTTCCCGGGCGGCGGCCAAGCGCTTCACGTCGCGTCGCTTGACGGACGGGGGAGAGTGGCCAGTCCGCTGCAAGCGGGGGTGAGGCGGGCCCGCCCCCGCCCCGCTGCGGGGCCGCCCCTGGTCTCTAGGCAACGGGCAGGGCCGGCGGGCGCGGCCCGGCCCGGCATGGCGGCCCGGCCCGGCCCCGCTTTGAGGCGGATGTCTGCCCGGGCCGCCCTTGCCGGCCTGCCGTGCTGCGCGGGGCGGAGCCTGGCCGAAGGGGTCGGGGCCGGAGGAGACGGGCTGGTGCGTGGCGAGGCTCAGTTAGGCGCCAGTAAGTGTTCAGCTCAGGCTTTGAACTCCGGTCTCTGCTGCAGGGCTCCTGCAAGGGTCGTCGGCCTGGGTGCGGGGGGGTTCAGCAGCAAGCGTGAGGGTGACACTAAAGGGGACTTCAGGCACCAGCACAGTTAAATGGGGGGCGGGGGGGCGGGAAGTGGAGGGGAAAGGGTTGTTTAATTTCTTATCACAGCCACGGAGTTTGAGTTTGAACACAGCAGGAATGATTACTCGGCATGAATTGCAGAAGGGACTGTGCATTCATGTTACTAATGCATGGTTTGCTTTTGAAGTGTCAGGTAACAGCTGTATAAATGAGAGTGTGTTTTCTTAAGTGATGGAGACTGTTCTGGAGGGTAAGCCTCAGTCTTAAACTGCGGCGATCTGTGACTTTTGTTTTACGTCCTTGTGGTTAAAATATTTCGGTTTGTCTCACACCGAGCCGAGTAGTGATTTGAACTGTGGCCCTTAACAGCTGTGCCTCTGATCATACATGAGAAAAATCAATTCTTAAGAACTGCAATAAATATATAACGGGCTGCAAACAGATGGGGCCAACGCTGACCTCCAGCTAGCCAAGAAATCAGTCACATTGCCTACTTAAGTTTTATATGCAGGGTTGGTTTTTTTAAGGCAGTAAGCAATTTTTATGAAATAAAGCCTTTTTTTTTTTTAATAGAACCGAATTTAAAGATAAGTACAGAAAATCAGTTACTGTTTAATAAGTCTTAGTTCAAGGTGTCTCTAGTTAGATGTGCTTTTACTGCAGGACATTAAACTTTTTAATACTGAGATTTTGGTGGTTTATGTAACAGGCATTTCTGAGCAAATGACACTTATGGCAGGGGTGACCCTGGATCTGGTAGTCAAATGTTCTGTATGCTGCAGGGCATTTAATTTCATCTGCTTCCTCTTCCATCAAGTCTTAGAAATTCATAACCTCATCACTCTCCAGGCTTAAAGTGGAAAAAGGACTTATTAAAAACTGTTGGTTTAGTTACAGTCAAATTATTTATATTGGTAAGAATGTACACAGGGTGTACACAGTGCTAAATGCCACGCTAGTCCGTTAGCCTGGACAACCAAAAATATAAATAATTGTTGACGGCAATAAAAAAAATTTTTAAGATCTTCTGCTGCAGCCAGCTATACTAGATGATGTAGAAATAAATTACATTTTTGAGAGTGTGCAGAATGTATAAAAATCCTGTCAGTATAACAGTTGATTCATTTGATTTAAAATAGCGTGCATTAGTATTGTGCATACAAGTTCCGTGAGATAGGGGGTGTTCTGCTAACCAACTATGCTGGCTGTCCATGCATTTATACTTACTTTTCAAAGCCTCATTAACTGTGAAAATTGTAAAACTGAACAAATTTATGTCCAGAGACTTGTAACATCCAGATTTAAAATTTGGCTTCCTAGATCATTTGCCTGGTAAAAACAGTCTCTGTGTGTTTGTGTGTGTTAATGAAAATGCAAACCAGCACCTGAGCAACCAGCAAACATCTGACAATCTCGTGGAGTTTTCTGTTTGCTTTAAAGCTGTGTTAATACTGTGGAAGGCAAACATTGCTGCCTTTCCCACATAGCAGCGTTATTTTCAAGTCTTCTCTTTGCCTGAACAGCTGATTGAGCGCCGTCCCTCCGTCTGATGTTTTGGGTTTGGGTTTTTTTTCATTTTTGTGATTTCTCATTGTGCCTTGAGAACTGCCATATGTGCCATTTATTTTTTTCCTTCTAATTATTCTCTCTTGGATGATCTGCTGTCCATTTTACCTAGACATCTCGCTTGTAATCCTTAATTGCTGAGAAGCATCGCGAGTGAAGAGCAGTGCAGTGCCCAAGCTAATAATCCTGCCTGGTGCATTTCTCTGCATTGTCGTGCCAGGACTGAGGATATAAGTGATTCTGAAAAGCTGCAGTTTGAGACAGACAGGCTTAGCTGCTGGGCTCTCCTTTGACACAGCTAATGCTGTTAAGAAGAATTAAGTAGTGGACAGTGGTCCTTGGGTGGGCATCGAGGAAGGAAGGTAGAAAAGGAAGAAGTAGCAGGGCAAGGAGGAGGAGTCATCAGCAAAGAAACTCAGGTGCAGAAAGGTTGGCACTCATTAATTCTGCAGTTCTGTACAAGTGTGACAAAATTTGATCATAGTAGTAACTGAGCATCTCTGTGAAAATGTAGTCCTGCCTCAAGTTAAATGATATTTTGTCTTTGGGAGGAGTTTCATATCAGTAAATTAATTTCCTCTTTGGGTTGTAACAACAGGAAAGAATGTAGCCCTTGAAAGGAATGGAGTCTAATCTCTCATGCATCAGAATACTTTCATTTTCCCTGAAATTCCTCCTTCCTGTTCATCCTATTCAAATAAAAAATTATAAAATACAGCATGTATAGAGTGTCTATTGGAAATCATTACAAAACCTTGAGTTTAAAAAAAGGCTCTTCTTGAACATTGCCTCACACATCTGCCCATGCTGCTTCTTGAGCCAATAAAATGCTGGTTTTCAGGCAAGCTGTTCTCGTCATCTTGGTGTAGAGGGAGCTGTGTATCTCATTAAATAAACAAAAGCTGAGTGAAATTGGATGTGATACTGAGTGATCATAAACTGCAATGTTTCAGAACGGTCATGGGCAGTTCTGTTCACTACAGGCTGCTTGCAGTTGACAAAGCTGAGATAAAACAATGACTTACTCTTTCCCCCACCCCCCCCACCCCCCCAAGTGAAAATGGGCTCTGCAGTATGTCTCCTTGGCTTGAGCCAAGATCTTCCAGAACGCTGCTGTTATTTCCAACTGGCAGTGCTACTTAACACAGATCCATTCTAAACACTTCCTTTTCTTTCTGTATTTATTGTACATGTCACAAAAATACCCAAACCCATCCAACCAACCAACCAAATTAGAATGTTTTGAAGAGTCTTTAAACACTTTATTTGGATTACTTTTTTATATCCAATTGCCTCAAGATACTGTATCCATGGTTGTACTCTTTCTCCACGGTTGGAATTCTGATTTTTCATTTGATAGCCCTTTAGCACAGACTTTGGCTTTCTATCACAAGTGCCCTATCTTCCTACAATCCTGTTCATTGCTTCCCTGTCAAACTTGACAGCTTTGAAGGCTTTTGATGCAGCAAAAGCTTGCCCATTAGCTTAAATGTGTGCATGAATAGTGCTGTTGACTATTGATTGTGCTAAGGGATCCCATCTCTGTACACAGTCAACAAGCATAAGATTTAACTGGGTCGGGTCAAAAGCCTGCTCTCTCTAATCTCTGCAGTACAAGACACGAGCTGTAGTAGCATAGGGAAGGAAGGACCTTTTTTCAAAAGATAGCTGGATTTTAATTTTTTTACTTCCTCTAGAATGGTCTTGTTTCATACTAGTTTCATATGTGCTTATGTGCAGACAGACACAAACGTTATCCTCTCCAGGTAGAGCACAGGGGGAAAAAGATAAAGAGGTCAAGGAGAGGCTGTCAACAGTGGGGAAAAAAGCTTTTACTGTCATTGACCTGGCAAACCAGCCAAGCCTGACAGTTTGGCTGGTGTGGCCTCCAGCCTACCTTATTGTTTGTTGTCTGTACTGTCTGGAGTGTGCTATGGAGAAGAATCCTGTAATTTAGGCTTTAAATAGAATAACTCAAGAAAAACAAGTGGGTTTTACGTGTCTGGTCTAGTAAATAAATTCAACCTGCAGTTAGCCTCCTGCTATTCATTGTAAACCTTATTGCCATTTTGTATCTCATTATTTGAACAAGAAGATGAAGATACATTACAAAAAGAATGTTACGGAAGGACTGAGAGTCCTTTTCAGGCTCATACTGAGCACTTAGAAAGCCATCTGCCATTATAAAAACATCCTGAGTGCTATTACTGGAGTACCTGGTACTCCAGATCAGAACAGCAGTAAACCACTGGTGCTGCCTGTCTGTAAATTTGTAAATAGGTTTTCCTATAGGTGACTTTCTGTTATTATTAAGGAGTTGCTCCAATTCTTGCTTTGAAGAAGAGCACTTTGCCACCTAAGATTGTATTGCTGCCATGTAACATATTTGCTGCTGCCTGTAACATCTGTCAACTTATTTTAAGATTAGGAACTGTATTAAATAAGAAAAATCTCTTTTTTAGAGGATTTAGACAGGCAATAGAGAAAGCACCTGGATCTCAGAACCCACCACCAAACTGCTTCTATACCAACAACTGTGTCTATGTCATACATAATGCAACTCAATAGCACTGCATAGGAGCTCTTCACAATTCCTATTCTCGCTTCTGCTGGCCTACATCCCACCCTTAGTAAAAATGACAGGAGATGTAACATACGCAGAATGATATCCGGTTGGTGCCAGAGATGCTTAATTATAATATATATCAGCCCTGGCTGGGAAGATACAGCTGAACAGCAGGAATAATATGAGTACTTTCTGTATAACACTGCCTTAATGGAGGTGCAAGAGTATCACTGAAAAGGCAGGATGAGACAGCAACCTGTAGATCCTTCCTCTTTCTATTTATCCTAGTAACAATCCAAAGAGGTAGCCTGTAGGACTTTCATTTCAGTGATACAGAGGCAGAACTATTTTCTTCAGAAAAAAACATGTGAAACTCGTGAAATACCACCTAACATCCACCAGGAATTTCCTGTTTCACTTCACGTCCTTTGTCTCTTGTCCTCCTGCTAGGCACTGCTGTGAAGAGCCCAGCTCCATCTCTTCCATCACCTCCCTATGGGGTACTGGGGGCTGCAATTAACTGCCCTTGAAGCCATGTCTGTTTCAGGCTGAAAAAGCCTCAGCCCCGCAGCTTCTGCTTGCAGGGCAAGTGCTCCAGTCACCAGCCATCTCAGTGCCCTCCTCTGAACTTTCTCCAGTTTGTCAGTGTCTTTCTTGTATTAAGGGGCCCGCAGTCACACACAGTATTTCTGATCAGGTGTAACGAGCACCAAGTAGAGAGCGATAAGCCCTGCCCTCCATCTGCTGCTGGTGCTGCTTGCTGTTTAGGCAGCCCAGATACTGTTGGTCTTCTTTGTTGCAAGGGTGCAACAGGCTTATGCTCGGCCCGCTGCCCACCAAGCCAACAGGTTTAATGTGTAGAAGGTTGTTTGCACCTGCACAGAGCTAGAATGTCCCAAGGCTTCCAAGTTTTGACAGTGTTGGTGTAAGCATCCTTGAAAGGCTTCCTTTGGAGAAGAGTCTGAGTTGGAAGCACAGCTGGGTGAGGATGCTTAAGGAAAAGATAGGAAGAGCTCTTGGTAAGTCCTAAGCCTTTGAGATACAGGTTTTCACAAAACTGCAGGGAACTGGTTCCTGAACAGTGTGGCAGATACACGAACCTGCCTGCTGCTTTATCACAGTAGTTTCCACTTAAGATTTGGATAGTCTAGAAGAAAGCTGGGGTGTATGTATTTATGCTGGCTAATTTGTATTGTTTCCTTTTCCTGATAGATAAATAGGTTGTTGTTTCTTAAGTGTAATGAACAAGGCATATTTCACAGCCTCTTTCTTACTGGGGCCTGGACTTGGTCGGGGCTTTTGATTGTTACTGGAGTTCAAACATTATGTAATACTGAGTAGTTATTTATAGTAAGGATTGATTTTTTCATAGTTTTTTTTCCCTGTGATAAATAGCATTTCTTTTTGTAATGAAAGTCCACAGCGTTGCAGTCCTGTGTTTGTCCTGCTGCGTGGCACCTGGCGTTGACACCCTGCTAGCTTTCCCTTAGGTAGTGGTGCTGCCCTTTGGATTTCAGTGGGCTGTACTCCCCCGCGAGGAGTTAAACACGAGCAAAAATGTTTACAGCACCCGAGTCCTGTTTGGTCATGTATCTGTGTGCATCTCTTTGTATATAGCGGGAAGGGATTGTGACAGTCTTGCAGTGATCCATCTCTTCCCCCAGTAGCATGTTACTCTCTTACGTCTAATTAATGCTAAGCAAATTATTCAGAAGGAATAATTTATCAGACAAATATAGCTGCTTTATCTGCTCAGGGAATAACTTAAACCAGAATATGATTTTTTTTTTCTCCAACTTATTAATTATTCAGCAGTCATCAACCCTTTTTTCATGTTGTTAACTGTGGGCCGATCGCTGAATTTCTGCAATTGACACATGCTGTTAGACAAATTCGCATGGACCACTTCTACAGGACTTGGTGTCATCTTTCAGCTCATTTTAGCAAATCACAAGAGAGCCTGAATTTAGGGTTGCCTGAAAAAATACAAAAATTCTTTCCACACAGGGTCAGAGCAGAACTTCCCGGTGCATCTTCTTTAAAATTCCTTTTTTTTCAAGTAGAAAAAGAACTCTCTGCGATGCACGCCAAGCAGCTCCAGTATGAAACGTTATTCTACAAAAATGCGAGCGCTCCCAAGCGCGGCGGCGGTAAGCACACGGCCGTCGTCGACAGCGTGTTTCTGGAGCTTGCTGGCCTCGGGCGCAAGGCATCGCCCGGCGCCTCTGCCTGGGCTGCAGCACCCAGCCCGTGGCACAGACCAGGTCCCCGAGGAAGGGCCTTGTCCCCACGCCCGGCTCCGTAGGTCGCTCTTCCTGGGGGGACTGGAGGAGGCGCCTCCCGAGCCCGACGGCCGTTTTGGCCCCCCGCCCCCCCGCCCGCGTCGCGACCGAGGCGGGCTCCCGTCCTGCGCGGGAGGCCCGCCGTTTTTGCCGAGTTTCCCTTCAAACACGTGAATAGTTGGAAGTCGGCGATCCGAGCCTGCGAAAGCCGAGCAGCTGGTTTGCTCGTCTGCCGTTCAGCCGCGCTTCCACGCCGCTCGGCTCAGTGCTGCAACCGGGCGTCACCGGCGGGGCGGGGCGGGGCCGGGCCGCCCCGCCCCGCCCCGCCCGGCGGCTTCGCGGGCCGCCGCCGCCGCCTCCTCCTCCCCCACCCCCGGGCGGCGGCTGGCACCGAGCGCCCCGCCCCGCCCTGCCGGGGGCGGGGCCCGCTCCCGCCGCAGCCCCGCCCGCTGCCGCCGCTCGGGGGCGGCCCCGCGCCTTCCGCTCGTCGCCCGGGGCAGGGGGCGGGCCGGCCGGGCAGCTGGGGCGGCCGCCGCCGCCGGGCGGCGCGGGAGGCAGGTGGCGCCGGTGGTGCTTTGTAAAGGGGCGGGCGGCGGCGCGGGCAGGCGCTGCGCTCGCTCCTCCTCCTCGGCCGCCGCCGCCTCCTCCTCCTTCTTCTTCTCCTCCTCCTCCTCGTAGAGCGGCGGCGGCGGGCAGGCTCCGGTCGCGGCCCCGCAGCTCCCCACCGAGGCGGCGCGGCCTCCGCTCCCTCCTTCCTCGGTCGCTGCCCGGCCCCGGCGCGATGTCGGGCGGCGCGGCGGGCGCCCCCAAGCCTCTCCCGTCTTCCGGGCCCAAGTCGCTGCGGGAGATGCCGCATCCCCTGGCCACGTCCAGCAGCGAGGAGATGGGGCCGGCGCTCACCCCCAGCCCCGACCTGCTCCTGCCCCGCAGCATCGCCGACAAGGTACGCCTCGGAGAAGGGGGGCCGCGGCGTTTGGGGGGGGGGGGAGGGCGGGGAGTTGTCTCCGCTTTTGAAGGGGAGCGTGGAGAGGAGGGAGAAGGGCTGTGTGTGCGTGTTTTTCCCCGCCACATCCACTCCTCCGGCTGCATCCCTGGCTGCCCGCGGGGAAATGAAGCCCTGGGCGCTGCTGACATCCATTGCAAGAGCCCGGGGCTGCCCGCGGGAGGAGAAGGAACTCGGTGTGGGGGCTGCAGGCATCGTGCTTCTCTCTGCGAGGGACCGGGTGGGATGCCGCTGCTCCTGCTCTCACCGGAGTGGGTGCAAGAGGCAAGATTCTGCCGATCGTATCTTCCCGTGGCTTGTACCCTCTACAGACGGGTCTGAATGCTTCAGGAATTGCTGCAGCTCCCTTGCCGTCTTCTTCCTGTAGCCCGCACAGGGAAGGCTTGGAGCTGCCCTTGTTTCCTTACCACCAAGCTTGCCATCAACTTGTCTGTGATTGCCCTCTCCAGAGCTGAGCTTCTGCTTGCTTCTTCACAGCAGTGTAATACGGAAGGGATGCTGTTGCAGGAGTATCTGCGTGCTCTCCCTTCCCTAGCTCTGGCATGTGTCCACAGGACACTAGCGGGCTTGCCCGTGCCTTTCCTGTGTGTGGGCCTTGGATGTGATAATTCCCAAATGCGAAAGCAGTAGTGCCAGCACAGCACTCCTGATATGTTAACTACTCTTGCAAGGACGTAGTATCTCTGTGGGCAGATTTCCAGAAACCTGTTAAAGTAGGATTTCTGAGAGCAAGGGTTGCAAGGGGTGAGATTGGTTTGAAACTTCGTAATAAGCAGTTCTGGGCTCGCTGGTGTGCTTACAAGGTGTTAACAGAGCTGCTGGTGGCAAGAGGTGCTTTCTGTGGCTGTTGTCCTGGGGAGGGTGGAGCTGCTCCTGGGAAGGATGGATCTGCAAGTCTTCAAAAGCCTTGGGGCTGCCAGCAGTATCTGGTCCAATACGCTCCTGTGTTCTAGGGGAAGGGGTCAAGGTAGTCTGTCGTCTTCTGTATGTCACCTTTTGCTGCTCTGTAACTGTGCTGTACAGATTCAGCAATTGTTCCTGCCTGTCTAAGGAGCCCTCTCCTCGAACATTTGCCCGCTGTTGCTCAAGTGAGAACCCAGGCTTACCTTCCCTTTGCAAACATATGCCTTCGTCTAAGAAACTTGTCAGAGAGTTGATGGCCCTCTGAGAGAAGGAGGTATGTGAGTAAGGTGGGAGTAGGAGTTGTGGAGTTTTTTGTCTGTGAAAGATTGGATTTACTTATGGAGTTAGGTTGCTGTCTGACCAACCTGTAGCAATAGGAGTTGGCAGCTGCCTTCATGGGTCCTCTTGCAGCTCAGGAGTGCAGTGATAGTGGTGTACTCACTCTGTTAGCACTGTCCATCCACACTGCTGTGTAGCTGGTGAGAAGCTCTGTTCTGAGGAGCTCACACCCTGTAACTTCTTTCTTCAGCTGTACTAAAGAGATTTTTTTCTTTTGGAGCACAAGCAAGCTCTTGTCTGCTTTACTGCTTTGAGGTGTCCAAGAAGTGCATCACCATCCTTGATAACCTAGGAGCAGAAGTACCTCTCTAGCCTCAGGTTGTGGTCAGCTAACTTGTCAATAGGAAGGTTCTTGCCCAGTTTTTCCACCAGCAACACAGGTGAAATCCATCTTCTAGTACCTGTATGTAGTACTGTCCTGTTCGAGGCGCTTGGCAGCACAAAAGTACTCTAAAGGGGAGAGCCAAAAGGGGCTGAGGTAAGCAATTTTTAGACTTGAGAGCAGTTCTGTGGTTGACCTGGAAATGACACTAGGGTAATGAGCCTTGCGGAATAAAAGGATTTCCAGTAGGAGGAGAGCAGCGTTCTTTTTTTTTTTTCCTTATAGCTGAATTAGCAGAAAAAGACAAACGTCTGATCCTTCTGATGGAAGGAGTCCAACAGCTCTGCTGTGTGAGGGATGTCCCTTCTTCCGCTTAATACCTGACGCTCTGGCAAGAAAAAAATGAGTTGACTTTTTTTCCACCTCAGGAAAAACTTCAGCAAACAAACGGGTGTTCCAAACTTTAAGGCAATAGTAAACTTCAACTGCTTGCACTGTATATTGAGTAGTCTAGACAGCAAATATGTTAAGTGGAGGTAAGTAGTTAAAACTGCCTTTTAGGTGGTTAGTGTGTCTCTTGGTCTTAATTTCTGGTAGAGAGTCATTAATCTCTTGAAAGCCTGGCTCACTAATCAGCTAACAATGTGTGGACAGCTCCAAGAGTTGGGTAACTGAGGGAGGTCAGTATTTAAGTCTAACTTGGGCTTAAAGGTCTGCAGCTGTTCTTTATTGATTCTTGAACAGGAGATGTGCTTCTCTGCTCTCTTGGTCTTTCCAAGGGCCTTTCTGGAGACTCTGGTGGAGATTGGCACTGCAGGAGAAGTTTGGGTTGAAGTCTCCTGCTGCAAAGTGGCTCTGAGTCAGTAAGCTTCTGTAAGGACCACTGTCCATAATAGGACTGTACTAGGACATCCCTCTGGCAGAGGGATAGTGGCAATGGCTGACCCATCACCATGAACTGCATAATTTGCCTTTTCTGTGTTCTTCTTACCTGCTCTGAGCAAATGCTTCCTAAACACCACTGCAAGATATAAATACCTAAGACTGAAATCCTCTGAGGGGAGAAAGTGCAGAAGTAAGGGAATTTTTCTGTCCATAAAGCAGTGCTTCAATTCCCACTGCCACAGATGTGCAGCCTGAAGTGGCTGAACCTCTGCCATCACTGCTTTGCATTCTTTAAAGCATGCTTTCCTTACTTTTTTGGAGCTCCTGAGTAAGAACACTACTTTATCCTGAAATAGGAGAACCTGGAGGACAGGAACACTGCCTGTATGCCTCCTGTTGGGTTTTGATACAAACATGGTAATAATCTAGGAGTTTAGACCCTGTCTAACTTAGTCTCATAAACCTCTGGTTGCTGTTCAAGAATGGTGGCTAATGCTGCTAGAGCAGCAGGACATGGGAAAGGGAAAGAAAACCACCTGTGCTGTTTTCTGTGGCTTCCCCTGTTCTAAGGCCCTCTAAGTAGACTAGTCTCAAGTTTTCTGAGTCTTATGAAGAGGCCTGCAGAGCTTTCATTGTCTGAGTGCATCTTTCTCCTGACTTGTGGGAGAGAGCTGTTTTAGGAGCCAGAAGACCTTTACTTCTTAAATGAAATGGACATTTCTGGCTAAGTACTTGGCCTTCACAGTGATTCTGCAGCAAACATTAAACACTTGAGTTGTAGATTCTTGTCTCTGAAGCCTTCCTGTATTGGCCAGATCTTTCCATAAAGATCTTTCTGTTCCCCTCAAGTCTAATTGCATAAAAAATTTTGTCCTGATACCTGACCACCATCAGGTTTTTCGAGCTTATTCTCCCTCCCTTTACCCTTGCTAACCTCCAAATAAGGAGACAGCTAAAGCTGAACCTAAGCAGTATTGACACACCCCACTCCCCCCCTTTTTTTTGACATTAGGTGATAAGGGAACATGCAGGTGGAAACAATCCCTCAGGATGCATGACAGGTGCCATTGCAGAGTTAGCTGTAAAACTGAGTTCTTGCTCTCTTACAGAGGTTTTGGAAGGCATGCAAGCTAATTGAGATCTGCTTTTCAGAGCAGATCCTCTGCAGAGGAAGGTAGGACAAATGAGGAAGTGTCAGTGTGGATTTCTCTCCTTTTTCCTTTAAAAAAAAAGTTCTGCTTGCATGTGACTACTTGACTCTCCTTCACTAGTATGTCACTTTCAATAGTGAGTCTGCTCTGTGCACTAGTACATAGACTTTGACACTGAGGAGAAAAGGCATTATTAATGGGTTACTGGGTTCAGAGCTGAGGTGAGAAGTAGATGTAATAGTACCCAAATAGTTGTAGAAGTGTGATAAGACTCAGGATGCAGCCCCACTGAGGCTATGCAGTTTTAATAGCATGCTGCTAAGTGTTGGAAGTGCCAGGCTGTGCAGAGTCAGAAAGTGTTTTTTGTATGGCTTGCTTACTCTGTCCTCTAGCTGTGGTCCTTGTAGTCCCCCTAGATTTGTGTCATGAGAGTATCTTCCTAACAGGGTAATGTTGGCTGTTCTTGCTATGGTCTGCCTTGAGACTGGCAGCTGATAGGGTCTCAACTCCCAGTACTGGTTTCTTGCCTATCGCTCCAAAAGCTTTCATATCCCACCTGTCCTAGGGCTCAGACTCCCTTGTCCTCTTTCAGACATCTCTGACTACCTGACACTGTACTTGTGGCCAGCTACCTATAAACTGTTCAGCTTTTCTTCTTTGAAGATGCGCATGCTTTGTATTTGGCTCTGTTAATGCTAGACAGCTGAAGTGACCTTTCAAGGCTGTTTTACAGGTAGTAAGTATATCAAGCAGAGCTGCTGTGGAATACCAGGCTTGCAGTGAATGCATAGCTTGAATTTGCTAATTCATGGAGATGGACGTTAAAACTCCTACTGCAAACTTCTGGTTACTAACTGAAAACTATTGCTTGTGTGGGACCCCTTGCTCATCTGCTTCCAAGCTACCACCCTGGTGAATCCATAGGCCTGTATTAGCACCTGATCAAGTATAAATACTTGGTGCGTTTGCTGGAGTGCTCTTACTTAGCACTCATATTCTGGAAGGGAGCCTGGCAGCTCTCCAACAAAAAATATACCAAGAGTCTGGAGCTCTACTTCCAGTCTGCTTGGTTGCTAGTTTATAATTATTGCTCTTAACTTCATCCACCCACAGATGAAACCAGTTTGCAGTATAATCTGAAAGCTTAAAATAGTTCTGCCTGAGCTTCTACAAACCTCTTCCTTCTCTGACTAAACAAGGACTGTTAGACCAGCACCATGTATTGTACTTAAAGCAAGCTGGAGGTAAGTTCTCAGTCTCAGGAGAGACTGCGGACTACAGAAAGTCAGGAACTGAAGTTGGTGAACTCATGAAGTGATGTCAGTATGGATGAGTTGATCTCAGTTCCAATCTACAGGAACACAAAACTGACAATTGCAGAGAAGCTGAGGCTGGAAGGCACCTCTGGGTATCTTCTAGTCCAACCCCTCAGCTCAGAGCAGGGTTAGGTAGAGCAGGTTGCCTAGGATGCTGTGAAGTTAGTTTTTTAATATCTCTGGGCAACCTGTTCCTGCATCCAGTCACCCACAAAGTAAAATTTCTTTCTCATGTTTAAGTGAAACTTCCAGTATTTCAGTTTGTGCCCATTGTCTGGTGTTCTGTTGTTGGATCCACTGAAAAGATCCACCCCCTTCTGTAGACCCTTCCATCAGGTATTTATCCATATTGGTAAGATCTCCTGAGCATTCTCCTCTGCAGGCTGTTGGCTGTCTCTGCCAAGAGGCATATTGTTGGCTCATGGCCAACGTTTTCATTGGGATCTGTTGTGTGTGGTGTGGGTTGTTTTTTTTTTTGTGGAGATGGTTTTTTTTTTTTTTTGTTTGGTTGTTTTTTTTCCCTTCTGCCAAGCTGCTTTTCAACCAGTCAGCCCCCAGCACATACTACTACATGGGGTTATTCCTGCCAGGTGCAGGACTTTGTGCATCCTCATGTTGAATTTCATGAGGTACCCATCAGGCCATTTCTCCAGCCTGTTGAGGTTCCTCTGAATGACAGCACAACCATGTGATATATCAAGCATTCTATCCAGTTCTGTACCCTCAGCACACTTGCTGAGGGTGTACCCTGTCCCATTGTTTAGGTCATTAATAAAGGTGTTAAACAGTAGTGGCCCTATTACTGTCTGCTGGTGTAGTCCACTAATGTCTGCCTTCCAGTTGGAATCTGTGGCATCACAACCCTTTAAGCCCAGCAGTTCAGCCAGTTTTCAGACCACTTTGCTGTACATCTGCCTAGCTTGTACCTCATCAGCTTGTCTAGGAGGATGTTATAGGAGACAGTGTTGAAAGCCCTCTTAAAGTTGAGATGAACCACATTAAAGCTCTCCTCTTGTACACCAGGCCAGTCATATCTTCATAGCAGGTGTTGGGTAGGTTAAGCATGACTTCCCTTAAGTCCATGCTGACTTCTCATTACCATGTCTTTTGTGTGTTTGGAAGTGCTTTCTGATATTTGCTCGATCACCTTTCCAGGGATTAAGGTGAGGGTCACTGGCCTGTAGTTCCCTGTATCTGCCTTCTTGAAGACACGAGTGACACTTGGTTTCTTCCAGTCCTTGGGAACCTTCCCTCATCACCATAATAAGGATAAGATAATTGAAAGTGGCATTACAGTGGCATCACCCAGCTCCCTCAGCACTTGTGAGTTCATCTCATCATGGGTTTATGTCTGTCCCGTTTGTCGAAATGCTCCCTAACCTGGTCCTCCTGCACTGACTGTGAGCTTGCCTTGTTCCAGACTTTCCTACTGAGCTCAGGGACCTGGGAATCCTGAAGGCTGGTCATCTCAATAAAGACTGAGGCAAAGAAAGTACCGAGTACCTTGCCCTTATCTGCATCCTTTGTCATCAGATCCTCTGCCCCATCAGGACTGCATTTTCCTTGTTCTTCATTTTGCTGCTGATGTACCTGTAGAAGCCTTTCTTGTTGCTGTTCTTATACTTTGCCAGATTTGGTTCCATCCCACTAAACCCATCCTGGCATGCTCAGACAGTGTCTCTGTATTCCTCCTGGGTTAACTGTGCCTGCTGCTGCCTTTCTTATTCTTCCTTTTTGTATTTGAGTTTAGTCAGGAGCTCTCTGTTGATGCATGCGGATCTCAAGCCACCTTTGCTTGATTTCCTGCTTATGGGATGGACCAGTTTCAGCGCTGGAGAGGTGTTTCTTGAAAATTGGCTAGTTCTGCTGGATTCTGCCCCAGGGCCATGTGTCTTCTTCCTAGGGGACCCCTGAAGAGGCCAAAGTCTGCTCCCTAGAAGTCTGGGGTTGTGATCCTGCTTTTTGCTTTGCTCCCTCCTCTCAGGATCCCAAACTCCACCAGCTCATGGCTGCTGTGGCCAAGGCAGCTCCCTACCGTCACATCCCTGATCAATTCTTCCTAAGTTCAGCAAAGCATCTCCCCTTGTCAGCTTATCAGTCACCTGTGTCAGGCAGTTGTCATCAATGCACTTCAGAAATCTTCTAGGTGATGGCACCTCTGCTGTATTGTCCCTCTAGCAAATACCATTGTGAATCAAGTTACCCTTAGGGACCTGTGAACATGAGGCTTCTTCGTAAATCCCTGTCCTTGTCTGTGGAAGAAGTGCTTGAAGAACACAGAAATGTTGTTTTCCACCTAGGACAGTAGGATTGCTAGTTTGATTGAACTGTCTCCTAACTGTTTGAGAATTCACCTATTTATGAAGCTGTTCTCCTGGCTTTTGGGAAGTCTGTGGTTCTCTTCCCCCAGTCACTACACTGAATGGGGAGGTTATATTGCATAGTAAATGTGTGTTAAATCACTGAACCATATGGCTCTTAGGCCAGGAAGCTTTTAGGTACAAGTGGTTGTCCGCCACATGCTTCATAAGTGGGCCATCAGCTCTCAAAGGCTGAGCTTAGTTGTTGTCTTGTTCGAAGGAACTGCTTTCTTTTCTATTGCACTGTGTACATGTGTGAACATGCATGCATCACGTAGCTCTTTTCTAGTCTCCTAGTTAAAAGAACTGACTTAAACCTAGCATGGCTTTCAGCTTGCCATCAGTGCTCTACCCACAGCCAAGCTGCTGGCTGAATGCAGTTTCCCATCTTTCATAATGGTGGTAACTAGAACTGCTGTCTCTAGTATTTAATCTCTCGAACTCATGATAGGGTAGCTTAGTGCCATGGTATCTTACTGAAAAGACAGAGTGCTTGTTTCCTTTTTCCTTTTACTCTGGGGTTTGATGGTGTAGAAGTACATACAACAATGCGTTGGTGTGCTTGCTTACAGTTGCCTTCATTTGTAGAAATAGGATTTTATTGGTAAGGCTGCTTTAATGATATCTTACAGTGTAGCTGCTCTAGTACTGTTGTAAAACAGTACTTGGTGGTCTCTTTATGATCCACAACTTCCTGGTACAGTGAGTTTTTCTGGAATTGATAATCCCCATCTCTTCTGAACAAGATGAAGGATAGCTAACACTTAACTTGGGACAAACGCATCAACATAACTGTCTTAGTACTGTTACTTTTTAAATCTTTACATCTGGTAAAACTGAACATAGCTTTTACTGTATGACAGTATTATTACTCTGTGGTTCTTATTTTAACTGAATGGAGGGAGGGGTATACTTTGAAGTTGGATTCGGTGTTGCACAGCTTTCATAATCTTTTCAACAGGATTGCTTCATACTTAATGAGACAGAGTATTGAAAACAGATATTTAAAATGTACACAGAGGAACTTGGTTCTTCAGCCGGTTTTCAAAAGGGTGAGTCTTGGCAATAACTTGTCAGCCATGGTGGAAAAAGTTATGCTTGGTGGTTGGAAAGAATCCTCTGGGCTGCCTGTGCTGGAATGCCTCAAACCTACCCAAGTTGCTGGATGCTCTCAGAGCTCCTTCATGGGGAGAAGGGGATAAGCAGACTGATTAAGAAGCTCTCTTTTTACAGCTGTGTGGGCACATCATTCTCCTATCAGTGCCTCAGGGGTTTGTGATAAGCCTCAGGCAGCATGTCCCTGTAATTAATGATGGGAGGGCCAGGAGGATAAAGAGGCTTTCCTATTGACACACTGTGATCTGGGAGATGTCAGTTCCTCGTTAACCTGCAAACTGTTGTCCTAGTGTCTTCTAGCATGGTGGATTACTCTTATGGTATCTCAAACAGATTGTCTGGCTGTCGCACTAGCCAGTCTCTTCCTTATCTGAGTGGAGAGGCTGGTTTCTGTAAAGTAGGTCAGGAGACAAGGCAGGAGCTCTTACGGTGCAGTGAGACTTAACTCAGAACTGCTACATGAAAATCTACTTGCAACACCTAAACTGCATCTTTGAGATCGTAACTTGCATGTGCTTTCAGTCTGCAGAAGACAATATACCAATTAATAATGGTATTTGATCTTGAGTATATCTCAGAATTAACTTCACTGAGGTTTGGTCTCTGCTGACCTTAAGCAAGATCTTAAATGCTGAGCTGTCCTGACTTTTTAAGCTGTGGCTGACTTGACTGCCTGAGCCCGGGTTGTAGTGCAGCTGAGATGCCAAGCTCTTGTGGCTGGGGAAAACTACTCACATCGCTAGGATGACATGGGGCAGAAAGCTCTAAACTCCACCTTGGAGGTGGTGGCAGCCACAACCCTGAGGTAGAAGCTGAGTGAATTTACTCTTAGTAAGAATTTACTCTTAGTAAGTTATTGAAAAACTGTGGGGAACCTGTTTCTCTTCCAGTTACTATGGGCAATAACTGACAGTAAGGTAGCTACTAGCAATACTGTAACGACCAATTGAAGATGGAAAACAAATCCAGTGAGCTGCAACTCTTTTAATGAGTTAGCGTTCCCAATGCCAGTCCAACTTAAATGGATTACTGACAGATGAATTTATGGGACATGTTTTATTTTCTAAACTGGGAGGGGTGGAGTACGGAAAGAGGTATTGCCTTTGGGTGTAGGTGATACTATAATGCCAAAACTGTTGTTTCTCAACCAGATATTTCACAGAAATCATGAAATATCTGTCTGAATAAGCATGTAGGTGACATGGTTAGTGGAACTAGCTGAAATTCTTCTGAAAATAAAGGCAATAATCCAAAATTCATACAACAGGCAAGGAAAGAGCTCAGCCAAGAGCTTTATTTAGAGTGGTCCTCAAAGCATAAATTCCTTTGGAGAACATCACTGTCTTACAGCCGTGTTCAGAGCTTGTACACTGCTTCCTCTATGAAGCAATAAGCAGTAGGTGAGAAGTTACTCTCGAAGTGAAAGTGGTGGTGTCTCTAACCCCTAAAGATGGGCTTCTCCTGGACCCAGATTTGTGGTTTTATGTGTCTTAGGTTGAAGAGAACTACACCAGCATGTGGGAGCAAAGACATTGCAAAAATGCGTTGTACTCTACTCTCCAGGAAAATGAACAAAGTGTAAATAGCAACTGGCTTTACTTGCTTCTAGAAGATACCTTTAGGTTAAGGAGTGCAGACCCTACTGTGATGATGACAAGCTTTCTGCCTGTCTTGGAAAAGAATAGTTGCAGTGGTCTGTAGTTTTATTAGTGATGGGATGGCTTACAGTACTGAAGCACATGCTTGAATCCTGATTCTTACTCTTAGTCTGTGCTCTAACCTCAAGCTGAATTTAAGTCTGAAAAAACAAGCTCTTTTAAATCACCCTAATGCTGCATATCTGATGAGTAGCTAGTAGCCTCTCAAAGCCAAAGTACTAGCAAGGGGTGAAACTTCTCTGTCACATCTACCAGAAAATCTGTTACTGCACTGGTTCAATGCCCTGTCTTTAGGGGAAAGTGTTGCCTTACACTGCTTGAATGGAACTTGCTGCATCCTTCTGAAGGACCTCTTAGGGTATAAAAAAAACTATCTTAAAGTCTGTCTGCATAGTTGGCCTCACTTTTCTGGTGAGCTTGAATGATGTGATGTGTTCCTTGAAAGGAATATGCTGCAGTGCAGGTGGTGCTCAAGGGCAGAGAAGCCTCTTCCCCCTCAGTGCTGCAGATGGTGTTAGCAACAGCTACTTTTGACTAGCTCAGTGGTGAAAGCGCTGACATGTGGGAATGGCAAGTGATAGACTACCCCAGACAATACTCAAACCCATGCTTATCTGGGTAGAACTGGCACGCTTGCTGTAGCTTTTTAGATGCCAGTGTAAGGCCAATTGTAAGTGAAAATCTTGGATACTGCCAAGATGAAGCTGTGTTTTGGATTGTTGCCAAGAAAATCCCTGGAAAATTTTAGTCAATACCTTTTATTGCCAGTGATCAGCTTGGCCTCTTAAGGATTTGTATGCTGACTTTCAGTGTGTTGACTAGCTTGCTTCTGGATCACTAAAGAATCTGTGCCAAACACCCGTATGTGCCACAGTGGCTGTCAGGAGCCTGGTCCATATAAATAAAGGGTGTTTCTATACTTTAATTAGTCTGTAGATATCATGCCTTGTTTCTTCCCCCCATCAGTCTCTGTAGATAGCTTTCATATTGTGAGGAAGTACTGCATGACTGCTTTTCCTCGCTTGTTGTCCTTAAAGCAGGAAGAGAAGTGGTCATACTGTGTGCTTTTTGGTTGTTTTGTTTTGTTTTTTCAGCAGATACACACTTTATTTGTTTTACCCCTCTGGGAGCAAATGCCTTTCTGCTGGAAAATGTCTTGTTTATCAGCAAACATGGTGGAGGGCTATCCCTTAAATTGTACCTACATCAACTAACTCTGAGAGCCTCTCCAAAAGCACACTACTCCAGCTTTTCCAGGGTTTGAGATGAAAATATGAGTTCTCCCCTTTGCATATCTCAGCCTCCTTTACTTGCACAGTGATATCTCATCAGTCTGACTTGCTCTCATGAAACCTCCACTGATCTTGTGTGGGGAAATGCTAATGCAACTCATCTAAAACAGTGAGCATGAGGAAACCCACATCATAGTGCAATATGGAAGTGTATTCTTGCTTGTTTAAAGTATTCAGCAGGATACTACAGTGGTTCCGAGCCCTCTATTATCTCTTTCCTTCATGTTTCTTCTCTCTGCTGCTCCCCAGTCCTTTGCATCTGTTCACATTGTATTGGCTTTGTGTGGCAAGGTTTTGATAGCAGGGGGGTTACAGGGGTGGCTTCTGTGAGAAGCTGCTGGAAGCTTCCTCTGTGTCTGACAGAGCCCATACCAGCCGGCTCTAATATGGACCCGCCACCGGCCAAGGCCGAGCCCATCAGCGATAGTGGTAGCTTCCTTTTTAGAAGGAAAAAAAGTTGTGGGACACACAGAAACAGCAGCCGGAGAGAGGAGTGAGAACATGTAAGAGAAACAATCCTGCAGACACCAAGGTCAGTGCAGAAGGAGGGGGAGGAGATGCTCCAGGCGCCAGAGCAGAGATTCCCCTGCAGCCCGTGGGGAAGACCCTGGTGAGGCAGGCTGTCCCCCTGAAGCCCAGGAAGGTCCACGGTGGAGCAGATCTCCACCTGCAGCCCAGGGAGGACCCCACGCCGGAGCAGGCGGGTGCCAGAGGGAGGCTGTGACCCCATGGGAAGCCCATGCTGGAGCAGGCTCCTGGCAGGACCTGCAGACCCGTGGAGAGAGGAGCCCACGCTGGAGCAGGTTTTCTGGCAGGACTTGTGACCCCGTGGGGGACCCACGCTGGAGCAGTCTGTGCTTTAAAGGACTGCACACCATGGAAGGGACCCATGCTGGAGCAGTTCATAAAGAACTGCAGCCCATGGGAAGGACCCACGTTGGAGAAGTTCGTGGAGAACTGTCTCCTGTGGGTGGGACCCCGTGCTGGAGCAGGGGAAGAGTGTGATGAGTCCTGCCCCTGAGGAGGATGAAGCAGGGGAAATAAAGTGTGACGAACTGACCGTAAACCCTATTCCCCATCCTCCTGTGCCACTGGGGGGGATAGGTAGAGAATTGGGAGTGAAGTTGTGCCCGGGAAAGAGGGAGGGGTGGGGGAAGGTGTTCTGAGATTTGGTTTTATTTCTCATTACCCTACTCTGGTTGACTGGTAATAAATTGAGTTAATTTTCCCCAAGTTGAGTCTGTTTTGCCTGTGACAGTAATTGGTGAGTGATCTCTCCTGTCCTTATCTCAACCCACAAGCCTTTTGTTATATTTTCTTCCCCCTGTCCAGCTGAGGAGGGGGGAGTGATAGAATGGCTTTGGTGGGCACCTGGTGTCCAGCCAGGGTCAACCTGCCACACACATTTAAAAAATACTACTGTTTACTCTCAAAAACGTCTCAGCCAAATTGGCACTTCAGTGACACTGGCTACCTAGATAACTGATGCAGCTAAACCTACTTCTAAAGTGAGAACAGGGAAAAAAACTGCTGCATGGTATGTCTGCAGAGCTTTAACACAAAGCCGTATGTTTCTAGGAGAAAGCAGTTTAGTTTGGACAAGCTTAACAAACTGTTCCATCTGTAATCAGATATAAATCTGGCTGCTTGGATTGGGAATGACTCCTAGTCATATGCTGGATTCAAGTTTTCCTGCTCATGGTCTGAATTGAATCCTGGCTGCTGCTTTGCTATTTAGAAGGTCAGAGCTCAGGTTCTGAAAATGAAGCTTTAAACAAAACACTGGGTGTGTTAAGCTTGTTCATTAACAAGGTGCTCTTTAGCATGTTAAAATGGGTAATGATGTTCCTGTGCATACAGCTGCAGAACCCTTCTGATAATAATTCAAGTCTTATAACAAACAATATTGTTGGAAGAAACTCCTTACAGATGGATGCGGAACTTAAGAGCTAGAGGAGAGTAACTGGAGACTTGTCTCAAAAGGCCTACGTTTTTCTAAATGTTTCTCAAGTCATCTAGCTTCTGCCATTTGTGGAGATCTTTGAAGATAGAGTGGAGTTGGTGCTTATTGCTTTCTACTGAGAACTGTAGAAGGAAGAAAGAAGCTTTAGCTCTGCTAAAGGATGCAAATCTAAGTCTGCCCAAATGTTAAAATCTATGCTTTCCTTGGGTCACAGGCACTTTTCTACTACTTTCTACAGCTTAAACATAACTGAATTAATCTTACTGGACAGTTGCCAGACTGGCTTTTTGCTTAGGAAGATGGATAAGGCTTTCTGTGAGGACACTAGTGCTTTGTAAACAGATGTAGGAGCTAACCTTGCATCTGGAACTGTTTCTTCCAAGAGAACAGTTCATCCTGTGGATGTGTTAAAATACCTCTTTGCATTTAAAATACCTTGCCACAGTAAGGGAGCTATAAGATGGGGCTAGCATCCAGTTACTCCTCGCGCTTTCCTTCCTTTTCAAAGGATACTGGGAAGTACATGTCAGGCAGGTGAGCATTAATAAGACAAAAGTATGTCTTATCTCTTTACATTTTGCCTAATTAATGTCTGCTTCAAATAACAACCCATTTCATCTGCCTTTTGACCTGTGCACAAAGTATCAGAGGAACATGGTTTATTACTAATATTGAAGGACTTGTTTTAACTGCTGTAAAACGTCAGTGAGACGCCACTCATAGTCCTCCTTTTTACAGTGTAACCTGAACCACATTTAGCTTCAGTGTGATACTGCACAGTTCCCCTTCCAGACTGGGAGAAGAGGCCACCATCTTAAGGACTCTGTGAGAAGACAGACATATAGCCAGACTGTATGAACAGATGGTCTGATGTGGTACTTGACACCTTCTTGTGACAGCCCCCTTTACCCCTGTGCACAGGAAGGCTGAAACTGAGCTGTATTGTAACCAAGTCCCTAAAGACTTCAGCAACAGAGGTAGGAGATGGCTTATTGCTCTTGCTGAAAATGCTGTTGGCAGGAAATGCTTCTATGCCCACGTTCTTGCTCTGGTTAGCTTAACTGTGATGACTTATGGGAAAACAAACCACAAAGTAAAATAATCCATCGTATAAAACTTGGCTGTTACCCTCGGGAAAGAGGTGGGAATCCCATGACCTGCATGAGAAGGCTTGGAAAGTGTTTGTATCAATCATGTAGTGTCTCTGTGAAGCTTGTTCCAGTGTTTCTCTGTCTAGGCAAAGTGCAAAGAAACACTTTTCCAAGTATGATACTTTATAAGCAAGAATGCTCCCAGGTCTTGAGTGGTACCAAACTGCATGCCATTATAGTCAGCTGCTGCATGTGAAATTCTTATTATTTCAGGGATACTCCAGGCAACTCGGAGCTACAGAGTGGAAACAGTAGTTCGAGTGATGAACTCCAGAACAAAGTCATCAGACTCATGACTTGGCAGCATGCTGTACTCTGACACCTATTTAAAAAGATCATGAGAGCAAATTGATCCAGTCTTTATCTAGTGGCTTTTTGGTGAGATGGGCAGAATACCAGTGGTACTACAGGAACTGTAGAGATGAGGCTTGGGCCAGGTGTGGTATGCATGCCCCATTAGAGTTAGGGGCTTTCTACCCAATGCTGCAGGACCCACAGACTTGCTGCGTAATACCATCCAGGGCTAGGAAGTAAAAATCTGGGCTTGTGTCCTCCGCACCCAGTACTGTCCCTCCTCTGCTGACACATTTCCAGGTAAGAGCAAGAAGAATTGCTTCTGATTTGAGCTTAGTCTTTGTTGCTCTCAAAATAGCCTCAACCTTGCAGTCTGATTCTAGATGATTAATGTAGTGGAAAACACTGACCTTTTCTCAGGGTATAATCTTGTTCCTTGTAAGTACACCCACACATACTGTACTGTCCTTCCCGTTATTGGAAAAGGATGTCAGAAGCTGGTGTACACGTAACAACTTACCCTTTCCCAGGAGGGTAAGTCCAGCCTTAGAAGTTGATTTTCACAGTTCTTGTCAAACTACAACTTAGCACTCTCTTGTTTGTGGATCAATGTAGAAATGTGGTACTTCCTCCCAGGAACAAATAGGGGTTTTGGAGTTTAACTATGGGGGTTTTGCTTGATTTTTTTAGATCTTGTAGAGCAAGACTGCTGTCTTATCCTCCCTTCCCTGTGGTGGCCAGAGCATTCTCCCTTCTCTCCAGTCTGGATCCCCCACTTGGGTCACTCTTGCCTTAAAGTAGCTGCCCAAAGACAAGTGCAAGAGGAGGAGACACGCAGTACCTCATATCTACCTCAGATATGTGTGGGGTAACAAAGGTGACCTGTAGTAAACAAAGTATGATGCTGATGCCTGGTAGAGAATGAAACCGAACATACGTAAAGGGGAAACAATGCCTTTTCTTCCCTTGTTCTCTACCTGAAGAGAAGTTTAGGTAGCTGTCTGGAGCTGGTATTGGATAATAGTCATATGCAGACTGACATTTCACTACAGAAATGCTCAGTGAGGTCTTTTAATAGGATACTATGCTGTCAGTGACAGATGAATTGATCTAGATGGACTAGAGGATGGAAATGTACTTTCTTTCTATGCAGAGCTGACCTGTACAGGCCAGTGGCAGAGAACTCTATAAACAAAAAAATACCTGCTTTCAAAACTTTCTGGGATGAGACAAGTAGTGCTATGAACAGGTCTGGGAAAGCCAAGTTAATGCAAGCTTTTATAGTGTTCTTGGGAACACTTATGTCTAAACCGTTTTAGTCTTCCAGTCACCAGCAGCAATTCTGCTATGGCTTATTGTTCTGTACTGAAGGTACAAAGGTAAGGGTTGTTGCAGAAACCAGCTGCAGTTGTTGTGTGGAATCATTGTCCTCTTGACATGACTGTGTCTGTGGTTATGTGTCTCTCTGGGAAACGGATGGCAAAAAGCAATGGAATGCCTTGAAACACAGGGAGAAAGGCACAGCACTCCAAATTTCAGAAGTGAAGCAGTAAGGCTGTAGTAGTAGTACAGGCCTGACTGTAAGGTGCCTGAGGTAGGGAGGGATATTTGGGGTTAAGTGCACCACTTGTGTCTAAACAGCAACATTTCTAAATGTCTCTTACTATCATCTAATACTTGTTGAATGAGAGCCGTGTGCTTGCAACATCAGGTGGTTTTAGGCTAACCGTTTCCAGAGATGAGCTTATCTGTGTTTGGAAGACCTAGCTAAACCACCTCTTCCACTTCCTTCATGGACTACTGCTTAGATAGCAGAGCTATCTGGGTAAGCTGTACACTTGCTAAGCCAGGATAGGTAAAAACTAAAATTTCCATTTGTAGAAGCTGCAGTATTGACTAACTGCACTTAAGTCAGCAGAAGACCGCATGATCTTCACTTGACAATAACCAATACCTACAGAATTTTAGACCCTTTTTTAGCCTTCAGGGATTGAATCCTGGATGCTTTCTTTGGTGTGTACTACTCCATTAGGGGAGGCTGCCATTCAGAAGATGGAATACCAAGCCCCTGGGGTTTCACTTTATGCGGATCCAAGCTGCTCTGTAAATCCAGAGTCTTGGAAAATCTCCTGGGAGGATGAAGGAGGGAGAAGATGACATCAGCTGGAAACTTCCCAACTAATTTTGCATCTCACATGCAGACTTCAAGTTTATATAATTCAGCTGAATTTTAAACTTGGATGAATTGAAGTTCTTGATAGATTTAGTATCTGTTTCTGGGCAGGCTAACTAGTCAAGGTGCTTGGACTGCATAATACAGTAAAAGAATGTGAAACTGCTTCCTTACCAGATAGCAGCCTGCATAGTTGGCAGGGCTCATGCATTTCCAATATAGGCAGTTAGTTCCTACTTGCCCTGCACTGTAGGATATAAAACATGTGCTACTGGAGTCATCTGGTCTCATGTACTCATAAATTTGGGTGTCTTGGGGAATCCTACAAACTCCACAGGAATATGTGAAGAGTCTGCCTGTAGATGATTGTACAACTGTGCACAAAAGCCTAGTACTTAACCAGTAGATCATGAAACTGAAGGCCTGAATGTCATACTATATCTGCTGTAGGTTGTGATCCAGGCCTTGCTAGACCTTCACCTGACCTGCTTCAGCAGGTGACAAAGCTATGAGACTGGCCTGAGGAGGTGAGAGACAGAGGCTAAGGACCTTTGCTCTTGGATACTCTCTAAGACTTGAAGAGTGTCTTGACAGAACCTGTCCTCCATTCCATCTGCCTGGCTGCAGAAGCAGCGTCCTCTCCTCCTTGCTGTGGGACTGATGGCAGGCTGACTGTACTGTGAGTAACAGGTGCTGTGATGAAAAGGTTTTTTTTCTGTGAAGAGCTTTGCGAGCAGTAGGTACCTGCTGGGACTTGGACTGAGCTGATCTCTGATAATGCAGATAGGCACTTGAAACAGTGGATGAGCAGCTATGTAGTGCACTAAAGGTGAAGCTGATGCATGAGTCCCTGGCACTGAAGTCAGACTCTTTGTTACATAAAACAATTAGTACTAGTCGGTATTTCAAATGCTTGTGGATATGATAACTAGACCAACAGGTAGAAATGCAGATGGCTGCAGATCTCCTTTCCTGCTAGGCTTTGCAGGACATACTGCTCTTTCTGTGGTAAAAGCAGAATAGAACAGATGATACAGTCTTGCTTCCCCAACTGCAAAAAATCCCCCAAGTCCATGGAAGAAAGCCAGTGCCAATTAATGTGACAAGGAGGTCCTCTGCTGAAAGGATTACAGCCTGAGACAACTTAGATTGCTAGGCCATCTGCTGAGACACTTCAAAGCCTACCTCTTTCTAGCAATAGCATAAGACTTCAGCAAACTGATCCTGCCTGCTGATAAATGAAGGTTCAGCACTCATAAGCATTGTTCCTTGTGCAGTAAGCTAAGAGGCCCCACCTATTAGGAAGGACAAATAGCTAGCTTCTAACTTGCTCTTCAACTGCTAAAAACTAGCTAAGTAGCAGGGCATGATTCCAGCTGTGACTGCCAGGAGGGTTCTGCCATCGCAGATGAGGCAGTATAGCACAGTAGTACTTTCAATGTATGCATCCTTTGTCCTTTACCCCCTACCACAGCTAGCAGCCCTCCTGCTCCTCACCAGAGTTGCTCTAGAAGCGTTACTTGATCTAGATCTGGGGTGTTTCATCTAAGGCTGAGATCAGGTAAAACTATCACAGCCTTTATTTTAAGACCTGAGACATTCCACAGGACCCATGATTGCAAGAACACACTCAAGTGGACTGAAATGGATTCCAGCCTTCACAAACCCCTGCCCTGCTTAAGAAGTGCAAGACATGCTAGTATGATATTGTTATCTTCCAAAAGAATTGGTGAGGAAAGTCGCTAACTTCATGCAAGTGGCTGCAAGCTCCATATTTTGGTCCTTTCTCCGGTTGTTCTGACACCTTGATGCAGAGTTTTCGTATTTTAAGCAGATTCCATCACATTCTTTAAGCTCTCTTTCGGAAGGTTTTGTTAAAAGTTTTTGAGATCTCACGTGCAACCAGGCTTAAGCTGTTTTCACAGGTTAATTCATTTCCATAGTGGAGGCTTAGAATTTGACTGGCTGCAGTTCTGGCACAACTTGTCTTATACTAATGCTTATTGCACATGAGCAATGAAGAGCTGTCTTTTCCTTTTGGAAACAGGAACAGATTTGTCTACAGCTACTGCAGTGTCCCAGGGTTTGCTTTGCTCTTTGCTGAGCCAAATTCTCCTGTCTCACTGAACTGCAGATTTTCTGAAGCCATCTCCTGTTGCTAATCTTATCCTGTCTTCTGCTTATTCTGTTTGTGTAACTCCAACAGAACTCCTTATCTGCTGAGTTATTGTAGTGTTGCTTCTTCCTGTTGTACACGCTCCTGCTATGTGGAGTCTGAGCCACGTGCTTGTGTTGTCAAAGCTGTCTACCTCCTGTATGAGCTGGCAAGCTGTGCCATGCTCATCCTGCTCTTTTGCTCTCTTAAGAGAGCATATGAGTGCCTACCTTCCAATTCTTTCTCACTTGCCAGTTAAATCTGAAGTCTCTCATCTGTTGGCAACCGCTTCTAAGCATTATCTGGGAGAATGTATCTAACCTCTCTCTTAGTAGACAGTAGTTTAGGTCACCACTTTCCAAAAATGTCTAGGCTAAAGCATTATTCTTGCTACTTCATAAGGCAATCCTCAAGGTAAAGAGCAATACTACCACAGTTGTGCAGGAATGCAACAGGCAGAGGACTGTCTGTAAAATCCAGTAGTCCCATGATGGGTTTGTGACAAAGACTGGTAGGAACTTAGACCAGGTCTTAGCCACTGGCAAATGCAGACCTTTGTAAGTGGCTTTAAGTTGAAGCTCTCATCTGTAATTCTGAACCCTTGAACAAAGGAGGACTTCTGTTGAAGACAGGGACTACCCTTGTCTGGCTGGAACATAAACTACAATTGCATAAGGAATACTGATGGACAAAGAGGATCTTACACAAACAGGATTGCTCTGCTAAGATTACATGTTTCATTTAGCCACTTAAGGATTGTGTGAAGCTGGGGCTAAGCAGTAATTCTAAAACTAAAACACTTCTAGTTAATGTGTTGCTCAGCTGTAGCGGTTTCTCTGTCTAGCAACCAGAGGAACCTTTGTCCTTACAAGGGAAATGCTCTGTGGATAAATCTATTCTTGTACTACTAGTTAAAAGAAAAAAACCAACAAAACCCCAAAGTCCTCACTTTGAAAAGTAGAGCCATGGATCTTTGGGACTTTCTAATACTGTTGTCAGATGTTCCTAAATATTGTACAACTTGTCACATGCTGTCAGCTCCCTCTGCTACAAAACCAGAACAGAGAATACATGTGAAGTTGCTGTGATATTTATGTGAAGTAACTACTAGCTGTATGGAGTAGTTGATCTGTGTCAAAGAGTGAGACTCAAAGGTGTGGGAATGTACGAAGTTGGCTATAAAGTGGGTTTGTTGTTGGTTTTTTTTCCCCTGCTGCTGAGTCAGTTTCAAGGAATTAGATTTCCCCAAACCCTTGTGCATCTCTTCCTAAAATAGCCACTTGCTGGTTCTTTTAGCCTCTGTCTTCCTAGGCACTGGATGCTACTCTTGTAGTTGGGAGGATGGGAATGAGGACCTCCCCAAGCAAAACACAAGTGTTTTCACTGGCCTTAGGACTCCAAAAGGGGGGTGTACATAAGCACTGGTGCTGGAGTGTATGATCTGTGATTGTTCTGTAGTGCTGTGATGGCAGATCAGTCTCTGACTGCTGTCAACGTGTGGAAGTTAGTGGACGGGATGGGAAGCCTCTGATAAAAGTTTGCCCTCCTTACTCTATGTAGGAGTCTCCAGTGGAGAAGGCTAACTGCATTCCTGTCAGCTAAACTGCTGCCATTTTGCCTGAAGCCTGTCTTATAAGTAGGTCTCTCGATTTGCCTAGCTGTTTTGTTTTCAGAGTTGTTTCAGCCTCACCAGGAGCTGTTGGTTCAGCAATACTTCCACTTTCTCATGAATAGAAACAAGGTTGCGCCACACTAAGGGGAGGTGTGGTGGTAATGTGCTTCCTCTTCAACTTGTGGGGCAGTAGAACAACCTAATGCTCAAAGCCCGGACCTTAGCGGATTGCCCAGATGTCCCGGAGAAGGGTTATCCTTGGAGGCAGAAGGGTTATCCTTGGAGCTGCTGAAATAAATAGCCTTTGTAAATATATCAGTGGAACTTGTCAGTGGCATCTTTGAGAATACTGTGCTTTACAATGAATCTGTTCACTTATTAAAAACTTGTTTTTTCTCTCCGATACAGGATCTCAGTCTACCCAATGGCACACCTGTGGACACTTCTAGCCCAGCTTCCTCCTCCTCTCTCCTCAACAGACTGCAGCTGGATGATGACTTGGATGGGGAAACTAGAGATCTCTTTGTTACTGTTGATGATCCCAAAAAACACGTGTGCACAATGGAGACATATATCACATATAGGGTTACAACAAAGGTACAAAGCAACATTCTCCATTCATAGTACTTTGGGGAGTTTTTTAGGTCATATTCTGCATGTCTATGCCTTGCATTGTATTTTCTTATCTTGAGGACAAGAACTTAGTGTCTTTCAGTACCTTGTGAATGTGTCGAAGGTATGACTTCTCTTAGCAGAACTGTTACTACTTCAGTGAATGAAAATATGCAAAACTTTTAATGTGTCAGTTTAGATTTTTGTGTCTGACTCTCTTAAATAGAACTGTTTGTAAGCTTGCAAGGCCAGTTTCTTTCATTAACTTGAACGTTTGTTCATATAAAGTAATCTGACACCCATTTGGTTTGAGTTACCTCCCCTGAAGGGGGATGTGCCTTGTTGTTGATTCACTGTTAATCATCTCACATTTTGTGTCTGTCATGTTCTGAAATGCTTTAAGCTTGTTGCTTGAAGTGTTTACCACACTTCCTCTATCAGCAACTTATTCTAAATCATAATCTTGATCCTCAACTATACACTAGCTTCCGTGCAGTTGTTGGTACAGAAGGCTGTACAGCTGCTACTAAAACTAAGTAGCCTAAGAATGCTGCTGCTTACCAAAAGAAATATGCTAGAGATTTTTTCAGCATGTGTTGGAGTTCAATCATTAATGCAGTCTAATTACACTAATAGGAAAAGTGGTCTGAAAAGTCTACTGCACTCACAACTGGAATGTTAATTTCTGTTAACTAGCTCATTCTCATTAGCATCAGCTTCTAGGTGATGTTGACATGTTTTAGGCACTTGTAGTTACCCAAGGCAAAGTCTTCACTAACTTCACTTGGAATATACTTGATCCACTTGTCCAAAAAGATTAACCTTCCTCTGGCCTACTTAGATGGCACTATCCACTGGAGAGAATATTTACCTTTGAGATAAGGAAGTCTTTACAGGCCATAGATTTTTTTTTTTTCAGAATGTCTATGCCAAAGTTCCACTTTCAGGCCTCACAGGAGAAAGTGTGGTTTCTCTAAAATAGTAGCTACCTGTTACTGCCCACTTAACATAGGCCTGTCATTCTTTGTTGCTCTAAGTGTCTTAATCTTGCAAGAAATGCTGTATCTTAACTACTAGAAAATGCTAAGTAGTACTGCGGGAAACTTTTCTTCTTGGAGCAACTTAATCTTCAGCTGTTACGTGACCAGAAGGAATAGAAAGCACAAAATGAGGCATAACTTTCCACACCCAAATGGCTAAAACTGGCTAATGTTATTTCTCCCTTAAATTAAAGACCTGATTATTCTGTCAAGATAAAATACCTCTATGCAGTGGCACCCTAATAATATTCCTCTTCTTGGAAACCTGTGTTCATACAAGGCTTCCCTTCTTAAAGCAGAACTCTTGACAGTGGGTCAGATATCTACTGTATGTAGATCAGATGTATTACCCAACAGTGTCCTTTTTTAAATTAAAAAAACCCCTCATCCTGTACTTCTGATTTTGCATACCTACCTACCTGTCTGTGAATACTTGTTTTATTTGGGATCTCACTGTAGCACGTAAATCTGCTATATCATAGCATTACGATACTATTATGAAACAGTGCGTAATTTATTCTTATCAGTCACCATGAAAGCCTCACCTCTTTGGGTTTATTATTCTTGTAAACTTTCGGCTAACCTCTAGGGTTAGCACCTCTAGCACTATCTACCATTGTTTAAAAAAGACTATTGGAAGACTAGCAGTATTAATGGTCGGACTCATTCTTGCCACACAAACAAGGCCTCTTTGATGGCAAACTAATTGCCCAATCAGCCATTGTAGCTGAAAGCAGTAATTAAACATGGCAAAAAATCTGCCCAGGAATAATCCCTAGACAGTGATGAGGATGAGCGCTGATGCTTGCACCACCAGGCTGTAGGTCAAATTTCTATATCAGACCTTGCTCTTGTCATCAGTGTAAGGCCATGCTTCCCCCCACCTCCCATGCAGCCTGGCATGAGAAGGGTTTGAGACCTGTGAAGGACTGAAAAGGGTCTTTGTGGTGGCTCTGGATGAGGAGACAAGGATGGCTGCTTTTTTTCTTTCTCCACTGAAGAATGCTACTGGAACCTCAAACGTTTGGATAAACATAGGTCCTAGGATGAGTTTTGCTGAAGACTTCCTTGCTGAGGAAAGCAGCATCACTAAGTGGAAGAGGGGAATGTAATTGCTAGTGCTGTAGTGCGCTTGTGGTTGTGACTGGACACCACTGTAGGGAAGAGTGTAACCTGACCACAGTCTTGTTTTTGTATTGTGTGGTTTTTTTCTTTCTTTAGAAAGGTACTTCATTGTAACAGCAAAAAAGAAGTCTTGCAGTATGCCCCCGACTTCTCATCTACTGATACCTTTGTCAACAGATGGTGGTGGCTGAGGAAGGGTCCAAAACATCTGGTCCAAAACAATGGCTTACAGGGAAGCTGAGGAGAAAGTTTAGAGTTTACTTCGTTCTGCTTGTGCCCCTGCTTTCACAGCTTTCCAGTAAGACCCAGGTAGCATTTCCCAGACTGTCTTCTGGATGAACACATTTAAAGAATGTAATGGGAATCCCCAAAATAATGGGGACAGTGATTCAGACCTGGCTCTCTTAACTCTTTCTGTCCCTGTTTTCTTCTTGCTAGCAGCCGTCTCCTTATACAGGGAGGCTAGTGAAACCAAAAAGGCATGCTGGAACTTAACTGGTCTTGGATGTGATGATTGAAGTGTCTTGAGTGTTCTTGGTGATACACCTTTGTGCTCTTCAGATAGACTGATGTGCACTCTAGAGGGATTTTATCAAGCAGATCTTTCTGAGGAGGGAGGGGGAAAATGAAGCTTAGCCTTATGTTAGGTAGTCATCTCTCCGGAGGGAAACATAAGTAAGTGTACTTCTAACCTCACTTTTATTGTACTTTCTAGGATGGCAAGGCCTTCTGTGCCTTTTTCCATGGAGTTCTAAACAGCTGCATGCCATTCCACAGAGTCATGCAGTTGCTCTGCAGGCTTGAAGAGAGGCTTTCAAAGCAGTCAATACTGAAGTGGAGGTCTTGTTTTCTTTTTCCTGTCCTTCTCCTCCTGCTTCCAGTGCCTGCATTGGGTAGGTTACCTGAGCACATGAAACAGCTTGATCCCTAGAGAGGAGCAGGTGTAAGTGCTATGATCTCTTTTTCAAACTGGCTAAACTATTTGAGGCAAATGAAACTATGAACTGCCAAGAACACCAACCTTGCTCCCTTTCCCTTCTGCCATCCTCCTCTTCTAGTTGAAGACTTTTGCCCCAAACTTAAATAGTAACATGGAGGAGAATCCACAATCAGGTGTAGCGAGTAAGAGATGAGAACTAGGGTACAAGAATACTTTCATGTAGTCATCACAGGCTAGCTTTTAAGTTTGGCTGCTGACTCCTTTCAAGAAAGACAAGAATCTTACACAAGACCAGGACTTGGTGATTGCCTTAACATTGCCTCAAGTCAAAATTATTCCAACAACAGAGGTAATAGTGTCTGTAAACCTGCCTGCTTTCCAGCAAGTAAAATTGAGCCCAGAATACTACAGTGATACTTACTGGCACACTGCTGGAGTCTTCAATAAATCCCTAGAAATGTCTTGCCTGTTATTTTTGCGAGATTGACATCTGGCACATAAGTTTCTCGGCTTCCTTCCCACATGTCCTTGCAAGATGAGATTTATGGATCCTACTAAGAAAGCAGGAGGAATTAAACTGTGTCAAAACCACAGACATTTCACTTGCCATCCCTGGACAGTGGCAAGACCCTCTTCCCTTTTGTGGAAAAAACAACTTGCGCTGAGCTAATGAACAGTTTGATCTGAGATCCAAATTCTATCAGTGTTAGTGAGGTATCATTAAAACCTTGAAGTGCCCTTATGTTCTGTCCAAATAGTCTTTGAAAAGCTTATTTGCTGTCTAGATTTGACAACCTGTACAGCAAACACTGAAATGCTGATGGCTATAATGTATTTTAATCTCCCTCTCTCTGAGGAACAAACCCTGATATATGGAAGACTTTGCAAATCTGCTTGTGGTGTAAAAGCAGCAGTAGCAGTTTGCTAGAGATCAATGGTAACTAATGTAAAGTTTGTGCACTGAGACTTATCCTGCTTTTCTATGTCTAGACTAAATAGTACCTGTACAGTTTTCCTTAACTGTTAGCAGACTACTTGGTAATAAGGTTCTCAGTGCTAACAGATGGCAGACTTTACATTCATCCTCATGCTGCAGGATAAGACACTGTAGTGTGTATACATCCTGATTACTCTCATTCATTTACTGTCTGATCTCTTTTAAGAGGCCAGTGACAGCCAGTTCAGAAAAGCTCTCCCTACTACTAAGTCATTACTTTTTTTTTTTTTTTTAAATTCCTGGTCATCTCCGGCAAGGCTGAGGTATAGCTGCCCTATTAACAGAACAAAGCAGTCAACACTGCTGGCAGATGAGGGTTGTCTACGTGTGTGTGAATTATCTTGTTCTACTGTAATGCTATTCAGTCTTTTACTCAAAACAGGTGAAAATGGTTCATATGAAGTCTCAAAAGTTTCATTTATAGTGTGGCACTCTAACACGTTAAATAAGCTGGTGTTATTCCAAGGTGTAGCTGAGCAAAGCACAAACCTGCAGTGGATGTCTAGGTCTTGGTAGTCCCTCATCTACAAACACATCTGCTCCATTGGTGAGCATTCATTATGTTAGGCCATAGACTAATGTGTGTATCTCTTACTGTAGCTAGCAGGTCAAAGGAGGGAGGAGGTGAGTTTGATTTCTTCTTTTCTCTGTCTCTATGCCCTCCTTTACTAGAAACCAAACCATTTCATAGGTAATACCACATTAGCATGCTGTTTATAGTATACTAGAGCTACTGTTCTGTTGATAGTGTGCTAAGGCTGCTGGCTTCCCCCTAGAAAGAGATTTCTGGCATAGAACTTGTACAGGATCCCCAGCGGGGATTGGTGGGAGTAAAGTGCAGTAATTGAAGAGTTGGAGTCATCCAGAGAACAAGTGAAGAGGTGGATTGCATTTGAAGGCTGCTACTTGGCTCTCTCCACATATGCAGCAGTTGCTCTCAGTCTGGAGGTAAATACAAAATCTCTGCTGGAATTTAGCAGGTGGTTGTAGTGGCTAGGAGTGCCAAAGCAACCTAGTGCTGGACTCAGTGCCAGTTCAAAGCTAGGAGAGCTGGTGCGTTCCCCAGAACGCAGTGGCTTTGATGTCTAGCTGTAGATGTGTAGTGTGCTGGCGCTGCGGCATCGCCTCCATTGCAAGATGCTCTTGATGCTGCAAGTAACCAGGTATAGTTCTCTAGGCTTCCCTGAACTGTGCTTCTTGGTGGTACATAATGATAAAGGCCATCTATCTTTCAATCAGGGCTATTGCAATACCAGGCTCTGTAGCAGAGACTCCTAGTTGGTACACGGTTTCATTAGTGCTTTTAGGCAGTTGCAATATGTGCTGTGCAAGCGGCCCCATGCAGTCAGCTTTCCAGGCTATGAACTGTTCGAGGACTGGATAAAACATTTGCCAGCAGTTTCTCTGCATACCTATCTTCTGTCTCAAACTTGTAATGGCAAGTTTAACTCTGTGCCCTCAAGAATGAAAACTTTAAAGATTTAACTTAATGTACTGATACCTATAATGAGGCATACACAAACTTAATGTAAACAAACTTGTTTCTTCCTCTCAGGAATCAACAAAAACAGTACTTTGACAAACCTAGATGTTCTAATATTTTAGCCTTGAAGGAGTGTAAGAAGCCTGTCACTTCTGGAATATGGGGCAGTGGTGAAACATTTTTTCACCCACAGTTATTGCACATCATAGAATAAACAAGTCATTAAATACCTTTGCTTTTACTTCTTGATGGCTAAAATAGCCTCATCCTTGGAATGAAGATTTCACACAGTCTTCCCTGCAAACTTGTAACTGGCAAGAGCTTTACATGGTGCACAGTACTCTTCTCTCCACAGACTCCTCCCATAAAGCTTATCTGAGCAGAACATGTAATGAACTATGAATAAATCTTAAGAATACATCAGCTCCAAGTAGTAAGTTTTTCTTATTGCTGGCTTTCCCACTGCTTGAAAGGCCAGAGGATCTTTCTGTCATGCTGGCTACAAACACGATTTTGGGCATGGAGTCCCCATGCAAGGCTTGTCTGGCCAGTGATGGCTGTACTGCATTTGCTGCTAAGCTCTGAAGTGAGAGGTTTCTGTGCATACTAAGCGTATCCTGTTCTTTTCCAGACCATGCGAGCAGAGTTTGATTTGCCAGAGTATTCGGTCCGCCGGCGGTACCAAGACTTCGACTGGTTGAGAAACAAGCTGGAAGAGTCTCAGCCAACGCATCTCATTCCCGTAGGTAGTAAGCAAGAATCTGCTATTAAGGACAGTTCTGTATCTGTCTTCCAAGGGTGATTTGGTGATATGTCTCTTTGGATTTAAATACGGTACTTCATTCCCTTCTAGCAGAGTGGGAAATGCTTCCCATTCTTGACTGATGATGAAGCTTAGACTTTTCTTGGTTGGCACACCTGAGAAGCGAGCTCTGGCAGCCTCCTGTAGGGCAATATGGGTGGTGACTACATTTGTTATGGCATAAATGGAATATGCTTCATCTGTTTGTTCAATTATTATATCTAGGTTTCCAATTATCTGAGGCTTATGGAAGGCCACTCAGGTACTTCAAGTCCTAGTCTCAGTCAGTTTTCAAGATGGCCTTTAGAGCTGGTTTTAAAGACGGTATTTTAGAACTATTTGTGCTAACATTTAGTAGCAGAGACTGGCAAATCTTAGCGTCTGGCTTGGTAGTTATTGCATGCCTTCAGTAGGCAGAAATTTAGCTAATGAGGTTAGCTAAACTACTGTACGCCTTCTTGTCACTGAAGCTGGCGACCCAACCACCTTATGTGATACGAAGAGGTTGATACTGATCTTCAGCAGTCTGTTTTTCATGCTGTAGAAGATGTGAAAAGGTAGGAAGCCTGTGGGATCACCACCATCAGCTGTTTTGAACAAAGAAATTAAAAAAGGCCTGTAGGAGGTAAATTATCAGGAAATAGCAACACTGCTAGCATACCTTAGCTTGCCCATCTGGGATGAGGGGGAAGTTTCTTTGCTCTCCCTCCCTCAGCAAGGACTAGGCTATGTGAGAACTTTTCAGTTAGGTTGTTCCAGGGTAGAGAGCTATTTAAGTCCTTAATTACTCTGGGACTTGCCTCTAAGTGAAATAATAGCTCAAAGATAAGAAATACTTCACAAAATCATGTGACACCACTTACTGGCACCAAATATATTTACTGAGGGGTAGGGAGAGGAGAAGAGAGAGAGTGAGCTTGCCAGGGTAAGGGGGAGACATGAGATTAATGTGTTAGCTGCCCAGACACTCTCTTCTCCCTTCCTGTTCCCTGAACAGCTGGAACTATTGAGGTTAAGCTTGTACAGATTCCTGAGTGTACCAACAGGCTGCCAGTCCTGCCTGAAGGCTGCAAGGCAGTAAATAATAGTCTAGTAGCAGAAGGTGAGTCACAGCCAGGGAATCAAGCTGCTTTGCTGTGACCTGGAATTCATTGCACACAGAATGGCAAATTTGGCACAAGTGGCTCTAATACTGGACATGAAACCGGCTGCAGAACAAGGCAATCTCTTAAGTGTCTCTCATTTAGACAATCTGGAAGCATAAGAATGCGCTGCCCTCTTTTATCTGTCTATGCGCAGGTTAGCAGTTGCGGAATTTCCTGTTAACCTCCTCCATGCAGTGGTATGGCAGGGAGATTGCTAAATGCTTTATGTATTTATTGCCTAGAAGTAGATGGGGAATAGAAGCTAAAGGCTGTTTCAGGTGCACTGTAACTCAAGTGCATTCTGAAAGGATGTTTCAAGCCAATCTAAGAGTATCTGTATTTGTAACTGAAGATAATGCAATCCCTGGAGGCCTTCTGCCTGACAAAATACCGAAACGGGGTTGTCTTCCTAATCTTGGTATAGTGAATCCGCCTAAAATCTTCCTGTAACAAATGATGTGTCTTCTCAGTGCAGCATGTCATGATAGCCTACACTTAGGAGCCAAAACTAAACTGAATAGGGGTTCCTTTTCATCTCTTTAGTTACTGATTTTTTTAACTTTTTTTTTTAAATTATCTGAGACTAATCTGTGCTTTCAAACAACAGTAGAAATGCTCTCAGATCTGTCTCTAGACTAGAAAGATAAGCCTAACATGGCCAAGGATCTTGTCTTTGGTGATGTTTGGATCCTTGAAGCCATTTGTGACTATAGTGAACCCTGCTCACATATCGCAGTGGGGAAAAGTTAGAAAGACTCTTAAGCTGGAAGACTAAAAGTCAGATAAGTAACACGCAGTTAAAGCAGAATATCACTTGCTAGCTGTGTGTACTGTCTACTTGGGATGGACCTCCAAAGGCCTAAAATGTAAAGGACTATAACTACTGCTATTGCTAAAAGCAGATTAAATGGCAGAAGCCTCTCTAATAGAGGTGCACTCTTCTGTGGGTCTAAAATGCTCAAACTTTAGTGATGATTCAGTGGCAGTTTGCATGCATTTGGTTGAACTAGGGTTCTTTAGTCTTCCACCTTGTCCTTTTTCTTCTGCATATGGTGCTGAGGTAGTGACTTCCTGAAGTATAGAGTCCCAGCTAAAGTTTACAAAGCAAGGGAAGAGAGTTTCTCCTCCCTGAAGACTACTGCACTAAGCATTATTCTTCTGAAGAAGTCTAATTAGAGTGTATCTTACACTGGTTTAACTAGAATGACTAATCTGAATGCTAAGCATAATAAGATAAGTCTTAAATTATAAGAACTAAATACAGTGCTTAAAACGTAGCTGTGTTGCAGCTAAGTCAGGCTGGCTGGGTTTTTTTAGGAGGTGCAATCTTCATGTACATCCCACATCAGCTAGGGTATGGTGGGAAAGGCATACGTATATGCAGGTTTTTTTACTTTGAATTACTTTTGTCACAGATTTTAGGTAACAAAGACTCTTTGCAGAGGAGAATTCTGATTCCTGATTTGGGTGAAAATGGCTGTCATTGCTAGTCTAAGAGTAAGCAGATTATCTGTCTGGGCAGACTGTTTCACAAGAATAAAATGCAAAGCACAGTTTTAAAAATTATATTAATCTTGGAGTCCATGCTGTCTGGAGAGAACAAAAGCAGATCTAGTGGTAGAGCTGAGACTAACCATGCTGAAGCTTGAAGAGTTATCTTCCATCTGAAGTGGTACTTTGAAGTCTGGAGTCTTACTGTAACAGGAGGGATTGCAGAACTAGCAAGTCTGGAGGCAAACTTGGGCTTACATGTTAAGCTGAACTGCAGAGATGAACTGGTGGTATCAAAATAGGAGTAAGGTGAAAGAGTAGATAGTAACAAAGGTCTGCCAACATTACACAAACGTGCTCCAGAATGTCAGCTATGATAGATGACTGACTGTGCAAGTGCTTCAGGAAGGTTCCAGCCTGGACCACTCGACCATGCTCGTCTGTCTTTGCTCAGTGTAGTGCTATTACTAACACTATCAGCCCTTTACAGAAGGGCCCTCCCTGTCCAGGAGCAGGGGATTTGTTCAGAATGCAGGGGAAAAGAGTAAGTAGAATTGTTAAATTTTCTCGTTTTTCTTGGACTGAACAGACTTACTTTAACATCAAGGTGTGTGTGTGCATGAATTGCTGTAGTGAATAGTGTGCAGCTCTGCTGGCATCTCTTTTAGAGCTGGAGCTTGAACATGGATAGCAGTGGGGGGAACTCTCTAAGCTATGCTAGAAGTACCTAGCGTGAGGACTGTCTGGGCTTCACTGGTGTGGGTCTCAGCTGAAGCCACTCAGTAGAATTGCTAGCATTCTAGCATTAGGCCAGACCAGCTCAACAGTAATTCAGAGCAAGGCTTGCATCCCATCTGATGTATGGTTCTTGTTAGCAAACATAACACTTCAGTGTCTGTTAAGACTGCAGTTTGATTGCTTTGTATGTTTCCAAAAAGCAGAAACAAGTTTTTGGTCTTCTGAATGTTGTGCATTTTGCTTGTCTCTGACAGCCTCTTCCTGAGAAATTTGTGGTGAAGGGTGTTGTCGATCGCTTTTCTGAAGAGTTTGTGGAGACGAGGAGGAAAGCATTAGACAAATTCTTGAAGAGAATAACTGATCACCCGGTGCTTTCTTTTAATGATCACTTCAACGTGTTTCTCACAGCCAAGGTAAGCCAGGAACTTCCAAACACAGTCATTGACAGGGACAACAGAACAGACACCTTTGCAGTCTCTTTTGAAATGAAGGTAAAAAGGCATTAATAAAACTACACATGCAGGTCAGAACTTCCTCTAAAATACCAGAGAGTTGTTAGGGACCCTGAATGTTGTGTGTGACAGACCCCTGTGTGTGACAACTGTATGGGTTCCCTTTGCTTGAAGGGAGGGGTGGTCTGTAGATTTACAAATTCAGTTCTCCAGACTTGCTTGTTTTGTATCGCTGTGTCTAGAACATATGCCTTGGATGCAAGAAAGGTTCAGAATTTAGAAAACTGTAGACTTTGTAAAATCCTGTTTTGGCGAGGAGGAAGGTGGAGGAGGAGAGATCTCTTGCACAAAAGCTTGCAAGTTTCTTGACTTTTTTCTTGTCTGTGCCTTCTATACTGCTTGTACTTGTTGCCCTCAAAACTAAGCATGAAGACCTTATTCTTGTTTGTTCTCAGTCAACAACTTCATGCTCATCTTCTGTGTGACTCACCCATAAGCGGTGCAATTTTCTTTAGCTGTCTTTTGAACTGCGTTTTAAATAAGACTAGAAGGACCTACACACACGCTTGGGTTTGACCTGATAAGTGAAGAGAGCTGTAAAAGCACGTCTTTCCAATGTCACATTATGCTAGCTCACTCAAATGTGACACTTAATTTGAGCTCACTTCAGGCTCATGCTCTGCTTGCTGGTAATGTGAGAATCTCCAGTTCCCTTTTATTTCCCCTCCATGGTGAACTTAACTGCTGAAACAAGCCAGAAATACAGAATTTGTTTAGCACCTTGATAGTTAAATGTCAGATAGCTTTGTTCTGCTTTTCAGCTGTCAATGCATGATGCAACTTTCTTAGCTGCTTAGTCATCTTCTCCCACCCCTGCAAAATAAACGGTAAGGGCTGTATTCTCAGCCCCAGGCAGGGCTTGCCTTGAGAATACAGAGCATCCAGGGAGGCTGAGGGAAAAGGACATGTGTTCTTCTGGCTGTCTTTAGTGTTGGAACTTGCTCTATTGCAGCAGTGAGGTGTCAGTTCATTGTGCTAGGACTTCAGAATTTAGTTGCTGCAGAAAGTCATGAGACCACCTCCTGGCTGAAAAAGAGAAACCAACCTTTCTTCAAGTTCCCTGTTTGGACCAGTAACACACCAGAATGTGTGAGAGAGTAAGTGAGTAATTTTGAGTTAAAGGGTTGTCTTCTGATGCCTGCTTGCAGATAGTGCTTAGGACAGGTAGAAGGCAAGAGTCAAGGACCCACTGCATTTAAATGCCAACATAATCCAAAATTATAGTAGCTGCTAATATGTCAGGTTCTCTTAATCAGATTTGTCTTCTAAGAACTTGGAAAGAATACCATAGTACATGTTTTGAAGATGTTTGCTGGATTCTTTTAAAGAACACTTAAGCTTTTAGTCTAGTCTGTAATACCATGTCTTGATTCTCAGCCTCTACGGGTCTACTTCATTTGAAAACATCTCTTCCCCTGCATAGGATAACCTAGTTAGAGCGCTTAATCCTGTTTTGCGATGTTGAATAGTGACCCCTGCTGGAAGCAGTAAAATGCAAAATGGACGGCGTTTTGGCTAACAAGTTTTTTCTGATGTGCTGTCAAGGTGAATCCCCTGAATATTGTAGGTAAACAACCTTGTTAACATAAGTTGTCTGAATGTTGATTTATGCAGACATGTAAAGCATTGACGAGGAAGTTTAAGCTTTCTGTGCAGGCAACATGGCTACATCTGACCCAGCCTGAGCTGCCCTCTGTCTTGCAGAAAAGCTGTGCTAGTCTTCCCATGCTGTGCGTTTTCTGTGCAGTCTTCTCCTCCCTTCTATCTGACCACACAACTGGTGTGATGTGACTGCTGACCAAATAGGCATGCAATGTGTAGCTCTGTACTAGGTCATCAGAGCCAGCTGGTGCATTTGCATAATACTAGTATTGTGGGCTATGAGTTAAAAGTATGTATGGATGAATGGCATGAACACTATCAGTGGAAACAGAGCTGTTAATATCACTACTTCCCTGGTGACAGTACAGGAACATGGGAAAGTCTGGCCATGTGCAAATGTGGACCACTAACTCATTTATAATGTACTTCATACCATTCTTCTGGATAGTTTATCTCTGTCCAGAGGTAGTCTTGAAACTGTGCTCAGCTGTACAACTTGTATAACGTGAGGTTTTGTCCAAGGCTACATGTCACATGTAATCTCTTGCCTTCACATGATTTGATCTTGACTAGAAAGTATCTCTCACTATATTAATCTTCCAACAACCAAGTGAAATATTTCTAAACTGTTTGGGTTTTTTAACTTCCTAGGATCTTAATGCCTATAAAAAGCAAGGAATGGCATTGCTGTCAAAGATGGGGGAGTCTGTCAAATACGTTACAGGAGGCTACAAATTAAGAAGTCGGCCACTGGAGTTTGCAGCCATTGGGGAGTATCTAGACACATTCTCTCTAAAGCTTGGTACCATTGACAGAATAGCACAACGGATTATCAAGGAACAGTTGGGTAAGGACACAAGGTTCTCTATCACAATACTTCAGTCTGAGTGCCTGTATCTCATTCTGGTTGATGGTGTGACCAAGACAACTTGTGTCAATGATTCTGCCCTGTAATGGGCCACACAGAGCAAAATCTAATGCCTCTTACAGATTTAAAACAGGCCCAAAGCCTAACGCAGTATCTTACTTTAGCTCAATTCTCCAAATATTTTTTTTTTACAATGGCTCTTGTTGTTATACCAACCTACTTTCTTACTAGAGTTATTTTTGGAAAGACTTTTGGCAGAGGGAAAAACCTGTACATTCCATCTGGCGGAGCAGAGGTGGAATTCCTAGATGAAGATAACCTTTACAGACCTGTCTTAGCAGACCCAAGTTTTACATATGTTTAAAAAAAGTTACTTTGGCTACTGCACAGATGCAAGTGTCTTTGTATTGGAAGCTTGTAGGAATGGTCAGTTAAGCTGGAGGCAACTTGGACCTGTCACCTGTGCAGCCATAGAGCTCTGTCGATTAAGATGCTAATGCAACACAAGACTTGACTCCTGGGGGAGTTAATGTTTGCCAAGCTTGGTGCATAGTTTCTCCTGTTTGGTGTGGGTGTTTGCAGATCCTTGTGCCTCACTCTTACTCTGTTAATCTACTTTTCCATCTGCCTTTTGCAGAATACTTGGTGGAACTACGAGAATATGGACCTGTTTATTCAACCTGGGGAGCGCTGGAGGTTGAGCTATCGGAGCCACTGGAAGGGTTGTCTGCCTGTATTGGGAACTGCTGCACAGCTCTTGAAGAACTCAGTGAAGACATGACAGAAGACTTCCTGCCTGTGCTTAGGGAATATATATTGTACTCGGAGTCAATGAAGGTAAAGAGAGCCCTGTGGCAGAAATGACACTGTCATTGGTGTTTGCATGCAGTGATGCATCACTGAGTTCATTCTTTCTAATAGCAAGAAGGGTTGGTGGTGGGAAAAGTCGGGAAGTAAATAATGCATTAGGTAGGAGGATGTTTTCCTAATCAAAACAAACCTAGGTATGCTGACCGGGTACTGCATGGGTAGCATTACCTATCTGCTCTGCTATTCAGTCAAGCTAAGGTCAGTAATGCTAGGGTGCACACAAAGTGTTGAAGAGTTGCTTATTCATTGGAGTGGCAGGTGGTACTCTGTAGGAGACATCCTGTGGCTGCCTAGAATCTTGTCTTTGAATTGTCAGAAAGTCAGTCATGGCTCAGCTCTTCACTACTGGGTCAGTGTCTGGCCCTGCAGCAAAGGTAGCATTAGCAGCTTCTGTCACTTTTGTGTAGCAGGGTTGGCTGGCTCCTTTTAGAACCATGTGTCCAAATGACAGACACTGCTTCCTCTCTCATCCCCATACCCTGGGCAGGATGTATCTGTTGTAAAGTTCTGTTGAGTTCTGCATACCAAGTAGCTGCTTAAAGATGTTGTTCTGTGACTCTTAATCAGCCTAGGAACTTGGTATCTTATGGCTTATGCAGAAGTAATAATAGCTACTTCAATGCAGTTTTTATTCTCTTGAAGTTAAGGAGCATTGGTAGTCAATTCCACTGCACGGGGAAAAGAATTACTGAGTTAACTGCACTGAAAACTGAACCTAAGGACTCTAGTTTGGCCGTTAGAGCTTTTCACCAAATGCCATGGTACAATATGTATTAGCAGTCCCTCTATAGGGTACTAACAAACAAATTCCTTCTGAGGACTTGCCACTTGGAACAACTGTCACAAGGCTATGGTATGCACTTCTTTAGAGATCTAATAGCCTGTTTTAAACCTACAGTCTGAACATAGTGGTCCTTCTTAATCTTAGTCATCCTATACTTCTCAAACTGAGATTTGAAACACCTAGAGCTTTCTTTTCCCAGCTTCAGATGGCTAGTTGTATGGCTCTTGTCTTGCCTGGCTGAATGATTCTTATGAAGGCTTTGCACTAATTCCCTGAGTATACTCTTTGCTTTCGTAGTCATGGTGTTGACCCTAGCATAAACAAGGTGCATTTTATTTATAGGACTATTAACACCCAAGTATTCCTGGAACACCCTGAGCTGTAGATGGAAGCCTTGACCCAGGGTGTTCAGACTTAACCTTACTCTGTAGGAAGGGGTGTGTGTGTGTGTTTGTGTACTTACAAATAAACAGAGCATGAGTGTTGTGGTTTAAGTCCAGCCAGCAGAAAAGCACCATGAAGCTGCTCACTCCTCCCCACCCTGGGAGGAACTGTGGTCAGTTCATCACACATTGTCTCTGCCACTCCTTCCTCCTTAGGGGGAGGACTCCTCACTCTTCCCCTGCTCTGGCATGGGTCCTTCCCACAGGCTGCAGTTCTTAAGTCACAGACTGCTCCAGCGTGGGCTTTCCCATGGAGTCACGGCCATCTTCAGGGGTGTCCACTCCCCTCCGTGGGCTGGGGGGGGACAGCCTGCCGCCTCACCACGGGCTGCGGGGGCATCCACCTCCTCCGGCGCACCTCCTCCCCTCCCCTCCTTCCTCGCTGACCGTGCTGCCTGCACAGGGCTTTCTCTCACATCCCGCTCTCCTCCCCCGCTGCAGGTTCCCCTTCTTCAACCTGTTCTCCCAGAGGGCTCCCGCCATCGCTGACGGGCTCGGCCTTGGCCAGCGGCGGGTCCCACTCGGAGCTGGGGAAGTGTCTGGCAGCTTCTCTCAGGAGCCGGCCCTGCGGCCCCCTACCCTGCTGCCAAAAACCCCACCACACAAACCCAAAACAATGAGGCTAGTGGTTAAAGCTTTTAGCCCAGAACATGTGCCTTTTGATGCTACAAAGGCCATGGCGTACTGGAGATGGCATCTAAAGTGGCAAACTGAGTTGTGAGAGGTGCTTTTCACAAATGTAGCGTGGGAGGAATTTTTTTTAAGCTAAAAAGCAAGGGTTTCTTCTGCTGAAGAGGTACTTCAGGCAGTTAAACACCACTTACTACAGGAAGCATGGCATTAAAGACTTGCAGCTAGACTACCTATTGGCTTGGAGACAGGCCCATTCAAAAAGGGCTCTTGTCAGAGGACAGCAAAGACACTAAGTGCAGTCTCCAAGCTAACAGGCTTGCCTGAAGCACCTCTTCAGCTAAAGAAACCCTTTTTAGCTTAATTTTTAGACAGCTGACTTAACTTCCTAGCGCCCTAAAGGACTCACTCTTCCTGTCAGTTGTTCTCTGGTAATGAACTGAACATAGTCATTGTGTTGGTGCTTTGGAATGGGTTGGATCTAGAAACGACACTTGCAAGATAGCAGTTAATAGCAAATAAGGATTATGCTGTTTTGTGTCCAGCTTGGGCATCTCATTAGCTTTGTTGGAAAATCAAGAAAGAAACCTATTGCTAGCCAAGGCAGACCGTTCCTATTTTTCTTCACTCCCAAATATCAAAACTGAAATCTCTGAGGTCATACCAGGTGCAGTTTTCTTACGCTAGAAAATACCAGTCTGTTACTATTTCTGCAGTAAGCAGCTACAGAACTGTCTTCCCAGATGCCATAAAACCATGTAAGTAACTGTAAAGGAGGCTACACTTGGAGTGTGGGAGGCTTTCTGCTGAAAAGGCTGTCCTCTTCACTAGCAGTGCAGTCCTATTCATCAGCTGCTGTGAGGCCTGCTTGTGAAATTGAAGTCTGTTTTGGCCTTCAGAGCACAGTTGTTGGACAGGGTGCTTGGTGGAAGGCAAGTCTCTAGGCACTAGGAGTTCAGTGCAACCTTGGTAGCTTTCTCTGTTGCACATTGTACCCCAGGTGTAGGTATAGGAACTTGATTTGTAGAGCAGTCTCTAGCTGGGTGAATGTCCCTCAGTGTAAGAACTGCCAGGTTATCTTCACTGGTTTTTTAGAGATTAATGTTTACTTTAGTGTCTTCAGGAGCACTGTTATATGTGAGGGGGAAACCTGAGGGAACTGCACATACTGAGGCAAAGCCCAGTAGTTCTGGTTGAAACAAATATTGGCTGACTCCAGGCAAGCCCCGTCTCTGGGTTCATTTGAAAGATTTACAGAAGTGGGGAGAGGCTGGCATTGCAGGCTTGAGTTAAATGTTGCTGGGACTGTCTAGGAGAGACCTTTTCCAAAACATAGGTCATGTATAAGATGGCCAGATGATTTCTCAAATCCTGGTGCAGTGAGGCACTTGTCAACAAACGTGAGGTACCACATTTTTTGTGGTATGCTGGTGTTCCCCAGGGAGGCAAGTGCAGAGGACAAACTCAGCTCTACATAATTCAGTGGCGATATTAAAATGTTATATGATCTCGGTATGCTTATCACCTGATAAGCCTTTCTGGCAGTGTTGTGATCCCTAGCTGTGTGCTTGGACATTACTTCTAATGCATGTTTAAAACAAGCACCACATGAATAACTAACTCTGTCTTTAAAAGTGTGCAGTAAATAAGGATCCTCTTGTGAGGTCTAGTTGTAGTAGGAAGCTATATGGTGTGCAAATGGCATAGGATTGCAAGAAAGGAGGCTGATGGCAAACTCCTGAAGCTCCTTCAGAGATCTGGGCCAAAGTGAAATTTTTCAACTAAATACAAAATGGAGAAGGACCTGCCTCACTGAAAGCAAGCTAAGTCTTGTTTGTACAGGGACTGGTGGTTTGGTTCTGTCCCCAAATAACTGAAATGTGGTGTGTGAGTTTGTTCTGTTTGGTGTTGGTTTCTTCCAACTTCAAAAAAAAAAAATTATTTTTTACTTTTTTTTTTTCCCCCCTTCTAAGTGAGGCCTTAACTAGTGGAAGTATTGCATGGGTTGTGGTAAGTCTGGGGAAACTTGGCACAGAGTTTTTCGAAGGAGCTGCTGAAGCTTTAAGGCATTGATCTGCAACTGAGAAGAGATTGCCTGGAGGTGCCAGAGGAAACACTTCCTTTCACATATGGGACAAGTGAAAGGGAAGGCAGTATTTTTCTCATGACTTACAGGTCAGCCATTAATGGATACTTAAAGCTGTATTCAGAAGCATATTGTTAATGGTCCACAGTGGATGGACTTGAGCACTTAAGGAGAAATAAGACACCTGCCCTTTGAATCTAATCTGCTGGTACCTGTTAATCATTGGCTACTCCTGGTACAGATCCAGCTTACTGCACTAACTTGAGGTTTCTATAGGCTGAATGCAATTGCTGGAGGCGGTTGTTTTTCTGAGAAGAAATTTCAGTTGACTCAGGTTCAAGAAGTAATACAAAGTAGAAATATCTGTTAAATCTCTCAGGCTTTTGTTGCATTGGTAACCTCAGTCACTTAAGGGCTATTCCACATAGTTGCTTAGATTTCAAAAGGAATGGGAATGCTGTGTTTTTTTCAAGCAAACCAGTGGCATGCTTGCTTGCATCCCTTTGGGGAGAAAAGGGAGTGTTAAGCTGTTGAAGGTGAATTTTTCAGTTTTGCCCCCTCTTTTTGCCTAAACGTATAGCAGTTTTGTGGATGGGGTGCCATTCCAATTTACCATGGACTGAGGTTTGTAAGAATGATTGCAATATCTTCAGTCTCTACTCTAGAGCAACTGCACCAGTGATGTTCCCTTGGCTTAAGGGGGAGGAAGGGGAAGATGATGATTAGAAGATACAGGGTTCGTACATCTTTAATTAGGAAACAGATCTTGGTGAGACTGGCTCTTAGAGCTCTGAGAACTACACTTTTAAAGAGATATTTCTGTAGGCAGCAGAGCATGTGACTAGTCCTGTTTTACTAGCCTTGTCTGAAACTAGTCATTTTAAAATGTTCAGATTTACAGGTGCCTCAGCAGTAAGTGTTGGCTGACTTCCCTCTGAACATTTTAAATAATAACTTTGCATCAACTGAGTTCTAAAAAATTACTAGTTGTTTCCTTGTGAAGACTGGAGAAGTAAGTTGCCCACTTTTGCAGGCGCAGAACTGCTTATTTTTTAGTAGTATATTCTTAAAAAGACTAACTTCTGTGGTCGTTGTTAAATTGTAAGACTGTAGTACAACCTTAGTGGAGATCTTGACTTGCGGCTATATTACAAGATAAAGGTAGCAACTTTTGCTCTCTATGCCGAGAATACTCCGTCAATAAAATGTTTTACTGCTTGTGAAACTCACTCGGGTAGTTCAGTGCTTTTCACGTAAATTGTGCTTTTCAAAATTTTATTTTTTTTAATTAAACCAACAACCAAACTCCCCAAACTGATCTAAAAGCAAAGCTCACTTTTGTTCTAGTGCAATAATGTAACAGCTTGCTATAAAAGACTTTGAGGAGTCTTTGTAAGTGAAAAGGGAGATGTAATACCTTCTGTGGTGGCCTTCCGGTCTCTTAGGCTGTGCTGTTTTCTGTTTGGTGCTTGAGGATGTCAAAAGTTTTGCACTAGTTCTTGACAGCTTGGATGCTCTCTTTTATATCCTTTTCATGCTAATAATAGGTCAAATGATGAATTGAATTTACTTAGGGTAATATTCATGGTGACATGACAGCTTCTATCTTGCATGCCTCCAGCTTGTCCAAAACTTCAATTTTCTCTGACCCTGCCAGCTGCTGGAGAGCAAATGCTTTGTTTTTAAAAGCTACTCCCTAAATACTGTAAAATAAGAGAAAGTAAGTCTGAAAGTCTGACTTTGGACTGAGCACTTAAGCTGTATCACTTTGCAGTTTCTTGCAGGCTGGGGAGGGAAGGAACAAGAGCTCACAATTGTCTTTTCTCTTGCCCTTAGAACGTGTTGAAGAAGAGAGACCAAGTTCAAGCGGAGTATGAAGCAAAACTGGAAGCAGTAGCCTTGAAAAAAGAAGACCGTCCAAAGGTTAGCACTTCAAACTAGTCTACAAAACCAGCTTGCACTTACATTACTTCCTGAGAAGAATGGAGAAACAACTTGCTTTGTCTGGCTCTGGTGGCTTCTTTGCAGTATAAGCAGTTTCTGGCAGAACAGAAATTTGTTGTTGGCAAGCTGGTGTGAAATAAAGCCCTAGGTATGAACATATATAACCTGTCTAGCAACTTATGTGCTACTGATATCCCACCATTCAGAGCCGGGTGGTTCTGACCAGTGTAACACTCCAACCACAGCTAGGCAATCAGTTGGAGTGTTCAGTGACATGGACTGAAGTAGTGGTAGAATAGACCATGGTGATTTGGCAGTATGTAAGCTAGCTGAGTTAAGGTCCTAGCCCTGGCACTGTTTAACTGTACTGTAGGACTCCTGTTTTGGCTGTGGAAGACTCTGTATTTTGCCCCTCCTGCTAGGGAGCTCTTCCTCTGTGATGCTGAACAGACACAGCAGGTGTCAGCGGGTGACAGGTTTTGGCCGGGCTTCATGCAGAAGCAAAACTTAAACTCTCGTGCTTGTGCTGCCACCTGCTTTCCGCATGAAGCAATGTGCAAGAGGCCTCTCTCAAATCACTGCAACTTTCACCAACAATGACAACAGGTTTTGTTCCCTTCCTCTGCTTGGGGCTTTTTGGTTCCCCTTTGTGTTAATAATTAATAGATTATTTTCCAGTATTAGGACTCCTGTACAATAATCTTACAGGAGGTTCACATAATGTCTTGAATCTAAGAAGCTGAAGAGGACCAGGGCATAGAAATGCAAACTAGTATTTTTCTGATCTTGTGTCTGTTGTGGACTCTACAAATAGTGGTGTCTTGGGTATCTTGTGGTGCTCTTGTATTTTAGTCTTTTGCCTGCCCCACTGCTGGCTGGTGTGGTATGTACTCTTACTTCCTCAGTGTAGGTTTGTATGAGCTGGTATTCTAACAAGTTGTATGTAGGGTGAAGGGAACTAAATCTAGCATATCCAGCAAGCCAACTGCGGTTTTTAGGCATTTGACTTTATCAAGTTTTGATGCAGTGGAACCGCTGAACTTTACTAGTGTCTCAGCTGCTAAAAGGCTTTTGCATCTCACCTCTCTGGGATTATTGTGTAAAGCACAGCACTTAAATAGCTGTCTAAGAATTTTTTGAATACTTATGTCTCCTCTCCAGAGTATAAGCATATCTTTTGGCAACTCCTTGTACCTTTTTTCTAAGATAAGTCTTTTGTGTCATTTTCAAGTGGAAGTTGAACAAACTAATAGAACTCCTTGCATGTTCTTAAAATACTAGCTCAAGATTTTCAGATTGTTCCACCTGAAGGGAATGTCCTCGTCTGTAAGAGCTGGTAGCTCAGAGCTGTGGCTAGCCCCACATCTTACATTCAGTGAGGTCTCCTGGCTTCCCTGCTGGAAACTAAAAGCAGACAGAGGGTCATGAGCTGGGTTATGCAGTGAACGGCATTTGTGTTCCTTTCGGCATATTTAGCTGATTTGGCAGGAATTATGTTAAAAAACAAAACAAAAACCCAACAGCCCCCCAGACCTTAAGGGAAAAAAGGCCTACTTTTGGATCACGAAATGAGGGCCTATCATTACTTGTTAATCTCTTCCCCTGGAGGGCATTCTGAGACTCGCTGTACACATAATCAGATTGGCTTCACAAAGCTCTGTCGGTGTCATTAGGTCATTCTCACATTGAGATGATCAGCTTAGAACTTGGTGGGCTATAAATGCAGAAGGCTTGTAGGGCTACTGTAACTGTCTGTCAGCAAATACTGCTCATGAGTGCTGAAGTTTACACCAGAAACATAGTGTGTGTGGTGTTTTTTAACACTAGCATAACAGTGTTAGTGCGGGGTCTGCAGCCTTTCTATTTCTAACAAGTACAGTGCTGAAGTGCTTCTTACCCATTTCTGACCCACGCTGGAGCTGGTTTTGCAGTAGTCCAACCAATATGGTGAAATACAGGCATTGTTTCCCTTTGAGATGAAGTCCACCTCTGATGGCTGAATTTATTCTGTCTGCCTTAAGGCTTTGCAGTGTGGTGATCTGTGGGAACAGTAAATATGGCAGTGCAGAACTTGAAGTAGAAGATGACCATGTGTATTTACAGAAAAAAAAAACAAACAAAACAGCATATGTTTCCAGAGAACTAGGAAGGTAGAAATATCATATACAGAGATTAGTTGCCTAATAAGTGTTGTATTTGTTGTGCTTCAGGACCATTTGTTACGTGGTAATGATGCTGTAGAGGAGTTCTGAAAAGTGGACATGCTTATGCTGCAAGCAATGCCATCTGCACTTGACCACGCTAAATTCTAGATGTGAAGCATACTTAGACTCTGGTCTTTTGAAGAACTATGTGAAGAGGAATAAATGTAGGTGCAGAAGTTACATTATCATATAATGAGGTGACCAGACTCCTGAATATACAATTTTATGCTCAGTTCTTGCCTGCATGTTCATCTCTTCTCAGTTTAAGTTGGCTTACTAAAATAGTGATGGGCCCTTCCAGAGTTTATTCCAGTTTGAGCCAGTTATCACGTGATTTTGGGGTTTGGTTTTTTTTGAGCTATTCAAATAGCTGAGAGCAGCCATCATTAAGAAAGTAGCAACTTCCCCCAAAGTGCAATCTTCTTTCTTCTCAGTTCCTAGTTGCTAGCTAATAATGAATATCTGCACTGGTAAAAGCAGATACATCAGCATTGATGTTTTAACTTAAGCCCAAATTTGATGTTAGAACTAGAACCTCTCTTTTCATTAACCTTGCAGTAGATATAAAGTGCTTAAAAGCTGTTAATTAACCTAACATTTTGTTTCGACTACTGAGTTGCAACTTCTGTTCTGGGAAGCTGTGGTTTTGGAAGGAAAGGTATTTACTCTCCTAAATAGGACTAGTGCATGTGTAGACACTGCTTTCATGATGCCTGTGGAGACTTAGCTGGAGTTCATTGCTGTTGTTCCTTAATTAGAGTGTATGTGACACATTTGCTGACCACTGGATTGACCCTGTAGCTCTGAACTCATACAGCCCTCTCGGCCTGACCTGCAGGAGAACTGGCTGTGAGAAAGAATGGTGGGTTGTTTTTTGGTTTTTTTTAATAGCTTCGTTGTGGTTTCAGATCCTGGCAGAAGAAGCAGGAAGCTGGCGAGTGCTTAGAAACTAACTTAATTGGATTGGGAAATCTTACATGGTTTTGCTTCCAGACTTCATGACTCTTTCTCTTGATAGCCTACCCTTTCCCCTTAAGATAGCAGAGTACTTGCAAATATGACACAGGGCATACTTGCCTTGAGGGGAGTATCTTCTAAACTTCCTAGCCACTGGCTTGGTAGTTCTTGTCTGAAGCCTACAAGAGAACTCCATGTCTGGAGTTGTAGCAGATTGGATTCTGTAGCTATAAGTATGGTGCTCAGAGAGGGTGGGGGAAGTGTGTAGCTGCTGAACCCCCAAGCTGCCTGTAGGGTAAATCCAGTTGTGTGAATAAAGGAGTACTCAAATCCCATGAGGATGAAGGAGGTGCTTCAGGTGTCTTGAACAGCTCAGGGCTTTCCTCTTCTGTGGTCATGGGCCTAGTCTGCACATCCTTACAAGCTTCCCATCTGTGTGGACCAAGCGGCACAAGGAGAAGGAAGAGAAAGGTGTTCGTGGCTTTCCTGCTTGAAGAAATGTTTGTAAATTGTTCCTGTAGTTGCCTGGTGGTATATGTGTTGTTAGTTAAAACATAAGCAAAGAACACCAACTTCTTTGGCCTAAAGTGCATCTACCTTGGGCTGATGACTACTGTCACAATCCATTTAAATCTCTACCGAGGCTTGCAATAGGCTGTCCTTCAAGATTTCTCCTATTGCTTATGTGTGATTACATGTCCAGGGTTGAGCCCAAAGTCCCATGAGCCAATCCACAGTGATGATCATCAGTGCTTTGCACTTAACATTATTATTTTTTCAGGCAGCCTGTAAGGTTAAAAGTGGAAGCTAGAGAGTAGAGGCTTAGGAATTTTATTCTGCAACTGTAGCTGATCACTGCTGTTTGTATACTATGGTTGAGAGATAACACTGAGGTCTCTTATCCAGCTCTTTGGACAAACCTAAATGTTTGTTGTTTCATACACACTAGTGTAAATTGGGAAATGACTAGTGCAACTCTAAATGGGAAGGAGGAGAGAAAGCTCACTCTGGAGCTGTAGTCACGCTGCTCAGTTTGAGAACTAGGAACTGAGCTAGGCACCCAGTACTTAGACCAAATGGTTTCCTCTTTATGTGCCTCTAGCAAGCTCTTCCTCAGTCTGCCTCTGTATCTGGCATGGAGGTGGACAAGCACAACTGCCTACCACCTCAAACAGCAGAGAACAAATTAAGCAATCCCATCTCCTCACTAATACAGAATTGGGGCTTTTCTCTCTGCAGCCATAACAGAGTTTTTTCAGGATGACTACTGGGCTGTTAACTTATCCCTTCCTCTGTAGCTTCCTCAGTGAGGTTTTAGCTAATTCAGCAGCCTAGCACTCTCAGTGATGGTTTCAATCTTCATTTCTTTTGCTGCAGGTACCCACAGATGTCGAGAAATGTCAAGATCGAGTAGAGTGTTTCAATGCTGACCTGAAAGCAGATATGGAGAGATGGCAGAACAACAAAAGGCAAGACTTCAGGCAGCTACTCATGGGGATGGCAGATAAAAACATCCAGTACTACGAGAAGGTACGTGGCACTGCTGGAGCATTGGCAGGAATAAGAGTAGTTCATTTTCCCCTGAGGTGGTGATGATTCTTCAGGAAATCTTCACGCTGACTTGAAGAAAAGAATTTTGGACATCTAAATCAGTTCTCTAGTGCTGCGGAAGCTGCTCTTTGTCAGCAGCTTAGTGTAATCTGTTGAGTTGCTGGTCACGCTGAAGCAATCTGCGTGAGACTAGCAGTCTTTCGCAAGGCAACCCTGTAACAGCATTTCGTCCTGGATGCTTGTCTGTCTTGCATTCTTTAATTGAACAAATTAGTGTTCAAATTAGAGCAGCAGTAGTGGCGATGAAAAAGACCGAAATTGCATATTGTAGTAATACTACCAGACTAGAAAATTTCTTGATTCTGCCTTTTATGAGCCAAACTACATGGGTTAATGTACGTCCATGGATCCATATATAGATTACACCTGCTATGCATAAATTATTCTAATCTCTGTCCTCTTGTGCATAGTTCTGTCACTTGTATGCTAGTCCTGGAAATACCTAGTCAGGTGCCTCTGCCCTTTTTCAGTTGGTGCATGTGTACCTGAGATTCAATGTCATTTTTTATTTTATTTTTTTAAGTGAAAGGGCCTTGACATTTAACTGCATATGCTGCCAATCTCATCTTCCTTCATGCTAGAACAGTGCTGCCCAATGAAGGGGTTGATACATTAGACACTACTAGGCTTATGCATGGTGACATACTTCATCTTCTTGCTTATTGCTTTTTTCCACATCTACTTTAAAAACTTCTTCCTGTGCTAGGTTACCTCTCCATGTAATATTAATATGCAGTTACTTTGCCCCTTCCAGTGTCTCTCTTCAGTAATTCACAAGTAGTCACACAGAACTTCCTTCACCCTGGTCTCTTCTCTCTTCTGACACTGCTCAGGAGGAGGGTATTAAAGACTCCACTGAACATCCAGCAGTGCCTCTGCAATTGCTGTACATCTTTTGCTCTTAGTTGCAGCAAGGAAGCTTTTTGGTAGGACAGTGCCTAATTGCTTCAGGATACACAACTAGAAATACTCTATTCACCTGCAGTATGATCAGCAAGATTAGAAGGAAGATGCTTTACAACAGTGACTTGTGGGTATAAGGGCTGGTGATGAGTTTGCCCCTTCCCAGTGTTTAATAATATGTATTCCACAGTCTATATTTGTCAAGTTTGACTTCTGGGCTGTACATGGTTGAAAGACACTAAGGATAACGCAGCACTGGAGTAAGTATATGTGTCTGGGGAAATGACTCCAAAGCCTGGAGTGACTTTCTAATAACCCAGAATCTAGGATCCACTTTTATTTTGCTATACCAGGCCCTACCAGTTCATCATGCAGTGGAGTCAAGTCCTAGAGGTGTACTGGATGGAGTACACCATGTCTCTGAACTACCTTCCCTAAATGCATGGGTTTTTCAAATAAGTTTGCTGGAGGTTGTCCATAATAGCTGCCATTGTGTTCAAATCAGCCCTCTCCCACAGTCACACTGCAAAGATGTGGATTTCTGCTAGAAACAGTTTGTCTGCCTAGCTGAAAGCTGTGGTGTGCTTCAGTTTAGAAACTAGCTTGATACTTGGAAATCCTGGGTATTCTGATGACTTTTAATGGCTTGGGCCAGCTGATAAATTTGGAAAGTTTAATTTGTTGTCTTTGGAAACTGTAGCTATTATTTTTGAACACTTTCTTGCTGCTTGAGATTCTGTTATTTTCCCCCCTCTGTAATAATCTATAAAGACCTGGCTAGCCTTTCTGGAATTTGCATTCTGTTGGTCTGGAAGGGTTGGTCAAAAGTTACAAAAACTGATGTACAATCCATTTTTTAAATCTTTATTTCTTTCTTCAGTGCCTTACGGCGTGGGAGTCAATTATACCACTATTGCAAGACAAGCCAGAGACCAAATAAGAAGTACCTTCATGGACAGTCTAGCACTTCGATGCTCAGTACCACTAGACATACTGGAACTGTATGAAGGACTCCTTTTGTCAAGTTAACTGAAATGCCAGCTGCACTTAGGCTGGAACAGACGCTCTGAAAATGATTTGAATTTTTTTTCCTCACTTTCTGTATTAAAACTGGGGTATGTTTCATCTTTTTGAGTTACCTTGAATGGTTCCTTCTTTATCCTATGGAGTGATTGGGGGTTCATAGTGAAAGTGCACGGGGATCTTGATAAAACTTACCTCTCTAGTCTGGAAGGAACTGATGAGTGGAACGCTGAAAAGATGAAAATAAAACTCTACTGCAAGGTGCCAAATGACATCTTTATTACCATTCTGCTTTGTTTGCTAAAAAAAAATGATAATTATTCCTATGATACAGTACTCCCTAACCAATCCTTATCCCTTTTTTTGGATGGGCAGGGAAAGGCTGGAAATGAGTATTTTCTGTTTTGCTACCACCCATATGCTCCCTCTGGATAAAATGGTTTCTGGAGACTTTTCTGTGTGGGAGTTGGGCTGGTCCTAGACAGAACATACCAATACCACTTGCAGATAGCTTGTGATGCAAGCATGAACTGTGGTTTTTGTGAGTGTGGCATGCTGTTGGTTCATACTGAGTATCTTTGTTTACCTTGGTGATTATGAAGTAATGTCAGTTGGCTGAAGTGTACTTGTGACTGACTTGGGAATTAAAATCAGCTTAGCTGCGGGAGTGAGTTGAACAGTGGCCTTTCCAGGCTTATGGGAATGGTGGAAGCAAGTGTGAGTCTTTAGTGTATTTTTTTCTAAAGCTAGCTCTGGAAGTTGCATGTTAGAGTTCTCTTGGTCCATGCTTTAAATGTTTTTGGATTTTGTTTTTTTTCTGAACTAGAGCCAATTTGGGCTTGGTCACTTAGGTGCCTGCTGTAGTAAAGGTAGAACTCTGTTTTCTCTCCCCATGTTTTTTTGCAGCAGCCAAAAGCCAAAAAGTGTCAAATGCTTTCTTACACCAAGCATCATTGTATGTGAAACTTGCCTTAAACAGGTCGGTGGGGGTGGATGGCTACCCTATTAGGTACACGTAGTGTTTATACCTGTCTCTACTGAACCACATGGCAAGTCTTCTAAGACTACTTTTGGTACAGATCTATTTTCTTAGTAGTTTTTATTGGCCTTTAGAAATGTAACTGCTTCTTCAAGTCCCCTTTTTTCCCTTTCTTTTGCAGTCCCGCCTCAAGTAAATGCCTGCTTGGTGTTAATGGCCTTAGTAATGCTGCTGCAATTTCCAGGGTCCCAGAGTCTTGGTTTAACAGCATGCAGATAAATCCTTTTTAACCATCCTAAGTGAGGGGGTTTGGGGCTGATATCAATGTAGTATTGGAATTTGATGGTATAAATAATTCTGAGTGCTTACTGCTAAACTTGAGTCATTACTTATCTCTGGCAACATTCTTGTGAAGAATCTGAGCAGTAATTGAGTATGTGCAACTTCTGTGTTCTGTGACGACCTACCAGGTACCAGTCTGATTTGGACTTTATCTCTTCGTAAACACCTGAGGCTCCCCTACTAAGCTTGGTGACTTTGTAGCAACTGTCAAGATGAGTTATTGCAGCGATGTGGTAGCTGTCAGGCTAACAAGATGATGCTCTCTGGGTGCAAAAGTCAAGTTTAAGACATTTTAAGCGGTCTTCCTTTTTGACTCAGCCTCCATTGACAACTCTGTGGTACTAAACAAACTATGCTTTTTGGTTTAAGATCACAGTTTGTCAATATATACTTATTTGGTGTAAACAAGAACTCTGCTTTAAGTTGCTCTTTTGTCCAGAATGACAAACTACTTGTGGTGCAAGGGAAGTGCTTAAAGGGATCATACTGAAGCAGTAACCAAGTGTTCTCCTCAATGTCTCCCTTCTAAAATAAGCACTTCCATACTCTTAACAGTCTGACCTTCAGGGTAACAGTCTTCCCTATTTCCCACAGAGATAAACATGCTTTTTTGAGCTGGTTCCTGTGTGGTAAATGGCATTTTGTAGTTGACTCTGCAACATCACTGGGAGTCAAGCAAAATGTAATTTGAACTAATATTTAGACAGTCTTCCCTTCACCTTATCAAAAAGAAAAGTGAAAGATTAGTAGAAAGGTTGGTGGGTTTTTTCCTATAATTGATTAGGTTTTGTCTGATGCCTTACAACACTGAGGTCCTGTTCCCTCTTAGTTTTACGTCAAATTGAAGTGGGTATTGGTTGTGGGGAATTTAGCAATTGACATCACAGCTGTTCATGAGAAGCATAATGGATAGTGGGGAGTACCAAGTAAAGTTCAAATCAACATGTAACCATTGAGGGTGGAGCTGTTGAAGGTCAGCTTAAATTTTCTTTAGTCTGATGCCACTGATTCTGCAGCATAGTTTTTAAACTAGTCCTCATCCAAAATACATTTCAAATTCAGGTAAATCCTTTTCTGGCTAAGCTGTTGAAAGGTGGGCATGCTTTGCACTTCCCTGTTGGAGTATATGGCTCTGTGACACCTGCAAGTTGATTTGGAGGAGAGGTTGGAACATGTGCCTCAGGCTGTGGCCACTGATAGGATTTCTTAATGATCCGGAACACCAAAACCTCTTAAGCCCCTACAAGGGAAGCAAACACTCAAAACAGGAGTCCTCTGTAAGAATTGCTGCAGTGTAAGGATGTGTAGTGGTGGGTCTCTCGGCTCCTGTGGGCTATGGAGGAGTCTCTTTATAAAGAGCTGTTGTAAATCACTAGGTAACTGTGAGAGAGGCTGTGAGGTGTGGGGCAGCAGTGCGAAACAGGACAACTACAAAAGAGCAGGAAACTCCTGTAAGATGTAAAGAGGTGACACTTGTAAAGGGTGCACTTACTTAACTGCTGTTAGTGAGAGGTTAAGATCTGAACTGTTAGTGAAACTCTGACATGTTATTCTGTAATCCTTACAGGATAGAGGCTGTCCTTTGGATGGCCCAAACTTTAAGTGTGAAAAGTAAGAGGTGTTGGTAAAGGGAAGCAGGAGTAGTGCAGAAGCTTCATCTTTGAATAACTTGAGTGTTCAGTCACTTAAGGTCACGCTCTGCACATGCATTAAAATGATGTCAAAGGCACTTTTTCTATAAGCCTATGTAACATGCAGCACCTTCAACAGTCCTTAAATTAGCCCAGTTTTCCTTGTAATCCATAGCCAGACCAAGTTCCCTCTCAGAGGATGCATGATTCACTGCTGTCCTGGTTACTTCTGTATAATTTCTGGGGTGTTTGTTTCTTCTCTTAACTGGCACCAGCACAATAAACCAAGCACTGAGATCTTGTTTTCATGCTCGGTAACGAACCGTGCATTGTTCATATGTATTCTTACCAGGTTCTGACTCTTGCAATAAACATAGATGTTGAAACATCATGGCTTTTTCAGGTATCCATTGAAAAATGAAAAGGTAATAGGTGTAGCCCTAAAGACACGAACTCTTCTGATGTGAGTTGTATCAAAGAATAAACTATGGATTCTTCACTGAAGCCTACTTGGATTTTTGTCATACTGACACTTGTGCTAAAGATAGAGTAGTGGGATGAGTGGTAGAAAGAAACATCTGCAAAGCATGAGTGGCAGAGACGGTACTGCAGAGGTACTGTGAGGTAGCCTTGCAGCAGTGGCTCTGCATAGTCTGTTTGTGATGCATATTGTTTCAGGTGTCAGTCCTGCAGATGCCAAGGTACAAAGAATTCCCTCCCAGCCCACCAGGGACTGTTCAGTGTTTTAACAGGAGCCATGCTTTTGTTAAAACTTGCACAATTTAACTGATTATGATTAAAGTTGCAGACTGTTAAAATCCTGGTGCTGATAACCACTGAACAAAATTGCATAGACTAAACTAGCTCATTAGATGTTCAGCCTTCTTAAATTCTGAAGATAGAACAGTCTTTCCCTTGGTATATTAACTTTTACTACAACAACCAATGAATAGGGAAAATGGGGTCTTTTTTTTTTTAAGGTAGGGGAGTTGCTACTACTTGCCAGGTTTGTGTTTTGTTTGGTTTTTTTTACTGTAAAGTAAAACTGGGGATCACAGGAATAAACTTGCCTTCTGGCAGTGTGAATGTTGCATTTTAAACTTTTTGGGAGTGCTGTTTAACCAATTTTATGGAATAAAATGGCAATGCTTAATTCTATGCTTAGCACTTTGGAGTCTTGCCACGGTATCCAACCTGTACAAGTACCCAGTAATGAACTGGGCTAGTTTTAAGGTTGCATGGCTAAGGCACATTACTTGTGCAGAAAATAATGCACTTTCCAAAAAGGCGTAAGTAGATTACCCTTCTGTAAGTGACATGCTAAAACATTAAAGGCTACTTGCTGTCCTAGACTACTTTGAAGGCCTTGGTACTGTATGCTTTGAAGCTAAACCATTTCCTTAACTCTGCTGCTGGGATATTAATCCCTATCTTCAGGTCAAGCAGCAGGGTTGGGGCCAGTGCTACATCTGCACTGCACAGGGAGACAGATTGCAGAGGGACAGTCTTATGACAGCAAACAGCCAAAGGGCTTTTGTCTTTAGTATTTGAAAATAAAACAGCACCATCCTTGTTCTCTTTTCCTCTGTGCCTGCATCCCTCTGTCCCTTCTTAAGGTTTGGAGAGTTGGGTCATGCAGGTGAAGGCAAGCTGGCTGTGAGTGGAGGTGGTCTCATCCCCTTCCTTGCTGAAGGTGTCAGTACTGGGGACCAAAATGGTGCTGGCTCATCACCCAGACTCTTCTGCTTTCAGCCTCTGTGAACCCACTTACCAGAACTAGAGTCACTGTTCATACCATTAAAAACCAAAATGAGAGCTGTGAAAAGATTTGTCTCTCTGAATTAGCTAGTCAACAATGTAAAAATGGGAAGGAGGCTTTTGCTTCCTACACTCGACCAAATCTGGCAACTGTGCTCTTGTTCAGACTCGCAGGCTAGGAAATGTTGTCTTGCCTTCTGGTGCTGGCATGTTTCTATACCCTTTCATATATCTCTGTATAAATATACTTTGTGCATTGTTTACTATGGAACTAGTATTGATGGAGAAAAACACTTTGAGGTAAAACTGTTTGTAATTCTCTATTAGTGTGTACATTTTTTAAAATGCACTGTTTGTTTACCTCAATTAATTTAATGGAATGGACCAATAAATGTATTAAAAGATTACTCCTTTACCTAGAATGTAAAGTTTCATTTTTTGCAGACTTTGCCATTGAAATGATGTGTGCACTTATTTTGCTGGGCAGCTCACTATCATACTGCAGAAATACTCTTCCCTTAAAATCTTGTTCCACTGCTGATTTAACCAAAAGTCATCCATCTGTTGTTGTAGTACATTTGGTATTACTTGAAAGTGAAGTCTGGAGCTGAGGAAAGATTGCAAGAGTGTGTGTCTATGGGGAACAGGGGTGGCAGCAACTTCTTCAGAAAGGGCTTGCATAGTGAGTAATCAGCTTCTGCTTACTGCATCCCTGGTTTGAACTGGAGCTGCCTGATTTGCCTCCAGATGATTTTGGTTACTGAAGGGCTTTTAACTTGCCATTACTTAGTCCAGGAGCTTGGAGGCTGCTTAATCCTTGTAGTTCAATTAGCATGTAAGTAGACACATAATTTAAGCCCTCATCCCTCTGGGGCATGCCAGTCTTTTGAATCATGTTTGGACTGAGCTGACAACATCTCATGCCAGTGGCTGTATTGTATGAGGTTCCTTTTGGTAGGGTTTTCAACCCAGTATAAAGCTGAGGTAATAAGGTGACTATTACCTGGTATTAGTGTCACTACACCTTCGTAAAGCCTGTAGGAATAGTGTGCTGCACTTACCTGTTCTTAATGTGTTATGTCCTGGTGGTGTGAGTTGAAATGCTGGTATCAGCTCTTGAGTCATAGGTGTCCTCCCATGAGCTCTGTTAAAGCACTGTCCAGGGACAGTGGGACAATATCCCAGAAGTCAGAGGCATGAACATCTGTTCAGGAGTGGTTTATTGTAGGGATTACTAAAAGTGTCTTAATCTTACTTTTTTTTTACAGTGGTATTTCTGTATTTAGTGGTCTTCTACGTAACATTAATCGGCTGGGCTGACACATCTTCTGTAGCACTCGGAGAGCAGGTCTCTCCTGCTGACAACTGTGTGCATGCAGCATCTGGCTTGTGGACCCCTGCTTCATCAGCCAAAGTCACAGAACTGCTCTGAGGTTTCTGAAGGAACAGACAAGAAGGAACTAATGGAAAAACTGATCCTCTGCTTTCCCCTTCAACATTGAAGGATGTGTCTTCATTTCTACCCTGTTCTCATCCCTCTGCACTATTGCTAACTAGCCTAGCAGGAAAGCAAAATGCTCTGAAGACCGCTGGTGTGCAATAGCCAATGCATGTACTCTGCAACATGATGGACTGCAGAAATACACAAGGCAAACTTTTGTCATGGGTGAGCTCAGTGGCTGAAAGGCCATGGCATGCTGTGAAATGGAAACACAAATGAGATGCTTCCTGTAATGATGATAATTGTGGGGACTAATGCTTGGCAAACCTTCCACTTTGGTAGCTCAGAGAGTTGGTAAGGACCAGAAGATGCTTTAGCTTGTACAGCTTCTGTCACTCAGTCAGAATCTGAAGGGAGCCAGTGGCTGAACGTTGTTTGATGGCCACAATGCTGTAAAGAGCAATAAAAATGCAGGTTACAAGAGAGTTAGCAAACTACTTTTTCAAGCTACAGTTTGCTTTTGCCCCATCAATTCTTTAGCTTAAACTTTGCTGGGGTGTCTGGAGCTGGCTGAGTGCTCATGTTATTCCTCTCAAGGATCTGCCAGCCTCTCTGTAAGTTATTCCTGTGTACAAACAATGACGTTGGCACCATTTGTCCTCTTTCAGACTCTGAAGTCCTAATAACCTGTGTTTGTGGTGATAATGGTGCTAACTTCTATTTGGAGCCTGTATTAAAAAGCAGTTGAGTAGCTAGCAGTGACTCGCTGTTAACAGCAGCGTTGTGCAGAGTCACTCTTGTGTCTGGAAAATAGGAGGAGGAGAGCAAAGCCAGGGGAACGATGAGTATGAAGTAGTCTTCCCTACAGTTGTAGTCCTGCTGACACCAGGTGTCAGACATGTTCACAAGCCTGGAAAGCCTTTGGTGCTCTGGGTGAGGCACAGCTGATGGTGTAGGAACCTTCCTTAGTGCTGCTTTTTCTTTTCTTCCTAAGTGATAACAGTGAAGTTGGTATACATACTGCCTTTAGACTTTCTGCTGTTATGTTTTTTAAAAAATTACAGCAAAACTTGGCAAGAATTTTGCCTGGGATCATACATTAGCCTAGCCAGTACTTGCCTTGTATCTGAATGAAAATACTCTTGTTGCATGGATTAAATACTGACATTATAGCTATTCACTTTAACTTCATACTGGAAGAGTCTCATTGCTTCTAGTAATGCAATGAGCTGGAGGGTCATGGGGAGAGAATGACAGGCAAGGTCAGATTTGGAGGGAGATCCATCAAAAATTCTGGAAGAGCAGATGGAGATGTGTCCTGGTTTCAGCTGGGATAGAATTAACTGTCTTCCTAGTAGCTGGTACAGTGCTATGTTTTGAGTTCAGTATGCGAAGAATGCTGATAACACTGATGTTTTCAGTTGCTCAGTAGTGTTTAGACTATAGTCAAGGATTTTTCAGCTTCTCATGCCCAGCCAGGGCACCTGACCCAAACTGGCCAACGGTGTATTCCATACCATGGGACGTCCCATCTAGTTTAGGAACTGGGAAGGGGGGGGCAGGGATTTTTCGCCGCTCGGGGACTGGCTGTGTGTCGGTCGGCAGGTGGTGAGCAATTGCCCTGCGCATCATTTGTACATTTCAATCCTTTTATTACTTACTGTTGTCATTTTATTAGTGTTATCATTATCATTATTAGTTTCTTCTTTTCTATTCTATTAAACTGTTCTTATCTCAACCCAGGAGTTTTACTTCTTTTCCCGATTTTCTCCCCCATCCTACTGGGTGGGGGGGGAGTGAGTGAGCGGCTGCGTGGTGCTTAGTTGCTGGCTGGGGTTAAACCACGACAAGATGTTGTTTCAGCTTTGTCTCTTCAAATTAAGCTGGTTTTGTGCTTAAAACATTTTCTTGAAATTGTACCTCTCAGTCATTCTGTAGCTGTACAGTTGGGCAAATTGCCTGGATCAGAAAAGTGACTATATCCTTACTGTGCGTTAATGGTTTCTCTTTGAAAGAAACACCTGAAGGAGACTCAGATTATTCTTTTCTATCACAATAAGTAACCTGTAATGGATTTTTTTAAAAAATGTTTTACTTTGTGTAGGATTATTCCTTCATTCTACTTATTACTATTTTTGCAATATCAAGCAGTACATTTGTGTGAAGGATTTGTCCCCTGGGATTATCAGCTCTTAAACTGCCAAGTATTCCTCTGACAGCAATTCATGTTACTTTAAACAAAAAGAAGTTTAAAAAAATTGGCTAAATCACTTGCAAGTTTCTTTCTTTGAATCTCTTTTGATATTTGTCAACACATTTCTGCAAGATTTTTGTTTCTCTTTAATTAAAAAAAAAAATTATTTTTCCTATCTGTATTAGACCTAGAGTCAAGAAGCATGGAGAAAATAACAGCATGTGCTTTTGGACAAAACCCTTCCTATTCCTTACCTTAAAGGGAGGAGACTCAGGCAGCTGACTAGAAAAGACAAAATGAAACAGAAGCCACTGTACCAGTTCAGTGTGTTTTGATAGATCTTGTTATAGACTGTAGATGTCACTACTCCCGTGATGACTAAAGATAACTGCAGCAGGACAAACACCTTACCTGTAAAACAAGAACATAGTTTGTTACCGGGGAGAAAAAACCAGCTCTGGTACCTCCCTGACGATTCCAGGAACACCACTGTGTGGAAGAGCGATGTGGTTGTTGCTTCGTAAGTGCCAGATGGCATGAGCTTGTATCTTCTTCTGTTCTAGACCAGAATTAAATGACTTTCCCTTCTTTTAGGCATAGGACAAAAGATCCCAAAGGAAAACTGTCTGCTTAAACAGTCTAGATTAGAGGTGGCTGCTTGGAAGATCAGCAATAAACTGGGCAATAAGTGCTCCTTTCCCTAGGAGGTATAAAAGTAGTCTTGGACTAACACCTTCAGGACAGGAGAGATTTTAGTCAGGGTCTGCCTCTACCCTAGGCCAGAAGAGTGGTCCACTGGGTTAAAATCATAATAATGCCTGAAATGGGGAGGCGTGTGTAATCTGTATGATGTTTAGGGTGGATGAAAGGCAGAAACTGAATTCTAATTGAAAGAGGGTTTTTGCCAAAGTGCACCCTTCTGTTTCTATCGTGGTAAATGGGGGAAGGGGGAGTAACCCAGCCCTGCCAGGATGTGCAAACTGGGAGCAAGGTCAGGGCTGTGTGCTGAGCTTGCTGCCCTGGCAGCCTTCTCCAGCTGCACAGTGCGAGCAGCCACCACCTAAGGAGACAATACCGCTACCAAGAGGCAAGGGCTGCTTGGCTGCATGGTCCTGCTTGAGAGCTGGCCTGCCGCTGGAATCAGGTGCAGCCTCTATGGCTCATGGTGGAGGTTAAAAATTAATTAATAATAAGGATTAATTTGGCGTGTGAGCTGTGCTATTTGTGGCAGGTAGGTGAATTTGCTACGGACCACGCTGAGGAGCAGAAGCAGTAGGAATGAACTGGTGACAGAGGAGTGTCGTGTTCATATGGCAGAAGGGAAAAGAATGCAAAGGACGGCTGTGAGAACATGTTTGGAGGAGGCATGGGCAGTCATGGGCCTTATTTGAATGCAAGACCAGTCCCATCTGTTGTGTCTAAATCCAGCTCATTGGGGTAAAAAATAGTAGCCTTCAGTAAGGTGCTGTGAAATGTATGTATTTTACTATTTTCTAATATATTTTTCCATAGAAAAGAATTTCTGCTCCTGTGTACCAAAAAGAGACAATTTTTATGCAAAGGTTATCGTTTGTTAGTTAAATTGTGGTCTGACAGGAACAAATTGCCAGGTAACACTTGGATATGTGTTTAGAGAGCATAACTGAAAAAAAGATGAAAGAAATCCATCCTTCCCAAAGCTGGAAGTAAAAGAAGCCAAACATAAATGGTGTGAATATCACAGTCCTCCCCTTGGTTTTCCCTGGAGTACTGTGTTTTTGAGCAGCACCCCAGATATTTTCCCTGACTTTGAGCTGCATACTGATAGTAATCTCTTGAAGCATGTACTGCAAATTTTGTGGATAAATGATGATGCAACCAAGGATGAGAAGTTTGGACGTGACAATCTTGTTCTGCAAGTTTCTCTGCTCCTCCCTTCTCATTTGTGGTATCAGCTGTTCTGGTTTTATTACGTAAAGCACAGATTGCAGCAATAACTTACCTTTCTCTTTGTACCTTAGGCTGAAGGAATGGAGGGATTTGAGGTTTTTTGATCAGTAAGGTAACCGAAGTACTTACCATAGGATGATCCTTCAACATGCTTGGATAGCATGGACCTGATGGTTGGTAAGGGGATGAGGGCAAACAGCATCACTGCCCGTGCTGCAATGCAATGAATATGTAGTCATCAGTACCTGCTTCTTGTTTCCCCACACAACTACTGCTCTTGAAGACTACGTGCTTCTGGGTTGGGCAGGGACTTTGCTTCACCTTTTCTTGTCCCTTGAGTACCAGAAGGAAGCACAAATCTTTGGTAGGAGTGTAGGTCCTCACTTCATCTAAGCAATGGTGGATAAGCCACCTATTGCTCCCACTAGCAGAGGGACTTTGCCCAAACCAGCTGTGGTCTCTTGGTCTCAGCCTGAAATCCCAGTTTAGATGGAATATAGCACTGTTCTTTGAGATAGTGAGGCTGATTTGAGTCTACCAGCAGAGGGAGCACCCCATGCTACATGACCTTGACAGAAACAGTACCTTTGTGATACTACAGCTGTTTTCTACCTGGGTGCTTCTGGCTTGCATTACTTTAAGCTTTCTCTAGTATGGAAACTTTTTGGGAGCTGGAATTGCCTTCCTGTCAACAGAACCAACCTCACTGAAAACTCGATTCATGTCTAGTGTACTGAGGTGTTTCTGCAATGCAGGGAATAAGCATCCTGCACGGTGTGTAGCAATGTGTGTTCATGATGGAGTTAATATTAAGAAGCATATTTTATTTTAATTTTTTATTTTTTGTTCCCCAGCCTGATTGCCTAAACAAACAAAATCTCTTAAAAATTTCACTCAGTGTTTGGCTTACTACACAAATATAATATCCTACTATCTCTTCCTTTAGAATAACTTTTTTTGGTTTTTCAATTTCTCATTCCCTGTAGGGGCAGACAGAAAAATCGCTTCAGGCCATTTCTCTTAGATCTTTTTCTCGCTTTCAGAAGCAAAACCTCAAAGCCATGCTACACATGATTCATATCTGACAAACAGAGTATCATCCATCTCACTGCCACAATGGATGTGGTTCTTGGGTTTTGTCATCTGTATTCCTGCAGAGGCTACCTCCCAACAATAAACTGGCCTTTCCTTCATCATGGGATGCTGCCCCATCTATAGTTATCTGTCCCTTGGTCATTTGTACATAGTGTAAGATTCTGTACACTACATTATCATGATATTTTAGTTGCTAAAGCAGCTCCAATGTTTTGCTATTAAGCTTCCCATCAGCCATAAATGCCTTAATGTAACAAAAATAAATCACATCTTAAGTTGTTTGCTTAATAGGAAAACTTCACCAGTTTGTTTCTGTTGTAGCCTTAAGCCTTACCTCACAAAGAGCAAGTGCTTCCCATCAATGCAGCAGTGTGGTCCAACTAGTACAGGTAGCCAGCAACAATTCCCACTCCCTTGCTGTGTGAGCATTGCTCCCCCGCTCAGATCTGGGCTATGACCAAGTGACAAATTACAAGTCAACTAACCTTAAACTAAGCCTTGGCAGGAGTGTATGCCTTCTCTGGATATTGTAGGGTGCTGAGTGTAAGAGTACAAAGGGAGATATGAGGAGAGGGGAATGGTAATGAATATTCCTGGGGAATTGCTCGTGCGATGGTCTGCCAAGCTCCCTGTTCTGAAACTCGCAGTGAAGCAGAGCAAAAGCCCTCCTCCTGATGTCGAAAGACCCCAGCCCCTTTCTCAAGGTGCACTTGCTCATGCGAGTGGCTGTTCGACTCACCAATGTAGAACAGGAACGTCCACCGCACGAAGGCCATAATGAGGATGCCAGCGCTGAAGGATGCCACTCCAATCATGATCATGGTAATGTCCCTCAGGTATTGGGAGAACACAAATACCCCTAGGAAGCTGGTGATGAAGATCACGTACCCAGCAGCATTGCCATGGCCAATCTCCACAGCATTCCAACTTAAAGGCTCCCTAAGCAAGAAGAGCGGGAGTACGTTCATTGCACCAACGACGGCAAGGTCATAGAGGATTGCTGCCACAAACAGCATGATGATGAGTAGTTTTGAGGGGGATACTGGAGTGGAGCTGCTGCTTTCCGAAGGTTGGGAACTTGCTGCCGCTGCTGCTCCTGTTCCTGCGTGGGCTGGTAGCTGGCTGCCCACCTCCTCTGCACTCTTGGCTTTGGCTGGGCAGGAAGCAGCTGGCCTGGGGACTATCAGGACAAAAATGCTGTAGAGGAGGCAGAAAGCATAGAAAGCGATGCTGCAGCCCACCAGCACAGTGCCCTCTCGATAGTGGTCACTGAAGCCGACAAAGAGGTAGCCAGATGCCATGCTTCCTAGAAAGCCAGCGAGGCCATACACCAGCTCAATAATGATGAGCCGCAGAGACCTCCTGCTCTCGGAGGACCCCAGGGATGCCAGAGCCATGACGCCTGCCCAGAGCGTGGTGAAACCGCCTGTCAGCCCATTGACGGCAGCAGCCCCATACATCACCTCGATGGGCCAGCCCAGCAGCATCAGGAGGAGCAAGAGAGTTTTGGAGCCCAAGTAGCCAAGAAGAGGGAAGCAGATGGGTATCTTCCGATGCATGCTGTCCCCCAGCTTGGATAAGCCGTAGGCTGACACCAGTGGGCTCAGGCCCAGGACTAGGTTGTAGATTATATAAAAATTAGAGACAGCCTTCTGCTGAGCATCTTCCAGTGCGTGGGAAGTAGCAGTGGTGTTGGTCTGGTTGTAGTAGTTCTTCACCACCAGCAGCAGTGCCGTGTCATAGAAGGCGCTGGCTACTTGGGAACCCGCGACCACTGGCTCAATCCACGTCCTCATCACCGTCACCCCCACCATGCTGCTGGCGACTACCTTTTCTTGGGGAGAACTGTTTTCAGGGAGATGCGTGGGAGGAACGGTGCAGGAGGAAACGGCTCTTCAGAAGTTCTGCTCTGGAGGCATGCTTGGAGAGGAGCAGCGGAGGAAAAAACAAAAGGTCTGCCGGGCTGCACAGAGTCAGAGAGTTGTGCAAGAGATGATCTGGCTGGGAGGATATTTGCACCTCGCCTTGCTGCGTATACATACACACGCACATCCCTGCGCTGCTCTGATCACTGGCTCACACGCGAGAGGCTTTTGTACAGCTGGAGAACGCCCTTGCACTTGCCGACTGCCACTGCTCCTCTTCCTGGTCTAGTTTCAACAGAGATCAGATGACCTAGGGGAATTTCTCTCTCCCAGTTTAGGAAGTGAAAATGCCCTCATCAAGTAATTGCTGCAGTTTGGGGTGGTGGTTCGCTTTTTGTTTGGTTTGGGTTTTTGTTTTCCCTTTTGGCATCCTTAACTTGTCACAGGACTCTCAGGGTGGTTGCGAGGGCAGGGGATGGCTATGTGCTTTTTTGTCAGGTAATTTGTGAATTCCCCTTACTGCCAGCTCTTTGTCCTTTCTTCTACACAAATATGTTGTTGGCTGATTTGCTCTCACCTGCTCCTGCCTGCCCTGTTGCTGCATCATGCCCCTTATGTCATTGTTTCAACAACAGAGTCAGGAAATTACACCAGAAAGAAATTAAAGAGAAAAAAACTATTTTTGGTAACCTGCTTCCCATGGCTGCCACTCTGCCTGCTCCGTCCTTTGGCTTTACAATGTGGGAATTTCCAACAGGAAGAGAAAACTCCCAATTTATCCAAAGACATTGGAGACCACTGTGCCCCAGTAGTCAGCCAGCTGAGCTGGAGGCTGGGGTGATTGAGAGCCCACCTCTGGGGAAGCGTTTTCCAGTCCCAGCTCCTCAGGGTGGTAGCCGTGCCTCTCTGCCACACACACACCGAGCTTTGCAGCTTGAAGTCAGCCTCTGATTTTGCTGCTGCCCAAGGGGGTCAAGCAAAGCACCCACCCCAAGTGGCTTGGGGTCCCTGTGGGCATGATGGTGTGGCTGGCCAGAGGCACAAGAAGCTCTTGGAGCAGGATATGGTGCAAGCAGGCTGCCAGTTCCAAGGAAGATGCTTGCAGTCCCAGCTGCAGGAAATACTTGGAGGATATTTGGCAGCCTCAGGAATGCTAACTTAAATGATAATGATCTCATTCTGCACTGGTTTAATGAATCATAACAGGCAGAATAACAATCTGTTCTAGGAAGATTTATGATGATTACTTTAAAAGATAAATTAATGATTAATTTGCAAGAACAACGTTAAAACCTCCATCTGTTGCACTCTATTCATTCAGGTGACATTTACTCAATCCCTGCATATTCATGGCTCAAGAGTTGAACTTTTTCACTCTTAGTTTGGTTGTGCAATAATTTTTGTTTTGTATTTAGATTCAAGGAAATAAAGACCCAAGAACTAACAGGGAAATGAGTGGGGAATTGTCTGCTAGAATGATTTGCTGTTAGACAATTTCAGTTTCACTGGAGAATTTGTTTTTGTGTCAGGCCAAAAGACTCCTAGCCAGCTGTAAAATGTCATGTGGGTTGTTCCAACAGTTGCCTTTTTTCCCCCCAGATTTTCTGCAAAAGCTGTCTAGTTTCTTTAGTTTTTATTCAGAAGTGGGACAAATCTTTTTCTCAAAACCCTGGAATATTTCCAGAGGATGGAAATTCCAGACAGACTTACTGAAAACCCCAAAGCATCAGCCTGTGACCAGTTTAAGCAACAAACGCAGCCAGAGGAATTGCCACGTTTTGCTTCACGCAGGGAGCCCTTTCTCTTCCACCAGACATTAGAGGGAAAGATAAATGACTTTGTCCCATTCAAGCTTCAGTTTGGGACATTAGTTGTCTTGTAGTGCAGAGGTATGTTACAGGCACTGCACTTGAAAGACTGCAGATCTGCTCAACTCTTAAATAAGGGATATTTTTCCTCCACACTTTGTTGCATGTACAGACTGCCTAGCTTATTCATCTGACACTGAGGTGATACTATGTTATGCTTAATGCTGTTCAGGCCTAGATAGGTAATGAATTGTGCTGAATGCCATCAGTGATCTCATGAATTATGTATATATTTCCAGAATATTCTGAGTGTTCATTCACATTAAATATACTTTTTAGAACTAGTTCTTGTGGAAGGATATAATTTCATGTCAGTGATTGCAAAACAGTGAGTGCTAAAGCAAGAGTTTAACCCAGGCTCCAGAATATTTCCCATTGCAAAATATTTTTCATGAATACCATATTAATTTGATGCCACAAAGACTTCAAAATTACTATTCTCTAGCATTAGTTTTTCCATGGGGCCCAGTTCTCATATTACTAATATTTATAGGGACATTTCCATCCACTTTAAAATATGTTCTTGTGGCATAAACACAGTGGAGCCTTAAGAGATTGGCCCTTGACATTTAAGAAAAATGAACCTACAGAATCACTGAGACTAGTCTACAAGCAAAAATACTCTGGTGTAGCCTGCTGGAAAAGGAACACATTGTTTTAGGGCACCCCTCACTAGAGTTGTCTTGTCTGGAGGCCCACTAGAGGCCAAGTCAGCACCATGTTTCACCAGCTCTTGGACATTTGTCAGTCTGCCCAAATAAATGTGTTTAATGTCTCCCTGTGGGGATGTTATACATTCCTGTGCAGTATTGGTTTTTCTATATTTAAACCATTTATGACAGTTACATCACTTTTTCTTTCTGAACTGGGTTGCTGTAGGGATTTTAGTAGGCTGGGGCAGGTGGGCTTGGCAGGTACAAGCATTTTGGAGCTTGGTCTTCAACATTCCTTGTCTGAAAATGTCCTTTAGACATCCAGGACTGCAATCCAACGTGGGTGCATAAGCCCTCTTCATCTCCCTTGCCTAAGCCTGCTGACGGGATCTGTGATTTACAGTCTCTGGCTGGCAAGACATTTTGTTTCCACAGTGGAAAATCAGCTCTGTAACTCCTACTCCTCCTCCTTGGTATGTGCGGATCATCCTGATGCACTCTGTGGCTTCGTGGCAGCGGCAAGGTGGGGAAACATGACTGGGTACTGGGAAGCGCCTGGGTCTGAGCCCGGATGGAGCTGCAGTCGTGTTACAGCACCAGAGAGAGGGAGAGCTGGTTGAAAACACTGGGGAGAAGCAGCTATTTCAGTGATGGCCTGTTTTCCTTTGGAAAATACGTTTTTGTCATAAATGACCACAGACTGTAAGGCCAAGCCATGCTCTTTCACTCTGTGGTTTGGGAGGTTGGCTTCCTCTCTGGCTGGCATTTAATTACATATTGCCCCTGTCCTCCCAAGGTTTGTGGTTCTGCTTGCAGAGCTGGGGGAGATGGAGGGGAGGTGGAGGCTGCAGGGGAAGTTGGGTGCACGGGGCAGGGGGACCGGCTCCCGGCAGCTGCTGCGTTGCTACAGGGATGCGGCATCCTGGTCCAGGGCAGTTGTCTTGTGGGGTGCAGAGCTGCTCATGGTAGACGCTAATGCCTGGATGTGAAAGGCCACCCCAGCAGCCTTGTTTCAGCAGCGCTGGAAAACAACATCCAGGCTGCTTGGGAACTCACAGTGCTGGTGTCAGCGTCTTAGCACAACAGCTGGTAAGTCCACAATTGCCATAATAAAACACAGGACCATGCCCTTAACGTGTGCACGCTCAGGTGTCTCAGACAGTGGGACCCTTGGGCCAGCATTCCGGCATTCAGGAGGCACAGCACCCACAGATACGCTGAGGTCACCTATGGGGACATCTGCTCTCCTTTGCTGCTGACGGGAGGAAGAGGAAGCCCAGGCCACAGGCAATGCGAGCACACGCCAACCTCATTCCCCCATGCCTTGAGGCTTCACCTGTTGCCCCACATGAACAAAGCCCAGGGCGATGTGCAGGCTGCAAAAAGGTGGAGAATGGATTTGCTCCACGGAGAGACCTCATGGGATGCGCTGATGTGAAGGGCAGTGAGGAGGGGTGACCCCATGCCAGGGTAGGGCAGGTCCTGGAACAACACGGGAGAGCAGCGAGGAGCTGGAAACAGCAGCGCTGCCCATTTTCCTCTGGGGCAGACGCTGGCTGACCAAGCAGCACCAGAAACCTGCATTGTCTGGCTTTCAACCCCAGATGTTATTCTTTTTTCTATTTTTCTCATTTCAGAGTTTCCTGCTTACCTGGTTGAAGCCTCCTGTGGGCTTCTCTCTCCGCTGGAAAGATAAAACACAGGATCCGCAACACTTTGCTGAGTTGGCTTCTTTTTTCTTTAGCTTGAGGAATTTAGGTGATTAATAGTGCTGACAGCTAATGGTATGCCTTAACATTAATCCTCTCCATGGAAGCAGGGAAAAAAAGCTTCTTGCAGTACCTGGTGTCTGCCTAATGAGCTGGACCACAGAACAAATCCTGCTGTAGTTCTTAGGTAGGCCCCAGATAATCCTGGTGCTAAATGCCTTTTTTCTTGTGTGTACATCCTTTTTTTCATTAATATTCATGTCTTTTTAAAATTGTTGTCAGCGTATATGGGTTTGGCACGGAAGCATTGCAAAGGTCAAGAGTGTGCAGGCAGCAATGGAGTTGAGAAATGGGATGAAGCAAACTATCCTAGAACTACAGCTTAAGCAACCCTATGTTGAATAAAGCAAAATTCTAGAAAAATGAAATAACCATAGCAAAAACATGACTATTAAAAACTTTCAATACTGAATGAACTACAGTCAATAAGCTGTTAAAACTTGGTTCAAAACCAAAAACTGTCCTCCCCTTCCCAAGTGCTCTGCAAAGCTATTTAGAAATAATTTTGCTTATCATCTACTTCACATTCTCATTTTTTTATATAGGTCTAGAAACTTTTATGGCAAAGGTGAATGGGTACCGAAAAGCCTACAAACACATTTAAATAATAATAAGTTTGAGAAAAAGGCATTAAGGGTGAATGAAAGCTCTGAAGAAGGAGTGTGTGAGTAAATTTGACTTGAGATTTACAAGGCTGGAGAGGAACTGTGTTAAGTGTGGATGTGAGTTAGAGGAAGACTATACACAGAGCATACTGGAAAGGTGAATGTGGAGAATAAAGGAGGAAAAAGAAATAGTAAGCCACCCATCCTTGTGGAGTGAGGCGTGAAAGAAGAAAGGAAGAGCAAGGGAAGGAGGAGTGCTAATTTTTCTGGGCTGGTAGGACCTTTGCTAGATAACTCAGCCCTAGTCAGGTACAATTGGAGGGAATGAATATCTCTCCATAAGTCTGTGCCTCCATGGAAGTAAGAACAGCAGCTGGCAGAGGACATCAGGACAGTGGAGAGAAAAGGGACAAATCCACCCTATCTTCCAGTGTGAGAGGTGGAAACAATCAAAAGTATCATAAATGCTTAAAGGGGCTCTCCCTTGTGCTTTGTGTAAGGCATAGCGCTTTTTGAGGAGAGGAGGGAAGGTAAAATACTTCTTTAAATCTTAATTCTTGGAGAGACACCCTTGCCTGGTAATCCAGCTGTTTTCCCCGACAGATCTCAGGTTAGTCCTTTGCATGACTAAATTTATGTTTTGAAGGCAGGTAAAGGAGTTGCTGACACCGTCGGCTGCAGTAAGCCCTCAGTGATAGCCACCCTGGACAGTCAGACCAGGCAGATAGTAATTCACTCCTCACAGCCTCTCTCTGTTTACTCCACTGTGCTAGGTCCTGAGCACAGAAATTAGCAAGAAAGCTTAACTATGGTTTTAGTCACCTGAGTGTTTAAATTTTCCAGTCTATTTTATGCACAATCATCCTGTCAAACACATTCACATTGTTTGTTTAAAAAACCCCAATAAACTGCATACACAACCCAAAAGCTGCAGATGCTGCAGGACACTCTGGTGACATTTATGAACCTCACCACTGTCTTTCTCCGTGTGGCAGTTCTTCCAGTGGGGGTTGTTTACTGAACCTCTGCAGCTCAGAAATAAAAACCACAACAAACTCGATAACAAGCTCTCAAACCCTCTCCTTGATTACAGAGCACCATGTGCTCAGGGGCAGGCAGGTCCTCCATGGACCACTCGTATGACCCTCAGGGCAGCTGGTGGCAGCTGCTGAACCCAGCCCAAGGTGGTTTCGGTGCACGAGGTTGCATGGCAGTGCCTATCACTGTTTGTCTCACTGCAAACAGTCCCCAATGCCAGCTGAGGACTTCCAGGCAACCTGGCATCACGAGGCACAGCAGATAACAGGGTTAACCCTGTTTTTTAACATGTGCCTCAGCCACGCCTGGCTAATTATCCAAGTTGCAGCACGTGAGTGGGGGCACTTGCTTGGAGCTGGCAGGGTGGAGAGATCCCTGGGACAGCAGGGAAAGGCACCAGCATCCTCCATGACGGTGGCTGGGAGGCTATGGGGGATCGTGTCCATACCTGCTTTGCTGCAGGGCACTAGTGGAAAATGGCACCACTGGGGTAATCTTCTTCAGATGAGAGAACAGAGTTGTGCCTAGGTTGGTAAGCTGCAGGGGCTGCTGAGGCTTTTCAACCCCATGCAGAGGTGTCACCTCTACTCAACACACAGGGAAGATGTGTCTGGGGTTCCTCAGGCTCACAACTCTGCCTCAGACAAGGTGCTCCAGGAGAAAGCTCCAGGCTCTGGCGAAAGCTCATGGAGATAGGGCAATGCAGGTCTCTTTGTGTGCTACTCAGGAGAATTTTAGCTAGCACCCTCCCAGGCAGCTAGTGAATGAACAGCCTTGGCAGATTTTGTGTGTCCTTCAGACTCCAGTATGTGTATAAAAAGACATTAATGGGACTGAAATATTGTGCTGCTTCGCCTTTCTCTAAAGGGTCCCGTTGTATCTGCAGGAAATTTTGGAGTTGAAGAGGGGTATCAGGTAAAAGGTACCAGCGAAACAAGAGAGTCTGGGTAGCTTTCCAGCAATATTGTTGCTGCTAACTTTTTCCAGGCTGCAGTTCTTTAATGTCTAACAAGCATGAATAAATATATATACAACTGTAAATTTTAAGCTGTGTGGCAAGACAGCTGCTGTTACTGGTGTTTGCTGTTCCCTTGCCCCTTCACTTTGGCACTCTGGGGTAGTCAAAGCTTTGCTATGCTAAGAATCCACTTTTATGCTCTGTTGTGTAGTTGCTGAATTGCCCATACTGGCCAAGAGCAGCACTGCTTCTTCCCACTACAACCTCTGCATTTCCTGGTGAGTTCCTCCTAGTGGTTTCATACCTCCTGCTAACTGCACATGGACAGTGGGAAGACATCTCCCAACCACTTTACCGATTTCAGCATGGCTTTGCACAGTGCACCTCGGTCACCAGCTGAGTGCCAGTGATACCCCTGAAAGGAGGACTGCCAGCTGCAGTCACCTTCTGAAGGACTGCTAACACCTGAAGAACTTCCCAGTTGTTGCAGGACCTGAGACACTCATTGCTGAAAATAAAGAGGGCACAGCTGAGGGCCATATCAAGTGCATGCTCTTCCCTCCAGAAGACCTTGCTTTTCTTGCTCTGCTGTAGATGAGGTTGCTTTGCTGCTGCAGGGCTTGGACCACATGCAGGTGATGTGGGCTCATGCCCCTCATTGCCACATGTGATGCACTTCCACACCACCACTTTCCGAGGGTCAGCAGCTATCCTAGTTCAACACGTTCAGGGATTTTTGTGTCCAAGATGCCAACGGGAGCTGTTACCAGCTAACAAGTCATGTCTAGCCATGAGCTTTCAGGCACCCTCTGCAAGGACACAGTCAGGGCAACCTAGGGCAAAGCAGGCAGATGCCTACAGAGTAAACCAAGAGAATGACCTACCTGACATTTAAACCCACATTGATTTAATACTTCTATACAGGCAGGGAACAAGAGATTAAGGAAGATTTGAAAAATAAAGCCCTTTGGGGCACTGAAATGCTGTTTTGATCCTTTAGTGCTGGGGCATCTTGACAATATAATTCCTTGGAAACATCCTGCAAAGCTTATATAGAGTATATTGACTTACCTTTTAATTTATAAAGTCAAAGAGTCTGCATGTCAATAAATTATGGGGCTCATGAGCAATGATATCATTCAGCTATTTCCTGACTCCCTTCTGCTGAAGAGTGACTCAGCAAACAATGGCCAAGAAGGACAGCTGAGCTGAATCTTGTCCTGCAACACCATAGTCTGGACCTGGCAGCATGTGAGACCCTGGCAGAGTTTTTTGTCTGGTTTGCAGAGAGCTTGGGTAAATATGCTTTTTGCCATATAGCTTCCATCCCTGCTCAAACATTGTCTGAGTATGCTTTCAGCTGGCTTCAGAAATGGCTCCCTGCATGAAAAATTCCCATCAGCAAGATTTTCCCCTATTTATATTTCTGTTTCCCACTGTTCATACCACTCCCCTCTGACCTGCATTACTTATCGCCCTCTCCCTCTGTTCCTGCCAGAAATTTTCACTTTCTTTATACATCAAGTCCCACAACTTGGAATTAACTTTCTCTTTAAAAACAACCCTCTCCACCTCATAAAAGCTGAGTCTGCCTTCTCTGCAGCACTCCATGGCTGGAGCTTGGCTCCCTTGCTTTCCTCAAACACAGGATTAAAGAAAAACTGTAATCATGTCCCTTTTGGCATGAGTAGTGCAACCAAGAGAAGGTTTTTGTTTCACCTGGCTCTCCCCCAACACCCTTTCAGGTCAATCCCACTAACATACCCACATTATTTTATCATGCATTGGCACAAGCTCAATCCATGAGCTTCCAGCTGAGTTCAGTGCTGTGTAGTCCTCAAAGAACAAAGTACTTCTAGAGGTATTGGTACATTGGGATCTGGTCCACTTAAGGTTTATCTCATGAGTCTCAGTTTATCCATCTTCGTGGGGTGCTTTGGCAAAATCTAGTTAAACACCTGAAAGGAAACTAGCCTGGGAGGGAGCCTGACTGGAGTCTGATGGGGCCTTGCAGTGGCAGTAAGTCAGGGACCTGTGGTTGAGGACTCGGTCTGATTGAGGGTCCTCTCCATACTGTGAGGCTCACTGAAAGCAGGGTGAGATACCCATGCTTATGGAAGCCATCTAGTCTTGCTGCCCGAAAACAGCCATGTTTTGGGTGCGGATAGCATCATATGGAAACCAGAAGGGAACAGCAGAGGGCAAGGAGCTGGCAGGGAGCCGGAAAGGGTAATACTGTGAAAGTCGGGGTCCACCTTGTGCCAGTGCTGTACCCCAAAGCCACGGTCCTAGAAGCAAACAAGCCTTACCAGGGAGTGAGCAAATGCCCTACTTTAGCACCTTCCTTCTTTCAATCCAATTAAGTAAGGCTGAATACTTTTTGCCTCCTCCATGCAATGCGGGGGTGACAAAGCTGCCCAGCAAGTCAGTTCCCATTATGTATCAGGAAACTCCACCTTTGTCTATGGAGATGGAAATGACAGTTTGCAGAGACCCAAGCTCTTCCCTCCTTTCTAATGACTGGTTATTTGTTTACAACTCTTTTGAAGCCTTGCATGAGTGCTGCGAAGTGCTGCTTCACCAGGGTTATATCATCCATGTGTTTTTGCTAGCATTTTCCCGGCTTCTTGTGTTTCAATTGCAGCTTGAGGACTTGATGTTCACTTTAAGGTAAGGTCAAGAGAGTTCAGCTTTCTCAGATGCTACAAGAGGAGAAAGCGCTTGTTGGGGCTATTTGTATGTAAGCATCCAACCACTCTGAACCACAGCTTCTTGTCATCAGTGACACACCAAGGGGGAGTGCATCACCCCAGTCTGTCTGCTGCAGCCCAACATGAAACCCTCCTGTCCTCATAGAGCTGTTTCCAGCCTCCTACTCTGGCCCCCTGCCCTATATACACCTTCCCAGCCAGCAACAGTCCTCACAGCAAGAGTTCAGTGCAGCACAGCCCCTTGAAAAGTGTTTTGTATGCCCAGCCACAGCCCTGCACCAAGCTGCCTGCTGAGGCAATGCAGAGTTCACAATTGCTCCAACAAGGGCTGGCTGGGACATCTGGTGCACCCCAGAAACTTGTACAGGAGGAGGCATGTCCAGGGCACTGGGTTTGCATGCTAAGCAGAGCAGCATTTTCTGGGGTCCCCATCCCAGCTATCTCCCCCTGGGAAGATTGTGAGTTGTGCCATGGCTCTCTTCCTGACCCTTTGCTGATCCCAAGAGGGCTTGGTGCGTTAGTGGGCATTGTAGTGGGCTTGGCACTGATAGGGCCCCGAGACTCATGCATCAGTCAGCATGTCCATCCCAGGTATTGGTTGATCCCAGAATTTGGCTTCTAGGGGACATCCTTGGAAATAAAGGTCTTCCCACGGTCAGTGCAATCAGCCCTCCAGATGTCACTGCTGCCACACAAATCCCCGCCATGCAATCCTCCCCGTGCAGTCTGCAGTAACAGAGAATGTGATAAAGTAGCTTTGCACAATTTTTTTTCTTCCTTCATCGATTTTTCTCGCTGCTACAGCCACACTCTAGATTGGAACAATGTCCAAAACACTGCCAGCTCCTGGTGGCACACTGCCCTGAATTCACTGCAGAGATGACATATGCCTGGGACTGAACAGGAGCTCGCACACTGACGCCACATTTAGTGCTTACTGTAAAAGGTTACTTCCTGGAGATCCCATTGATAAAGCAGTGGGTTTGGTTGCCAATTAATCAGGGTTCAGCCAGAGTTAGCAGCAGACCCTGAGATCTGGGTGGCATTTAGGTTTTTTTCTGTTGCTGCTTGGGTTTTTTCTTTGTTTTTTAATTTGGTGGGGTTTTTGCCCCTGTGTTATTGCTGATGTGACAGGTTAGCCCCTGCTGCTTGGTCTTGCACCATGTGAAACACTGGGATGCTCTTTGGTCTTTAACCCAGGGAGGAGTGCAGGACTGGACCCACACAATTCTAAGTTTCCTGGACTGCCCATCCTAGTCAATTCAATAACTAGAACATAATTGAAGGTCATCTTTAGTGCTAATGTCCATGCTAATATTGGTAGCTCTGGTCCTGCCTAGCCTTGTCCTTCCTCTGCTACAGCTTGTGGTGCTCAGCTTCCTTACACTACAGACCTCATTTGTGGTTTTTTCAAAATCTTCTGTTCCCACACACAACTGAAAACACCATACCAAATCTCTCCCTCCTTTTAAAGCAGTTTAATCAAACCCACCTCTGCAGAGGAGATCCTTTGCATCTCCATTTACTTTCCCATTGTGCTGAGGCCTCTCAAAGACACCTACAACTATTAGAGGTGCAATATCCTCACCTTATATGGGACTACACCAGAAATAATGGATAAAATGGTTCTTTTATAGTCCTTAGCTACATGGGAGAAGTAGTGGGGTAAGTATATGGGATAAACTGGACTTTTTACAGTCCTTAACCTTATAGGGGACCATGCCAGAAGTGATGGATAAAATGGCTCTTTTATAGTCCTTAACTACTTTGTAAAAATACTCTAAAGCTTGGTGCATGCCATTTTGGCTACGCAATGGGGTGAAAGGGATTTTAGATGTTCTAAGTATGTGTTACTAAACAAATGCCAACAGCTGGTAACAGCAGAACGCATTGCAAAATTTCGTGAGCTGCTGCCACCCACTGGCGTCACTGCGTTAGTTTTGCAACGTCTAAATGCTCCCCTGCAAATCTCCAATTTCCACTTTTAATTCTCATAAAACCCAAAGGCGAGGTCTAGAAGGAGTTCCCTTTCCCACTGTATGGCAGTAAGTCCAATACACTATCCCTTTTAGCACAGAGCAAGGGAGCAAGGAAAGGCAAAGGAAGACAGAAATAAATGCTCTTCTGTGTTGAGAAGACAACAACCTCTTTTTCTTTATAGACATTGAGACCAGAACTGGTGGGTAAATCTTCAGGCTTGTTTTCTAATCCATTTTCTAACTTCCGCAGTATTTACTAACCAGAAAGGAAGTCCACATCTGACTTCTCTCCACAGGCATTTCTGATATTGTGTGCACAAGGGAGAGGAGAGCTCGTGTTACTGAGAGCACACAGACTGAACTGCTGTGCTTGGCCCTAGCCAACTCCCACCGAAATCAGCGGTGCCCTCCCCCTCCTCCCGTGGGCTGTGGAGCAGGGTTATAATTAAATGCCCGACTATTCCTGGCACAGGGAAGGGCAGAAGCTGGCATGAACCCGCCCAGTTCCCAACAAGTACCTGTGGCTGGTCTGCAGCTGCCATGCACCCAGGGCTCCAGCACCTTCCAGCTCTCACTGCCAAATGTGATGGCAGCTTCCTAAGCAGGGGTGAGGGATGGGGTCTCTCTTGGTCTAGCTGACCATGAAAGGGGGGGCAAGGGGCTGCGGCAATGGGCAAGTGGCTGGTTGGTGCAGCTGTGAATGTGAGAAATGGATGGCTGGCTGAAATGATGTGCTTTACGGTGCAGGATGGCAGGGGTCCTGCAGGTGTGAAGGAAGCAAGGGAAGAAAGCTTGTGCCATTCATCACGAAGCAGATCTGGCCTCTGCAACCCTCCGCAAGCACGTTAATGGGAAAGAAATACTCAGGGATGCTCTTGTATCCGCAGCTGACACCACTGAGTGGAGAAAAGGAGATCCCTCCCGCCTCTACACAAAAAGACAGAAGGAGAGTCAAGAACAGGGGGAGAGAGACCAACTGACTGCCTTGGGAGGTGGGACACAAGCCACTCTCTTCCAGCCATGTGCTGCTTGTGGGGGTACACCTTCCTGCAAGAATAAGAAGAAACAGGCAGCTTTATAGAAACACAACACAGGTTTCTGTTTTAATGAGAAAATAATTATATACTTGCATTGTAGGCCTCACAGTCACTATAAAACAGAAGCAGGATAACATTTAAGTGGTTAACATACAGAAAGCCAGGTATTGTTGAAACTGGTCAATAAGTCATGACAAGGATGCCGCCTTTTTGTTGCCAAACATGTCAATGCTACTGTATTTTCCTTCAGATAATGTCAGTACGGAGCAAGATGAAGCCCAAACTGGCAGCTTTTAAAACAAAGTGTTCAGAAAACCTGCACTGTAACCCCAAACTGATTATAATCACAAATGCTAATGCTTAACTATTTCTCAATACACAGTTTCATTAAAACCAGTCTTTGCCACGGGAAAGGATCTGAGCGTTTCTTTTGTGGAGACAAAGTTAACTCTGCAATAGTGCTCTTTTGTTGCATTTGATATAGTTATATATAGATAAGATACGTATTACTGGTGTATACTTATAAACACCTAAGCTTGGTAGCATGCAAATGAAATAACAGAGGCAAGTAAACTGCATCGCACTCGTGTTACCACAGCACTGAATGTGTGCTGCTGCTTACGAGTGTCCATAATTTCTGGAAGAGAAAACTGTGCTGGGTAGAAAGTTTGACTGTCCTGGACTGATACATGCAAGTACTTTTGTTGCAGGGGCTGAAAGCAAATGATTCTAGAGCACAGGACTCCCGCCTGGCCTCTCCCCACGACCATATCCCTTTTCTAGGGGAACAATTTAATTTTCACTTCAAAGACTGAAGGCCAAATGTGGCAGTAGGGGAAGATGTGGCAAAGCATGAAGAGATGTCTTATGACGGGTGATCAATGTCACTGGCTCCCAATGAGAGAGAAGGAGGAAAAAACTGGCCTCCAGGTTAAAGAAAATGAAGATACAGGTTCCTGGGAAGGCAGCCCAGGGCTGCTCTGGTTTCAGGGAGCAAATATTGGGGGGAACTCTGAAGAGTGTTGTTTGGTGCAAGACCACCTCATCGTAAGTACAGGGGCTGTCTCCTCTGCTCAGGAAACCCCTTTTTCCCAGTCTCACTTAAGCTCTACCCAGGGTGGAGGGAGCCAGGATGCCTCTTGGTACAGATGGGCAGAGCTCATGGATGCAGCTTCACGACCTGTGGTCTCACTAGAGTGCTGCATTGGTGGCATTGCTTTTCCTACTGTCTTATGGTAACGACCCACCTGCAGACATGAATCACAGTCCACTGTCAATTGCCATGTCTGAACAAGGGGTCCACTTCATTAGGTATGTAATTCCTTCATAGGTGTAGTGCCTCCCCAAGCACCTGGGTTTAGAGAGCATCCTTGAGATAACTCGCTGCCTTTATCACAGTGAACACTCGGTTCAGCAGGGTTTTCTTCTGTTCAATAGCACTTAGGAAGACAATTGACAGAACTGAGTTAATGAGTATATATAATTGTATTTGCTACAATTCCCTGAAAATAAGCCTCAAAATGATAGTGTCCATGGACAGAAATCAAATGCTGGAGGAACTGAAGGTGGGGGTGGGGGAATAATTTGGTTGCAAGCTCTGTGTTTGTTTAAGAAAAGCACCAGAAGTATGTTCACAGTATCGGTACTCATTTTAAATGAGCTCACTGTTTCAGGATAAAACAGCACAGCAGGTAATGAAACCGAGGAAAGGCTTAAGGGAGGACCGGTATCCTGGCTGATTTTTTAAAAAGGTTTCAAAATAATAACTGTTTGTTTATAAAAAAGGCAGAATATTTTATATAGAAAAAAGCTCAGTGTCTTTTTTTCTGTCGCCTCCCAAACTTGTTGGTTTCTAATCCAGAAATTATGGTTCCCAGTTGTAAAATATTCCTATTGTATTGCTTGCGTGAAAAGAAAGAGTAAACCCGCAGCCTCTATACTACATACAAATACAAAGCACAAGAATAAATACCACATTTCTTTTCCTAATTGTCAGCTTACAAAACTGGTCAATACTTTGCAATTGTGACTCATGCAAATACCATGTTGGGTCAAATTTTAATATCACAAATACTGCATTAACTCAGTGCCTTGTTTTTATATCCCCTTTCAGAAAAAAAAAGAAATTAGCACTCACCCCTATAGCTGGTAAACAGCTTTAGAGAAAATAATCAGTACACACACTGCCATACACTTTCTGGTATGCCAGCCTCATGCACACCCCGCACACACACGCACACACACACACATGCGCGCGTGCACACACACACGCACACACACACACACACACAGATCCACACTAATCCTTCACTGCTGATCCCAAGCCTAAGCAATAACTAAAGGCTCTATGGTTTGCTTGTAGCACTGAAAACACTGGCTGAACGGCAAAGATAGTATTTTCTTCCCTTGTCTGCTCTTCCTTGCTCACTCCTTCCAACTCATTATGCCCTTTAGCTTCTTTGTTGCCTGGAAACGTGAAGACTTCCACAAAGCACTCTACTTCAAAGGCTTTTTATGTTGTATAAATATAGTTGAAGACGTAACTATCTTTCTTCTTTATTTCATACCTCTTTCTAGGCCAGAGTCTGGCTTAGTTCAATTATTGCCTCATTTAAAAATTAAATGTCCTTTATTTGTATCCCTTTCCCACTACCTTTCTACTTCAAATTATCCATCTTCATAGATTTTACACATACGCCATTCTTTTCCCTCCCCACCATCAAAAAATAGTTGTCATCCGCTAAATACAGATTTTCTATTTAGAAACTTTGTTACGTAAATATGCTCTGAGAACCTGGAGCTCAGGTGATATTGCAAGCATATAGGATCCTAAAGCTAAGATAATCCATTTGGCTTAGCTCTCATCCCCATCTATTCCACTCCTAAATTGTGATGGCTTGTGTTTGCAACACAAGGACTGTTTTACTGAGTCTACTGGATTGTACATTTGCAGTAACTGCCTCCCTGTTTTTTTCTTTTTCCTTTTAAACAGATAAATTACTAGAAAGGGGAGTAGAACCTGCCCCCACCCCCCAAACCACCCCAATTCCAAACTGAACCTTGCGGTCCCCTTAAATAAACAGCAACAGAGGGCAATATTGTTCTGTTTTGTGGCTGGATAAGAGTACGCTGAAGTAATGCTGACCATCTCGGTGCAGCGGCTGTGGGAGGCGAACGGTCCGACGGGAGCAAGGCGGCAAGGCAGGGCTCTCAATTTGGTCAGTGGGAAGCACAAGCGTGAGCCCTGGCCACAGGCTCCTCCACACTGACCTCCCACCACGCACCTGCAGCCTCTTCGGTCCGTGAGGACAACCGAGTGCTCCCACCCCCGGCACCCTCCCCATTGCATTATTTCAGAGGGGGGATGGAGGGAAGAAGAAGGGGGTATTTTCTAGGTGGGTTTTTCCTGTTGTTTTAGGATTGCCATGAGTTGGATCATTTCTGTGTCTATGTGCATTGTTGAGTTTGTTGTGTATTTAATAAATATTGGACTAAAATGCTGCTGCTTTCGTGGTGTTTTTTGTGTTTTGTTTTTTTTTTTTTTCTTTCTTCCTTTCTCTTTTTTTGGTTTCGGCGTGCCTGGTCGCTGTCTTCACGCTGCAGAGTGGTTATTCGTCCTCCTCCCGGTTGGCATAAATGCCGGCTTCCCAACGCAGTGCCAGAGCACTCTTTCTGCGGTTCACCCTGGTCGCCTCGAGGACCTGGCCGGGAGAGAAAGGGAAAACACAGCACGTCACTCAGCTGCCCCTCGTCCCCGTGCCGGGGTGCCCCACACTGCGTAGCCAGGCAGGCAGGGACCAGCCGGGCCAGCCCTTCCCGCACGTCTCCCAGGGCTGCACCTCGTGCAAACTGGGAGGACTCATGCGATGAAGCACTTGGTGATGTGAAGGTGTGGGCGGTGCGGGGTGGCACACGAGCAAAGCCATACCATGGGAGGACAGAAGTGGTCGGAGTTGTCTGGCAGCATCCCGCTCACTTCAGGGGAGCCCCAGCTGGTCCTTACCAGCCCAGTGCACACTGCCCCATCCCTGCCTCGGGACGGCAGGGCACAGGGTCTGGGTCCTTTCCCCAGGGGCAGCTGCACACTTTTGGTACCAGGAGCCAGCAACCTTTGCCCAGAGACTGCTTTGGAGCTGCATGTGCAGGCTGGAAAGCAGTCTGCTGCTTATTTCAGCGCGTCACCCCCTTAGGCAGAACTAGGCAGCCCCCCCTGCATCTTCTTCTTGTGGTCTTTGGCTTGCAGCTATGCCAACGGGAGAGCCTACACACTGTAATCAAAGTGCTCTTGGAGTGAAAAATCACCCCATGCATGCCGAAAAGGAGATTTACACGAGGAGGACCTGCACAGCCTGCAGAGTCTGGTACAAGATGGGCCCTGATACATTTTTATGTTTTTCATACACACACACACCAAGTCACACATACACTTATATGCACACTTACAAAAACATACGCATTGTGTATGTATTATATATATGCACACACATGCACACACAGAAACAATTAACTAGAAAAGTAAGAAACAGTTTTAACAAGGTTGAAAAAAACTATCAGATGAAACCAAAAGGTGTTATCGTGATGTGCACCTGATGTACTCATTGGCAAATAATGCATGGCAGTGAGTCTTTTCCTTCCAGCAGAGCGAGACATAAAGGGGTCTGGGGCCTTCTTACAGAAGCACATGGCAATCTTATTTTCTGGCCAACACTGAACAACAGCTCCATGATCAAACCACAAAGCTACCAACATCTGCTGCCCTCAATGGGTTTTAAAACAGCCCTCCCAGAGAAGTAAACTTCTGAAATGTTTAAACAGTCAGTTAAAAAAAAATTGTAAAAAAAAAAACCCAACAAATATGTGAGTGTTCACTGAAACAATGACTGCTGTCCTCTGTCCCTAAGGCTTCCTGCAAGCTGCTCTGGACACTCCTTGACTGGAGAAGAGTAGCTGGCCTTTTGAGAAAGGATGATGCTATTTTATTCTTCTGCATAGAAAGTCAGATGCAGTGAGGACTTCAGACTTAACTGGAAGAAAGATAAATAATATAAGACTACAGTAACTCTTTTTTTCAGGTCATGACAAGCTGTAGTTGGAAAAGTACACAGGTACTAGGGGCTCCTGTACAGGCAATATCGGGAAATCCGCTCTGAACTGTCAGCTGAAATTACAGGCCATAACTTTGCTTATGGGAATGAGAACATAGTTCTGCATTTATGCTAAGACCCAGACCTCCACTCAGGAGCTGAAGGTAGGGTGGAGTTTTGCCAGCTTTATTATTTCTTTGCCCTCCTAGTTTCTTTCGACTATGACTATGAACAAGCCAAAGAACTAAAGGCAAAATCTAGCCAACAGAGACTATTTTGAGCTAAAGCTCCATCTGATTCCTGGCAATGACCAGGGCTACAAAGCTGGTCCAGGTCCACCAGAGGGATTTTTTGCTGAAATTTTGCCCCAAATCATGCCTCCTGTTTTTGCAGAGCAACCACGGGGAAGGGGGAGCAGGGCTGAGTAGTTTCTATTTTACCCAGTAGAGGGCAAATGTGCTCACAAACCTAACAAATCTTTAAAAAAACCCCCACAAAATCGGTAAAAAAATTCCTTCTGGGACACCAGCCTGTAAGCAGCGTACTGGAGCTACTCCTACTGCAGGGATGAGGACCAGTGGTTTAAACTACATGTTTGGGATTCTGAGTGCATGAACCAGGGAAAGACAACCCAAACTGAACAATGGAGAAGCAAAATTGGGACTGGGTATCAGCACCATATTACTATCTTCTCAGAATAAGAAAAGACAGTGGCTGCTCCAGGGTTAGAAATTAAGGGGAGAAAAAACCCCAGTGATTTTTTTTTGGATGGCAACAGACAAATACTGCTAGACAGGAAACTATAAAGACCACTATGGGATAATGATTAAATAAAACACAGAATATTGCTGTTCTCCCCACTGGATATTGAAATTTACATGAAAAAACAGCAAATTCAGCTTATATTTCAAACCCAAACTGCCACTGTCACGGAGTAGTGGTATATTTAAATGAGGTCTGCTGAATTTGGCCTGTAGATTTATGCCAGCTGAAAATAAAATGGATTTTACATAATTTACAACAGTTTCCAGTCAGTCTTCTCTCTTGCTGGAAAGCACAATGTTGTGATGGTCTCTCGTGATGGCTTGCAACAGTCAGGACCCTTAAACTTTGAAGATTTCTGCTTTAGATCAGTCAGGTCATCTTTGTCTTAAAAGACAGCAACAGGGTTTCTTCCATTTATCCCATCTGCAAACATGCGCAGAAGCTTGTCTACTTCTGCAAGCCTTGCTGGTTGCTCCAAGGAAAACTGTTTCCAGAATTATATCAGAGATACCACGAGGGCATTGAATGTGGACTTAGCCTTTGCAGGAAAAACAAGTACTGATGTCTGGCCTAGTATTAATAAACAAGCCTTCTAAATAGTAGAGCAGATATGAGTAAGTTAAAGATCCTTTTAAATAGTTACACCAAAATTATTATTCTAATCTACTGAAAAGAGTGTTTGACCTAAAATAACTTTCATTTTGACTAGGCTGTGTCAGTTTTACACCCGCTACAGGAAACAATGGGGTAATTATAGCATGGAACTGGAATGACTGAGTGGAGAATTGGGACTCCTCAATGGAGCATTGAATTCACAACCCAGGAAGCTGCTTGCTGAAAATACCAAATGATCTCTATTTTAAAATATTCTTGGTAGGTATCAGGGCTGTCTGTAGACCCATCATGAGTCCAGCACCCAGGGGCTTTCTGCAGCAGATGAAAGGAAGGAAAGTCTTTTGCTTTTGTTGTTGTGGCTGGTTTGGGGGTCTATAACATGCTGCATTTTGGCCGTGTTACAAAATGCTACCTCAATGCTTTGTAAGTGTCCTCCCTGATGATGTCTCATGTCAGCTCAGAAGGTGCAGGCAGGGCAACCCAGGCAGGGCTGTCAGGGCATCCGAAGGCAGCCAGGCTCATAACTGCATGCAGAAGGCATACACCAAAAATCAGAAAAACGATGAAGCAGACAGTTCATTCAAGCTTAGGCTGAAGAACCGAGCTGGCTATTCCCTAATGGTAAGGCCACATTGGTGAAAAAAACAATGTCTTATTTGGGAGAGGCGATTTGACTATTAGCCGCAATAGAAGAGGAAGAATCTGGAGAGCAGAAGTAGGTGTAAGGGAAAGACAAATATCCCAAGATACATAGGGCTGTCAAAACCACTCTTCACCTCTCTTTGCAAAAAAGTGCTGTGTGGATCTTGTGGTTGCAGCTCTGGGGTCTTGCTAAGAATTGCAGAGGCCTCCTTCCTGAGAGATTTCATTTATTATTGAGGATTTTTTGGGGAAAAAAAAAAGATTGAAACAGCTGCTACTGTCAGGTGTAAGATTAATTTATCTATCCATCCTAGAGATGGAGACTAACCTGTCCTGAGTTTCTCTCCAACAGATGTAACAATAATTGCTTTCTTACTGGCAACAAGGGAATAAAAAGCAAAATACAGATATGCTTTAGTCCCAAGCATATTTATCCCCACCACTGAATGACACTGACAACTATACAGGACAGGCTGATTTTTATTGCACAGTAGCAGCAAAACTGATGTGGAAGCAAAATGATTTTTCTGGAGCTTGATATTTTACTGATCCTTCCCGTTTGGACCTGGAAGAACTAAAAGCAACAAAACCAGAAAATACAAAGTCTGGGTGTCTGAAATCTACCAGTACCATGTGGGAAAGTCACTGCACAAGAAAGCTCCATGGAGCACACTGTGCACAGAGAGAGAAGCACAAAGGCAGGGAACAGGCTGCCTGCTTCTGCAGATGTGAGCACTCCTGCTCAGGAATGATAAACTAAATGCTTTAATATAAAACTGGAACTACTGAGAGACAAAGAACATCTATTTCTCCAGTATAAAGGTATTTTCTTTACTGTACCTACTTAATGATATTCACTGAATACACCAGACCTCTAGTGAGCACAGTGAAGAGCTGGGTATCTGAGAAAAATATGTTTACCTGAAACATATTAAAACATAACCGTGTGCCCTCTGCCATCAAATCTAGTATGTTGGTTTTCTATTTTGCAACACAAAAATTTTCAGCAGTAGCCTTTAATGTTGCATAAATGTCACCTTACTGTAGTATCTCCTGCAGCATGATTGATATTAAGCAAACTCAGGATAATGCCCCATAAATGTGAAGATATGTGTAGTTGTAGGGACAAAAGCAGAAGATGTTGAGGATAAAAAGAACATATATATGTGCAGGCACATAGTTATCTGTGATGTCTTTAAAACAGCAGACAGACGTGCTTTTAACATAGGCTGCAGGAATTTGGAGGTGATAAAACCACATCAACCTAACGAAGCAGGCTGTGGTTTACTGCATGTGGCACAACTTCAGCAGCTACTGTACCTTGCTGGGGGTTTGCCACTTACCAGAGCGGAGCTGCCAGGCTCATCGCGTGGAAGCCCCTGCTCCTCCAGCGCTGCCAACGACGATTAAATTTGAGCCACCTGCCTGCACCGGAGCGGATTACAGAGGGCTCTGGTGAACAGGAGACACAGCTCAGCTCTGGGGTCAGTAGAGAGCAGGGGGGCATCATGCCTTAATTCTTGCTGTTCCTTCCGAAAAAACTGCCCAGCTTCAGCTAAAGATTTCCAGTGAGAACCAAACGGTTTCTTCAGTCTGACGCTTAACACTGGGGATTAGCCAGATGGCATACTTCCACCTGCATACAGAATCACTGTGTCCTACAGCCTTTTTCATTTCTACCCCCTTTCCCATCCATGCACCTTCATTTTGAGTTCATTACTCCTTGCGTCATTATCCTTTTACAAGGCAGACATGCGACCCTTCCCAGCAGAAGGCCAAGGGCTGGGTGCATAAAATCTACACCTGAACTTCTGCCTCTCACACAACATCAAACGCTCTGATCACTACTGGCCATTCATAAACTGTAACCCAGGTTATTGTGCAGATACTATGGGGGAGAAGAGGCCCAACCTGTGTCTAAAACCAGGTCTCTGAAAGCACACTGCTCCTACACTGATAAACTCTCTATAAATACTCTACACAAAGATCAATCACTGGCTTGTATCAGTGACATAAAACCCACACTAAATTATTTAATGAATAGGAAATAGCATAGACTTGACTTTCCTTTACTTTCCAGGACAGAAAAAGTTCATATGCTTGCCTGAGGTATAGCTGATGTGGTCAAATATGTTATGGAATAGGGAAATAGTGGAAGGTTCATGTTTATATAAAAATGCTGATGCTAGACAGATGAATGTCAGTCATTACCACAGTTTGTGTCTCTTAGAGAAGTCCAGATTTACACATAAGTCTGCACAGAAAATTACAGGCAATGGAAATGTCCACATTATTGAGCACGTCGTTCCTAAAAAACATTGCAAAAGTGTAGTTGGTATCAATGCCGTGCTCTTAAAATTCTTGCCTTTGGCAGAGTTCAGCTTTGTAGGGATAAGGACTGTGCAAGTTATTGCCTTGCTAAAATACCAAATGTCACTGTAAATACCCTTTCTTTAGCAGGTCTGGGTTTCTTCTACTCTGAGACCAACACTGATGCTACGCTGTGGGACTGTAATCAGTCGTCACATCACAACAGACAGGCGCAAAGACAGGTTCACAAAATTCACAAGACTGAGGGTGTGCACTTGGATCTGACTCTCTTCTTCCAGATATGAAAGGTTGGTGTGCAGATTTTTTACAAAATACTAGAGATTTTGATAGTGCTAAATACATTGTAATCAGAGACAAAGGAAAGCCACGGCAGTTTCACTCAGCATCTAAGGATGCTTGGATCCCAGGTTTAGCTTTACCAGCTAAATGATAACAGGGATTAAGGAGAAGTTCTCATTTCATGCCCCAGGAATGATCCAGACCTGGGCAACAGCTCCCATCCCTTTAATTACAACCCCTCCCATGCCAGAAATTGTAACTAGAATCCAAAGGTTAGAAAACCAGCCACACAAATATATGTTAATGAGAGGTATAAGGGAATATCCCACACACACATTTGCATCCCAGTTTTGATATGAAACAGCACTGGCACACAGTATGAAAATGCAAACTGCAGCAACATGCACTTGGAAACACCATGCAAGAGGAAGCAAAAATAAATAAGCAGTTGAAAAGTACCTCAGAAGTAACCTTGCTAGACAGTAATTTACAGGTGTACTGGTAGAAAGGGAAAAGACCAGCATTAGTACATTGAACAAGCATGTTACAACTAGGAAACAAGAACAAAATAAAGAAGTTGAAAGAACTGGCACATTCCAGAGTACAAGATTTCAAGCAACTTGGTGTCATAAAAAAAAAATAAATTAGTCACTTTGGTGTTTTTTTAATGACGTTGCTTGGCCAGTCTCAGTCTTGTTTACCATCAGTGCTTGACCCATTTTCTTGCAGCTGCTTTTTCTCTTTTTCTCACCTGTGGAAACCTCTACTGTAACACATTCTCTTTGGAAGAAACTGTCCCCTTGCCTGAGCAGTGCAGTTCTTCCAAGAGCAGATGCGCTTGATTTGCCTGTTTCTGAAAGGCAAAACCTGCAAGCTCCAGCCAGAGTGGTTGTGTTGTAGCCACTGAAGCCAGACATAAAACAGAAGGTGGTGATGTTTAAAGAAGAGACAGGGCAGACGTCCTACTGAAATCATCCTCCTGCCTTTTGGTGTGTCTTATGTAGGGAGGAACTGAAGCTCTATGCATCAGTACTGCTGGCGTGCTCAGCATATGACGGGGAGTTTCCACGGACATCAAATCTCTCCACAATCCCATTCAGGAGACTGGCTGCTGCCTTCTGCCCCTGGAGCAGTGCTGACTCTGTTCAGCCTCGGGTGCCACAGGACCCTGACTGCTTCTAATACTCGAGGAAGTCTCTGGTTCCCCTCACTCACAAAGAGCAATGCTGAACCACATTCACCTCCCAGGACTTAATGCTCTAAGTGGCAGTTGCCTGTCTGTTTGCTAGTTGTGCTCCTTCCCCTGATTATTTCACACATTTTTAAAAAGAGGCCAGCGGTGTGGTCTTTTGCTTTGTTAGTTACAGAAATCTTTTGCCTGAGCACATGGTCAAATGTCCTCTGCCAACAAATCAAAGCTATTTGTTGTTTAAATAGTTATTGCTTAGCCTGGCATGTAAAATATTAGCTCAAACTAACAGTGGTATGAGTGCAGCACTTCTTATTTGAATTATCTTTCTCCTGTAAATGGTGGGAGTTGTTTACAAAAGGAGAGTGGAAAAAGGCATGGAGGAGAAACAAAACACTCCTGCTGATCCAAGGAAGCTCTTCCTGGGCTCTGCAGGACACAGCCCTCTAATAGGATTTTGGGTAGGCAGCAGCAAGAATGCAAATCTTGTTTGGCTGTATGCAGTGGGCTTAGAGAAGAGGAGAATGACAACACTGCGGGACTTTGGTGTGCACTGGGGCTCTGTAAATTCACTGCAGCCTTGACAATTTGTCCCAGAAAAGGATCCATCCCACAAGTCGCCTGACTGGCACCAATGCTCTGGCAGAGCATCTTTGGGCGGTCAGTGCCTGGGCAGCCTCAGCAGCAGCAGACAGCTGAGCTGGCACCCAGCGCACGCCTCTTCGGTTAGACACTGCCCAGACCAGCGCTCCGGTCAGGACATCAGGGCTCACTTCAAACTGCAGAAGAGACTATGCAGTCACAGCCAACCTGCTTCCTAAGTGGCACACGTGCAGCTCTGCAAGCACTTGAGGAGTTGCACTCAGGTAACTGAGCAGAGGGAGTTAGGTCTAATGACATCTTACATGTGTTTTGTGTGCTACAACATGCACGACAAGTGGCATGTGACCATCACAGCTGTGGGAGGAGATTTCAGCCACAAGCCACTGCTTCACGGGCTGGGCAAGTCAGAGTCACTCTTCACCAAGATGGAGGAAAAGTGCAGGATGGGTACCAGCTGAGTGTCACCCCTACAGCAGAGCAGCTTCTCTGCCACGCCGAGGTTTCAAGCCACCAGACTGACAGATGTGCGCTGCGGGACTCCTGAGGACCAGTTCTGGTTTGCACAGCAGCAGTTTTATGCCCCTCTTTTTTTAAAGTTCTTCCTGGCTCCTGCAAAGGGCGTGAGGGTGTGACATGTCTCCTGCAAGCCTCTGAGTACCCTTCAGGGAGAGAGATTATCTGGGGAGATGCCAGAAAACAGCACTCACCAGAGCAGGTGGAGCCACCCCATTTCACTGAGTGCTTTGGGGAAGGAGGGAAAACCAGAGACCAGCTCCTTCCCAAGATATGGCCCCAAGATGCTGCTGCCACAACAAGGCACATTCCACTGCACAAGCTGGCTTCCTACATGGCAGCAGGAGCGTGACGGATGACGAGATTGTGTTTTTCAATGGCTTCAGTAGAAGAAAGGACAAGAAAGTTTATGGTGTGCTCTGAAAATTTATCTGTTTACATTTTGAGTCAGCTCTCCTACTACATTTTAGTAAACCAGCAGAAATGCAACAGGACCCCTCTATACTGCATTCCTTCCGATTTCAAGCATCTTGTGCTCCTGTGCAATATTCACCAGTAATGATTAAAAGCTGCCAGACTAGTGCAGTATTCACCTTACAAACCTTCACTTACTTCTATACAGCTAATGAGACTCTACGTTTAATGAACATTACTAGAAAGCAGTTTGTTTGAAGCAGGAGCTCCTTGGTGCTGGGGTCATCATACTGACATCTCCGGGAAATGTATGGAGGACTGTGGTTGCTTCAGCAAACACTGTGTCTGTTTAATAAGTTTTATATTGAACTTATATCTCACTACCTTCTGCACTCATTGCCCACAGTAATAATGAGTCTGAATAAGACACACCTTGTGCTCTGTTGGGAAACAGGCTGTATAAAGGTTGCATAAAGTTTGCACCTGAATTTTGATACTTCCAGCTATGGAATTCATAGCTCTTCTTATTAGTGCCTCCAATAAAGAACACCTTAATTGGGTTAAACTCTATGACAGTAATGACTGAAATGCAGGCACTCATTTCACAAACTAAAATTCTTGCTGATTTTCTGTTTGTGTGGAAGAAAGACAACAAATCCAGTGGGAAACAGCATGCTGCCCATTGAAGGATCTAAGTTAATTTCTGAGACATTCCCAATCCAGTTCTGCAAGGGGTGGTTTCTGGGGAAGTTATCCACTTACGCTGAATCCTGAGCACACTGGGACAGGATTTAGGGAGTCTACAAGCACAGGCATGAATACATGTTTGATGCACAAAGTTCAAAGAGCCACTAAAATAACCCATTGGAGGGTCCTGGCGGTGTGTGAATTAACAGAGTCTGCCAATTGGCAACTGCCCTTATTATTAATTAACTAATTAAAATGAAATTTAATATGAGTTGCCTTTGATATTTCCATCAGTGACACTCTTCCTCTCCATTGGCCCTCATCCTTCCATTTCAAACACACTGGCCCTTACAACATGCTAAAATCCTTACGCACTTGCACGGTGATCTGAGCAGATTCTTGGGAAATAAATGTTTTTGTTGTCTGAATGTTGGTTCTCACGAGTCATGGTCTCTATCGCAGAGCAAAAAGTGAAAAAGAAAAGTGCACTTACGCTGCTGTCGTCCATCCTTTCTCGTCTCTTAGTTTTGTGTGTTTCGTAATCCTCCATGAGGGTCTGCATCAGGTTCTTGGGTCGCTGGGCTCCTGCAGGCTCCTCAGGTGGTGGGTCAGACTGTGAGATGGGGCCTTCTGTGGTGGGGGATGGCGGAGGCTTGATCTTCTCTATCTTTCCTGCAATGACATGAAAAGGAATGACCCTTTCTAAGCTGAAGGACTCACAAGTTGTTTCCAAACGACGACAGCTGGAGAAACGTTTTCAGTGGGGTTTGAATGCAGAAACAGTTTGGAAAGAAGCCTGTGAAACAATCTGGTAAATCAGGATGGTCATGGGCTTTTAAAACACTCTCCCTCATCCTGAAATTCACTACACCAAAACACTACAAAATCTTTTTACAAAACCTGGAAGAGTTACCACATGATACAATGCAAATTTAACCCCCACTATTGTTTACTGGCTGAATTACCCCTCTTTCATCCTAGAGGACACATTTCGGTGATCTGGAAATGTTTGTAAGATTCTGGAAAATTGCAAGATTATTTTTTTTCTGGCTCAGAAAATACAGCACACAGGATGTCACCACTGTATGCCAGGGACCACGTGCAAGATATCCAGAGAAGACATATTGGTAAGCGTTGCTGGCTTTTTCTCTTCTTCCAGTGCTTTTTATCTGCTTTGTAAGTGTGAAAGGCTTTGGGTTGGTCCCTGGTGCAACTAATCCTGGCAGCTGTTTCCTGCAAGTTGCAGAGGGTGCTCCTGGAGGGAGACCTGTGGCAAAGCAGGATGGGTTCTCCATCCCACACACCCCTCCTTCAGACAGGGCCCTTTGGTCACCTGGTGGGAGGAAAGTCAGCGAGAAGTCAGGCTGCTCTCTGACTGAGCCCATTTCACCCAGGGGAGCCTGTTTTAGGCAGAGTGACCCCAGCTGAAGAGGTGGGTAAAAGGCAGGCCAGGGCAAGGAGACCACTGCAGTGAGCTGCGGGAGAGCTCAGGGGGTGGACAACCCACGCTCCTCCGGGGAGGACAGCCTGTGTTTTTCTCATCACCAGGTGCTGATCCGGAGTGAGCTGCCCACCTTGTCCTGCTGGGAAGAATGAGGATGACAGTGGCAGATCCTGGGAATAAGGTGGGGCGGTCCTCAGCTATGACAGCGGAAAGCAATGTGGAACCAAAATCAGGTTTTCTTTTCCATGGCACGCCAGGTCTTTGAAATAAAACGGTTCAAGGGATGGGAAAGAAAAAAAAGGAGGAAAAAAGCCACCCCCACACCCTTACCAAGAAGTGAAGCAATTGGAAGGATTGTGCAGATCTTCATGAAACTTCTGTTGCTGAGACAAATGAAAACCCTAGTTGCTCCTCCAAAAAGCATCATAACAGTGGTAGCCACCAGAGAGCAGCCTTGAAACCCCCTGTAAGGATCAGCAGGATTTATTCTTGAAGGAAGAAGTGAAACCTGAGTCGACACTGCAGAGGTCTGTTACAAGAAATCCCCTTGCCGGGCTTGTTTCATTTTTCACCAGTATGGAAAAACCCACGATCACTGGTTTCTCGTTACAGGCTTAGCTTAAGCCGGCCAGTGCAGGGATGAGGCTGGAAATTTCTCTTCCGTAAATCACCCCACCACAGAGACTGGAGGGGGAGTGTCTACGGGCACAGGTTCTTCTCTGGGTTGCACCAGCTCCACAGACAACCAGGAGATACACTGCCAAAGCAGAGGCCAACAGCAGGTCCTGAGCTGCCCACCTGCACCCATGTATCACAGCTTGGACTGCTCAGCAGAAGAGAGTAAGAATAACCGTCACCTCGCCCTTTAGGTCCAGTGGGTAAAAAAGTCTGCTGAAAATAAAAGGCCTGATTAAGGGTGAGATATCTTGCTGTATTACTTAATTCTCAAAGTAACTGTCTTGGATGTATGCAAGTAATGCAGGAAGAATCACGCTTCTCAGATGTCTGCCCAGCTTTGGATTTCCCCCAGGGATGCAGACACATCACAGGATGCTCAGACCTATGGACAGGCCTGAAAAGAGCTCATTGCACTCCACTTCCCCTGGAAAACAATGCAAACTGTAGGCTTTGGGGATCTGCATTTTAGAAAAGGGATATCTCAAGCTGATCCATCCTCCCTGGATATGTGCAGCAACATGCAACTCTTCTGTGCATGCTGGGCAGTGTCAACATGAACAGTGTCACTGTTCCCTTTTCACAAACAGAGAAGCCAAGGTTATAAGGAGATTTGCCCACAAGGGAACAGTGTTTTGTTGGTTTGTATCCACAAGAAATTATGCTTATATAACCATTTTCTCTGTGTAAGTGAATTCCACTAAAAACTCAGGAATTCATGGCATCATTTCAACTACTTTTCACAGAAAAGTTCCTAAAAATTTTGTGAGAAGAGGTAGGCAAGTGGAAGAGAGAGATTCTACCAGTGCCAACTGTGTCAGAAAGGCAAGCAACCAGCACAGCCATCAGCGAGGTTGTGGTTAGATGATGGGGTGTCTGAGGCTTCAGGGCTCTCAGAACAACCACAGAAAAACTCCGTGAACCTCATGCAGAGCTTCAGTCCATTGTAGAGCTATTCTGTCAGTTTGGACTGTGTTAGAATTGTTGCTCGGTTAATTTTCTTCTGGCAGATTTTCATCCAGATAAGGTACAGTTCCCAGGCAGAAGAGTCACTCAGCATAAAATTATCATGAGACATGATGATCACAGGCACTTTCTACTTCCACAGCCCACACCTGATGCACAGACACTGCTGGTGGTCCTTGCCCAAATGCAAGCTGAATAATAAAGTACCTGTGCTCTGACTCAAATGGAAACAGGGTCACACTTGAGGGATACCAGCAAAAACTGCAGCCTGATGGTCACACTTGCAAGTTAACAGTGGTTATCAGCAGTGTCTTCCTCTCCAGGGGAAGGTAGTCCTCTGAGGTCACCTTCAGAGCTGTTGCAAGCTATCGAGTACAGGCGATAGCATCACAAATCTTCACCTACACATTTACTTTTCTTCCTCTTTCACAGGGACTCCAAAAATGTCCTGTGGCTTCAGTTCTGGTGATGGCTTCCTCCACTCTCTGGCTTCAGCAAACTAGTAGGAAGCTCCTGGAATTTGATTTCTCTTAATTTCCTGCCTCTTGTGCTATTTGGGGCAGGCGGGAGATGCTCCTATGGAGAACGCCCTTTCTCAGCCCTGGAGAGGGGAAGGGAAAGCTCAGGGAAGGGGCAGCTGCTGCTGTGTCCCAGTCTGGTGGCTGCAAGACATCGCCTGAGCCCTCTCCGCAAAATCAAAGATGTGTAAAAGCTGGGGACAAATTAGCTTTCTTCTAACCAAAACCTCTGCACAGCTCTGGGGAGCAAGAGGGGTTGGGATGGTGATATATCCACCCTGTGGAGCCTGACGGGTATTCAAGCACTCGCTGCAAGCTGAGGAAGGATGCTCAGCTGATTTGCTGCAATATCAAGATGAAAGAGTGACCAAGGTGAGGCCGTGGGACAAGGGCCTGAGCCATGACTAAGTAACCAGCAGGTACCAAGGGCCACCATATAGTGTTAACTAAGGTACAAAGGAGATGGGAAGAACGGGGCTTCACAGAAGTAAGAGCAACTATTTTACCGATGCTGTTGGCATTTTTTAAGACACCTGCACAGCAGAGAAAACTAATAAGGTATTTCAGCAAGACATTGTTTTAGGAGACTAGTCTGTGTTGGAGTCAGGGGATAGTTGAAATATGTAAAAAAAAGTCCCTCTGGTAATGTGGAGCCTCATTACCACTCCAGGTGAAAGGTGGGCTTCGTTGGTCTTCTTGAACACCAGGTAAAGCAACATGAATATGCAAACACACAAACAAACAAACATTAAAAAACTAATGTCTCGAAGATTCTCTCACTTCATACACATTCTCCGCTAGGGAAGGAATATGAGAGCAAATGGCAAATGAGCTGGGTTAGTATGCTGTTAAGGCACTCCTGGAGGTGTTCAGGGGATGAGTGATGAGCACTCCAGAGGAATCCTTGAAAAGAATGTTGAACTTCGCTTTTTTCATACTGGTGCTTATGAAGGCGTAAGGAAACAGTATCTTCTGTAAACTCAGAGGCTTAATTTCTGCTGTAGCCTTGCTCAAAATTCTCATTTTAAAAAGGCATTCATGCATATGTATTATACCTGATCCTTATTCTTTACATGTATACAGAGCATTAAAAATTTTGCAATGGCCACAAATATTAAAAATATTTTGCCCCAAAGTTTCTGCTTCTCCTCCCACCATACAAAAAATACCTTCAGGCTGCGGTTGAACCTGAGAAGTTTCCTTAGTGTAGGTATTTACTAGTGAAAAACAAAGTGGAAAATGGTTTTCAGGCTGACGTGGCTCCTCTGGCAGATGCTTACCCTCCAGAGCTGTCACTCAGGAGAAGCAGCAAGGAGAATAAAGAATACAACAGCAGCAGCCCGCCTGCCTCCCCCCCCCCTGCTTTTGAAGGGAAGTTACCTGAAATGTAAAGGTTCCTGATCACTTGCATCTCTAAACTGCAACTCCTGCCCTGGGCTTTTGCCATTCACTGAAATTCTCTCATCTGGTTCATCAGCTGAAGACAACAGAAGATGACTGCTTGGTGGGCAGCTCTCCCAGACGCGTGTGCAGCTGGGTCTAAGTGCCTGCAGATGGGTGCAGGGAATGCAGTGTGCCTTCTGCCTCACCTGGCAATGCTTTGGTGACAAACACCAAAAAAGGCAGATGCGGCAGCTTCAGGAAAGCTTCTCCCAGGCATGGCTTCTCATGTCAGGGATTTCCTCATGCCTTGTCATGAGACAGCAAATATTCACAAAGGGTTTCTCTCCAACAGAAAAGCCTTCACTGAACCAAGACCCCTCACGTAGGGATTTTCACACCTCCTTTGATGAACGGGATTACTTGAGCCAGGCACTACAGGAAGTTAGACACAAGTCTAAGTACTCCTAATAAAAGGAACGTGGGAATTACACCACCTAACATATGCTGGATCCTCTCGTGTCACACACTCATCATCCTGTTCGAATAAACTGTCAAACAGCCCCAGCTGGTCTGCCAAGGAGGGATGGTGTACCGACCACACATTGTAGGAGAAAACCACTGACCTGCTGTGCAGCTGCTCAACCCCTCACCAAAGGCAGCAGGTGCTGCAGCAAAACAACACAGGAAATGTTCAAATTTAAATACAGCTCCACAAATATTTGGGGATCCACAGTGACTCTCCATTTAGCCATGCTCAAGCTTTTTTCTTTCTTGGGGTTCCTCATGCAGGAAGCCCAACTTTTTGGGAAAGGAGTTCCCATAGGTTCTGCCCTTCACGTGTCCAGGTGTACTCTGGAGAAGGTCTTGTCCTGTGTGCACACAACACATAGTCGTGGTTCCACTGAAATTACTCTGTGTTTTGCTCCAGTGATCTGAGATGGGTTAAAAAGCTGCTTCAAATCATCCCAAACAGTTTTAAAGGATACTTACTAGCAGTACAGACTTTTATTACTAGGAACCATGTTGGCTTCTGCTGGGTGCTTGGCAGACACCAAGTTTAGTGTTACCATCAGTTGTATGAAAATTGTATGTCAGGGTGGTAAAAACAGCCTGTTTGCTATCTAAAGTAATTAGCAGTTATTTCACACATACACCCACACAACTTGTGTTAATCTTCCACACCTCAGTCAAAGCAGCAATTCAGTTCCCTCTAGTCCTTTTTTGCAGTTTGTGTTTCTGTTATCCATGTAACAATGGTTCAAAGAAGTGAAATGGGAGTAATAAATAACTAGGGACCACCAGGAGTCCTAGTAAAGCTACTCTGCCTAGTCCACCAGGAAAAAGCAACCTGATAGGTAGGCCATTGCTATTTAAGTTAATTACTGCACCTCCTCAAAAGAGTTCTGGTGAGTTTACACTTGCCCACTTACGGATTAGCAAGAGATTTTTCAAATTTAGACTTGACCCCCTAATCCCTTTCTGCTGAGGTATCTTGATGTTAAAAGAAGAGTGCCAGTTCTTTCTTTGGCAAACGCAATTTGGTGACAAAAGTTCCTCTGTTTCTGCTTCTTCTTCTTCTTCTTCTTGTTACTAATACTGCTATTACTATTATTATTATTATTATTTTTCTGTGTGAAACTAGATATTTGGATTACAGTATCAGACATGTTCTACAGCATATTCCTTACTGTGCCTACCACAAGTAGATTTTCTTTTCTGCTTTGTAAATCACCTCTGTAAGTGGCCGCAATGAAGCTTTACAGCTAGATTTTGTTGCCTCTGCTGAATTAGCTTTTGCCTCCGTTTTTGTAAATATTGAAAACATGCCGTAAGTATTAAAATAAAAGGAACGTTGCTGAAATCTTCCAAGAGACTGCATGGTATCCCTTCTCCCTACTTTTAAGAATGCCTGCAAGCTTTAACTGCAACACAGCTGGCTAAAGGGACAGCAAGGATGAGATGAGCTAAGGGTATGCATCCTGCAACGCTAAGGGTGCCGAGCTAATTTCCACCAGCTGAGAGCTCTGCTGAGCACATCTGCTGTTTAGAAAGCACCAGAAGTAGCAGACTTAAGAGTGACTTTGGCAATGCTCTTTGTGGTTTTTTTGATCAATGACATCCTTACACATTGCCACATATTCATCCTTTTCCTAGAAATTAATTCTTTGCCTTGTCACCAGCTGCAAATTGCAGTAGCTTGAGTCACTGGCTAATAGATCCCAATTTCCTTTTTTGAACATACAGCAGTTGGACATTTAAAGGAAACTGTCTGGAATGATTCATTATAAATATAAGTTTATCATTCTCACTAGAATGTAATTCACAATGAACATTTTCACATCAGACACAAAGTAAATGCCTTGTTGTGTAGAGAAATAATAACAAGCAGAAGTACACTGTTTTCCCAGATGCTCCGTTAAAACAAGCATTAGTGTCAGCAGCCCTTCCAACATCACTTGTGAGTAAAAAGCAACCATTATCAGCCTCATTTTGAGCACTTGCAGCTACAGATGATGCTGTTTTTGAAAGCGGTCTCGAGCATACCTTTATAAGAGTTCTCCTAGCTGAGGTCTATGGTGCCCTGTCTCTCACATCTTGTCAGGCTCAAAACACCTCAGTTTATGGAGACTCCCTATCAAAAATGCTGTTCTATGGGAGTAATAACAATAGCACTTCAAAGAAATTATTAACATCTGCTGCAATTTTTGGCAAGAAACACAGGTTAAAATCATCCTCTTTGCAGAACAAACAAAACCAAGAATTAGCTATTTATGTGCTGCATAAGACTCCAAGTTCACAATCAGACTGGGTAATGGACTAAATCCAGACCTTATTCAAGTTTGCCATGACTTTCAAAAGAAAAGGATCATGCTGCACATTTTTTTGAAGCATCACTGGCTCAGATTTACACCAGTGGAAATAAGGAAGGAATTTAAGTACTCTGGGTAAAATTAATACTTCTTCACAATGATCACTATTAATAAAAACTTCTAAGTACTTGCAAAGCATATGTAGGTCTACACTCATAAAAAACACTACACAGAGAGAAGCCTGCATGTTTCTATTTTTTTTTTAAGATTTCCTTCTTTATGTTGTATTAACAAGGCATGAGTGCTTGATTTTATTTTTTGGAAGGGGAAGGAGGAGCAAGATATGCTTCAACTGCTGTGAATGCCACCACAAGGACCCAGAAGCTGATCGGTCAGAGGAGGACTTCTACTGAATCTATTAAGCATTTTGTTTGTGATGCCTGTCTCATCCATTAGTGAATGACATCAGCTGAAATACAAGGCAACTCACAGCTCTGGAGATCTTTTTACCAGACAAAGTTCATTAAGAAGAGGAAGAAATACCTGAAAACAGAAAGTAAAACACACACAAAAAGAAATCCAATGCAAAATCCCCAAATCTGTACATCTCCACTGCCTTTGCACTTTCTTAATGAAGTGCAAGAGAACAGCAAGCCTGTTAAAAAAGGCTTTGTATGTTTGTCTTTCAGATAGCCACAGAGCTGCAAAAAACCACTGCTGTCCTTCCTTGTGAAAATCCTAAATTTCAATGGGTAGACATGTCATGCCACAACGTGGCAGAGGATGAACAGAGCACAGGTTTCCTAATGATGATCAGCAGGGTAAGTAAGTTACTTCTACGCTACATTTGGGGGAAAAAAAAAAATGCCCACAGGCATGCTCACAGACAGAAATTTGGGTTGTCCCATGCCCTCCTCCTGCCTGCAGTTTCCAGGCAGATGAAGTCATGACAACCCTCCCACCCCCTGCAAAACAACGTCTTCATTCAGATATGACATAAAACCGAATCTGACCTGACCCTTCAGTCACATTTCACTTGCCCTCTGATGCTTTGGGCTCTTACCTGGTGCAGTTTTGTAAGACATAGTTCTGGTGGGCATGGGTGGTGCGCTCTTCATAATATGACTTGGTGCCACCTGCAGACCTTGCCGCTGCCTCTTCAGCTCCTCTTCTCGCTCCTGGGCGGCTCTGATCTCTTCTTCTATCATCGACAAAGTCCGCTGCTTCCTTGACCGTAGCTTGAAAGGGCCCACAGTCACTTCAGGCTCCTGCGTGGCCAGGATGGAGGCGGTGCTCCTCAGCTCAGCTGCCTCTGAATACTTGCTGAAATAGCTGACTTCGTGCCTACTTTCCTCCACAAGGAACGGCTGGTTGGCTGAGTACACAGGTGACTGCTGCAAACTCTTCCCTTCCCTGAGTTCTGAGTCTTCCTCTTTTGAAGTCTTTGGTATGGTGTCCCTTTTTTCCTGAACAGGTGAAGACACCTGGGGTGGCTCAAACATTGGGTTCTGCTGCTCCTTGGAGGCTGGAGCTGGCCTGGTGGTGGCTGGCTGCTCTTTGACTGAGATCTCCTTCTCCGCTGGGATTTCTTCTTCCTTGCAGTTTGCTTTATCCGCCTGCTCGGCTATGGCTTGTTGGATGGCATTTTGAACCAACAGGCCAGCATGGTACGCCAGCTGGTCATCAATCAGCATGGAGTCTGCCCCAGCAGAGGAGGGTGAGTCACAGCCCAGGTCACTGAACGACTTGGAGATGCCTTCGCCCCTGCACTCAGCCGGAGTGTCGGCTTGAGGCGTCTGTGGCAGGGAGAAATCGGCCAGCGAGCTTTCCTGCAGGGCGCTCATGGTCTCATTGGAGGCACCACTGTCACTGATGTTATCCATGCTGAAGTCATTGGAAAGGGTCTCCAGGACGGTAGTATCCTGAGACCTGACAGACAAGTCATCCAAACCGGAGTCAAGCTCCTCTGGAGGGGAAGAGGCACTGGCTGACTTTGGGAACTGGTCTAGCACACCCTGTCCATCGTCCTTCACCACCGTGAAGACAGCTCTCGCACTCATGAATTCTCCATCCTCCGCCCACAGTTTTGAGGTCTGTCCGGCTCTGGGGCTATCACTGCACGGTAATTCTCTTACTGGGTCAACAGCGGTAGTCTGAGCACTTGTATCATCTTCTGAGGTACAGGAGACCTTCTGTGCTTTGACAACAGTGGCATTGTTACCCTCAAGCTGTCCTGTTTGCCCACACACTGAAATGGGTCTTGTCATGGAGGACAGTGGCCTGTCTACATGCGGAGAATTGAGGCTTTTGTAGAAGGGTTTGATGGAGAACATTTTGGGTGTTCCTGACCGTCTTGGTGGTGCCTGACCCTGAGATGGACCTGAATGCTCCATCAGCTGGAACTGCTTTCTGGCTGCTGAGAAATCAATTTGCTCTGTGACAATATCCTCTTTCTTGACATTGACTGGCTCTGGTGGTACAAAGGAGCAGCTGACTTGTTTGGGGGATGTTGGTGTTACACCTTGCTGCTGCTGTCTCTCCTTGCGCTCCTTGTACTTCTTGTGGGACTCCAGATGCTCTTCATCCAGTTGATCCTCCAGGGTCTTCTCTTGGGGAGGGTTCCACCATTTGGTGGCAATGTTGGGGTTTTTCTTGACAGCCTGGCTTTTAATGAGTTCCCTTCTTTCCTTTTCAAGTTCCATCATTTCCTCCGATGGTCTCACTTTGCGGACCCTATATTTTTCCTTCTCTTCCTCATCTTCAAAGAGCTTTGAGGGCTTTTTGTCTTCATGGAAGGCTCGTAGTTCAAACTTAGCCTCTTTCTTAAGGGTTGTAAGAGTTGTCTCTCCATCCTTAGAGGATCTTCTAGAACTGTTTGAAGAAGTGGGACTTCCTGGCACCTTCAGACTCTCCCTAGTGTCTTCTTTCAGTCCACCCAAGGAATGGCCATTAGAATTCAGGTTCTCATCTGTTATGCTACCTTCACGTGGTTCAACTACCAAGGGTGCCTGCTTGTCAGCTACATTTTCTTCCCTTTCACTGGGTACTGAATCATTATTGACATTAACAGATGCTCCCGAGCCATCCATAATGGAGACTGCACTTGGTTCAGGGGACGATGTACCATTAAAGGTATTATCTGCAGCAGAATCGCAGCAATTTGCCTCCAGCACTTCATCTAGGTATCTGATCTCTTTAGCAACTTCACTGTCCAGAGATTCGTGCCTGTCCTTAAGTCCATTGTGGCTGGCAGCAGGGGAAAAGTAGTGGGTTGGATTGTCTATAGGATGTGGTGAAGCCACTGTGGTGATGCTTTTATGTTCAGAAACTGGAACTTCAATTTCCATTTTCTCTTCCTTTGTAGCAAGCACAGTAGCTGGCTCCAAGGAATTGGCACAGTTTTGGTCTCTGTTTTTTCTCAACCTGATGTCATCCTCAGGGATTCTGGAAGATTTCTAAAGTGAGAGAACAAAACTATGATGAAGTCCTAAACAGCAACTTTTTTTTTTTTGTTTTTTTTTTCCAGAGTAAACACCATCTGGAAAGCAAATCCTAGCACTTCTTAAACTTGAGATTAAAGCAGCCCCTCAGAGTGTGGGAAGACAAGGCACATCATCAAAACAAAAAATAGAAAGTTACTTTACCATAAGCTGGACAAGGCACTAAACCGACAACAAACTTTCATTTAAGTATCTCCCATCTGCTTACCATCCTCACTTTGTCATTATTGCATGCCTGTGTCCTGGTTTGCCACTAAAAATGAGCTTTGGATTTCCAAGTTATTAATGACTTGGCAATTTAGGTTCTTTAAAGGTTTGCACATGCAGGACACAACACCTATCATCTTGGTATTTTAAAAATGCTTTCTGTGTCTAATGGAAATCTCAGAATGCTTCTACAGATGAAAAATATTACTGCCCCCATTTTGCAGAAACATATGTTAACATGCAGGAAGAGTAGGTGATTCATCCCAGGTTAGGAAAAAAGACATGGAAACAGCAGGGAATGTTCATTTCTCAGTGGATCAATCCTGGTCATCAAATGCAGGGTAGAATTACATGGTGCTAGAAAGACATGGGGTCTTTCTCCAGCCCACACGGAAACCCACACACAACTGGACCTGGGAGACAGGAAGCGTTTGCAACTCCCACGGCATGAAGACCACCACAAGGAGCATGACAGGCACCAGAGTCATGGTCTCCTCCCTCCCACGGCTTTGATCTGCAGTGCAGATGCACTGGATTCACATTTCTCCCTGATGTGTTGTCTCTGCTCTCAAGGAGGGTATTAAAAGAAACACTATTTATGTTTCGGTACGGACAGATTTTACTGGTCAAACAGCCTACTGAACTTCCCGTGAGTAAAGTCTGAAGGAACTTCTGATTAAGTTGGTAACATGTTATTGAACTTCTCAATAATTCTTTACTGCTGAAAGGCAAAAAAAGGAAACGCCAAAAGAAAAGAAGAGGGCATTTTCAACATTATTCTTCAAAAAGAACTTGCTAACTTTTGCTAACTCTTCCTAACTCCTGAAAACCAAAAGTGACACATCTATTTGACTAACACTTTAAAACAGAAACTTGATATCTGAGGTCTCCAGCTCCCTTTCCACATGTGTTTCTATGTGTGAGGCATGGGCTTGGGAAGCAAAAGGCACTGATCAAACCCTGTGAACTCAGTGGCCACCAAACAAGGGCACCATTGTCTGCTACTCACCCCCACCTTTGCTGTCCCTTATCCTGCATGCTATTAATACACACTGCAGCAGAAGATGATCAGCTAGGAGCACAACGGCACTTACCAGTGACCTGAACAATCACATTGCCCCTGGGTTTATATAGGCAGTAAAATGCATTTGACACACCTTAAGGAATTATGGCCAGCCAGCCAGAAGAACTCTTTCTAAAAGTATTTTGAAAGAGTTTTTTGTCTAATTATGTAGTTGTACACAGTTGAAGACAATGCTGGCTTCAGCCATTAGCTACTTTCTTCTTAATTGTGCTTAAACATTGGGAAAAACCTTTAAAAACATTCAAACAACCAACCTGCTTTTGACTATATATATTTTACTTGACATACTTCACTCATTCTGCTCATTTCACTTTCTGTGGCCAGTTTCTTCTTCAGTCCTACTAAGGATATATTCAAGAAATCAGATGCTTTGCAAACAAATACAGAACAACCAGTAAAAAAGTCCTTAGTTTTTTGAGTGGGCACAGCAGGAATGAAAGAATAAACTTTCTTTTAACCTGAAAGGGCAAGAATTGCTCTTGATTTGCCTGAAGAGCTTCAGATTTCATGACATAACAGGTAGTCAGGTGACAAGACTAAGACTGCAATACCTTTCTGATATTTTGAGTTTAAATCTCCCCTGCCTGACTTGGTGGTACAAAACAGGGAATGTTGCTACCTGGAGCAGTCTGTGCAAAGGGACATAAACGTCAGTGCAGGGCTGCTGGCTGTCCCCTTTCACACAGACCATGGGTATGCCATCATCCTCCTGCTAACATTTGCTTCTAATCAGACAGATCAAAGCTGCTAGTGATATTGGTAGCTAACTACATGTCCTCTGTAGCTGCAAGAACACATCTTCAATGGATGCAGAAAATCAAGTAACGAAGCTGTGCACCCCAGCCACTGAAACACATCTCCCTGCAGAGCCAAACCAGAGCTGAAGGCCCCCCCAGTTCTGTGCTTCTAGTATCTCCATGCCATGGAGCTGGGAATATGTCCCCGGTTGTCCCAGAGACCCTATTCACTAAAGCATGTCTACTTCCATCACTGCTTTAAAGTATGAACCATTTCAGATTACACGACGTTTGGGTATTCAAGTTAGGGAACAGAACCACAGGCGCAGTATTTTACCAATTTCTTAACGAGTAAGAGCCCATCGTCTCATCATAGCTGCAATCCATAGCTCACAATTAAGGCATATACACATAACTGTCTAATCAGGGCATGCATTTATGACAGTATGTAATTCTGAAAGTGCATGTGTCTGTGCAATTAGTGTGGCACATGTAATTATGTAGTAAAACAGACAATTATGCAGTAAAACCTATGAGGAAACATTGCTACTTATAGGAGGGAGCCTTTCTTTGCTCGGGATTAGTAACTGAGCAAGGAGAAGGGCTCCCAGCAGGGCAGAGAAGCCAGGGAGAAATGCTAGAGGAGGAAAAAAAAGATTAAAAAAACCACCCAGTTTTTCCCTCAACACATTCTGGCAGAATCTGGGGACAATTTTGTGAGGTCATGGCAATGAGAGTATGCTCCACACACTCCTGTGAGGAGCAGAAGTCAATCTACTGATGAATTACCTGAAGAAGATAACCGAGAAGATCACAAGAATGGAAGCAGATGACAAAAAAGAGCTTTTCAAGACAGTCCAGGCCACAGAGCCTGTCCAGGATAACTGGCTGGGTCTAGGAAAAGGCACACACTGGGATGACGACACCATGGGTGGGAGGAGGGTGGTGGCATGCACACAGACCCCCTGCCTCAGCTGTTTGGCAGGAGGTGAGCTTGCTTGGAGGCTGCTTTTGCTCCTGGGTGATGAGTATGTACCAACAACTTTGTATTGCTGCCTCCAGGGAGGAGGCTTTCAAAGCCTGCCCCATTACAAAGGCCTGTAAATGGGAAAAGGGCGGCATTCAATCCTAATTGTAGTCAGCAATACAGTGTTCACAGTGATTCCCATACAGTGCTCATCTAGACCCAGATTTTCCAGAAGTTACTGTTACATTTACACAGTCTCTGAATGTGCATTCATTTCTGTTTAAGTCAAGATGCAACAGGGTAATTAGTGTCATTTCTACAATGCTGCTGCACTTCAGTAAACTGAGTTATTAGCAGCTTAGAGAATTATTAGCATATTTCCTCCTTGGTTGAATTCTTCATTTACAAAAGTGTAAGTGTTTGGGCAATCAACTCTTTTAGAAGGAAAAAAATGTGGGTGTGCTACTAGCAATACCCAGCAAATGTACTGCCAGTGCCTTCCTTTGTTTGATGCAATCCAAAATGCCTATGACAACAAGTGGGAGGCAATCCTTCTGAGCCACACTGACATTCTTCTGAAGCAACGGGGTGGAGGGCAGCGGAAGATTAAACAACTAAAAAAAATTCATGGTTTAAAAAATCTAAAACATGATTTCCTCATTGTGGGCTTCTACCAATCACTCCAGCCAAGTTTCAGGACAGCTTTTGATGCTGTTGGTCTCCTGGCATCATTAGCATTGTCAACTTTCCATTTCTTCAGGTTTCATCTTCCTTTGGAGATGTCCTGTACTGCACCTGCTTCTCCTCCCACTGCCTGATCACTGAGCCAGTGCTTTGTTCAACTCAACCCTTTCCCTTTTGCTCTTGGATCTAACTATTGGGCCTGCCATGCCTCTACCAGTTTTAGTACAATAGTGTAACTTAAAATCACATTTGCATATGGTTGACTGGCTAATCCACACCTCCCTGCTGATGTCAATCATCTTCTCCCTCTTCACCTACTGTCTTGGCCTGCCTCTCTGATGTGTCTTTGCAAAAGAGAAGGAACTAAATGATGCATTTTCTGGGGTGTTGACTCTGGCAAACCTTCATGAGAGTGGCTGCTTTCATTCAGCTTATCCTTTTGAAGAATGCAGTCACCATCTGCATCACAGATGGAGCCAGTCCCAAGCACTGCAAAGATACAGAAGTCATCTGCACCTCTGTGCTTCCAGATGACCACCCTGTACAGCGAGAAAACCCCTAGCCAACATAGGTATTGTTCCACTCTTGCTAGCAACAGCAAGTATTTCTTTAGAGAAGCTGTTTTCTGCAAAAAAATGGTATGACACCAAAGTGTTGCAGTTCTTAGCCAGCAAGAAAAGCAAGAAAAGCAAAAGCAGAGTAATAGAAGGTGATAGCACCCATGCCTCATAGCTCATGTTCACTACCACACAAGAGGTGCTCAGAAAGATGCCACCATCCCACCTCATCCCAGATGGGAATGACAGCCCAAACCACTGTGATGGCTCCCATCTTATGCCGGCTGGTGCACTCCATCCCTCCCATGGGAGGCTCTCACAGGGTGGCTGCCACCCCATCCACCTCCAAAAATGTGGTGATCCTCCTCATCACTGGAGGGACAAGAATGCTCCAGGTGGGAGCCTTTGCAGAAAGCAATCTGAAGAAATGGGCCAAATACTTTGTGTTTTGGATGTGGCCTGTTTGGGTGATCTAAGAGAAGGCAGCAGCAGAGAAAAACTCTTCAAAAAGATCCTGGAATTGGGGTAGAAAAGGGATGCAGCTGACGATGCAGGGCTCAAGGAAAGGAAGGGGATTTCTACTCACATTACCTACACGAACCATGTCTTTTCATTAAAAAAAAAAAAAAAAAAGCCCCAAACCAAAGTGTTAGTCTTCTTGCTCCTGTGTGAAAAGGTCCCATTTTTCCATATGATATTTTTATATTGACCTCTAGGGGTTTTAAAAATACTATAGAAAGTGTTGTCCAGAAAAATTGCAATTTTTTGCGTAATGAAATTGGACAAAATTCAAGTTTCAGGAAAAAAAAAATTCCTAAATCCTGTTGCCAAATTTTGTCGAATTTAAGACATATTAGGCACATGCTGGCACTGCCTTGAATAGTTCCATTCATAATCCTACTTGCACACAAAAAGCAAAACCTGGCCTGTTCCTCTCACAGTGAAGAACACAGTGTCTTCAATACACAGACAGAAATCATTTCCGATGACCAAAATGTGTAAACATTGAGTGTCACAAGTGACATTCTCCATAAGCAGCTCTCTACGCTCTCCAGGGACTTGTCTGAGGTAGCCAGACAGTACAATAGGCAAATTTTCTTTATGAAAAGCTGGTTTATCTCCTTCTGAGCACTTCAGAAATTATAAGAGTACAATCCAAAAATCAATGCAGCTTCATACTACCTCCTGCTAAGAAGCAGCAGGGGACTTTTTTGGAATACAGATAGTAATAAGGGACATGGGGATACAGTGCCCAAACAAGTGGCTACTTGGAGAGCTTGCTGTGTGACACATTCTGAGTGGTTTTCCGTATGTCCTTTTTCTTCTGTTTTTGAGGATTTGTGATTGCATTTGCGCAGAAAGCACATGAAAAGCTTTGCAACATTCTTTTTCATTCCAGCTGAGCCACAGGCTTCAGCTTGCCCATGTGACACACTATAAAGCTCTTTTATCAAATCAAAGTCCAATCTTCTTTTGCTGCTGTAATAAATTAACGACGAAGAAAAATGGCTCTAAAATTATGAATACTTTAATGATGAACATATACTGTATGGTAGGATGTTTTAATGATGAGCATGTAATGAATGATACCATATTTTTCCAAACATGTCTCTATAGCTCCAGTATTTTATGTGCCCTCAATGACAAACAGCTGAGGTTTTTCCTGGGCAAACCAGGATCCACCTTTGGAATAACCCTTACTAATTCCCACTAACTCCAAGATATGTAAATTGGAAGCAGTTTTTTACAGGTAGGAAGCCACCTGATCCTTTATGCCAGTTATTTTCTCTTACTCCCTAAAAATACAGATGTGGTCACTCTGTGAAGAATTTGCAACCCTCATGACTGGAATTCAACTATTGCTACAGGGGCAAAAACCCCAGGTATCTTCCTTTTTTAAATTAAATGCTTGTGCAGCTGTTGTAAAAAAACCAACAACCAAAAAGTCTAACCACTTTTTATTAAATATTTTCATTCCTGCAAAGAACTGTAATTGCATGAAGCACCTGCATGGACAAATTGATGTATACGGAAATTAATGTTTAGGGACAAAAGGCTGCTAACTTCTGAATGAAAAGAAATATCACCTCTGATAAAGAAAAAAACATTCCTGAGGTTATTAGAGTATGATGGTTACATAGCTGGCTCTAGGGAAAGCAGTATATATTGAAGTGGTGTAGACTTGGATACTACAGTGTGCAGGGCTGGTTAGCTTTGCTGTGAAAGCTCTGTTCAGTTCTACAGTAAACCAGATGCAAATCTGAAATTACAGGAAGCTGTGATTAAACTTTCATTCAGAAACTGCAGCACCATTTGGTACTGCCACACTCCACCCCCTGCATTTTCTGTCAGCATCCAGATAAAACAATGCCCTGAAGAGCTCCAGAATGGCGTTTCACACACATGGGAAGAACCAGGAGCTCCTAGTACCCAAGACATCAGTAAATTGGTGACAGTATGATTGCAGGTACAAGAACCTGAATTTAAAAGAGGATTCTCTTGTTCTCTGCACTGTTAGCTTCTCATAATGTAGGTCAGCCTGAAAGTGCAACTGAATTAGAGCAGTAAATGCATGCATAAGAAGGCATTTCACCCATAAAAATGTGTTTTTCTCATCAGTCTCATCCATTCAAATCCCACTCCTGATGCTCCTTTCACTTCCAAATTGATTTTATCTCAAAAGAAAAATGCACAGTTAAGTATTATTTCTTCTATTGCTTCACTCAGTTCCCTAGGACAGAATGACCAGGACATTACACCCTGTGTGAGGGCACAGGAAATAAACAATGCTGCAGAGAGGCAGCACTAGACAAGGTCAATATAAATGTTTCAGCGTAGTAATCAACTACAACACCACAGATGGTTAGTACTTTTTAACTTTGTTACACATTTTTCCAAAGGCTTACTTTTCCATGCCTTGTCTCTAAAATCTGTCTTTGCTGAAACAAGAATGAATGCTTCCAACAGCTGGAATATTTGATTTACAGAGCATGTGGTGCTAAGTCACTTAAAATGGTAAATACGATCTCCTGAAGCAGTCTCTAATGCTACCTAGGGAAGTGCAATGGTTTGCTGGAGGAAATGAAGAGCATCATGTCCAACTAACGCATAAGGAACATCACACAATTAGAAAATTGTCCACTACCTTGCAGGGAATACAAGTTATGATACAACCCTTAAGGAACAGAAGGAGAATTTCTTCTTTGCAGCTGCAAGTCACAGATGAGGTCCTGCACCATGAACTGTTGCATTTGCAGAGTCCACTTCAATAGGCTCCCATCAGACGGTGCTGATGGATCCAAGCTCAGACCTCAGGGCTCTGTTGCTAGTAGCACTCTCACATTCAGCTTCTAGCTTGATGTCAATTGAAAGCGGAGAAATCCCAATTGAATAAGGACAAAAAATTGTTCAGCTTAACGGAGTGCTCAATATATGTACTAAGTTGAGCAGAACATGGCTTCTGAATGTATGCATGAAAAACCAGAGTTTCACAAAATGTTGCAGTTGAAATCTGCCCAACAGCCATTGAGGATGGAACAATTGCTCTGGTAAAGCATGATCTAATCTCAGCAGGGAGGGGAAAGGACGCTAAACTAAGCCTTGCTTTTAATACTCTCTAACCCATCTAGATAATGTCAGCACAAGGAAAGGGTGACCTTTACGGTCACGTGCATGAAAAAACAATGAGACAAGGGGATTTCCAAAATTCCTTAGTTTTTTCATTGGGGGCGGGGGGTTCCTGTTCCATCTAAAGAACAGAGCTACAAACCTCCTCTGTAAATGCAAGATCTAGAGAAAAATACTGGCATATTAATAATTTGGGTGCATGAGAAAGGGACCTCCTGAGGAAGGAATTCGGGTTAGGCAGGGGCAGGAGGAAGGCAGTAAATGGAGGTGAAAGGCCACACAGTTCACTTGTCCTCTGAGCAGATCTTATGGCTGCTACGAAAACTGTTTTAATACATTGGAGGAACAGAGATAAATGTGCCTTAAGCACACAAGTAGGCTTTCTGAGATGTATTAGTATTGAAATCTTCTGATGATACAGATTCTTTCACTGGCTTATACAGTTCTGTAAATCTTTCATAAATGGCCTAAACTGCATTTTCTGAACAAAGATATGTGATTTTACTATGCTGGAGCTCTTTCACCCCTTACTTTCAAGGGCAATATAGTAGGAACTGAATACTTTAACTGAAGCAAGCACCTACAAGCCTTTGCAAACAAAGCCCAAGTTTTCACTTTCTTTCACTTCTCTGCTTCACAAACACCAACTGCCAGAGATCATACTGTTTTTAACTATTTCCTAAAGACTAAGTAATACTTACTGCACTTCTAAAGGGCATGGCTGTTCAAGATCTACTGGAGTTTGACAGCTAGGAGTGATGCTGCAGAGAGGGTTAAAGGGAAAATTATGCTCAGAAATGTGAAAAAAAAAAAAAAAAGGCTAAACACCTCTTTCTCTTTGAGAGCTGAAGAAGGTTAAAAATTATTATTGATGCTTTGCCTCTATCAGTAGGACTTGTTACAGCTGCTCTCATCCATTAGGTTAAGACGCATTACAGCGAAATCTCCTTAAACAAAGGTATGCCTAGGTAACTGCATGGTGCAGCACGTCTCACCCGATGGTTGCCTGCTCTGCCCAGAGCACAAAGAGCAGGACAATGTTTATTTCACTGCAGGCAGTGAGCCTTGGGAGGGTTAGCGTACCAGGGCCGAACCAGCCAGCTAGCTTGAGCACTCTATGCACTGCCTTCTTCCCATTTTTTCAAGGAAATTGGCTGTTTTCAAACCTAGAGACCCCTAAAACTCCACAAAGAGAGTGCACATAGTGGCTTAAAAAGGTCACAGTTTATATGTAGCTTTACCCAAAATGTATTTTAGGCTGTTACATCCAGACTTAGGCAAAAGCAGATCACTGCAACATCATCAAAGGAAAACTGAGAGGACATTAAGAAAGAGGAAATCTAGCTTAGTCCTAGCTCAAAAATCACTTGAATTACATAAGTGGAGAGGGGGAAAATACGACGGTGAGCAAAGGACATAACTGAAGTCTCTGCCAATAGCTGTGTTAGGCGCACAAGTGGGAAGAGAAGCCACTGCCAACGAGAGCCTGGCGCACCACCTCCCCTGAGTCACGCTCTCCACCGTGTCACCATGCTCACAGCCCATCAGAAAACCACCACAAAAAAATGCTTTCACGCCAGTCCCCTTTCCCAGAAACACGCCACAGTGAAAACAGCACTTGGGCTACAAGCTAGAGGTTTTACCCAAGAGCCAAAATCTTGTAACTCCAGTGGACTGCAATTTGCAGGGCTCTTTCTCTAAGGGCATGCATGTAATTTAACTTTCTGGATGGTGTGTGTAGAAAAATACCCATTCAAAGACACGCACCCACAAAATGAAAACCGCTGTCATTAAAAGATGAGTCCTATGTAGCCGAGATGATCAGGGGACTTTGACACACCCTTTCAACAAACGGCCAGCAAATAAGTAATATTTAACAGAAAAAGAAGCCAGACTACAGGGTCTACAGAACAGTTTTGCTACTGAGAGGCCAGACGTGTACAGTCTCTACAAAGAAGGATGTTGCTAAATTCTCCACATGCCATTGCTGTCCCCAGGCTATAAATATGACCTACCATGTGAGTTAGGCGTTGTCAGCAGTTAGCAACTTCATCTAAGCTTTGCTCGTTACACAAACTAAGCACTACAGTCATGTCACTACCTCCTGCAGGAGAATATTTCATTGAAAGTGAGACTTGGATAGGATTTTTTTCTAATTCCTTATTTGGGAAAAAAGCAGTTGAGAAATCCCAGGGAATAAGACATTCCCTTTCAGCACCTACTACTTCCCGTCTCTCTGCCCTGCTCGCCTCCTCTCTTCCAACCAAAGACTCATTATTCCTTCTTTTCCTGCTGAAAAGCCACTGATTAAATGACCTACAGCACATCTGGACTACATTAGGATATTATTTGATTAAGGCATTCATCGGTTGCTCTTTCAGCAAGTGGAGAATTAAGATAATGGTGAGGGAAAATGGTGTTAACTGAACCAGTTATTCCAGCTCACACTGCTCTGCTTGAAAAGTCTGATTGCTCCAGTCCCTCACTTGTAGGCTCTTTTTTTCCTAATTACAGAAAAATGAAATAAATATAGGTTAATTCATTTAATGTTGGCAAGATCATTAATGCCAAGTAAGCTGTTACATTAAGGGTTGCTGTCATCTGTATTTCTCAGATAATTTGCTATCTGATAGGAAATGCTTGCTTGCAGGTATTTTAAACAGTATTGTTTACTAGCCCATCACACAAGCAGTAACTCAGTTTTCAGTATTTGAAGTGACTGCATGAGGTATCAGCTATGGAGTCTGTGTACATAAAAGCAAAGCACAGGCTAGAAGGAAAGATCAGGTCGTCTTGGTTTTCAGGTACTTTACCCTAAAATATCTTTCCTCATTTCTCAAGAGCTAAAGAATGTGCTATCCTGGTGCATGTACAGAGGTACCAACTAAGTGTCACAGCGTGCATCACATGCCATAGAAACCAGGAATGCTGTTGCTGCTAAATGTGACTGTTCACAGCACTATGCTTAATTTCTTTCAGTGCTAACTAAACAACTAAAAGATGAAGCTAACCAGACACCCTTAAGGCCTCTTTATCAGCTGAAGTTTGCTTTACAGTGTCAAGAAGGATAACACACTTGACTAGTGGGAAATATACCCCTCCACAACTAAAGAATTCAGCCAAAAGACTCTGCAAATGCTGCCCGAAGAATATAGACACTGAACATGTGGGTGGTTTTCCTAGTTAACACATGTGCAGGATATACAAAAGTATCTTTTCTCCCTAGAACAAATATTCTCCTATATTACACCTAAGTAGGAAGTTGTGAATTTCAGAAAGCTCTGCCTACTGTTTACAATGAACAGACCAGCCACAGAGCGACAAATTCCATAGCCATCGTAGGGAAAAATGGTATTTTAAATACTCCTCCCAATATCAAATAATAAAGGCTCAACAAAGATACAAATCACAGGTCAGAAATCTTAGCTTACCCTTTCTCTCTCTCTCTCTCTGTTCCTGTAAACTCTGAAGCAAACCCCCAAAATGTCGTTTTCCACAAAAGCCTTCACTTTTTTTCGCTCTTTAAATAAAATTCCTTCCCCAGCTCCTTACAGGACTGTGATGTCATAGGCTGAGGGAGGGTTGGTTTAAAAAAAAAAAAGAAAAGAGGCAGCCCACACCCACAGTCCATTCACACAAAGAGACTGTTTTAAAAGGAAAATGCCAGTTCACACTACTCAAAACCAGCATGACTTCACTTAACCTGTAAGGGACCCACCTCCTTAGAGATCCCTTCAAAATCATGATGTTGGCAACAAACCCCAAGACCTGTTTTCAGCTAGCATAAGCAAGGGTTTATTGTTGTAGGGCGGTTTGGTTGGGGTTTTGGGGTTTTTTTTTTGGAGGGGAGGAGGCACAACCCAACAACACAGCATGTGGCTTGCTTTGTACTAGAAAGGAGTAATTACACTAAGGGCTGCTGTGAGACACAAGCTCCAAGCAGTAATTAGCAGTAATTTTTACCTAGTAGCAAACAAAAAAAGGATTGACTATATTCTTTCCACAGGAGAGGCTTAAACATTAGCTGAAGTGCTTAGGGCACCTTTGGTAACCATCTGCTTCGGTAGACTCAGGTCAGGGCAGTGGTCTCCAGTCTATAGGAAATGTGTCAGCCACATGGAAAACAACTGAAGACAGGGAACATAAAAAAAAATTAGAAGGGAAGGTGACTGGGAAAAAAAGCACGATGTTTTCTACAGCACAGTATTTGTTCCTTACTGCTGCCTGTGGGCTAATGACATTTGAGTACCCCTGGATTAGGTTTCCTGAAGGCTCGATAGTTAAAGCTAAAAATATGAACTATGCTGACCAGGCATCCCCTGCGAAGGCCCTCTGGACCTTGTGTTAAAATGGCTTGAATTAATGTCACCTTACATGTGTTGCTACAGATGACATAGCTTAAGTGTTGGAATAGCATATTTTACTCACCTGACGAATTACATAAGATACTAATTTGCTTTCTCACTTACTTCTAGGGCATCAGCAAAGGGATGGCACAGCCATCCTCTGCCAGCAATGATGAAAAAGAATAGCAGTGGTATTTTTGGCACGAGAACCCTTGAAGGCAGTAGTAGCGCATTTCACCCGATGCTCGACCACCTGCCTGAGCCATGTTAAAGGAGGCAAGTCAAGCCTCTACAGTTTTAAAATGGGTAGGTAAGAAGCACCTTGTCACCTGTTGAATGAATCTATGAAAACAGAATGGAAATAAGGTTCTCACAGGAAAAAAAAGAAAAAACACTTAACATCCCTGTCCTAAAATAAAACTAAGAGTGGCTTTGGTGAGCCTAAAGTGACAGGAAATAACTGTGTGCTTTCATTCACCACCTCTCATACTGTCTGGACAAGGGGCAGATATTATAAAACACAGTTATAACTTCTCCCATATTAGCTTTTTTTTTTCCTTGGATCATCCAAGAATTATACACTGTGATGAGGGAGAAATGCCTCACAGAGAAATTAAATTATATATTAAACTGTATGGATTTAAAATGCAATTTCTATAGCTCCTCATTGATTAAATAAGAAGTCCAAGTAACCCTGCTTCACCTGTGGTCACTGAAGGAGCAGAAGGTCACAAGATATTTACCTTATGTATGCTCCCCACCACCAACCGTCTAAAGCCCCACATGGCCTGGAGGTCACTGGAGGACAGAGCTGTAACTGCAGCACTACCCAGGTGTGCAGGAGATGGTGCTCAAGAGACTTGTTTGCTACAGACTCACAGGAGTTGCCCACTTGACATGCAAACGCTCGGTTTTCATTGAAGCCTAAAAGAGTTGCACTAGAAAATATATTTTTTTTAAATCATCTGTTTCTCATACCAGTTAGTTTTGGGAAACAGGAATAACATTTCCTTAACATACTAGTATGTTGCAAGAATGAACCAGGCTATTTGTAACGAAGCTCTTGTGTACAGTATAGCAGTGTAGCTTAGTAGCAAAGGCAGAACATACATGCTGTTAAACCCTGTCCTGCTAGAGCTGGCCTCAAATAAACAACCTTTTTTCCCCTCAGGAATTCAGACCTACTGTTACCATCAAGCTTAAATATGCTGGGTTTTGTTGGGTTTTTTTGTTTGTTTTCTTTTCCTTAAAGCCTTAGTCCTTTCCAATAGAACCTCAAGTTTAAGTAAAAAAAAAAATATTTCTAGTACTCTTGGTTGAAGTGAAAAGTTTGAACAGAAACTTGAAATGGCTGAATGATCAAGAAACAAAAATGCCAGAAGTCTATCTCAAAGTGGTCCAAGAACACTTTAAAATGATTCCTCTTAACTTCTTGAAGTGCAAAGATTCTTTACATGTCTGCATTTTAAACCACCTCTCCTGCATGACTGTAAGCAGTAAGTCACTGCACCCTGGGTCCCCTACATCATGCTGTACTGAAAAACAGTAAATGTGTGAAGATTGGAATGCAGCGGAGAGTCTGTATGAGTATCAGAGATCTACCGAACGATCAGCAAGTTTTGTCTTCTGGAAGCATCAAGGGCAAGATTATAAAAGACAGAGTGATGCTGACCTCAGTATCTAAGAAAAAAGGACCATTTCAAAGTGGTTTGCCTGTTTCAGGCCTTTAATCTTTCAAATTTGCAGCACAGATGCAGGTTAAAGCCAAGGATACTCGATTTTGTGGCTAAATCTGTGTATATGAAAAGTGATGTTAGGCAGGCAACAGCTGTTTTTGGCTGCAGATCTGAGGATCCTCAGGTCTGCAGCCAAATTTATCTCTCAGAATGGCAGGCCATATGCAGTTTCAGTGCTGAATTAAACTTATCAATGAGAAAGACTCTAACTGCCCACAAGACTGCTCTGTCCATGCCAGAAGGCCACCTGTAGAGACGCGTAAGTAAGAGCTCAACCAGTCAAAGAAAAAGATGTAGGTGGCACCATGTTCTCTGCAAGGGCCCCATGTCTTTGGGAAACTTCTTTAATTCAAAACAGCCTTCCTCTGTGAACCTTCAAGATCTGTGATGAAGCACTGGATGTGGGGCACAGTCTATACCATGAGTGTTTCTGTGAGAAGCCATCTCAGATTTTAGCTGCTGGTTGCAACTTTTGGTTATGGTTAAACAAAGCAGGGGCCACAAATTCTTTAAAAATGTGGCAGAACCAGAGATTTGCAGCATTACAACTCCCGGTTAAGCAGTAACAAAACTATAGTGTTCACATAAAAGCAAGCCCTTTCAGCTACCTCAGGACACAGATGCTTCCCTATCAGCCCAAAGACCTTCCCATGCTGGAGATAACTATACCACTTGAACCACAGGGTCATCATTACAACCTGTTGCAGAGGGCTAATTTTATTCTTGAAACATGTGCTTGGAGGGGAAAAAAAAAAAAAAAAAGAAGAGGTGCTCCTCTTTATGGAAAGTGTGTGCAAGCTTAAGGTAAACCAAACAAATCCAAACAAATCCTCTTGTGCATCCCTTTCCTGTTCAGGGAATAAAAACCCTGCCTGTCTTTCTGAGCTTCTCAGACTAGCACCTTTATATGACCACTAAATTCAAGATGTGCAATAGCAGAAGAAAAAACAAATACCAGAATTATTCCCCTACCTCATCCTGTACCAACAGTCTTTTCATGACACATATTAGAGAAAGTGTTATCTCTCTCCTCTGTATCACAGCAAAGTTGCCTGCGAACGAAGGAAGGTCTTATGGGACCAGAGTCACCATTTCAGCTCGTTATCTTCAAACTGTACTATTTCCACAGTTGTCTCTGTCTGGGACTGTAAAATGAAAAGTGCCCCACAAGGCTGGCTGCTGGAAGCAAAACTGGTGCTTGAGCATGCAACTGCTAAAGTATACTAAACAATTTAAGGATCTCCTTCTCATTTTTTAGTACCTCCTCTACAAATCTACCCTACCAAGCCAGCAGAGAAATAAATATGGGCAGCGAACATCGGAGGATGTCATGTGCAAGGGACCAGAGTAAACCAACAAAGATACAGGAGATATGGTAAAGCTTTTAATGCCAACCCTATCACTGGCTGGTATGGTGGTTTTTGGCTTTTAAGTGAATTGCTCCATGCTTCAGGCTTCTCTCCAGGTAAAACATTTCTGACTTCTCTGTATGGCCCCACACAGTGCAAGGAGATGCAGAAAGCACGGGGGGGGGGGGGGGGAGGAACGACACGGACCGTTTTCTCTGCAGGTGTCCATCCACCTGTGATGCTGGTTATGTCACGCCTGCTCACAAGCCCGTTTTCAATTTTCAGCAGAGAGGGCTCGTAGCTGCCAGGGAAGCCAATCCAACAGAATTCTTTCCTGCAACAAATACTTTTTAAAAATAAATAGTTTTCTCGAATATTTCCTCATGTTTAAGTGGCTATTTGATAACCAGCAGTTACAAAGAATTTAATCTGGTGAGCAATCTTAATTGTTCTTCCTCCTCCTTTTGCAGAAATCAAACACTTTAGACCCAAAGGCCACTTCTATTTATTTTATGAGAACAAATTGGCTCTGTCAGTTTAATTTCCCCTGGTGCTGTAACCAGACCTGCTGTTCTTCTTATAAAGACAACCAGGATGAGACAGAAATAAAACCAATTTCTGAGGATAGGCTGCATGAACAGCTCGCTCACACCTCAAACCTCTCCTTTCCAGAGCAAAACCCCAACCCAACACCTGCATTTCAGACAAAGTCTGGTCTGCAGCCGTAGCAACAGGAGAATAACTGCTCAGCATGAATTAACCCAAAGATGCCACCGAAATAAACATCTGAGAGGAAATTGTCACATTAGACCTTGATGGGGGAGCAGAGGGCTCTTACATTTCACTCGTGCTTTGCAATTTCTTGGCGATTCACTGCGGGGAGGTGCAGTGTGGGACCAGTGCCAGGCTCTGTCACTGCTTGCTGTTGGGACTGTGTCTTCTCGCAATAGAGAAAGACTACAGCTTCTTCAGAAAGAAAATGCCTCCCATGTGTACTCATACTCACATGAATGTCTACTTGTGCTGGCAGCTGGATTGGGTAATGTAAGTAGGACTCACACCTTGAAAACTTTTTAACTCTGTTGAAAACCAAGAGTTTTGTGTTCAACCCAACTCAAAGAATACCTGGAGGCCCTCTATTGATGCTACTTGGGTTGAAATTCATTTCCAAGGCTAAAAATGGCCTTCATCCTTCTTATTTCCCATGCTGAACAGGTAAAACTTTTTAAAAGATGTGTTCACACTTGACTGCTCTGAAAACTGGGGCTCGGGGGCATTCTCCATTCAGAGGGAAAGTGGCACATGGCACGGTTACTACTCCCAGCACAGCAAACATAAAATACCTTGTCAAAATTACAAGGGCTGGAGCCATAAATGCCAATCAGCTGACAGTGCAACATTTCACGAAAAGATGATGGCTGGAAAAACAAGTGAGAAAGGTCATACAGCATCCCACTTACTTGTTTTCCTCATATACTTACAGTTAATGTTTGGCTGTTCATCTCCTTATCTACTCTAGCAAGTAAACAACAAATCGGAAATGAGAAATTACTTATGTTTGTTGAAAGCCATATATAGAGGGAAAGAATTCCTCTCTCCTCTCATCTTTTCTCCACTTTTTCAGTACCTCTCAAAAGCATGGGCTTATCTATACACTTTCGCTGTGGGTGCTTGGGCGGGTGAAAGCTGCACACCACAACCTGCGACAGCAGATGCGACCACTGCCACCCAGTGTAATTCCTGTAGCCAGGTACTCAGTCACTTCACAGTAAACTTTTCACCTCCGCTCTTCTGAGGTTTAAAAGTCTAAAGCTCATTTCAGCATCCCTTGCTGGAGAGGTATGCAAGCCGGTGAGCTTCTCCTTAGCGTTAAAAGTGAGGTAACTCAAGCCGGCCTGACCCGCGCTCACAGGAAAAGTAGGAAGCCACTTTGTCCTGCTGCAAACCTTCTTCAGCTGCTTTGTGCTCCCAAGTGCTAGGTGTGCACAAACACCAAAGGGGTAACTGAGCAGTCCCCTACCAGCTGCCCGATGGCAACGGTCCTGTGCAGGCTCTCGCCTCTCCGTAAATGCAAGATGATTTGAAGAATCTTCCTCTGGACTGATTTTAAATACTGTTACCACTTGAGATGACCTGTCACCCTACATGCTGAGGCTGTTTCTCAGACAAACACAAAAGACAAGACAAAAAAACCCCACTCCACAATGACCCAAGTTAAACCAAGCCATTTATTGTGGTAGCAAGGAACCTGTGTGCAGCATTTGCTTTGATTTGTTTAGAGAAGGTGGCTGGAAACAAAGATCCTTGGGAATTTTGAAAAAGCTAACAGAAAAATGTTTGTTTTAAACAAAATATTTAGGTAACTCCCAGTCTTGCAAGCTGGAGTTCTGCCTGTTAATTTCTATTCATCTGAGTGTTTTAGCTCTGATGCCGTCTTGAAGAGTTACATATCCTGCACTGGCAAAAGACGGAGGATAGTTCGCAGTTATGTGAGTCAGGATTTCTTCAGTGGAATCAAACCTTTTCCCAGGTATATAGAAAACCTACTGAATTTTGAGGGAGCTAGAGGTCTGAAGTCAGAGTGAAAATCCTTCAGGCTGTCTGCAGTTTACCTGGGGTTTCAGAAGAATTCAGGTATTATCGGGAGAGACTCCCATTACCCTCTGTTGAATATGTTAAATAAAACAGACTTACAGCAAATTCCTCTAAGCATAACCAGAGAATGTGTGGGGTTGTTGCAGATGCAGGGTTGCCATAGCTTTGAACAGACACAGTACTTTAACTAAACATATACAGAGAAAATTAGAAAGAAGAAATCCCAGCAGCCTGGAAAGAAAAGAACACTTGGTTGCAGTAACAGCACACACTGCTATCAACCAACTACCTAAAGGAGACCAGTAAGCACAACCCAACTTATCAACATAAACTGAACATGACTAGCCTATTACAAACCAAGAATCAACACTACGAAATGTCAGACAGCCCCAAGCTTAGAAAAGATGTGTATATTTCAAACTGCATTTAATGCTTCTTTTGCTGTAATTACTCAGCTGCCATTTCTTCTATACTTAATATTGGCAAATGTCAAAACACACCCAATTTTGTTCTACTACAATTGATTCATTTTATTAATAAGGTAGCTGTTTTTCTTAACAGGGTAGCTCTGTTTAATAAACAACAATAGCAACAATAAAATTACTTTATGTCAGGGAAAAAACCATCCAGAGTCCTTTTCCCTGACCTCCTCCCTCCCACCCCAAACCCTTAGCACCCTGCCCCTCACCATCACCCAGCACCAGCAGAGTTGGGTGTTCAGGGGGAATCCTGCACAGCAGCAAAATGATGCTCATGAGCTGGCTGACATTAAGTCTCTCCTGTGACAGGCAGCAACTTCTAAGGCTATACTTCACAAGAGTCCAGGATTCAAAGAATTGTATTTTCCTTGGAAAACAGCTGTACATAGCTTAGGAGGAGCAGGCAGGCTATTCCTGGTCTAAAAACCCAGCTTAAGTTCATTTCACTAAAACCTTTCAGCTATCCATAATCTTGCTTTCTTATGACTCCAGAAAGGCATGGGAAAAGCAAACACAAGTAAGATGTCTGCTGGTCACAGCTTAAATCTTACAACATACATCTAACACCAGTAGAGGATGATGCCATCCAGCAAGACTCCAGGCATACAAAGATGAGCACTGTGCTGCTTACCAAATGAGCAAGGGCATATCTGGAAATGTTAAGGTATCTTTAATTATGAAAGAAACACGAACATGCATCCCTAGTTGCAGTCATTTTCTAGTATTTAGAAGCAATTATTTAAAATTTTCCGCTAGTGTCTTACCAATAAGCTTGTGTCGAGGCACTGGCTTATCTTCCTAGTCATTATAGATTTCTTAAAATGCTCCCTGCTATAAAATTAAGCTTCATTGAATTGATGGCAATGTGTGAAAAGGTATAGATATGATTGCAGTACAACATCCTACATAAATCCAGTGCTAAAACTTAGTTCGTTCTTCAGTGCAATTTATCAATTTCTCTTTAAGCAGGTGAAACTGTGATACCACGTGAATTCTGGGCCTACAGGATCCCCTTGAAATTCCACTGCCTTCTGAGATACCAGATTCAACTATAAAGCTGAACAGGAGAAAACAGGAATGAGCTTGCCAACAGCAAATGCACTGAAATAAGCACCATGTTCCACTATAAGCATACTCCTCCTGATGCAATAATATTTTCTTATTTAAAAAAATGCTGGGTTGGAAATATCTGAACTGCCTTTCACACTTTGGAGAGGGAGGTGAAGGAGAATGCTGAAGGAGTTTTTCCATATTGGGGCAGAAAAACCACACAAAGACAAGACATTTCTGAGCAGCACAATTTGTCCTAGGACAAGGCAGATGCTCAAAGTTCACATAATCAGAAGGAAAGGCAAGGCACTGTGAAAGTCAACACACGTGCATACAGGTTAGCACATACTTTATCCTGGTGTTATCTGAGACTATGAAAGTCATGTGCATTTTAAAGTAAAAATCAATTTAAATAGAAGATGTATAATACCAAAATCTTGTTAAAGAGAGGGCTACAGATATCTTCTATTTGAGTGCTAATTGATTAATTTATAGAATATGTGGGAGAGCCTGTTTTTTATTGTGTAAGAATATTACAACATGATTTCTTGATGACATGATTTTTATTTTTTTGAAATTATTCTCTTGCAAATTTACTTCTCTTTTAAGGACTGACGGCAAAGAGCTCTCTGTAAATCTGTACTCTTGTGTGAAATGCAGAGAGCTTACAGGACTGTTGCTGATACCCTATTGGACTGTGTTGCTGTATTTATCAGTTTCTTTTCACTAGAGATTCAACATAGACAGCATGAATTATGCCCTGGATACAGAAATTACGAACTGTTAGGTATTGACAGACCTCAAATCTTCCTATACAAATACTGTGCTGTTGGTTGAAACAGTTTACTCACCTTAGAATTACCTGGGGCAACTGTTTATCTCCCTTTTTTCTTTTAGCAGGGTTTATTTTCCTTCACACTAAGACTCATCTACAACTCTTTGAGAAGATAAAAAGACGTGGCAGCAGTTGTAAACACACTTGAACACACATTGTGAACACACAGTGTTCATTTTGAAGCTCTCCCTATATTGCTAATCCTCATCTCTGTTTGCAAGATCTAGCAAATACCTCCCACCATTTCTGCCACTTAAAAGGAACTTTCTCTCGGGCAGCCATGAGCATCACAGTGGCTTCATGGGAAGGTTTGGCAGAGACCTCTTCTGCTCCATCACTGCTGAGAGACAAATGGGAGCTGCTGCCTCTTGGGAGACTGCAGAACTGGCAGTGATGATTACCCACATAAACACATGTGTCCAAAATTTCTTTTTTCTGAGTTTTTTTCCAGAATATGTTCTCTTCCTTGTATTGGTCTTTGGTTTTCCTCAAGCTTTCTCTTCAGTGCCAGCTGTCCTTCTTTCTCCTCTGGCTTCCTCCATCCACCACCTGCTCACGTATCAGTGAAAGAGGTCATGCTAAGTGCATCAAGCCATGTTCCTTCCGCACAGCATCTTGTAATAGCGAGATCCCCGTGGTTTGAGTGTGTTCACCCTGCCCCTGCCCAAGCTGACCTCTGCTGAGGTTCTGTGTATGGATCCCACTCTGAACGCAATGCTGAAACACAGCTACAAAATGATCAATGCCTAGCAGTCTTCCTGCTCGGCATTTTCAAGTGTTCAGCTACAATCTGGGGTAATGTATCAGTCTCTAAACCAATGTGTTGTCTCACGCTCCAGGCAAACACCAGCACTGAGACATTTGTTTTTAATTCCCTCCTCCTATTACAACAATAGCAATAATAAAATCAACCCATAATGATTTCTTGGGCTCAAACCAGCTGCTGAGCTAATTAAGGCTCTAACAATGACAAGGATGCAGGATTTTGGAAAGGAACTGCAAATATTATACTAGTCAGTGTCCACTGTGTGCAGCTGTCTTTAGGGGCAGTGAAAAGCTCTCTCCAGCAGTGATACACACAGGAGTCACAGTGATCATACCTTCACAGGGAAGGAGCTCACCTCTTCCTGCCATTTTTATATAGCTAGATGGAAACACGGGAGGGAGCAGCCCCCACTGTGGTAACTCACTGTGGCACCAGAGGATGACTTTATGCTGTGCTTCATCTGATGCATCTCTGCATATGCCAATATATGCTATTTCATGGCATATTCTAGGTCTGGGGAAGGCTGCCCAGCTTGGACCGTCTTCCCAACCTGTATTCCCGTAGGATTAATGTAGCAGTCTGCACAGAGGCAGCTGCAGAAACATGGGCTGGCACTGCAATTTCATGTATTAAAGGATGCAGTCTGGAAAGCATAGGCACAAGAAGAAACCCACAAAGCCCATCTGTATTTCTTTTGCTATTACAGGGATGATGGACAGAACAACATCTTGCATATTTCTAGTCTCACTATACAAAGATCTCAAACCACACTGCAGGCACCCAGGTGCTTCCCAACAAGCCAGGAAATTATTTCTATTTTACAAAATTATCTAAATCAGTATTTTTTTAAATGTCTTCCTTTCTTAGGAGACTACCCTCCTACTACATTTTACCAAGAGTGCAGAGGTTCAGACCCCGATTCTCTCCAGTAAGGCAGTGACCAAACTGGGACAACTTAAAACTGGGGAATGCTTGAAAAAGTAACAAGTGTAAGCAACGTGTCAAATATCTGACTCATGGCAAAGAACCAAACTCGTGAATTAGACGCCAGGGCATTAATGCCTTAGGTATGAGACCGCACCCAAGATGCTGTAAAGGCTCTGAGACGTCTCCACCCCATTTTACCTGGGAGCTGCTGGTGAAGGGCTCTGTGCCAACACCTCCTCTCCCTGCAGTGCAGGAAGTCCTCTCTTGCAATAGGGTAAACTGGGCCAAAATTTCACCACAAAATTGTAACACAGGCCAGGGGAGAGGCAGAGCAGCTTCAAACTCAGGTAGGAAGGGCTGGATTACCACCCTGTGAATTACTTGTGGAGCACCACTAAGTGAAAGACAGTCATCAAAGGGGGGAAAATCACACGACACATGCCTCTGTTCTTAGATTATTGCTCTAGGATGAAACTCAGACAAAATTTGCCCATTTTGAAGCCTCCCACCTTCCTGCACACAGACAACCTTAGGAAGGGCAAGGATGGTTGTCAGTAAAATGCAGTGTGGGACTTCTGAGAAATTTCTCATGACAGCTGTCCTCTGTCCACCAGAAGAAAACTAAACACCCATGCTGGCATCAATCCTTTTTAGGGTTTTATATTGATCCTTCTTCCTTCCATAGCTGAACAGATGCCCATAGAAAAGGGCAATAGCATAACTGTGGAGGACTCCATAGTCTCTGGCACTGTATGCCTTTCTAGGGTCACAACTTTAGACCAAGTATTAGCTTGGTCTAATGACTTTTAGACTATCACTAATAAAATCACTACTAAAATAACTTTTATTTCTCATTGCCATTTTTTTGACCGACTGGTTAGTAAACAGAGGTTTAGCTTGCAGGAAAGGGTTAACGCCAAGATTTCTTTCATATTAATAAAAATTATTGTAAAAGTACTGGAATTGTTATCACTTTTAGGCTGAAAGCCTGAGGTTTGAAGTACAAACTGTCTATTTGTTTGGCATTTGCCTAGCTGTTGTCTGAACAGGATTCTCCGGTCATACAGCAGACTTGGGACAAACCTTGGCTGTTTACTCACTTAGGAGCAACTGCAGGGCCAGAGGAAGGGGCCGGGGCAGTGGCAGCTGCCAGCTGAAGCAGCCATGCATGCCTGTGGCATCAGTTCAAAACTCCTGCCCCTTGCCCCAAACTCCTTCCCCTTGCCATAGGCTCCCAAAACATGCTTAAGCACCTAACTTTATTGCCCCCAGGTGGCTTCTCTGGTTTTGATGCAGGAGCTTAGGAACTCAGGATGCTGGGAAAAATCTCAAGCTGATTTTCACACAACAAAAACAATGCAGCACTTCCCCCACTGCCCCCCATTGACTTGTTAGTTTTGGTGGTTTCCCTTTCTGACTGACAGGTTAACAAGAACTTGCTCATTCAAAAGAACTTTTATGAGGAGGATAAACATGCATTTTATTTTTCTTTTTATATACTTTGCAACTCACTGAATGACAGCAGAGTCATGTGTATTCTATGAGTTGAATATCATTTATCAAAATTGACACATTCAAAATAAGGCAGGGACCTAAATTAGTTATCATAACTAGAAAAATAAATACAATAGCTAATCTCAGAACTCAATTTGTATTCTTTATGATGACTTAAAGCTGGCAGTCTTCATCATCTGAGATCTGTGAGCTATAAATAAACTTAGCTTAGAACAAACCAACATTTTTTACATGCAGGACTTAATGCATCACAGTTTTCTGGCAGAACAAAAAATAACACCGACCAAAACCATGTCTCATTTTTAATGAAAAAACAAGCCAGTAAAGCAGACCTCCAAAAAAGGAAATCTCTAATCTACAAGTGCAACTATCCAAGCATGTCTCCAACTCTTCTCATTCAGTTTAGTAAGAGAGGAAACCAGGCCACCAGAAGTTTACAGACTAATGCAATTACAGGGTGGCTCAAGAAGGACGTACTTGTCTGTTATCTACGACATGTAAGATAAAGCTATGCTAACAGGTCTGGTTTTCCTTTCACAAAGCCAAATGCCCACCCATCAATTAATCAGAATGAATGTTTTTCATAGGGGGAAGTAGCAGTCAGCTGCTGGCAAATATATGAATGACCATTTCTTATAGCTATTTTTAAGATCCATTAACTAACTGAATAATTGGATTTACCTATAAATAACAAATGCATTTTCATCAGATAGCGTTTAACATTTCTTACATCACAGGTGAAAAAAAAATCCTCTTAGTAGGTCTAGTATTAAAAGGCAAATAAAATTAAACCCATAATCATAGCACCACTTCAGAATCACCATGAACTTTCAACAATTCTGTGAATACAAGGATACAAATGTGCCATTAAAAAGTCACTCACTGAAAAAAAAACACTTGAAGAAAACCAAGTTGTTTTGCTGTTTGCAAGTGGGACGAACGTGGGAAACAGCCTCTCTTCTGGAATGGTGAGCAGCAGCTTGCACATGGACAACAGCAGAGAGCTGGATCAGCTCCAGATGTATTGAAAGCAGAGCTCATTGTTTTTTGGAACCACAAACACTGCAGACCAGGCCCTTAAAACAAAAATACTGGAACCCTGGTGCTTAAAGTTAAACTCCCAGGTTCAGTTCCTGACACTTAGAAAGTGGTTTTTTTGGGCTGATGTATCTAGATGTTACTGATGCATATACATTCAGATTTAAATGCTGAATTTCAGGTGTTCAACCTTTCAAGTTTCAGATTTGTCAAGGTCCCATCAAGAGGAAAAATAGAATATATGCCAGAAGGCCAATCTGATCACTAACATAACTTCTCATGCTTGAGAATCTCAGATTCTGAAAGGAAAGGTGTACAGTGCTACTTGATTTTCATCACAACCTCAACAGGAAAGTTACCCAAACTACTTCAAAAGTTTGCTGATGGCTGAATTTAAAACATACACACCACAGTCCAAGGGCTGACACTTCTCCAAACCAAGGACAATCATTATTCACATTGTTGACTAGGAGGGGAAGTACCCAGCTTGCAAAAGGATAATTCAACTTGACCTCGGTGAGACCTCTGGGTTGTTCTGTCAGGGCATAGAAAGAGCACATTGTTCTTCCACCCAGAAATGGTTTTTGTAGCACCCTGGTACTCCGCTCAATGGGCAGTATCTTGCTTGGCTACACCTTCTGACTTTGGACTCTGTACAGATGTGCATAAAAAAGTATTTCATATTATGTCAGCTGATAAATTCCAGAAACACATCTGGACAGAGCTTCGCTGAGTAAGTCAGCTAAGCAGAATTTACCCAAAGGTAATATATGCCTTTAATTAGGGAACTGTGAACATCTCAGCAACTGACTAAGTAACAGCCTGGCTAATGTGCTTATCGGTATGTTAGCACTGACATCTATTCCTACCAATTAGCACGGTCTCAAAAAGGATAAAGGAAAGCTCATAGCTTTTTGAGGTGATGTGACAGTCAGCTATTACAGAAGCACTGCTGAAACCTGTAGTGTAATTAAGGGTACATCTTCAAAGTTGAGTTCACTCACACCTGCATGTTGCATCCCATTACCACTCTGGTTCATACACAGAAACCTCTTTTCTGGGCTAGTGACACAGGCTGGAGTCCACATGGCTGCTGTGTCCACCTTTAAACCTGCCTGTTCTGCAGTGAGGGATGCATGTGACTGCCAGAGGTCCTCATCTGACCCAAAGGATGAGGATGCAAGTCTCTGATGTCAACACATATTTCAATTTTGTTGTGGAAATCCAAGTACAGCCCTAAATGATGCCAAAACTGGACGAAGAACTCTAACCAAGACACTTCACCTTGACCATTTAATCAGGAAATCTGATTAATGCTCAGAAGCTCCCGACACAGCCCAGATGTGGACCTCAATGTACTAGACACTATCCTAGTTTTAACACAGCAATAATAACCTGGTCACAGCCTCCAACCAGAGCTAAGCAAAGAGATGGACACATGAAGGTAGGGTGCAATATCAGGTGACAACAAGGTGAAAGTAGTATGGATGAAAAGTGGAGGCCACGCATATGCCATCAACATTACTATTCCCAGCCAGATGTGTGTGTGGGCATCACAACAAGGGTGAGACTTGAAGGAAGACACTGAGAAGGTTTTTTAGATGGTTAGACAGGCTGTAATTAAAGCCATAAATCAGAACTCCTTCCAAGTGCTCACAGGTTATGCAAGGAAAAAAAGCACTCACTCAACAATCTTCAGACAAAGCCAACTCCTCAGAGGAGAAAGGAGCACAAGACATTTCGGTCTGCACTGGGGAGTGTTCAGGAAGACCAAGAGGAAAATAATGCATGTCTTCTAACAGGAAGGTCTTAGCACTGAGTATAATTAATGAAGGGAACAATTTAATACAGGCTGTGACGAATACTGCCTTGCAGGACATGTGGAATCAAAACTGGATGTTTTTCTAAAAGATAAGCTCTAATCCAAACAGAAGTCAATTTAGGGAAATCCAGTGGTCTATGTCACAATGCCAGTGATAATGTGATCACAGCTGACTCTTTAAACCTTATAACCCATGAAATATAATGAGTCATGAATACCAACAGTACTGTTCCTTCCTCCAATCAAGTGTCTGGTGATATGGTGCCTGGATGTGGGTGGGTTACAATTAATGATGTATTTTACTGTGACTTTGCTCAAGAACTTTTTTCCCTGATGATTGCCATGGCTTGGACAAGTTCTTCTTCCAGGAATTATGATAAAAAATTGACTTCAGCAAAAGCTCCATTTTTTGTCCTTAAGTCCAGGTATGCTTTCCCAGCACAAAATGAGCAAGGATCTTCTAATGGGAACTGGAGCCAAGTTTTAATTATTTAGAATTTATACCAAAATGGCCCAGAATATATTATGAACACATTATCAGAATCTGGTCCTTATTACTGCCAGAAAATAGCAGTGAAGGTACACAGCTGCATGCTTAAACATGTAGTTAAAACTGTCTTGAGAAGGGGCCCTGCAAGTCTTTCTCACTGAAGGAGGACAGTGAACATGGTCGTCGGCTCAAAACAGATTAAGACACTTCTGCTGGCCAGCTTCTGGTTACCTGTCAGGTAACCTGCTGATATCATCACTTCTTCTTTCCCCCAGTTGATCATTACTACCTTTCTTCTGCCTTCTCCAGTCTCTTAACACCAAGGGCACTGGGACCTCTGTTTCGTGTAAGGCCTTCCAATACCTTCTGTTCCCAGATGGATGGGTCTGTTTATCCCTCATTTGCTCCTCCCTTTGCTTCAGGTTCTTCCATAATTTCTAGGATCTGCTGCCACCATTATTTTCTTTCTGCCCCACTGGCAGACAAGTGATTGGGATTCCTACATGCAGGGTGTTAAGATTTAAATCTGAAATCCAGGCTGAGCTCAGCTGAGATTGAATGCATGATATTCTGCAATATATTAGCAATTTTTTCATGTTTGTACTAATTTCTGCGGATGTTTGGAGCTCCCATTTCTTGGCTTCTGGTTTCCCGATTTTTATTAGTATCACCAAAATTCATGCTTTGGTGCCTAGACTATTCCCTGGATTTGCTCTGACGTTGCATTCAAAAATTACCTCCAAGCTGAACAATGCTGGTATACTGAGGACAATATTCCTCATTTGGCCAACAACAATGCATAGTATCAAAGCTGATATATTTTACAGTGAAGCAAATAAATAGAAAAGTCAAAGAGCATCAAGGCCTTGAGAGAAATAGAGGTTTAGGTTCTGAAGTGCAGAGTTAAAATTATGCTGCTAAAAATTAGCCCGGAGTATTATTACAACCTAGAAAGTAAGGAACTATACAAAGAGTCAGGCCTTCTTGTTGTTAGAAGACGCTTCTGTAAATTAAATTATTGCAGTCCCAGATTTATTAATTCAAATTGATGTGTTTTGCTCATTTGCATTTCTTTAATTTTGGAACAATATTTCTTGGTTTCAAATTGCTGGGCTACTCAAGGGCAACCAGATAAATATCACAAGACTACAGTATGGGACCTTACCTCTTCCACTCAGTTAATTATCTTTCATTTAAAGTAAGCTTGCTTGTATTTTTGCTTTCCAACCCCATTAAAATTCTTATTTCAAAATTCTAATTCTTATGAGGTTTAAGTTCCAAGATATGTAATGTACAAAAACACAGTAGTTGTCTAAACATTCTTTTCTTTTTTTTTTTTTCCTACAAAAATGGACATACGTAACAAATAACATTTGTAGTTTTCAAGAGAAAACTGAAAGTGTCTTCTGCTGAATGTGCAGCCTGGAAATATCACCCCCAAATCCTTAAAGGACAACCATTCAAATCTAATTCCCAGAAGCCTCCTCTTCAATCCAGTAAAAATTGTTTACTCATTGGTCATATGAAAAACAAAGGGCAATAGGTGCTTCTATTCCTTAGGCAGACCTGTGTCGCATGAGGTCAACATTAAGAGACTAAAGACTAAGAAAGAAAATGGAAGTTGAAAAGAACTGGGTGCACATTTGAACGGCAGATTATGGGCACCACGTAGTAACAGAAACAATAAGCTAGAATTGGTTTAAATGCAGTTTGTAGAAGAGTGACTATCAATAGCAGAGACAAAATGACCCATGTTACTATAATAATAATAATGTGCACAAACAGGTATTGCTGGCACTTGATGGTACTAAACCTTCCTAATCATACAGCAATAAAACTAATTCCATTTGCTCAGATGTCATTACTGAAGTCCCAGAAAGCCAAGAAATGCCATTTATAAGCACAGAAGTGTAGCCATAAAGTCCTTTTTATTTTCCTCATGCTTTTTAAGCCCTCAGAGGTCAGTCTGACTTTTTTTCAAGCTTTTCTCTGCAACCAGAAAAAGTTAGAAACTTGTAATAATTTTTAAACCAAACTGAAATTCTTCTGTGCTCCTTCAATTTCATGAACTCAGAGTTTCAGAGAAATGCTAACTATTCCAACACTCAGAACAGAACCAAAAAACCTGGCAGTACAGAAAGGATAGAACCACTTACATGCAAACATCATTCAGCCATGCTGAGTGTTCATTGCCCTTTCTTCTGTTTACTTTGTAGGACACTGAGGTGTTGTTTTGCTAGGACCTTGTATGCTGAGGACTGGCAGTACCTGAACCAAATGTATGCAGCCAGAGTCATCTTCTGCTACCACATGATGTTAAGCATAAGCCAGCTCCTCCTAGGATGCTTTTGTATTTACTTGTTACCAAGACAAATCACTGGTCTGAAAACACCACTTCAGTTGTAAGACAACATGATTATTTTTCATTGTATGGGTCTATTTATTTGCCTGGGAATACAGGTTCTTATAAGGGCTGGAGAGCTATGTTAGAAATCACTCTCAAGAGCCTCCTTACTGAAAAATGCTAGGAAATTGTACCAGCTCTGCATTCTGAAGAGAACAAGCCATGAGTTAATTCATCTGAATCACTGAAGACATAATGAGAACAATTTTGGTTAGGTATTAAAATTTACTTGCTTTCAGTGCCAGATTTAATAGGTGGTAGCTGAAATCTGGGAACCATCAGCTAGAAACAGATTATTTGCATGTAATCGTAACTTGAGTATTTCTTCCAAATCTTGCCTTTAACACATCACCTAATAAAGTACTAAAATCTAGAGATGTTAGAACAAACAGCTGGATGTATAAAGGAAAAACACCACCCAGTCTAGCAAAATTCACCCCAATGAAATTAAAAGATTGCATTTACCTTTACCGCCAAGACCTTTTCAGTTTTATCTGATCTTAAATTCAAAATGATTTAGTGCAAACATATAGCACTTCACAGTTCTGTAAAATTCAGAATGACAAACCTGACAGATCAGCTGCAGAACTCTAATGATTTACAGTCTTTGTTTGTTTCTGGTAAGGCTTATGATGTCCTTTAGTCACACATCTGGAAAGGCTGTGCCTCTGCTTGAGGGAATTTATGTTCTGCAGTTCCTCCTTACTTCTTCAGGGCTGAACACAAATTACAGCTTTTTAAATGAGCAGCATTTATTAAATCAAATTACTACTAATACTGCACTGCCTGAATGTGCCCCTAATTAGTCTTAGAACAGTGTTGCTATGCGCCAAGAGACTAGAGGTGGCCCTGCCTTTTCACTAATTGTATCTGTGCTAACTCCAAAGCCCCTAGCAATAATGTTTCGGCAAACTTCTCCACTTTTGGGATCACTATAAATAGTACCTTCAAACTACTGCCACATTATCTTTGTACATCCAGCCCTGCACCAGTTCAAACCAAGGAGAGTTTTGCCATTGACTTCAGCAGGAGCAGGCTGTAAGCCTGAATGTGGACCACAGCCTTCATGGAAGTCAAAGGTGGACTGGACAGTCTTCCAAGTATGAAATGCTAAATGGCGATTTTGGCTGGACCCTAGGCTTACCTAGGAGTAGAGAAGAAATACTGCAGCCTTCCTCCAGGAAGGTCAACGGTGTACTCTCATCAACTGTCTAATTAATATGATTTAATAAATATTAATGTACAACAGTGCCTGCACAGGCAAAAGGTAATGTTAAATTTATCACTGGCTTGACTAAATTAGCTCATTGCAATAGAGAAATGCAAATAACTTATAGAAACAAATATTTATATTAAACTGTATTGTTTGTTTTCAACATGTACAAGGCAGAATTGTAAACCAGGGGCTATGGACAGCTTCCACATCATTGACATACTTGAGGTTTCAAAGTGTCCTAACACTACCCAGAGAAAGTCCTGTGGAATTCGCACCTTCTGAGCACAGCCGTATGTAACACTTCCCAGCTTGATCCTGGATAGTTGTCCACGCACATGTGTAATGAACGCATGGTATGTGGACAGCAGGCTATGATTTCACAGACTGGCATAGCCATAGCAGGCATGACTTCATCTATATGGGGGTGCAGTACCACTTACTAGGGGGAAGCCATGTCTGCCTGTTTTTGAGTAAGCAATGAAAGAAAGCAAGCTCAAGGCACTACTTACTTCAATGCAGTGGCCATCTGCCCGATGGATTTAAATTAGAACAGAAATACACATATTCCTGTTTGAGCTGGTATCACAACCACAAGATTGTACTGCAAGGACATTAAAGGTATTTAATCTTTTAACCTTTCTGACAGGAAGTGGGCATTCGATTTCATTTGATGTAAGTGTTCCCCAGGCACCCTATTTAATTTTTGGCTTAGGCAATACCCTGAATAGAAGCCCAGAGACTGAACTGCAGCCAATGCTGGCATTCTGCTTTCTGACACCTTAATGCATTTGGATCCAAACATCCAAAATTTATTATCATTGCTTTAGTACTTGAACAGCTCTGCACTGCACACAACTCAATGAAGAATGCCATGCCTTCAGGGATCCACTGGACACACGGCCAAATTTTCTTTTCATCTACAGCTTCTGCTAATATACTGGGTGTCTCAGATATGCTGTAACTTATGACTGCAGAGCTGTCTGTGTTAAAATAGAACCAGGACAAAAAAGCACTTCATGGACTTTCTGAATTTTTTTTTTTTCAGTAATGCTTGATTAAGACACCAGGGGGGAAAAGAAGGGAGAGGCTTCTGCAAAAACAGAGTGTTTAGAGACATGTTAATTGTGAAAGCCAGTACCACATATATTATAGATTTATATTTATCCAGAAGTAAGCTTTTATAATATAGTAGGGCATAGTTAAAAAACTAAAACCTCTGCTGACAGAGATCCCACTACTATTCCAGAGCGCCCATTCCAGGGGGCTACTTTGCACAAATACCAGCACTTTCTAAGTCCTGGTGCCACCATTTTGACAGCACAAAATCCCACCTCCATCCCAAAGAAGATTACATAATGACCGATAAGTGATCCATACAATCTGTATAGTTTGGATCCCTTAAGATAAAAGGATTAGAAAGGGAATAGTCAAAATGGACTTAGCAATAACAAATGCAAGCTATCCTTGTACAGAGAAACAGTAGTGTATGTAGACCTTGACCATTCTGTTTCAAAGCATGTGCCTTCTAGAGAGACTGATAAAAAAGATCAATCTTCAAAAATCATAAAAGCTAGTGAGATGCAAGTCTTGCAAATTGTAAAAACAAAATGATACAAACAGCATTTTAATTTTGATTTGCTCCTTTTGTGGGCAGGTGCAGAAAGGCAAATCAAGAGGTAGTATTTAGAAGCCATATATTTCAGTATTTCTTTGCAACTTCTGAGGCTGGAAACATATTTTCAAAAATTAAAGGTATTTCTGGCATTTGGCATTTTTTGAAAGAAAAACCATACCAAATATTTCAAGAGTTGTAATAAAATCAGGAGACTTGCGGAAATGTAATAGGTATTTTTGAATTGCAAAGTAACTCTTTCATATTAAATGCCATCAGAGACTAGTAGACTGCTTTCATGGAAAAGAATACTGCAGTGTACTGTGAGAATAAGAGTACAAATAACGACAGGCCAAGTTGACTTAAATTTATGCTTTTCAGATGTCAGTCTTGTCCATAGTTGTTCTGCTACAGTTAATTGTCATACTTTCATGAGTCCTCAAGGCTAACGGTCTTGAAGAAAATCCAATTTAGAAGACAACTAACAGCTATTAAGCAACTAGAGGGACTCAGAATCAGAAGATCTGGATTTCATTCTCCTATCTGCTCATGACTTGCTGCATGACCTTGAATAAAAGACTTACCTTATCTAGGCGGCAACCCTACCTTAACAAGCATCTCCTAAGACTGCTATGAGGTTTAATTAATTAATTTGTGCCTATAAACCTTTCAAAAGCCTAGGGATAGAAAGGGCTATGGAAATGAAAATAATTAACAATATTTTCCTACATACAAAGGTACAGAGTGCCATATGTTTGCTGTATGAATATAAATGCAGAGACACATAAAGATACACAACATGTTTTCACATAACTTCTTCTGACTTGTTCCCTCAAGTAACAGCAACATGGAAATACACAATTTAGGAATAAACACTACACAACCCTACAGATCCTTCATTTTCTGTATAGGTAGCTCTGATGCTGCCTCCCCTTTACAGCACATTCTTAAGATTACAAATTATGCTTGTTTAACAATAGTATGAAAACAAATTGTTCTTACCCTCAGCCCCTGCTCCATGGACAAGCAGAGGACCTGCCAGGGTGCTGTGTACCTGAACATGTTTGGCCCCTTCTGTAGACAGACTAAATAGCAAAAGGCACACAAGTCTCTCAGGTCTCCTGGTTGCTCTTCATCTGAGGGATGCTTAAATTGAGAGAAATCCTTTAGTTGTACTCTTCAAGGGCCCCCGGAGCAGACTCTAAGACAGCGTTACAGCCATTCCACTTGCACGCTGAGGAACTGAATAACTAATTCAATAAGAGGCTTTTTTTCTTGGGAAGAGCTTAGCTCAAACTCAATTAGCATAAATAGGATGATAACCTTTGAACTTCCCACTCCTCCTCTCCGAGGAGCCGATGGTGGATAGCACGTCACGGCAGGGTCACTCCCTCTCTTGCAAATCTCCAGTTTGTATGTATTTCCACTGCTGGCATTCGACTCTGCTTCAAATGTCCAGAAGCAGCTATCAGAGACCATCTGTAGCTTTGCATTTTTTATTTTTGCTACTATGTTTTAGCCTGGCTTAAAGGAAATCCCTTTTCCTTCTGTCAGGAGGGATTCACCTTACCTGTTTCCAGTATCCTGACCTCTACTTGGCAATCAGCATGATTTTACTGAATAAATTCACACAGAAGCTGCTATAAACACTCTCACGATAAAACCACTATAGTAAATAAGGTTACTACCTTAAATGAGACTGAGTTTTTCTCCAAAATACATTGAAGTGAGTTCTTTGCACTGGCAAATATGATATGCTGCAGCCTTGCTGGTGGTTAAGTTTCCCTTAATGGATTGTCACTTTTTCAGTCAGAGGCCAAGGCCTAGACTCCAAGAGATTAAACTGGTAAAAGAGTAAAAATCTGTTATTTTCTACATTTATGTTATTTCAGTAATGAACTGAAGTGGTACTTTTGTACCCTACCGCTGCTCAGAAAACGGTGAGATGTTGTATGCATACCATGGCCACGTTTGCTTTTCTTTTATGGCAGTTGTTTGTACTCAGAAAACATCACTGATGCAAATCCAGCCACACAGATCAAGTAACTAACTTATCCTGGCTTCCCCCCCCCACGCCCCCCTCCCCCTTTGGTAGAGGAAGAAGAAGTAATTTTAGATTTATATTAACTCAAATCTGACTCAGTGGTCTTCAACATTTTATCTCCAGTACTTGTACTGCTGCAATCCCACCCAAATAAATTACAGGGATGCAGAAAGAACTGTGCAAGACTTGTCTCTACAGCTACTTCTAGCAGAGAACTGAGGCACCTGCGCACAGCGCTGCTCCCCCATCGGCTCGGTGTACTGAAAATAGCTATAATGCAGTTCTGCAAGTCCGACTGCAGCACGAATACCAGCCAAAGCACTCTCACATGCTTGGTAGTTTTGTTAAAGAAATTCCGAGGAAAATATACCTCCTCATAAGTATTTTGTCTTTTCTTGACAGTGAAGTGATAGACAGCCATGGAAAAAACCTAGAGAAGTACTGAAGTGCTGATTTCACCAAGTATTTGGCAAAAAACAAACACATACCTGAGCTCCATCTCAGCTGAGAAATTTGTTACTATACTGGTATTTGTTGCACATACATAATTAACACAGAAATGGTGCCAGTTCAAAAAATGTGAAAGTGCAGATCTGTTTAAAATTATTCAAATTATATACTACACACATCACTTAGCAGTGGCTTTAACAATTTCTATACAACCTTGACTGCGCAGTACATACAGCCCTGGCTTTTGCTCAGCTTACTGAGATGGCTTTCCTTGATAACCAGATAGGAGGAACTCTCTTTTCCTTCACCTCTCTCTGTATTTTGACCTTTTGCTTTGACACCTCTGAAGTCCATTTTGGAAGCAACAAATTACTTCAGTTGTTTCTTCAGTAGCTGAAAGTGATTTAAGACAGAACAAACCTGAGTACCATGGCTAATATTTCACCAATTAGTATGTTTTTATAACAACCAGAAAAAGAGCAAAGGACAAATCCTGTTCCTCAGTAAGAATCTGGACATGACTCTAACATGGATTACAGGAGGACTTAGGCTGCAAACACAAAAGAGATCAAGTGCCTTCTGCTGAAGTAACATCAAGTTACTTCAGTATGGCTAAGGGTAGAAATAAGAATTTTGGTGAGCAATGGCCATTCCACACATCCTTTGAACCTTCCCTTGGTCAGATATGCAAACAACTGCCGTGCAATGGAAACAAGCCTGTCCACATGCATCTTCATCTTGTAGCCTCCTACTATCTTCCCTTTTTTGTTAAAGGTTGTGTGCCTTGCTCATTACCTACATGATGAAGTCTGTATCACAGGATTTAATTCGAAGGTAAATGAGAATATAAATACAGACTAGATCAACCTAAGTCCTAAGATATGAGTCTGCAGAATTAACAGTGAACTAAGTCTGCCAAAACACCTGAAACCTAGGAGATCCCAAGGCAAATATTAATGACAAAATGTTTTGGCCTAATGTAGAATATTAAACAAGCTTCTTAGAGAGAAGACCTCTGATCTTTGATTTTCCTAGTGGGTGAACTGAGTGCTCTTGAATAGCTCAGAAACTGCTAGACAAAAATATTGTGATATATCAGCCATATTTAGGATAGTTAACTAACTGTGAACAACACATTAAAGCCACTTTTACATCTTTTATATTAAGAAACATTCATACAGGTAAACAGTTAACAACACCTAATCTGAACTTTTGTGACCTTACACACATACAAATATAACCTGCTTACTTTCTGCAAAAGTTAGCCTTCTTTGTTCCCCTTCATTTTGGGCTTGCCCTGCTCTCTTTTTAATAAAAAAACAGGACTACTGAAACAACTTCTCGCCATAGCCTGTTTTAAATGAGAGATCACAGAGCTCCTGATGACAGGAAATTAATATAAACATTCCCATAGCAAGATCAGAAAGTTAATGCAATTGTTCACTTGTCTTCAGGGAGAAAAAGTAAACAGAGATATACTAAAAGGAAGCCACAAAGAGATATGACTGTGCCATCCAAGCAGAGGTCTATTGAGACTGATGGTACATGCTAATGAATGGTCACCGCACATGAAAGCCCATCCTTCTCCCCCTTACCAGAAATCATTAACACCAGGGGAGAGTTTTCCAGGACTCACTCAGAAGTCAAAATGCTAACCCTCACAGCGTTTCTCTCCAGCAGATTGTCTTCAGAGAAGTTAGTGTTGAAATCTCCTTGGAAAAGGTAGGCAGGATTTACAGTAGTGATGCAAAATGCCATCAGTCCTCACAGAAGAATGCGAAGCACATACCAGTAAATACCACACCCACATTTTGTGGTTTGTGTTTCTCAAGCAAGGGTCATTCGACTTCCTGTGAGATCTGACCGCACAGGATTTACCAGTGCTGCCTTTCTACACTTCCTTTTATTTCCCAATAAATACAAAGCCTTTGGATAAGGTTAAGAACTTACTCAAGCTGATGAAGCCATAAAAGTTGTTTGTCTTCCAGTTGTCCATGAGTAAAGAAAATGAGACACGGCATCAAAGAGATGAAACCTCCTGCTGTGAAAAAGCAAGTGGCTAAAATACTAGACTGGAATTTATGAGATCAAATCCAGTCCCAGGCTCTGACGTCTTGGGAAAAATCACTTAATCTCACCGTGCCTTTTATCAGAAATGTGTTTATAGTGTATTTTGCAAGTTGAGTGCAAAAAGTGTGCTTATGAGGACACTTGCTAATTTATTTCCTTCTTTGAGAAAGCAGGAAAAATAATCTTTCACATAAAATGAGCCTGTGAGAGACGTACCCATATTGTATCTTTTTTAATTTTGGTATTCAAAGAATCCAAGAGGAAAAGACACCCAAGATTTTCAATATTCATTTTTCATTTTACTCCCCATTAAAATGGTTCACTGCATTTTCCTGGTCTCTCAGTGCTTTACTGAGATGCCATGTCTCATGCAGTCTATTGCAGATACAGTCCCAGCAGCGTGAGGAAGACCTCAGCTCCCCTTCCTCTGGTCACCACTTCTGACATTTGACACCAAGACATTTGAAACTTCCTGAAATGCCTTTGGTTTTGTCCATGCTGTATGTAATGTGCAAACACCAAACTGGTGTGAGAAATAATACATCACTATGCTCTGTTTTTCCCTTACAAAAGGTAGAAAACTGGATCCATACCTGTAGTACAGAATGTAGCCTGGCTGACACAGGACACTGCTATATAGGATCCAAAGGCTCTCTCAGTCCTGGAAATGAGTACTCAGAGACTTTAAATAATGGCAAGGTTTGGCAACAGCAAAATACCTGGTTTGATAATCTGAAATTTGGGCAAAAGTACTTAGGAGTCTAATCCTACCTAGTCTCAGTCTCCAGTTACTGAACTCCATGAGTACAATATTGCAATAACAAGAACTGCAGGACTGAATAAGAAAGCCCAAGAATTCAGTCTGGTGAGCTCCTCAGGAAAGAGTGACAGGTATTTCTAGTATTTGTTGCTTTATTATTATTATTTTTACTACTATTACTATGGTTCTACTGTACTGCTCCTCCCTCCCTGTGGCAAGAGTCCTCCTACAGGAACGAGACCTGGTTTTCCATTCCGAACTCCTGGCTGGAAAGGAGAGTGAGACAGAAATTTTAAAGCCGCCAGTCTCTAAATCTCCTGATTTAAATTTATCACTTTGTTCATCTTACCTCTTCTTTTCTGTTGCACATCATTTTATTATCTCTATTTTATATGTGACACAAAAGATCAGATTTGAAGTCATCTCTATCACCAGACAATTCATGCAAGATCTCAGACAGTACACCAAAAATATGCAATGTCAGCAATATGAGGAGCCTGTCTTTTCTAATCACGTATCCCAAAGGCTAAGTGCATTTCCTTACACAAATGAAAAAGCCTGGAAAAAACAGAGAAGTTTTATCTGGGGCCTGAATGGGAAGCCTGCAGCATGCAAACCTGGAAAACATCCTGTGGCTTCACGGAAGAAAGTTAAGTTATCATGCATGTGAGCTGATGATTGGGTGCTAAGCCCAAAATATTGGTCTTTTCTCTTACTTCTTTCATTCAGGCTAATAAAAGGTATTGCTTCTTTCTACAAAACCTGTCTCCCTTGTTGCACAGTAAACCTCTGTGGATACAACACTGCTCCTATTATTAAATGTCCATCCTCCTAACAAAAAAATGTCATCTCTGAGAAAACACAGTGTGTAGTGATTACATCAGCTGATACTTGGTGCTCCAAGGAGTAATACCATAAGGAGTATTTCAAGAAAAGCGTAGGCAAGAAGTTGCTCAGTACCAAAATATTTTCTCAATATTTGGAAAAGCTTATCCCATCAAGACAAAATGCCTTTATTCTGAAAAAGAAAGGTTAAAAAAAAAAAAAAAGGCTAACTAAGTGACTATGGGCTGGACTAACATTGTCTGGAAAGATTAAATCACATAAACAGCAGAAACTTGAGAAGCACAATTTTCTACCTTCTGTTTGAAAGGAAAAGCAGTAAGAAAGGGTGTAAGAAAAAGGTAGTCTGTCCAAACACTCTGCAATGCAGCTATACATGAGTGTGGTTATTTTGACTACCTTCTCAGAAGGAATGCATGAGATCAAGAAGACTAAGAGCCTATCAGCCATTGGATGCAAAACTTCCCTTGAATACATCATTGTGTGCACTGCATACAACTAGGGATGATACAGAGGCATGAATTATTTTCACATCATACAGAAAATTACTTGGCCTGGTGAAGATCTGTAAGAGCTTACTAGCATGTTGTCAAATAAATCCTGCCACCAAAAACCCAGGAAGAAGAAATTTTGCAAGCCATAGCTTAGCTCTGGGATCTCAGCAACCTGTGCTTTTAAGGCATGGCTCAAAATACGTGGAATTAAATGGGTATCTAACTAACTGTACAGTGCAATGAGCTTTGGACTGGGCTCATTCACTGGTATTCACACGGCTCTCCCTAAGCAGGAAATCCTGAATTCTCATTCATATTCTTTTCAAATCAGATCCAACTGCTGCTTGCCCACCTTTTAACCTCTGAAAGACCAAAAGCCAAACACTTTTACAAGTGGGAAAGATGACAAAAATCCTGAAACAATTAGTAGAAGAGGAAACTCCCTTAAATTCTGCACTGTAACCGGGATTTTTTATATATATAGCTTCCTAACTCAGTACCTCAGAGACACCCAATATAAAATGAACAAGAGGAACACATCTGCATCAGAAGGTAGTGTGGGATGGATGTACATTGGCTGTCCTGGAAGATACTGAGCGACTGCCTAACAACTCTCCTTCTCAGCTTTTCTAGGATGTCCCTCCATAGGTAACACACCAAACTTGTCCCTGGGCCATCTACACAAGAGATTATGCACTAATCATGAAAGTGAAATCTCTTGTGGTTTGGCAGAAAATATCACAAGTACTTACATAACCACAGTCAGGATCATGTGTCGCATCACCATGGAAAAACAGCCTTTTCATTAGCCCAACAGCACTTACACTGTGGTTTGATACTGATGCAAGGAAAGCAGGCAGCCACGGTCACACGGCAGTGAAAGCCAGTGCTAAAGGAGTTGCTGAAATCCTGCTTGCCTCCTTGCTGGCCATGCTGATTTTGGTTGTCTGTCTGGTGATATGGCTGAAAAGTAATCTCAGTAAAAAGGGAAAAAAAAAAAAAAAAGTGGTTCATGTCTGGCTGGACTCAGCCTCCAAGTGAGCAAACATGACCCTGCGTACATTGGCACTGCAGTTTCCTAAGCACCATGTTTACCTTGGGTGGTCAGCTACCAAGCCACTGGCTAGGCATCCCCCTCCCAATCCCGTGAAACTTGTTCAGCTCATAGTTTGAAGTGGTGTTTGTGTACAGTTCAAATCCACGAATGCACTTTCCATTTGCAGTATCTCAGGCTCCACTGCAAAACTCCTGCAGGAACTTTAATAAATGCATGTTGTGAATAGACTGATACAAGAAGGAAACAAGATCTCCTATGTCATGCAGTCGCATCACCTGTTATGGCAGGAAAGCCTGTCAGCTCATCCCCTCCATGAACCTACTCAAGCTCCGTCTTAAAAACAGCAAAGAAAATTTGTCCCCGCTGTTGACATGGTATTGTTAGTCTGATCCTTAAGGGCTGGCTTCTAGTTTCTAGTCTACATCTACTAATGGCTAGTTCATCCCTGTTTGTTCTTTTTCCAGTACTGACCATGCAGTTTAGTAACCTATTGCCGTTCTTGGTTTTTCTTTCCCTGATGCATATATAAACTTCTGATATATCCCAATCTGCATTTTTCTAGACTAAACAAGTAAAGCTCCTTTAATCTCAAATTGCATGTCAGGCTTTCATCTCCCTGCTGTCCACACAGACCACCCCCCGCATCCACTGCAGTGTCAAGTCACATTTCTGGAACATGAGTGGCCAGAAATGCATATGGTGTTGCAGGTACGGTCTTACCAGCAGTGTCTGCAACGGTGTTCATGTGTCCCTATCCTGTTTGGAAATGCCCTGACTGGTAATTAATCATAGCTGGAGGTGGAGAAATCCTCTTTGTATAGCCACATAAGTAAAGACAGCCCTCAGGGGCCTCCCTGGGTGCATAGGAAGGTATTTTTACAGAAAGCATATGGACAAAACCAGTGTGTGACACAGGAGGTGCTGGCAGTTGGGTGGACAGTGCAGGAGAAGGTCACAGTTGTGCTACACTCATCCGACAGGATTACGCCAATTAAAAAAGGACAACAGCTGCAAGCAGATGGGCACTTCAAGTACAGACGTTTTCTCTAAAACTGGTAGCAGCAGCAGCAACAGCTGTGCTGGAAAGGCAATGAGCCAGTGCACCAAGAAGCCCAGAAAGTATGTTGTGCTTCCCAAACCATCTCATACCTGCTCCTTTCAGACAGACTGACACAATTTCTTACCCTCTATTTGTCTTGAAGCTGAACTGACACTGATCTAATGAGTGAATGATTAAGCACCAGCCCATGCTACTCTATGCCCTGGATATGATTACCGAAGTTACAGTGCCAAACTAAACACTTGCAGCTCATTTCCTTTGCATGAAGTGGCACCAGAAGGGAAAAACGAAACTGAGGATACTCACGCAACCGCTTTGCTTACACGGGAGAAAGTTTCAACAACCCAGTAGGGAACTCGGGCGGAAAATCCCTTCTCCTTTCACATCACCCTCTTTCTGATGCTTCATGTCGGAGCAGTCCATACCACCACAGCCACAAAATCAATCACCTCTCAGACCACCAGCTCCCAAGCACTGCCCTGCCAAGCTTTATTGCAGAATGCAATAAATAATAAATAACTGTCATAAATATGGATCCAAGCCTCCTCGGATCCAGTACCACACCACCACCGCCTCCCCTGCCACCAGCACCAGCTCCTGCTGTCTCCTGACCCCCACACCAGCCCCATCCCTTCTCACACCCCACTCCCCGCTGCGCCTTGGCCCCTCTGCCAGCACCTCTGCTGCACGGCCGAGCAAGGTTCAGGCACTGCTGGCACAGTGTCAGGCGTGGGTAAGCAGTGCTGACGCTATCCGCAGGCATTCAAAGGCTCTCTGCCGTGTTGATTTCAGGGCTGTGAAGCAGAGAAATCCACACAGGCCTTGCGAAGGTTTAACAGAGGCTATTCATGCATGGTCAGGCGGGTCTTGGCACTTGCAGAACAAGGAATGCCCATTGGCATGCTTTCTGCTGGGGCTGGGATGATAGGTATGGAGGAAAATTTCTGCTCTCATCTGCTCCCTTGGTCTCGCTGTCCCTCCTACAGCTTCTCATAAACCCTACATCTGGGTCTCACGTGCATTGACTTTTTCACTGCAAGAGCTCCAGGAATGGAAGGAGGGAAAAGGGAAAGACACAGTCACAACTGGAAAGTCCCAGGCAGCCCCAGCCACATGAAGATGTTCCTGTTCACCAGCCATGTGAAGAAGTTCACCAGCCATATGGTATGGTTTTATTATGGCTTCTATGTCATATTTTCTCTTTTTTCGTAGAGGATAGGAGTAATACCATACATAATTGTGCCAAATAATGTGCTGGATCACACAATTAATTGGAGAAAAAGCTGGCAATGTCAAACATTAGCCTGAAACTCATCTGCATTTCCTTAGAGCTGGTAGGTTTTGCATCCATGTGCAAAAAGTACAAAGTACATAGCTTGTCAACATATCTTGGGTAAGTCTCGGGAGCAGGGACCAGCTCCACTCAATCCAAAATCTTAGAAACTTGCAGTGCGTTAGCCTCATCCCTCCTAACTCCTTTATGGCTTTTTCCTACCTTGTTTTGATCTTCCATTTTATTGCAAAACTGTGTCTTTTCATGTCTAGGTCCTATCCTCCCTGCAGTGAGCTGCAACAGCTAATGGCGTGTACCCTGCTCAGGTCTTTGGAAGACAAGCTTTGGCTCCAAAGGGCATATTCAGGCACTGTATCCTCATATAAAGACCACTGCAGAACAACTGGTGGATAAAGAACAAGGATCTGTGAATTCACCCCATGTCCTGGTTTCAGCTGGGATAGAGTTAACTGTCTTCCTAGTGCTGGTCCAGTGCTATGTTTTGAGTTCAGTATGCGAAGAATGTTGGTAACACTGATGTTTTCAGTCGTTGCAAAAGCTGGAGGGGCACAAGAGGTTGGCACAGGACACAGCCAGGGCACCTGACCCAAACTGGCCAATGGTGTATTCCATACCATGGGACGTCCCATCCAGTATAGGAACTGGGGAGTGGGGGTGGGGAATCACTGCTCGGGCTAGCTGGGTGTCGATCAGTGGGTGGTGAGCAATTGCACTGTGCATCATTTGTACATTTCAATCCTTTTATCATTACCGTTGTTATTTTATTAGTGTTATCATTATTAGTTTCTTCTTTTCTGTTCTATTAAACCATTCTTATCTCAACCCACGAGTTTTACTTCTCTTCCCAATTTTCTCCCCCATCCCACTGTGTGTGGGGGGGAGTGAGTGAGTGGCTGCGTGGTGCTTAGTTGCTGGCTGGGGTTAAACCACGACACCCCATGACAAAGCTGCACATAGAAATACATCTCAAGAAGAAAAGATACAGTAACAATACAACGGTCTTGGCAGCGTGGTTTTCACAGAGGTAAAAATCAGCTGGACAAACATCAATAAAAATCCAGCCATGTCAAATTCTTCTCTGTCATTTCAGTTAATAAATACTCCATTTATTCAACTCTGGCCAAATGTAGCTCCAGGTGTGTCACGTATTTTATGTAGAGTTTTGATGAATGCTCAGCATTGCCCTAGCCCGCCCCATCATTTCTTCATTTTCTATCAATACACAAAGTCTCATCCTATTTTAAATCTCAACAGCTACAACATCCTCCCATCACGTGCAAAGCACTCAACTGCCTTAGGGCACGCTCTTTTCCTCTAATTCTCCAGTACAGTGATTCTTTTCTTCTGCCTTTTAGCCCAATCCCTTTAAAAACAGAGAAATGTTGTAACAGGATTTGTACAAATCCCCTCATTTTCTGTTCATTAATTAGTTATAATGAAGCACTGTTTATATATAAGCTATGAAAAGTTACTGTCCTGCCTCTTGAACACCTAGAGAAATTCTTACACTGAAGGCTTTCTACTAAAACTTTCTCTGACAATAACTATGGATGCCTGTGCATAGACCTCCTGCTCCCATCCGCTGAACAGAGGCTCTAAGACAGTAGCCTCTATTTAGTACTAATAAGTCGCTTCACCCACTTACAGTGTTTCCAACATGCAGCACAATCTGAGTTTTTTTTATGGCAAGTGAAGTTTTCCCTTCATGGCATTAATTGTGCTTAATGAGTGTCTGCCCAGAGCAGAGCGAGGCTGACCTAGTCAGAGCTCTCTCTTATGCCAGATGTCACTGCTGTAGGGCACAACTATGCAAAATAACCTTTGCAGGGGGAGAGGACGAGGCAGAAGGCTGCTTTGATGCACACACACCCAGTAACATATAGATGTCTGTGCACACTCATGCACACATGCGTGTATGGCTGTATTGGTGCACAAGTAGATACATTGCAGTGTGTGCCCACAAGTGGGTTTCTGGTGTGGTAGTATGCACTTACTGTTGACAATAACTTCATGAGGCTTGCACAAAATTTCACTTTGTACCTGCCAGGATAGATAAAGGCTGCTATTGCACAAGAGTCTCACTTAAGATATGGAGCCTTTTCAAGGATGAAAGCACTCCAGGCATTAGCAACTGCCTGGAAACCCAGCAGTAGGACTAATTCCCTGACTAACGCTGTACCGTGATGCCTTTGCAGCATCATTTGTTATGTGCTGCTTTTTTGCCTGCATTGAGCAGCCACAATGCATTAAGACAAAATATCTGCTACTGGTATTTAACTGGTAGCCATATGGTTATTACACCAGCTCCTCCATCCGCCTGGCTGGTGTGCTGTATGGATACTAGAAGTGGCTATTCATTACAGAGCCACGAAGGCTCCTTTGGCTGAAGGTACTGAGGCCAGCTGTGCCTTCCATAGAGGACTGTTACAGCTGAAACACTGTCATTTGAATACATGTGAAGAGAGATGTTGATAAATTAATCTAAAATCCCAGATTCAGTTCAAGAGGTTGCTTCTGTGTATGCAACAGTTTTGGGATGAGATATGATGTTGTCTGCAGGACGTTTTTATCACTGCGTGCAGCTGCCATTTGCAGTGATGGGCATAACACAAAAAGAAGGAAGATCGGCTAGATTAGAGCAATTCAGATAGAGAGACTGATCTTACCCATCTTTCAAAGACAACCACCAACATTCAGCTAGGATTCAAACTTCCCAGAACTGGGTGGTGCGCTAAATGGAGAGATACTCTTGTCCTTGGAAATAGCTACGTTACACTTCAAGACATTTTCTAAAGTGCAAGACTGAACAACTGCTACAGAACCAATCCATGAAAGTTAAGATTCCTGCAGCTAATCATTCAGCTAGTGATATACGTTCATTCAAAACCAAACACATGCATTTTAAAATCTGGTAGGTTATACAATAATCATAAAGCATACAGATAATGTATGTGATCTGGTTTTCAATTGAATGGTTACAAACAAGAAAAAGGTCAATTCTCTGATTTCTCTTCCTTAACCTTATATGCAGCACTGCAGTTTTGTCAGTTGCCTATACGTCCCTTCAGCCTATTTCAGAGACACTCCTGCCCTCACACAGAGAGGGATAGTGCATTGTGTGCTCCTACTACTGTTGCCATTGGCAAGGAAAGTGAAACACACTCATCCTTCTACCTTGTGTAATTTGCAAACAAAAGCAAAGGACAGGTAAGAGTCAAAGTTGTACGGAAACAGACGCTTTGACTAACTGGAGTACCTTTGGATGTAATAAGCCAGGGTGCTGGCTGCAAGTAGCAGCCCACCTCTTAAGAGAGTCAGAAGCAACATTTAAAAGGAAACCCTGACACTCTTTGATTAGTATTGTTTAAGAGTGCCTTGTTGAGCCAGAAAGGAAGCAGTCATTTGGTTTCTAAGGAGCACCACCAAAAAAATACCATCAAAACAAGATAAACATTGCAGGCTGAACAAGTTTCTCAGCACATAACTCCACCTAGGAATTTCTCTTACGAAATCGGGCTCTCCTGTGCTTCCAGGTCCACCAGCTGGGAGCGACCAAGCTTGAGGAGTACACTTCCACTGCTGTGCCACTCACGTGAATGGGCTTTGTGGAGGTGTATGTGCAGTGTAAAGCCTGCACACCAGGCTCTGACACCCAGACAGTGCCTGAGCCGGCCCTTGCAAGTCGAGACAGGGCACAGTGACCTTGGAGGCAGAAAGTCTCACTCCATGGGGTTCACCTGAAGAGCCCTCCTCACCCCCCAGTGCTCCATGGGCATTGTTCCAGAGCACTGGGTAGGAGGAAGGCATGGACTGCCTGGTGCTGAGGTGTGCCAAGCTCCCCCAAAGGCTATCCTGAAGGCATAGCAACACTTCCACACCCTCTCCTGCCCACCCACTGCTGTTCCCTGCCAGGAGGTCACAGCTTCCCTCTGCGCTCCCTCTACACTGCTTCCAGCAAGGTATATTCTCCACAAAGCACGTCTTACTAGGGATGCTGCATACAGCTGGGGAGAAATGCAACTTTTTGTTGCTTAACCGATCTCTGGTCAAAGCAGTTCCACAGAAATGAGTTGCAATGCATAGCACAGGTTACCAAAGCCAGCCTGTGAACAAGACAGCGAGCAGCAAGCAGCAGGGAACCACCCACATCTTTAGAGACAGTTAAAATTACCTTACTGCCACCATCTTCCCTCTCTGAGATGCCATTTCCCAGCTTTTGATGTCTCTTCAATTTCTCCACTTATTTAGGAAACAAGCACCTTCCTGAACGACTGTCCATTTTATGTAGCCTAAAAGCCTCAGACAGAGATAATGCACAAACCATTTTTGTGTTTCCCTTTTCCATCTGTATCTATTCTTTAAACAGTTATGGCTTGGTTTTAATGGTGCTTTTACTCCTGCACCTTTTGTATTAAGTGTGGCAAAAGAAAGTCAAGGTCAGTGCAGGGCTTCTTTGTGTAGTTAATTGAAATACTTTTCTATTACAGTCAAGCAGTAAGGTGACTGCCTTCAAATGGTGTTGGTGAGAAAAAAGCAAGAAATGGAGGCACATGAAACAAAGTCACTGTTTGTACTTCTCTTGGAGCACTTCTCTGTGGCTGTCATTCAATCTAGCTTATTTCCTTATTTCTAGTAGGTTAAGCATGGAAATCTTCCTGGGAAGGAAGGCTGCAAGAAAGGCTCCTTGAGAGCTTCCTCTTAGGTCTACACCTTACTCCATGGGAGAACAATTTCAAGGGCCTGGGATGCTGTGGACATGCTGGTGACACCTTTGGAGGTCCCAATTAATGGGTGGAGGCAGATGGAGGGAACTAAAACTCCAGCAAGCATCACAGGTGTGGAGGAGCCAAAAGGGAACAAACACAGCAACTTCCATTTAGAGATGAAGGCTGATGTTAAGACTGTGGAGGTGTATCAGCAGGGAAGAAGGAAGCAAGATGATTAATTAAAAACTGGTGTTCACAACATTCAGTTTTGTTAATGTGTGTAGTCTTCACTAAGATATTAAAGAATTCCAGACAGCTGGAGAGAAGTATTTGCCATTGCGCAATTCAAGTTAGAACCAAACAGAAAGTGGGGAACGTATCCCACTTGTTTCTCTCTTGGCTGAGCCTTATATCTTTGTAGGTTTTATAAATTTTTCTGACAGTCCCACTGTGGTTTTCCCTGATAACTGCTGGGGCAGATGAGACAATTGTTTATGGCCAGAAGGAAAAGAAATGGAGGAGAGGTCAGGACGAATGCTTACTCTGAAGGATACTAATGAAGAGTAACCTAGTGTGCCTGGCCTTCATACATGTTAGTGGGGAAAAAAACCCAGAAAATATCTTCTTGATATAATAGACCCTTGAATTTTGCCCTGAAGTACCAGATTGGATTATTAGCATAATTACATTACACATCGTATAGCTGCACAGTTGGAACTGGTTGGCATCCTTTCCTCTCATTAAAGAGCATTCCTCACAACTCAGCACGGCACTACTTTCAGCAAGGCCACCATGTTGGGGTATCCCGTTTCTTGGCGGATGCCTGAGTGCTGGAAAGGGCTCAGGGAAGATTTAACTGGGCTGATGGAAATGCTGAGCACATCCACCCTGTAGGCAGGCTAGGCACTGCCCAAGTCACTGGAACAAGGGGGATATGTTGTTCACAGGCAGAGCAGGCACTCAGCAGACAAAAGCAAAGCCTTTGAACAGACACATGCATTGGGGAGATTTGGGGCAGGATGCCGTGGCCCCACACATTTTGCTCATATTCTCTTCTGCGTGGTGGCTAATCAGCTGTACACAAATAATGGCAGTCTCTTGTGCAGCTGCTCTGTGGTTAAGGATAGCCTGGGGGCATCATGCTACAAAGGGCAGGGACTCATGAAATGCTTTACAAGCAGCTCAGCCACCTGTTTAGAAGGGGCCGTAGATACTTGAAATTGTAACCTACCTGCCACGTAAGGTAAGTCCTCCAATTCCTCCTGACACTTTATGTATCACACCTTTGTTACCTCTTCACAACTGGCTTATGAGGATGAAGGACTTGGATGGCATTTTGTCACACTTGATAGCAAGTATTATCACCCCATGTTAAGCACAACCAGGTCTGTTTGTTCAGTCAAAAGGAAAGCTATTCTCTTTTACTCTAAAGGACAATTATCAAAGAAATGTCTGCACAAAGGGAAGACTGGTTATTTGCACTGCATGAAGGTGCAGGACTCTGCCCTGTGTTTACAGGCAGCAGCTGGAGGTGTTGGTATTCCTCTCAGCAGGTAAGCTAAACTGTGAGCAAGCGCAGGGATTTGCCCCAACCTAAGCGGGAATGGCTGGGTGCATCTGGTGTGACAGAGACCCGTTTAAGGGAGAAACATGAAATGCTGCACCCCAGGACTCCCAGCCAAGCCCACTGAGAACCTGTCGGCCCATCCCCATTTTTCTCATTCTTTGCTGCTCTCCCTACCGGGACTCCTAATCCCTCTGATTTCACTGGCCTTTTCTCACTGCTCAGTCAGAGCTCTCTCTGCCAGAGGTAAGAGATGCTGTCTAGTATATCTTAGAAGCACTATGGGAGGAATCCTTTTCAAAAGCACCAACACTGGCCAATTTTGCCTAATCCATTAATCACAGTTTATCTCATCGAAATTGGGTGTAGAACTTCAGTGGGAACCTGACTTCATGGGAACAAAGCAAAGGCACTGCTGAAACATTAAGCACCTTTGCTAAACCCACGCCCCATTTTACAGGGGAGAAACAGGCAAAGGCAATATGAATTCCAGAGTGCCTGTGGCACTCCTGGAGCAGATCCACCCCATGTTTTTTCCATATGAAATAAACACCTGAAGTGAGATCCTAAAAGCCATGCCTGAAGATCTACCAGAAAAGGCAAGAGAGGATCCAAGGAGCAACCCTACCTCCCCTTGCCTGCCTCCTTTTAGAGGTCAAGTCCTGGGGGATGCTGGTTTGTTAACGTTGTAAAAGGACAGGATGAGGGGCCATCCATGTTAAATAACAGCATGCACACATGGTTTGCTGTCTAGGTTTGTCCTTCCTCCCCACACCACCTCCTTATGCTAAACACAATTGTGTGTACTGAATTCTCCCCAAAGGGTGCACAGTGTAAAACTGCTAGCCCTTCCCTCAATCCACAGGTACGTGACTGACCTGTGTGACTACCTCAAAGGTCAAAAGAAACTGGAGAAACATTTTAAAGTGTTATTAGACATTTTAATAGGTTAATTACAACGTAAGTGCATTTCGACACACAAGGGCTGATCTCAGTGACAACTACTCCACTGTTCACTGCCCTCATGCTGCATTTCACCTTGGGCATCCTCTATGATTCCTTAAGCTCCATTAAAAGAGCTTAATACGCATATATTACAGTTATAGTAGTCAAAAAGGACAATTTTCATGTGCCTTTAAGGAAAAAAGCATATGCTGTTTTAAAAAAGTATAAATTCAAGGGGGTAACTGGTATGAAAAGAGAAGGGGATGTTCTTGAAAAATCATGTGAAGTAATGTATGAGACAAAAGTTCTTACTTAAAAAAGTAACTGTCCATAAAAATCTGAATTGTGACTTTGTATTAAGCTCATTCATGGACACTTAGTGCAAAAAATAATCTAGGAAAAGGATGGGTCTTCTTGAGACTGTTACTGCTTTGAAGACACAGAACAGTATGACTAAAATTAAGTATTTCTGCAGAAAAACATTTATGCATATTCCCAGACATGGTTAGGATCTTGAATCAGTTAAATTAAGAAGCCTAAGTGACAAGGTTCACTGTTTCTCACAAACTCGCCAGTTGTGCTAGGAAAACACTTTGTTATTTGTTATTTTTTTCTCTCTTCTTCTCTTGGGTCCTATCAATGTAATACTTCAAACTAAGAAAACTTCATCTCATTTTCTCTGCCCCACTTCCAATCCCTATCTTAGCAGCACTGCCTTAGGAGAAGCAAGTAAGTGTAAGTCCAAAAATGACGGGAGAAATCTTCTGCCTGTCCTTGAAGTGCACTGCTGATCCATCCATCCTGCCTGCCCAAGTGTTTTCATCCACTCTTTCTGAAGCTGAAGCTGACAGTGGTATGAAAAAAACGACTGACTTTTTTCCTATCTCCTTATTTTTCTTCTTGCTCACTCTGCAATTTCTGACTGCCTTAGACTGTACACTTTGATGATGGTGTATCTGCTTCAAAGCAAACACCCCTTGGAACTGCGAGGGAAGCAAAAGTGAGTGACTGAAGCACAGCACCACCTCCCAGTGAGTGGGGTGGGAGACAGGCACAGTCTAAATCTTTGTGTCTCAGAACATCCACAAGGACAGCCTCTGTTCTATATGCCTCAAAATGTCTCCCTTGCTTTGGAGGTCCTTTCAACAAGGCACAAGTAATCAAGAAGCCTCTGAAACTTCCCTGCTTCAGTGCAGATATGTAAGTAGCTTTTGTAACTTATTTTATTATTTCTTCTGGCACACTTATGTTCAAATCCTTTACCTGCAGGGAGGTGAGCTATCTTTTAATAAACTTTTAAATCTTACATAACAAGGGGCACATACACCTCTCCTGACCAGGAGGAAGCACAGAGCTCCAACATGTACTAGCTGATAAACAGATGCTTGTGATTATCTCCTTCCTCTAAGACAACCAGATAATGGAGGCATTTGCTCCCTGACTTTCTATGCAATGATTTTTAATGGAAAAGTTATTTCGTAAATCTGTAAATGAACCACAATCTTGAAATGCAAAAAGGTGTGCTCTGGGCTGAGAACAAAGGCTGAAATGAAAGACTGGCTGTGATCTGGCTGCCTTGTCTGAAAGTTCCCTGGAGAGGACCATACTGTATGAATTAAAAGCCTGGTAATTTGGTTTGATAGCTCAGCATAGTTTTTTTGTGGTCTTACTTCACTTCTTCCAGAGTCAGATACACTACAGTAAAAAAAAATAATGATATGGACAATGACAAGAAAGCTAAAGATGATCATGGAAGAGAGTCCAGAGGATTAAAAGGTTGCATCAAGCCATCCAGACAACCTTCCATCTCTCCTTTGCTTGAGCCCTCTGATAGCAATTGAAAGTATTTTTAAAGTTTCTAATATTTCAGTGTCTGATTAGCACCAGCAATCTTGCCTGTTTAACCTTCACAAGAGTTGGGAAGATGAACCTCACTAAAAGTGATACTCTGAATATGGCAAAACAATTTTAAATAAAGAGATATTTCACTCATGTTTCTGCCTGTCCTGTGTGAACCTTTAGTGCTGGTAAACACTATGGCATGGTGGTAACACAATTTCTGAAGTTCTGTCTGTGAAGCCACTGCAATGTACCTATACACCATGCAAACATGCAAACTACAACCTTTAGCCTCAGTTGGCCCTGAACCCTCCTCACTTACAAGCCCACAACAGTATGCATCACATAATGTGCACTTTGGCATACAGAGGGAATGCATATTTGCTCATACAACAAAGGACATCTAAATTTTGGTGATTTTATGGACAGAATTCCAGTTATGTGGCAGGATATGATACTCTTGTGATCAACACTAAGCTTCTCATCTTAATTAACTTGTCTCACCTCTTCTCATTGTGTTCTTACCCCATCACATTTTGGATGTATATCTGGGCATGTGAAGGACCCCATAAGCATCTCCTGAAGGGGCAGACATACACACGGAATAGAGGGATGGGATCCCTGCATTTTGTTTCGTGACTGGTGTGCTTTGAGATATGTGACAGGGAAGGATGGCAGGGTGCAAATTGCCAGAGCCGTTCACCCATTTGAAGGGGAGATGTTGGCGGTAGAGTGCCATGAGTGCCTCCAAAGGAGGCATCACACCCCACTCCTGCCTGAACCACCTGTGCTTGGGGGCCAATCTTGACCATTCCCCCGGTCAATCAGAAATGCTCAAGCTCTCCCTAGTCAATCTTGACCTGTTGTGAACCCCATCTTTTGCAGAACGGGTCAGCTGCAGGTTAAGTAGACTATACTAACAACTGCTCTAACTGTTGATGGCATTTGTCAACCCTGAATTTGTAAGGGATTTAAGGACCCTTTCAAAACCGCTCCACTCCCCTGGAAGCAGGCACCAGGAAAGCGCTGCTCTTGGTCTGCCAAGAACAGGTGTCGTATTTGTTGAAAACAACTCAAAGGCAAAAGATCCATTAACATTCTTGCACAAATCCAACAGTTTGCTCCGACAGACTTACAAAAACCTTCTGAAAAAAAAATAAATAAAGCAACCCAACTCCACAGACAATTAAGTCCTGCCTAAGGAGACATTTCCATTGCTGTATTTTTTGAGCAATGTAAGAATAAGAGAACATTGAACAATTTAATGGACTTTACAATTCATAGGTGTAAATCTAGTGTAATAATCAGGTCATAAATCCTGGGGGCACACAGGGAGCAACTAAGAAAACATGTTCCACATGAAAAGTCCAAACTTACCTGCTACAATGAAGTGCAGGAGGTTTTATCTTTAAGGTCACCTCAATGACAAGTTATTCTGTTCTATTTAAAAATACTCTGTTTGTTCCTAACCAGAAATAAAATCTTCTGCAAGACATATGCTTTTAGTATGCCTTAAATTAGAGGAAAATCTTCATGTGCATCAGGACTACTTCATGAACAGCCAGAAATCAACAGTGTGTAGATGTCAGTGGTCTCTGTATGGCCAAGTTTAGCCCTCCAAAACCAAAGTGTGCAGCTCTCAAGTATGCTAGTAAGAGCCGAGGATGCTGTATGCAAAAGCAGAACATGACCCAGGAGCTGTAAAGGTAATACTATGAAATAAAATCAGGTTTATAATATTAAACATAAGCAACCAAATGATTAGTGGAAAACCCAAAGGCAAAATACTTTGTCTTAACCTATTTTTGTTCTCAAATGTATTTCAAGAACTCCTTCTGGCTGTATCTTCAAGTAAATTTAGAGATCTTAGCCATATGCCGTAGCTCTGGGTTTCCTATTTCAAAGAACAATACAAAAGGTGCATGACAGGACTTGTGCTGAAAGTACCCCAAGGGCAATTCCCACCTCTAAATGGTGCATAATACTGTATTTTAAACAAGCTTTTCCCCTGGACTAAGACAGACGTAATGAGCAGGCATTATCTGGGAGGTCTGTCTCATTGCCTAACATAATATTTTGCTGCTAAATTCTGCTCCATAAGCATACTGAAAATCTCCAGTGCATGTTCAACCATTTGCCCTATGTGACAATTTGCCCTCAGTTCATGTATCCTTGAATCAGGAGCATTATGCGATTTTATCTGTTTGAGGGACACTTGCAACAAGACGACAAACTAGTATTTCACTAAAAGAATGCAAAGAAGGTAAAAATACTTCATGCACACCAGGTTAATTTTGAATTCTTCATGAAAAATTCTAGGTTTGCTTTCATTTCAGACTGTCATCACTGGCTTTGCAGCATTTTTCCCTCTTCCAGAATTACAGTCACAACTCCCCCAAGAGGCTCCCCATGTTGTGGTGAAGGCTTTTCAGGTGCTGAAGGACATATATAGCTTAGTTACCTTGGGGCCCTCAGGTGTACTAGATGCGAAACTGATCTCTTCTAAACCTGCCATGCAAAGCCTGTGCATCACTTTTCTTGGGGTCTCCCACTGCATAGGGGGCTGTCTGGGGTGGGGTGGGCATGAACATCCCATGTCCCACTCTCTGCAAACACTGAGAAACACCAGCAAGCTTGTATATGGTCTGCCTGCAATTAAAAGATTAGCCATCATGGTCAGTGACTTTTCTTGCTCAGGTCAGATTCTGCAGTAGATGATGTTGGATTAATTACAGCAATACATAATTACAGCGGCATGCCAAGTTAGCCAAACGAAAACTCTTTCTGCTGCAGTGTCTCTTCTGTATCTGTTTCTGTAAACTCCAGCCAAGCCATTAACCATAGAAGAGAGAGGCTGATAAAAAAAATCCACAACAGTAACTCACATGGGATTTCCATCATAAAATATGCAGTGCGGTGCAAATATCTAAACGCGCTGAGATGAGAGCCTCTATCGCTTGATTAGTAAGAAAGAACAGGTTAGCAGCTGGGACTGTAGGAAAATGAGGCATGACTCAGCAATTACTGATTTTCTCACCCCATCAAGTCTATGTTCATTTAAGTTTTTTTAAGGACTGTCTGGCATTTTGGTGAAGAGGGAGGTATATGGAATTTAGATTAGTAAACCCACTAACAGCATATGGAACAGTCACAGTAGTGATAGATAAAAAGAAAACACAATCTTACTATTCTCCAAGCCATGAAAGGCACCTAGTTAACAGAATTTTTCATTTTGCTCTTGCTACTGAATTAAAAGTGGGATACACAAAAGAAGATTTGGTTTTGCTTCTGTAGAACGTTATGGATGAGATTTTAGTTTTAAAAAAATCAAAACTGAAATCTCTCTCATCTTGCTTGCTCCCTAACCAAGATCCTTAAGCTGATGAGGTTCAGAGAGATGTCACTTATTTTTACTTACTTCGCTATCAAAGTAATTTACAAATTATTTGAGACTTGCAAAGACTAAGCGATTGGGATGCTGGTATACAAGAAAGTCAGATTGCAAATCACTGTATTTCTTAATTTTGCGAGAGTCCCCGAGAAAAAGGGCATCTGAGATAAGTATTTCTAGATGTATTTAATCTGTAACTAGTAAAATAAAAATGTTCCAGAAAACACTTGTTTTCTAGGTCTTAACCTTTATAAAAAAAAGAAGAAAGATGGCAAGCTGTGCAGGAAGAGAGCAAACTGTTTTGTGTTTGCACAATACAAAACACATTTCTTTGAGCCTAACAGAAACATAATATAATTTCCTCTGACAGGTTTTATCTTGCATTTTCCCATATATGTAAGCTGATTTTTTTCCCTTTTATCTAATCAAACGAAATTATTATTTTTTTCTAAGCTTAGAATAGGGTTCTTCTGGGAATTGGAGCTGAACAATGCAAGTGGTACACAGCAATATAAAGGCACATGGCTCTAACAACAAAATAACCAGAGAAATGTAACAGGTGATATTCCGGTCACAGTGCAGTTGATGAGGTATCTGCCATTAATTGAACTGGTATGAGGGCTTTATCCAGTATTTCTGCTGGTCTCCAGGGTTGTGCAGCAGGTCACAGACACAAGAGCTGGTAAGTAGGGAAGCTGGGCAGGTTGCCCCAGCTCTGGGCTCACCTCTTCCTTGCCTCTCTTTCTCTTCAAAGTAAAGTGATGATATTGTTAGGGGGGAGGACTAAAAAAACCTGATACAGTATTTTGCTTTTAAAACCTGCTTTCTAGGCACTCAATCCTGAAGTTAGCACTCCTAACTTCATACAAACAGACATGTAAGTCCAGGGGACAAGAACGAGAGGCTGAGGCTTGGTACAGGCTTGCATTTAGTTTGGGACTGAAAAGATACCCTAGCATTTAAGTTCTCCCAAATAACAAAGATTGTTAGCTTTATTTTTATTTTCTTCCCTCATCAACGGCTACAGCTACCATCCTTGCTATATTTAGTTGCCTTTATCTTCTCTCATAAAAGGCACATCAAGATGGAGAAGGGCCTGTCTCAATCTCAGACATTTTTAGAACAGGACTGTGCTATCATCGTGCCTTGCTGATAATCCTCAAATCTACTTCTTGCAGCACTGTTAATGGAACAGCATCCTATTTGTATGAGGGCAGTTTTCAACAAAAGCAGAATCTACCCTCTGGGATTCATATGCTTTCACTTTAATTAAAAAGAAATCCCATTAAAATTTGCCACTGCCACAAGTGAGTCAAATTAATTTAAAAAAAAAACCAAACAAAACAACAGCTAGAAGACAGGAACAAAACTGTTTTCAGGAGGCAACAATTGCAGCTTAAAACTGTACACTTTTAATAGTATAAATTAAAATTTACAACTTGAAAGTATTTTCCTCAGGTCTGAGGAAATCCACTGAAGTGATGTAACAGTGAGTAACACTGTGCCCACTAAATCTACCCCAGGGAAAGGAATGCTGCTTATTTTTAGGTCCAATTCACTCAAAACTGCACACATGCTAATGATGGTCATAAAAATTTTACTTCAGATGCAGAAACTGTTTAAATATTTACTTCCTTAAAAAAACCCAAACAAACCCAAAAGCAGAATAAAATTGCTCTACTTACAAATGAAATCACATTTGGGACATCTTTGTTCTAAAGCTTTCAAGAACTGAGGCAGGATGTGTTTGCTTTCAATTTCCTACTATTAAGGAATATGGGTTTGACCTACTGTTGCAGATGAACTTTGCGAGGGTGTGCAATCCAACTAGGTGAATGGTGGCAGAAGATTAGACACAAATTAAGTTCCCGCTGGCTCTGCTGATTGCTCGGTCCTTCACCTGTGGCTGAAGAGCCAAAGAGATTGCAGAGAGAGGGAGAACGAAAGGATAGATAGCCCAGGCTCTGCTCCCGCGGCTCCGTACGACTGCACAGCTGGTAGTTGCAAGAGACTGAGGAAGGAAAGCATTGCACTAGCAATAAAACAGCAGTTTTAAAGGAGTATCTGACAGTCAGGTCAGGGTGTAACCCTCTGCACTCGCTGGGGCAGGCGTGTGAGCCGTTCGGGCAAGCGAGACCAAGAAGTCCTCCTGGGGCTGAGGCAAAATGGAGAACCCAAATGCGTCCCTGGCGAGGAAGGCTTACTTCCTGCTCGGCCCACCCCACCCCAGCCCAGCGGCCGTCAGGGATGTGGGAGAAGGTTCCCAGGGTTCGCACGGGACCACAGCCCAGCATGAGATCATGACGGGCTGGTAAAAAGCTTTCTCTCGGGTCTGAGGGCAATCTTGGACTGACGTGGGCATGTCGGCACAGGGCTTGGACCCCTCAGCCACTGGCTCCTTGCTTGTTCCTCCAGCTGCGATGCTGGCTGTGCCGTGACAGCCGCAGCCTTGGTGCAGGACAAGATATTAACTTAATTAAGCAATGCCTTGACAGCTGTATCTTCAGTGCAGAACACGATATTAACTTAATTAAGCAATAAATTACTAAACCAGATGAAAGCTCTGACAGCGGTCCAAGCTCTGTTGCATTATCAAGCAGCTGAATAAGCTCCCCCCTAACTTTTGCCATGGAGGAGAAAGGACATAGAAGGGGTGGGGACTGCGGGAGCAACCTTTTCCTTTGCATTACTGGAAGTGGATGTTTGGAGTGGGAAGATGCTGTCTGCACTGTGGCAGAGACAAAAACCTCTGGTTGTGGTTTCTGAGCTGGCTCTAGATTTTTGCCAGCTCAAATGTCAACCCTCATTTACATTTCCACATTCCTCATGAAACTCTTACACACCATGACCACAACTTCATCTCTCCCTGCTCTGCTCAGGTAGCCAAAGTATTGCCAACCAGCCCTGTTTCCAAACTTTGTTGGCCTCTTCTAGTGAGGAAAAAGCCACCATGGGAACACTTGCGTTGCCATAACCCAACCACTCCTTCTCCAGCTGTTAAGCTTCCTCCCAGACGCTCCTCCCTGGATGGTGGTCTACATTCTGTTATCTGTTGTGGCCATTTCCATGCTCAGCTATGCTTCCCATACATGCTGTTTGTGCTAGACTTCCCTGCAGGCAGAGCAGGTGACTTCCAGGGTGAACATGAGAATCACAGATACCATCCTTAAAAAGATGAGTACACACAAGGGGATTAAAAAACCCCACACCATGCAGTATATATGCAGGGAGTGATTTGATAACACAGTGGAAGGAAAAAAACAAGTAGGAGAGGGTGGTACCTCCAGTTTTTGTCTTGGCTAAATATGAAGTGCTCTTCGGATTAGCCAGAGGTCTTAAGGACTCCAAACTTTATGACAGTCTCATCTGAAAGTTTGCCCAGCTGTCCTTGTCTACAGATGGAAATCTACTTTTCACCCTTCTCTTCCAAAACCTATGCAAACTACTGTTCCTTAACACACCACTGAAAATAAGCAAATGCTGGCAATAAACCTCTGTACCAACCCACTGTGGAAAGCAGCAGACTGCAGACCTCTCACTCCGCCTCTCCCACACCTGTCCATGCACTCTGAAACTTCCCACATTTTAGGAAAGCTCCCACCCACTTGGAAAAAAAAAATCATAAAATATGGACTGCCTGCTCTCACCTTCCTCAGCATGTTTGGTTTTGCATTTATTCCTGAACATATTCATTGTCAAAACCTGACCATGACACCAGCACATACAGCATTTGTTAGCTCTGCTCTCAAGGTGAAACAGACTTGCACATGCCTCCCTTATAGGGTAAAGAGGATAAAATCCAGAATTCAGGCAGGACAGTGGTTTTCCACATGGACTGTCACTGTTGCAGCAGCATTCATGACAAAATAGGACGGTTATGTTCTATCTGCTCTTGCCAGTGCCTCCCTGACAGGGCTGCTCATCAGATTTAGGTGGTGGGGCTGGATGCTGGCTGGGGTTACGGCAGCACAACCGACAGCAAAATTTCACCTGAATATCTTTATTACAAATGGCAAAGGATCCTGTCTGCACCCAGAGAGTGTTTGAAAGGAGAAGAGGCATGCTTGTAAACTTAGAAAAGTTTGACAGAGCAACAGGAAGGATTCCTGTTGGTTCTCAGGCACAGTCTCCGCTTATGGCACACCATGGCTCTTTCCTTTCTCACCTTGAATAAAGGCAACACTATAGAGGGAGAGAGGAAAGCAGAGGTTGTCTGTTCATGCTTGCCAGAAAGCACAATCAGAGTCCTATGAACAGCAAAAGAAACATGTTATTATCACTCATTAACAGATTAGGAGACATACACGATCGTTTTTGTAGAGAATGTGGATTATGGACCATCTCTTGATCCGTTTCACCCTGGGTAGCACATGTGAGCATTTCGGATAGGCGTAAGGCTGGACAGCATGCTCAAGGCTGCATTCCTTGACTGCCTTGCTCCCCACGGAGATGTAGCTCATCTGGGGTGTGTGACATTCCCTCCCATCCTGTGCAAGCCATTTTTCATTGCTATCGGCTATACCTTGACTGCTTGAGATGACAAAAGGTGCTTGGGGAAGAAGGTGTAAGCCTCAATTCCACGGATTAAAACTTGGCAATGTTGGACCTGAGGGATAAGTTTTAAATGTGCACAGAAGCGTAAGGAAACATAATCTTGGTTATGATGTTATTTTCTGCCTTCTGCAGATGAAGAACCCACGTTTTGGTTTAACAACTCATTGCTCTCTTTCAAAATGTTGACTTGAGAAAGAAAGTGTTTCTCTCCTGCTAATGCCTTTCTCTTAGACCTCCTCCTTCCTTTTGTCACCCAGTTGTTCAAGTCTACCCCTACACTGATATTTCAGTGACGTTCTAGTTTTAAGCAATGTGTACAGGTGTGTTAAGCAAACCCGAAGACCTCAGGCAGCTTGCCAAAGTCATGCTAATTAGTTGGCTGAGCAAGGAGTATGTTAGGTTTATAGCAACACTTAGACACTTGTTGTATTAATAACAAATATGCTGCCACATGAAGCTGGAGGGTGTACACAGTAAGAAAACAGTGTATAAAAATGAGCAACAGAAGATAATTCACTGATGAGAAGGACTTCAAGTTAACGGTGACCGGACCAAATCAAGGTTTTATTACAAATGGATTCTAACCAAGATACTCTTTACCAACTGAACTAGGGAGCATAATTTGAAATTCAAGTGAACACAAACTCAGATCTGATTTCAAGGAGAATTTCCATATGGAAAAAATGTGAAGAAGTGCTGGCAAGTAATGGAGGTATCGAGGGATAGTAAGATTACGAGCTGGGAAAAGTATGCATGACAATGCTGAAATTTCCAAACTGCAGAGGATTAAATCTAATCGGATTTGAAGTTGCTGATAAAAAGCCTTAAGTTTCAAGACAAATGAAACCATATTTGAGTAGAATGCTCTCCATCACTGCATTATTTCTCTAACCGAGATAACCACCGAAGCTACAACATGTTTATAAGCCCTTACTCATTCAAACTTGTGTCGTTCACTGCTGTACCCCTGGGATTTTCAACCGCTTTTGTGCAGTGCTGTCCCACATATTTTCCATTTAGCTTCTGTTGACAGATGTCAACCTTTAAGATTTTTTTTCCCCAGCACATTCAATACTGTCCCAGTTATGCATCACTAGGGAAATTTCAAAAATTTTCCAGTGAGTTGTCTTAATTGACTGAAAAATAGTAAGCGTCATATGACACAACATTTTCTTCTGGCTTTAGATTCTTCCTATAAACTTGATCAGCCTTATTTTCTGATCTAGAGCACCGGCACCTTGATCAAAAGCAGCAGCGGAGTGGCCCTAATCAGATTTTAGACCAGGCCGCCTCTCTCTATCTCTCTGCTCCCCCCCCGCAATTTCAGCTTCTTATCTTAAATCAGTCATGCCATCTGTATGGGACTGCAATTAAATCCAAATCTACCTGAAATCAACACAAAACTTTCTGCTGGCTTTATTGTTCCTGCACAGCCTCCACTGCCTGGCAAGACTGCTGGAAACCTTTCCAGAGTAGGACATACTATGGGTATAGCATTTGTTAGGCAACTCTTTCTTTAGTATGAAACAGGCTTGAAAGAATACATTGAAATGGATATTTAATCAAGGAAGCTATAAATGCTACTAAGCAAATGTTTGGCATACACATCCCTTTCCGATTACACGAGTGTTCTGAAGACCCAGCAAAATGGTGCTTTTGCACCAAGTACACATGCTTTCAAATCAAAATATTCATCTGCACCTCTCCACTTAAAAAGAACAGTTGGTACTCAACAGCAGGCACACAAGTAAAAACAGCTGTATGAAAAGAGGTGCATCGACATGGAGACCCCATTACAAATCTGCTTCATGTGGTCAGCTTTATGAAGATGATGAGTTGATGCAAAAGTCAAATGTTTGGGAAGGAGCCAGAAGCCGTTCACATTTTGGGACAGTTAGCGTCTAACAAGGAAATTAAGGGGAAGGTTACTTTAAAATTAAGTAACCCTGTACCCTCCTCCTGCAGAACCCCTTGCAAATTGCTCTGGCTAAATCTTCTCCAACTCTGATTCAGCCTCAAAATCCCCAAGCTTCAGTACATAGTCTATTTTAGTTGACCTATCGGTACATGCAAATAAGGTAACTAAAATACACTGACTTGAGAATATAACATATCTAAAAGGCTAGCTTTTGTTTGTTTTTACTTGCATACATTCATATTTTTGCAAGATATTGGTGATGTTTTACAACTTCTATACTAAAACCAACGGCTTGAACTTAATGTGCCATATTCCTTTAAACTCCTCTTCAACAGATCAAAGCATCTGGTAGACAACAGACATGCTTTAGGAAAACTGTAAGAACCAAGTACAAGGTCTTGTTAAGTCATTGTTATCCACGTGCCTCTAGAGAGGCTACTGTAGATTTGAAAGCTTGCCCTACAAGAGCTCTACTGAAACAGGATAAAGCCATGAGCTACCATTCTGCTTCGATAATCACGCATATGGTGACTGAGCCACAGTCCAAGCTGACACATCGAAGGGGCTTTGGATCAGCCCATGCTACCCGCTTATATCATCCCTGAATCTTTCATGACAAGCCAAAAATCAATGAGCACTCAGGTGACTACTGCCCCGTGAGTCAGTGCAACTGTGGCACACTGCATTCTCACTACCTCCCCACCCATGTCAACTGGGGTTGCATGATTCAAGCTAGCAATTAAGAGTACAAAACAATTATTCTTCCTGACATCATCCCAGCCTCAGACCGTGAGAGCTTCCTCTCACCCTGCCTCTGCCTCGCTGTTTCCTCCAACCACTTCCCAGGCTTCAACTTATGACAGTTTCAGGGTGCAGTAACACAATTCCAGAACCTCCAAAACTGCTACGCGTTTTAAACTATTAATATTTGTTCCACCTGTGACCAAGGAATACCCACTCCTAGCAATACAAAAGTCTGGATAAGCCATAAGCAATATGCCTGATCCTGCCCTGCCACAATGGGAAAAACGCTGGTAACATTTGAAGGCTCCTTCTAATTTCTGTGAGCAGCTGGTCCTGCAGGAGGGATACAGTTACGACATCTAAAAGTTTGTCCAGAAACAGTGAGAGTTAACATAGGAGCCTGAAATTAAGAACGTACCCCACATTTTACATCCTTCTCCTCCATGGTAGAGGAACTGACTTGTTACTTAGAGTCACACCAAGACCTGTAGAAACTTCTGCCTGTCAATCACAACCATTTAAAAATGTTTCAGGTTTGGATTTTACTGGAACAAGTATGCAAAGAGACAAGATGATTTTGTTCTTTGCTGGGACTTGGCAGCCCACTGTGGAGTCAGCAATGCTGTCTACCAAGCAACCAGCTGCACCCACTTTCTTTATTCTCTATTTTGTCTGCTTAAGATTTTGGGACAGAAACTGTATCTTATAATGGGTTTATATAATTACTTAAATCCAATTTCCAATCTTAATTAGGGATGCAATGATGAACTATTAATAATATTCAGAGCAGCATCAATCTATCCCTGCTATTTCACTTGAGTAGTAACAGGAACTAGACCATCAGGGAAATAAATTAAAGACAATTTGAGTTTTGAGAGAAATGTCAGAGCAAGAGCTTGGGATCTGCCTTCCTGCAACAGTTTGTGTCTGTGGGAAATCCTGCGGGTACCAAGGAAAACAGGAAAAGGTGGGATGGTGGGCCTACTCACAGTCTGATAAAGTAAAATAAAAGCACAGGACATCACAGGATTCAGACTCTGCTGCTGAGCGTGTGCTTCAGTAAAAGTAACTTCAACACAAACTAAAAAAGGCTAGTGTCAAACCTGAGTTTAGGCATCTTGCCTGATAAATACAGAAATGGAATATACTCCACCCTGCTACCACCCTTAAAGAACATTTTCCATTCCCTCGATGGGAGTCAGGCTGGACCAGAAATGAACTTCTTGCACCAGATGTCAGAAGCCAGCAATGCTTTACTTGGTTAAGAAGCCTCTAATAAAAATCCAAAATGCTAAATAGGTAATTGCTACTGACTGACAAAACCAAGTTGTAGTCATACTCCTCAGAAAAAACACAAGACTGTACTCTGCGTGGCTTCAGTGTTTTGCCAGAGCAAACTCAGTTATCTGCTGGAAAAATTATCAAACTGCTTCATAAAAAGCACTGTAAAAAAGATTTCATTCTCACTGAACTATAAAATTAGCCAGAGGAATCTCTGAATCTTCAGAAGGGCATGCATTCTGTGGAAATTAACTGAACCGACTACGCTTTAAATTAAAAACAAGCAAAGAACTAACTTTTTCAATTCTGAATGGAATTGCTGAAACCCTTAGAGAGACAGTTGTATCTTTAAAAGTTTTCAGTAAAATCACACGATAATATCCTGAGGAAAACTAAAGTCTTGCTACTTTTTTCCCTCTCAACAATATCAGTTTACAGCTCAACAACACAAGGGTGGAGGAGGAAATTCCTTTATTCTCACCTTCCAAAAAAAAAAAAAAAAGTTCCTTTTCAACAAGCTTTAGTACAATGAGTTTGTCATCAATTGTTTGCGGGAAACATCTCACATTTTTTTCCTTCTGTGCAATGAGTTTGATCCCAGCAGGTTGACAATTTTATAAAGAAAAAAAAAAAAGCCACATACATAGGAAAGGCAAAGGAGAGGCAAAAGCCACGTTCTCGTCAGAAATCAGAAATCCCAACCTCAGTTGAAATACCCACACAATGGTCACAGAATATCCAGGCAATGTATAAACACAAGAACGGAGCAATTTGGATTTAAAAGTGAGAAAATGCATATGTGACTTCACCAATAACTTAACAAAAGCAGCAAGTAGGAAGAGCTTACTCCATTCTGACAGAGTGCCAAATTTACCACCGTAAGGAAGAAGAAAATAACAGCACATGAGCAGCATTCCCACTATGAGACTGGACTAACAGGGATTCCTAAATATCTTTTTAATTTTGGTTGTTAAAAGGTGCTGTGAATAAATTGTTTGGCTTGCAGCAACAATACTGCAACATGCAAGAGCAAGAATTTAAGAACAAAAATTAAATCTTTACTCTTCCTAATTTCCTTCAGCAGGTTTTCTCCAGTGAAAAGCTATTTCTGATGCAGCTTTCTGATGCTGCTTCTCTTGGTAACTTTCACTAATGGCAAAAAAGCCAACTGCTGCTCTTGCTTGGAAAGCTCTCTTCTTTCTTTGAAATCATCAACAGTAAGGTAGTAACTCACAGCTGTTCCAGAGAACGTAACACTCTAGAAAGAAACAGAAAGGCATGGATGAATTGTGCTTTTTGGCAGTTGGCATTAACCCCTGCAGAAGCTTGTGTCAGGTGAGATCCTGGTCTACCCTTTGTAAGGGGAAGCAGCATTGTGGGAAGAGACCAGGAATAAGGGCAAACCTTCAAGGACACCTCCTGGCTTGATGTTCTGGATAAGCATTATGCATGCCATACATACATATCTGATGGTGAAAATGTAGATATGGGATGTATCAGCAAAGTGAAAAGACTTGCCTGGTAATTGCATTCCAGGAAGGCTTTTATAAGTGTAGGCAATATCCCAAGAGCAAAAATGTAATTCAGTCAAGTCCCTCTAAGGTACAATGGGAATAATTCTGTGGTGAATCAGACTGAAGGACTGTCATGGTGACAAGGGCCAAAATCTTTTTATCTGCCCCACCACCAGATCTGTATTAACTCTCCAGTAGCTGGGGCAGTTACTGATATTTGCTCGTGCACATCTGGCAGCAGAATTTGATAACCACCTCGTGGGTTCTCCTACTGCTCCTGTCACACACCATGTTACGTTTTAAACACACAGCTTATGTGAGCAAGCAACCTCCAGTATCAATTGAACACTCAGAGCGCTTCTCTGAAGAAAATGAAACAGCCTTCCTCTCAACCTCACATAAATCAGGCAGTGACCAGAGCTGGGAAGGGTTTAGGATACGTACACTTTACTCTTGTGTTTAGGCCCTTGACACCTAGTGCCAGTAAAGACTTCAAAAAGAAACCCATAAAACACTGAAAGAACAAAAGTTTTGACGTGGCTGCAAGAGAAGAAATAGGTTAAAGATGGAGGGAAGGGACAGTTTCCCCTGCAGAACAAGAGACTGGGGACGCTGGCATTTGGGAAGGAAAGGGGAGACAGTGCGAAGGTGACCCAGACTGGAAGATATGCTGGTGCAAGGGCTGCTTGCTCCTGCTAAGCAAGGATGTGAGCCAACGCCATGGCCCTGGCCACGCTGACTCCCCTTGCCAGTCCCCTGAGCAGAGTCACCTGCCCCAGGGGAATGATGTTGCCCTCCATCTCCACACCTCCTTCCCATCCCAGACTTCAGAAGTAGGACCCTGCCCTGCAACTCCAAGGACAACTGGGTTTTTGTTATCTTTGTAACAGCCAAACCAAAGAAACTCTGGCAACACTGTCAGAGGCTGCAGGAAATACTGAGAGAGACTAGTAAGATATTTCTCCGTTCATCCGTGTTTGTTAGCAGAGAGGAAAATCATGGGGTCTTCTCTTGTCAAACCGCACCCACTGGCATTATTGAAAGCTTAGGCCTTGGGTTTGAATGATTTGGTGTTTTGGAGGAGGGGTGGTTTTTATCAGAGCTTTTGGGAGAAGGGTATAAACCTCAGTGTTTGAACAACAACAAAGGCTCCAGAGAATTCATTCTTTCAGTCTCTTCTGATCTTTACAATACACTCAAAATCTAAATGTTTTTGTTAGTTTTTAACTCTTCAGCCCAGGAAATGTTCTCAAACTTTAAAGATTTAAAAAAAAAATAAATATTATGGTTAACAAGCCAAAACTTGTTATCAGTAAAGCTGCTCTTTAGTTAAGTAAGAAAGGACTTTACTCATTCCTTAGGGCTTCTTGTAAGCTGAAGAAGAGAAGAATTTGGTTTTAGTCTCCTTATGAGACTTTTTTTCTGTGGAGAAATTTACATCATCTATAGCAAGCTCCGTATCAAGCCCACATAATCCAAGTAAATCTGAATTTACTAGAAAAAGTAAACTTTGAATACTGTTCTACAGCATGAATTATTACTGTTTGCTGTTTTGCAGCTCACTGCTGTCCAGCAACAGAATATACACACCAAATCTGTTTCACCAACCCAAAGCTAACTCTGTCACCCAGCATCTAGTCCCAAACATGAAATGCAACAGAGCAATAGAGGCCTGTTTTCATACTGCCCAACTACGTAAAACACTGAACGTCCTGACTAGGAGCCTGAGAAATTTTGTCAGCATGACCCTCCACAATGGATTTCCTCTAGTGCTGGAGCCTACCACCATGTTCTTGAGGAATGAAACCATCAAGTCACTACAAAATCCTGGCATCATGCCTAGCAAAGTGAAGCCCTCCTGCCATGAAAGTGGGTCGCATTTTCTTTTTTAAAAAATTAATGTATCCTATTTCAAACTCAAGTTTGCCACAGTAAGAACTGCAAGCCCTGCAGTGTCTCCTTGTTTATTCTCCCCCTCCCTTCTGTCTCCCAAGGAAATTAAAGTATTCATTAGATCCACCAGCTAGAAAGAAGATTTAGATGGCATGATGCATTTCCCAGCGCAGCTGCACTCTGGCAGACAGCTGATGCCAGTGGGATATTGGGCAAAGCACGCACATACGAGCAGGCCTTTTAACTACCGAGTCAGTCCCCATCCATAAACTACAGCTGTCCCACTGTGCATTGCTGTGCACTCCTACTAAACTCACAGGTCCTTGCTACCTAAAACAGCATAACTGAAATTGCTGGCAGAGCACCTGCAGAGGTAACTTGGCATTTTGGTGTTCAGATGTTCACTGCTCGCTCCCCCAGTCTGGACCAGCAGCTGCACCTGTGCCTGGAGGACACAAACCCTCTAAGAGGTGTGAGCAGAGACTTCTAGTCTGACGTTTCGTGCTTTTTCTGCAGCAGTGTAAGCATCTGCAATGAGTAAAGCACTGAAGAATCAAACCCTCCCATGAAACTGAGAGAGGGGCACAACCTGAGCCTGACCCTGCCATCCTCCAGAGACCATGCACCGTAGCGTGAGCACTGTCCACGTGTCACAAGGCTAACGTGAGGGCAAAGGCGGCACATTACATTGGCAGAAGTGCTTTAGTCTTTAATTATCTCGGATTCTCTGCCTCTGCAGATGAATACTTCTGGTTGATGCAACCTGGCCACGGCTTTAAATGCCATCTGGCTCTCCACTTAATGAACACTGGTGTAAGTAACCTCCTCTCACTCTCCTTCCACATTCACCACTATTTTTAATAGAAACTGAGTTGTTGGTGTGACAAGACATTTTTCACTTTTTTTTTTTTTTTTTTTTGCCTCTGGGTTGCTTACCAGTGCCTAACATGACAACAGACACACCCACTGTAACATCTGCACCTGCAGGATCCCAGTTTTATTTTCCATTCTGCAGAAACATGTCCCACAGGCATGGGAAGAGGAATGCTTAAAAAATACCATGCACATGCTCCTCTGCCCCCACAGATCTACATCCCAGGCAGTTGGTGATCAGTTGGCAATATCCCCTCAGGCTGTCTTGGAAAGTCCCTTTTTCAACAGTTCACGCTGCCGAGAACATAGTGTTGGCTTGATTTCCCTTCAGAAAGCTTGTGATAATCCAGAGTCTTGGAGAATGTGAGGGAACAGTCCTATCATCCTTTTCTTCCAGAAAGAAAACAGGTCTCCAGTGGGAGATGGTTTAATACAATCCCTATCCAGCTCGCCACAGAAAAGTCATGTCCTTTACCCAGGCCAGCAGGATACAGTGACTTGCCAGAGTCAACAAGAACAGTAGGCAAGACATGCCCGAGAGCTGAACTTCTGGGTTTCTCACATATCCCACAAGAAGCAGAGAAGAACAAAGAAATTTTGCTGTTGAATTGTTGCTGGTATACAGATGAAAGCCCTGAATTATGGAGAGGCCTGGGGAATGAATGAGAGGCAGAATAGCCTAAAAACATTTTATTCAGAGCAGAAGGCATCTGACGACATCTGACAGGAAGACATGAGCAAGAAACCCCCTACAAGAAAACAGTAATTCTATTGCAGGCTCTTCTTTCCAGCACAGCTGATTCTGAAAGACTGGTTTATGTACCAGTTAATCCCAGTTTGGCTCAATCGGCAAACACTACTTGGGATCTGACCATGACACTGGCCATCGTCGTACCTTACCCCCCCCCCCCCCAAGAAATTAGCAAAACCTCCGTGGAATAATCTGCCACTCAAACCTAAATTCTGGGAAGTCTTGCATATGTGCTAATAGTTCACAGACTGGCTCCAGGACTCTCTAAATATGCTAGTAGCTCTTGTCAGCTTTCCAGCTCCAAATGTGAATTTTTTCCCCCAAGGATGGTCCTCCTAGAAATTTCAAAATTACCTGAGCTCCCCGCTGCTGTCTCTAAATTAATTAGATGGAAAAAGATTTTCAAGAAGTTTAAGGGCTTAAAACATAACCTGGTCAAAAATGTCAACTAATTAAAAGGTGTTTTTAATTTAAAGTGAGAACAATTCCCTAGAAATCTTTGTCAATATACATTCTGATCTGCTGTACCATGCCAATTCTGTTCTCATTAACCAAGTTGATAAACACATTTTATACACCACAATGAGCATAAATCTGGGCCTTACAGATATATAACCCCCGAAAGCCAAACAGGCAACAGGATAAGGGTATTGAGAGTGCCCATCAAAAACGCTGTTAAAAGGCCTCATTTTCAGAAAGTGAATGGGCACTTCTTCAGTCTACCCTGGCTCCTCTTTTAAAGCATTTCAGGTGGAACAACTCAAATTTCAAAAATGTCCCCAAAGGTCTAGCTGCTGCTCTGCCTCCTCTGAGCTTCTGTTCACCAGGGATTCAGAGGGGACTCACATGGACTTGCAAATCAGAGAGGAAGAATAAGCTTGCATTGGCAAGAAGATATTTGAAGAAAGCTAGTATGTCTCTGTTTGACATTTCTAAATTAAACAAAGCCAGGAATTGAACCAAAAGAGTGTAAGTGGAAGTAAAAACTACAGGCAGCCCAAAGATAGAGATGGGAAGCATCATGGAGAGTGGGAGCATCAACTAGATGCAGGACAGACTCAGGCTCCTATTGGATGAAACAGCATCTAAGGCCAGCACATGTTCTGTGCTACTCCTTAGATGTGACTAAATGACCAAAACAGTTGGTTTAATTAGGCCAATTTCAGTATATTCAGTATATCCACTGCTTTCACAAGAGGAAAATATAGAATTGCCTTAAATAGTTTATGGTTGGACTTGGATGATCTTAAGGGTCTTTTCCAAACTAAATGATTCTGTGAATCTGTAATAATACTGAAAATACACAGAGAAAGGGAAAAGACTTAAAATAATCTGATCACAACTTTGGCTGAATTTTTCTTTTTGACGATTGCAACTAGCAGCAGGAGCAAGGAATAACGAAGGACTGGATCGGTCTCACTGCTCCGCCAAGCTTGGCCAAGCCATGTCAGAACTACGCTGCTGGGAACTTGCCCCAGTGTGTCTCTGTCCCAGCCACGGTCTGTGAACAGTCAAAACAATATGGTGTCGAGACCCAAACACCTCTGAACTCTTGTGGTTGCACTTCCTCCTCACACACGTGGTCCTCCAGCCCTTCCTTGAGGCTTTGCCTGGCCACAGTCCTCCTCTCCTTAGCTGTGAGAACAAGCTGTGCCAGTAAAGCATATCTTGAAAACATACGGACAGCTGGAACATCAAACCAGGGCACAAACCACAATGGCCTCTTCAGCTTGCATGTACTTCAACTGTTCTAAAATCAGGTTAAGTGACTCTCTGGGTTTATTGATAGTAGTTACCATACCAACATGAGTGTTCTCAAGAGCATCACCAGCAAAAACCTTTCCTTGTGCTCACTCTTGGGGCAGGGTAGTGGCTAATGGGGAACTCTAAAATTGGAAATAAAATGACCTATTTACAAGGAAAGTTAATAGAATAATGTTTAAAATTTGAGATTGGTTTCGTGTTGTCTTTCTTACAAAGCTACACGAGTGCTGTGATAAATTCCTATTAGAACAAAACTAGAGAGGCAAAAGGTTTGTACAACAACTGCTGGTTAAACCTCACCTGCTTTAACAAAAATAATCTTTTCTCCTTTACTTGTGGCAAAACTGCAACCTTTATTAATAGATTTATATTGATTTAATCAGTTTGACAGTGGGGTTTGGTGCAGGATGCTAATACAGGTGTACATTTCAGCTGGTTCCTATTTGTGGTCTAATGTCTTCCTGAAGCCTGCCCAAGAAGAGTTATTAAAAAAAAAAAAGGGAACTTCTTAAAAGTGAAGTTGTTTCAAAGATGAGTGGATCTGGGTTGTGTATTAGCAATCCTATTAGGGAATTATTCTCAACTGGCACTACTAAACTTGCCCCACATTTAATGATACACAGAAATAGGGCACTCCAAGCATGTATACAGATGGAGCTGTATTTTTCCCTGGAGTACTGGGGAAAAAATGGCTGTTACTAAGCTCAACTCAAACAATGCTGGTACTACTGCCCCAAATAATGAGGCACAAGATGTCCACTTGGATTCTTGGATTTACTGGACAAAAAATAACAGCTGCGAAGTCAAATATCAGTACCTGACAAGAACTGTTAGGAAGGAAGCTACATACATCCTCACATGCATTTGCACCCGCACCCAGGCCCAGTCAACAGAATTGTCACACTAAGTTACTCCGTGATTGAGGCAGTTGTGTTCGTGGTTTTGGTGTTTTTGTTGGGGTTTTTTTGTTTGTTCTATTGAAGTCAGTACAATCCTAATATGTCACCAGTTTAAAGGTATTTTGCAATTATCAACGCAGGAGATGATACATTTTTTCTCACTACTTTAGTAAACTGGTAAACTCTAGCTGCTAGAAAGGGAATAAATGACACAGATATAAGCCACCTTTTACTGGTAGTACTACAACCACTACACCCTTAAAAGGTTTTCCTGATTCATGCATATATTATACAAACAGGTGTTATATAAAGCAATACAAAAACATGTAGAAAAAAGCTGGTAAATCATGGAGAACCTTCCTTTCCAAAGTATATACAGTAATATGAATTTAGCAATTTACATACAGAAAGTTTTCTGCTCTTTTTCCTTTTTAACACTGAGAAAATGGGAGAAGAGGGAAATTATAATGCCCAGAGCCACAAAAGACATCAGTGGAATCAACAGATTCTGGAAAAAAAATCCAGATCTTTGAAAGCATCCCCTTCCCCTGGATCATGATTCATCTCTTTAGTCAATTAGATAAACCTGGAAAGAAATTCTAAAATGAAGAGGACATGCTTTTGTGATTCAGTAGCACATACCAAAGTTTTTCCAAGCAGGTCTTTTAAAGTAATATTCTTAACCCTTCTGAAATGTATGTATGTTTTGAAGGGAATTTGTTCTATTTGAAGTTATTGTTTTTCTCTGTTATTAATAAGGGATTACAGAAATCATTCTCTCTGCTAAACAATACCTAGGGAAAATTCTCATTTTTGTAGTATATTACATGCAAGTATCATATCCAGCGATATAACACTTAAGTCTTGTTACACCTAAATATTTTTACCATATTTCTGAAGAATTACTCTAAAGGCACAGTTCTGCTTTCTCCTGTAAACACAGTATCTTACTGTCATCAAATAAATAAAAAGTGAAACATTGAACTCTCATTAATTATAAACTTAAGTCAAAGGATGTCTTTTTAAAATTAAGGACAGCATGATTTACAGTTGTAATGGATTACTGAAGATAGTTCATCACCAAAAATAAGCCTATAATTTGTATTGCTAACCCAGAATTTTAACATGAAAAATGTATGCTCTTTTTTGTTCATTTTATCATAATACCAGAACAACCAAGTCTTGTGAATATGATTTTTTGGGAGATAAGAAAAGGAATTACAAAATCTAGATTTCTGTAGTGTATAATTTTGAACAGTAGGTACACCATCATTTTTTTTGTAAGCTAGGATGAGTCTTCCAGTAGCAGCTGAAATTACAGTTTCAACACACTGTGCTTGAGTGAAGACTGTAGAACAGGCCTGAAGATCTTCCAATGTAAAGAAGAAAAAGGAAGAAACAAGGGTTCCATTTTACAGCAGAGAAACTTCTGCACTGAGGACTGAGACTTGTTTTTCCGGAAGGAGTGAGATACGTTTGTGGTCTCCTAAAGTTACTCTGTGCAATACATCTTTTTTAAAGCTTTATACACATTGCAGTACTGACTTACCATGATTCTCACCTGATCACAGAAAACAGTATTGGAAGGGCCCTGAGATGCCATCTTAGTCAATGTCTAGATTCCTGCAGTCAACCACAACGGCTATGATGACAGGTGACCGTTAGGCTATTTAAAAAAAATCTTCCCAATCTGAGATTTATTAGATGACTGACTCTCTGGAAGCACCTTCCACACTTCTTGGACCACAGAGTTGGTTTACATTACCAACTCAAACGGGACGTCTCATTTTCAGATGGCTGAGATGAAAACCAACTCTAACTGACCTACCCCAGGATAGAGGAAGACTACAAGGTCTGCTTCCTCATTGAAGACTAAGCCGCAGAATCATTCTGCAGGTTGCCCTCCATCAAGCTGTACTGTGAAGTACATTCTTAGCAGCAGAAGAATCCCAGATACAAGAGTTCATAGAGTATGGACTTTGCTCAACTGCATTCGTCTTGCCACAACTAATTAGTATTTATTGTTCACAAGGATGAAACAGACTGATGTGGAATACTAATTTACCAGAGCAATGCAACCCAAATTCTTACAATTATTTAAGCAGAAATAACTTAAAATTTTGGAGATGCTTTGGAGATGCAGAACAAAAGGAGTACCATTTTGGCATATGGCTCAAGAAGTATTACATAAATTATAGCTATAACTGCATTTGCTGGCATTCATTCAGTGCTGCTGTTATAGTTCATAATTAAACTTAATTTTATAGAGCTGTACTCTAGTGGTCTAGGTCAGCAGTCAATTAAAGAACACCCCTCTACAGGACAAATGCAATACTCAGGTAAGTGAGCGTCATCATAAATAAGCAGGCCAACTTCTTTTTCTCACATAATTTGAATGCCAAGACTACCCATATCAACTTCAATGGACTGGCTCGTAGTGGGTGGGAGTATTGGAAAGGACTTTTCCTCAATGAATTGAGTCCAGAATTTTGCTAGGGTACCTTCATTAACTTTTGGCACTGAAACAAATACAAAGAATCAGCCTAGAAATGGGAAGCAAGCAATGAAAAGTTGTATCAAAGTAACACAGAATTTAAGATGGACTTTAGGCAGCCAAACCACAGGGCACACATGAGAACCAAGATGTGCCCCTTCAGCACAGACTGCTAGGAGAGACACCTACCAAAGCTTTTTACTTTTTTAAAGGAGAGGGGGAGGAGCAGGGGGGAGAGAGAGAGAGAGAAGCAATTGTGGCAGCTTGAACAACCCTGTTTACCCCACAACCACAAATGAACTAGCTGCTGGTCAGATGAAGTCAGAACTGCCTGAGAATCAGTGCTGCAGCACGTCAACCAGAGAAAAAATCACGCAGTGAATGGTAATAATACAGACAGTTCTAGATGTTGCATTATGTAGCTCTTCATGTCTTGCTATAAATGCAGGATCAACAGCACTTGCTAAATCAGCAGGTGTTTCCAGTAGCAAAAGTGAGTTTTGCAGTTTAGGCAAGACAAACCAGGCATGAATTAACTTATCCCATGATCAAAGTATACATCAAACTGCTCAGGATTCTGCTGGGTATACTTTTACTGCTGTAAGCCATATGATCCTGTATTCTTCACTTAGCCAAAACTCTGGCTGAAGTCAACAGGAGTGATTTAAAAGGGCTAGGAAGTTATGCACACATCCCTTAGTATGGAAGCTGCACATCCACAGAGAATGAAAATAACCATTAGCTGACACAAAAGCTACTTCTTTTCGGCACTATTATAATACATCTATAAATATGGCTTAATTTACTTAAGAGCTCACCTGGGACCTGTACTCTTTGGACAGGTGCTTGGAAACAAACACAAAAACCAACGTATCAGTTATCTAAAGCCAATATCTGTATGTAAAATTTTAAATTTGTGCAAACTTACTTTGGCAGAGGCTATCAAGAGGCAGCAAATGGACTGGCATTCCGATACAATATGAAGATAAACTGAATAAAAAACACTCGATACTGACCAGTCAGAAATACTTACAATGAATACACTTAAATGAACAAATTCCAGCTACAACTTCATCCTCTGCTGTGTGCAGGGACAGAAAAGCTATGATCTAAAAATATATGAAATAGCTTGCACTTCTTAGGAAAAAGAAGTCATGCATACTACAGATACTGACGTATATGTACCTTCCTTGGGTTCCTGAGGCTGGTGAGACCAGAAAATGTAATTGTGAAAGTGGAATAAATCCCTGTCAGATACGCAAAACCTCTGCAAAACACTTACACAGCATGAATACAAATTGACATACCAGAGCTATGAGACAATGCTAGAATCAGAGGATATCATTACAATGTTGAACTGTTAATCACAGCTCAAAATAAAACATGTTTATTTCATTGGTAAAATCACAACTGGGGGATCTGCTCTATCTCTTCGAACATCAGGCTGGTACTTATTGCCCTTATGTACATCTTCTGGGAGCTGATAGGCGATTCACCTTAAGATAAAAACCAAACTTCAGTATGATGACTGCTCTTCACAGCTAATGATTAACGTTATCAGGAACTGAAGCACTGTTATCCACAGTAGCTGCCTGCCTGCCCACCTCAGTACTAATTTCAATAACTTTTTAGGGAGAGACACCAATGTTTGAGAAGTTTACACTGCAGTGGTCCTAAGCAGAAGCCAAATAAAAAGAAATAAAAAATTTAAAACTCATGGTTCACTGTTACTCAGGGATCTAAAAATAGAAAGACTTGGAACAAAGATACAGGAGATTTTTGGTTCAAAAAGGGGAGTCCAGGAAAAATTGAGATGGCCATGAAAAAACCATGCTGATTAAAAAATAATTACGTCACGGGTTTCTCAGGACCTTACCAAACCCCCTGCACGCCGCCACCCCGGCTCTCACCCCTCCCAGCTGCCCCCAGCCCGGCCCCCAGGGAGGGCGGCGAAGACCCCCCACCCCCGGACCCCCAAACCGCAGCCGAGGTGGGGGAAGAGCCGCCCCTCCACCTGCGGACATCGGGGGGATGCGCGCACAGACCCTTCTTTCCGTACCCGCCCCGTCCGGCACCCCCCCGGCGGTCCGCGGCCCCCCGCGCCCTCAGCCCCTCCCGCCCCGGGGGAATGTGCACGCGTGGGGGTTCCCACGGGCGCGGGGCTGTCGGGCGCACCTCGCGGGGTGGGCGAGGGCAAGGGCAGGTTCCCCCCACCCCCCGCAGCCCCCCGTTTCCTTCCTTGGCTTCTCCCTTCCCGTCCGCGCATTTTCATTCTCCCTTCCCCTCCTCGCCTCCCCCTCCCCGCGTTTCCATCCTCCCTCCTCGCCTTTCCCCTGCCCCTCCTCGCATCTCTGCCCCCCACCCCCCTCTCCCGGCATTTCCACCTTTGCGCCCACCACACCCCCCCCCCCCCAAAGCCTCCCGCAGCCCACCAAGGGCCAGACAACTTGCCGGCGCCGCAGCCACCGCCGCCTCCCTCCCCTCCGCACCCGCAGCCGCCCTCCCGCACACACACACGGACGGACGGACGGACGGAGGGGCGGACAGAAGGACGCGCGGACACAACGCGCCCCCCCCCCCCCGCACAGCGGTACCTCTCCGAAGCGCGCCCGCTCCTCCGGCGCGCAGCGTGCGCAGCCAGCCCCGCGCGCAGCCCCGGCACGTCGGGTCCCCCTTCTTCTTCTTCTTCTTCTTCCTCCTCCTCCTCCTCCTCCTCCCCCCTCCCCGCCCGCCCCCTTCGCCGACGCCAGGAAGAGGGGGGCAAAGCCGCCGCCCCCTCCCGCCCCGCCCCGCCGCGGCCCGTCCCGCGGGGCGATGCGCCCCGCGCGGAAGCTCCGCGAACCCCCCCCCCCCCCCCGCGCCGCGCCCCCCGTCCCGCCGCGGTCGGGTTACCCGGCCGGCTGCGAGCCCTCTCCTGTTACGGATGCCGGCGCCGGGCGGGAGGGGAGGGAGCCGAGCCCCGGGGGCGGTGGAGAAGGGGGGTGGGGGGGGCGAGCCCCGGGGGGGGAGGCAGCGCCCGCCTCCGGGGGGGGGCGTGCGAAGCGGGAGCACCCCGCCGCGGGCAGCTCCGGGGCTTTCCTGAGCCGTGGGTTTCGGGGTGGTTCTGCTGCTGGCTGTTGTTGGGTTTTTTTTTCTTCGTCTTTTTTTTTTTCCCCTTCTTTTATTTTCTTTTCTTTTTCGGTTTAGTGGGGGTGGGGGTGGGGTGGGGGGTGCTTAAATATATTTTAGGCAGTGGAGCTGGCTTCCATGGGCTTCTTCCACCTCCCCTTTACCCCCCCCAATGCGCTTGCAGCGTTCACAGCAGGCTGTGTCAAGGATTTCCATTGGTCTGCCACCCCTCCTGTGAAGAACTCTGCCTTTTCTCTTTGGTTTCAATACGAATTTAACCATCCCCTCAGCTCCTGTGCTGGAGATGAGGAACAGCTCCCAGCCCTCTCTTTCAGCTGCTCATGGGTTTGCAGACCTCCACTGTAATCCTTTTACATCATTCCTTCTCCTGGCTGGAGAGTTGTAGGTTGCTCATGGGGGCCTTTGTTCATAGACCGTTCTATATGTCTTGCCATCCTTGGTGCCCTCTTGAACATCATCCTGATCTAATAGATCCTATTTGAGGTGAAGAAATACACAATATTTAAGGTGTGGGCAAACCACGGATTCATGCAGTGCCACAGTGATGTTTTCCTCTTAACAATTAGTAGTTCATGAGGAGTTTTTGAGCACAAGGCTGATGTTTGTATGGAGCTGTCTGTCATAACCCTGAGATTTTACTCATGCCATGGGCAGCTCAGAGCCCAGCATTTTACACGGTTGTTTCTCCATGTGCATCATTTCACATTTACCTACACTGAATTTCTTATATCGCCCAGTCAGCCTCATAATGTCCTTGTGTAGTTCTTCACAGTCTTATTATTACTGACCTGAGTAAATTAATATCACTGATGAACTTTGCTATTTCACTCCATTCCCCAGTAAGATATGAGTACACTGAAGAACACAAGCCCCAGCATTGACCCTTGCAGAACCCCACACCACCCAGCACCTCCCTCCATTGTGACAACTGGTCATTTATTCCTGCACTTTGCATTTTATCTTCTAAGCAATTACTGAGCCATAGCAGGGCTTTCCCTCTTGTTGCTACCACTGCTTAGTGTCCTTAAAAGCCTTTGTCAAGAGCCTTTTAGAAACACAGTCTGATATGGAAATTAGATCACCCTTATCCACACTTTTGTTGACCCTTTCAGAGACCTCCAAGAGGTTTGTTTAAGGTAGGACTTTACAGCAGCAATGTTGACTCTTCTCAGACAGATTGCATTAATCCAGGTGTCCTTTAGTTCTAACCCAATTAGCATCTCTGTATTTGCACAGTACAGGCACGAGGTTTGCAAACCTCTAGTTCTCCAGAGTCTGTACTGAAGTTTTGCATCACATTTGCCACCCTCCACCCTAGAAGTGCCAATGTTTTAAATGGGAGGTTACATGCTGCTATTGGTAATTCAGCTGCTGCATCCTCTGGTGAGAACTCAAGGACACAGATGCTCACACACAGGTACATGCTACCTGAATGCCATGGTAGTGAAAAAGGTTTATAATAAAAGCTAATGGTATAAGGAAGTAGATGCATACCTAAGTAACTGCAGACCTGTAAGCCGGTGCTATTAATGTAAGTAAGAAGCTACCTTAGTAATAAACTGTATGTGGCCATGACCCTCTTTGCAAATGTATGTGTCTGAAAGCACACACAGTATGGTACAGACAAAGCCCCACCAAGGTCTTTAACCCAGGGAACTGTTTGTCACTGTCATTCTCTGTATCTGCAGCCATCTTTTTTTTCTCGTTCATACTTTGCTGTAAATCCTCTGGATCAAGGGTGGCCTTTTTTAATGCACATTTTTTACTTGCCACTAGCATATGGCAGGGGAAGGAGGAAGGGAGACCAGCTCTGAGTAGGGGTGTTTCAGCCACACCAACTAGGAACGTTCCCAGGAATGTCTGCAATTCAGTTACCTGCCCAAAGACAGGACTTCTACCCTTTGTTCTTCTAGGGTACAGTGCAGCTGAGCAGTGCACATGCTAGAACTGCAGTACAGCTTCCATTCAGCTTATTTGCAGGGAGTGGGCAGGGAGCAAAGCAAAGCTGCACCTCCAACACCTGACTGAAGCAACTGTGCATGGACGTGCATCACTGCTCACACCCACCAGCCTGCCCCACAGGTGTAAGGTTGTACTCCCACAGGTAGGTATGCCATCCAAATGGCAATGTGGGGCTGTGGGGGAGGGAGAGAGGAAGAGGAGCATGAGGGTTGCATCGCTTTTGGATGTTTCACAGGTCTGACCATGTTTGTTGGGTTCTTAGAAACTTCAGCTGCTAGAAAACAGAATAAGCCAGTTATCACAAGGGAGGGATGAAAATGAATCAGTCTTTTTTAGTTGCGGAAAACTTCAGAACCATGCAGAAAGGTACCGTCCAGGTACCCGCCACCCTCAGAAACATAATCAAAATAAGCATAGTCCACTCTCATACTTTTTGAAGGCCTCAAGTTTTGGATACTGGCAATACTGCACTGTGGACAAAAATCTGTGAATTCATAGCAACCAAAGATGTTACACTGCCAAAGGGGGAACTTCAGAGCTCCACTTCTTGGGTTCCCACCCCTCTGCCCTTTTGTTCCAACAGTTACCTTCTCCTCCTCTCTTGCTTACTGGCCTCATATAGGATTGGACTGAACTGCGTGACTGCAGCACAGGTTTTGTTCCATTAGATCAAGAAATACCACAAATGACACTGATACAGTTTGAATGTATTTTTTTTTTCCTCTTATGACAGGGATGCATTTATTTAGTATTAATTAGGTAACGCCTGACTGATATACCACAGAGGAAATCAAATGTGATTTCACTGTGTATATTTTAATGAGTTTTCCCTATTGCTTCTAATTTGCATTTTCAACAGTTACAACAGCAGAAGAAAATTACGTCTTAAAGTTTTGTTTTAAAGGTGTATTTTGTTAATGGTCTGTAATTTTTTTACAGCATTACAGAGGGCTTCAGGTAGGGGGAAGAAGGAATTAATCTTTGCCAGAATGCAACCTTCCCTAATTTTTACTGTGAAGTTAAAATACCTTTACCTAAATAATGAACTGCAAGATTAGTCAGTATTGCCCTAAAAACTCTGAAAGTAGGAAAAGTATAAAGATCAGCTGCGTTAACCCAATATTTGTGAAGAAAATAAGTTATTTTTAACACTCAAATTACAGTTCCTTGCCCGTCATTCCCTTTCAGACCTGCTTTATGTGCCCTGTGAACAGAAAACAGATATGTCACCCCCAGTATTACCTCGTTCCTCCTCCAACAACTGACCGATATACATCCCAAGGCTGTGCTGAACACGTAGAAAAAAACGACAAGAACAGATCCTGAGATTAGTGTGACATCCTTGGGAAAGTTCAAGCAAGTGTGACCCTGTAGCTGAACTTCTTCTTGTAGGGGGCTGCAAAACTGAGGATGTTTTTCTACATACATAGCCTGTGGACAAGAGGACCAGTGCCACTGTAGTCAGTGGGAACTGCAGACGCTCAACACCTCTAACAACTGGGCCACATGCTTATGTGAGACCTTGTTATTACACAAAAAGGCTCTTATTTCTCGTCTTTTTTTCTCTGCCACATAAGCTGACCTAGTTTACAATCTGCCTCTGTACAGATGCGTCCTCTTCCATGGGCAGAAAGAGGACAGAGCCATTGCCAACAAAGCGTGCCTGGAGTTAGGAAGGGGAAGAGACACAGGGCAGCTCAGGATGGGGAGATAAAGAGAAGGAAATGAAAGACAAAGATGTTTGGAGGAGACAAGAGAGAAATAGGGAGAGAAGAGAGCAAAGCGGTATCTGTATCTGCTGCTCCTGCTTTATCCAGGAGACAGAAGAGTTACTCAGAGTCTTTGCTTTGGGACTTTGTCAGTATATTGGAGCCTAGCTTCAGTGAGGCAGATTTTTTTATTGTTATGCAGTGAACCTTCAAATGGAGAATAATTCAAAGGGGATACCTCTTCCTGTTAGGAAGAAATTATTTCAGGCTGCTGTTTTACAGCCCGGCACACTGTTCTTGTTCTCCATGAATTCCCAAAGATGCTGAGAGCAGTGCAGAATAAAGGAAGGAAGGATAATATTGTGATAATGATGCTGGATATGCCAGGCACTTTTATAACATTTATAAAATGAAATGCAGTCCTGAAAGGTGATGCCTGATCTGGTAGCCTCCACACTGAATTTCACTCAGTATGAAAAATGAGTTTTGCTTGGGATGCAGATTTTTAAGTGTCTTAGATTAGCTGTCAGAAATTTTGTGATTAGATTCGTTTTCCTTTCCTTGTGGTTCTGGTTATTCCTCTGACTGCAGAATAACATGCAGATGAGCTGAATGAGGGAATGCACAGGCTTGCGGTAATGCGTGCGAGATGAAAATGGTACTTCTGTGTATTCTCTGTGCATTTATAAAACTAATGAATGCAGAGATCCATCAGTCCGTTAGCAGAAGAGCTGTGGGAAGTTTGGAGGTCACATTCATAAATGCTTTATACTCAGTACGGGGATGAAATGTTGAGTATTACAGAGGCAGGGAGCTGCCGGTAGGGAACTGACTGGAGATCCCTGTTCTATTCCTGGCATTGCTGATGACCTGTGATGTGACTGAAGGCAAGTCACTTTCTCTTATTTGTCTATATGAGTTGATGAATTTTGGGACAGGGACTGCCTTTTAGTGGGTGTTTGCAGAACATAACGGGACCTCAGATGTGATTAGGGAGTTCAAATACTAGTGTAATATGAACTTTAAAATTATTTTCTGAAGTTATTCAGCTGACTAACAGGCTTATTTACACACATCTATTATGTGGTGGAATAGCTTGGCAAGATCTCTATCGGCAGCTAGCTACATGAGTAATCTCATTGACTTAAATGTGACTCCTTGAGAGAGTAATGTTTTACTACTGGCTCCATAAACTGTTTTAGTCATCATCAGCTTACAAACTACATGCGTAGCCCTGCCAGCACTTACCACACAGTGTAGTGTATTTTACTGCGAGCAATTCTGTCACAGGAGTAATACCCAGTAGTAACTGTTTGTGTAATCTACGCCCACGTGAAGTTACTCTGTTCTGCAGTTGCAAAGACAGCCTAGTTTCACTGGCATTGTGTTCTCTTTGGTTCACAGAAACTGTTAGTTCCCCTTCACAAGAAATCCAAAGAAGTATTCAGTACCTGTGATGTCGTAAGGAAGAAAATTTTTTTATTGCTGCCCGTGGGGATACCGCTGCATAACTGACTCATGGCTCTCCCTCCTTCTTGTGGAATATGCAGTCATTGCAAATCTGGAGCTGTAAGTTTTCACTTAAAGCTCTTTACAGTCTTAATCCAGCTAATGTTTCTGCTTTGATTACTCCTGCCTTATCTTATTCTCTTTGTACCCTCCTTGACAATAGCCCCTGTTTCTTTCCCCTACTGTGGGCTTTGTGTCTCCTTTCAGTCTGTTCCTTTTCCTAAGCACAGAAAAAAATCCCATTCAGTAGTATCCCTCTTTTATTCTACAAATCCCTCTTTCAAGTCTGCTCCATCAATAACACCAACATAAGGCAGTCCTGAAAGATGGCTTGCCCGTCTCCAGCTTGCCTGATTGAGCCTGAACATCCTCAGGGGCAAGGAGCATATCTCTATATATTTTCTGAATTACTGCATGAATAGGAAGAGCCATATAAATATAGCACTACTTGTTACCACAGCGTTACATATTCAACATTTATATCAACTGCTGGGGCAAGATAATCACAGACTACAGTACTTCAACAATTATATACAGTTGCATATTGTTCCTCCAACTAAACAGGCATAGCAAAAAAGATTTAAAGAGCAATCATTATTTCAGAAATAGGGAACCTCTGTAACTCTTCTGTACAGTACTTGAATAGCATATTTGCACAAAGAGCATTTGTTTGTGTACTAAAGAGCTTGATCCAAAGCCCAATGGAGGCTCTTCCAATGCATTCAGTGGGCTTTGGATTAAGTCCTTCCTGAGGAACAGATGCAGGGTTTTATTCACTACCACTAGAACAATAAAAATGACAAGACAAAGAATAAAGTTGTCTACAGAGAATAAAGCAGTGTTGTCCCACAGCAGCTTAAATACTCTATAGTTAAAAGAAAGTCCTGTAGAGTTAGTAAAATTGTTGGTGTAGCTCATTCACAAAATAGACAGTTTGGAAATGTTTAAATATCTGCACATAAACACCCAAACACAGTGCATTTCACTGAGTATTCAACTTCTCAGTATTTGCAAGGGCTGAGTTATTAATGTAAATACAAATTCCAGTTGTGCAAACAAAGATAGCGCAGAAATAGTTTGTTGCAATTAATCATCAAAACTGCCATGGAAGAGAGAGCTGGAAATGTTTTTATGCCGTGGCTCTTAGATGGATCTGAAGTGTTTCCTGAGACCTCGACTAGAGGCAGGCTTTCCTTTAGTAAGTTTATCTCATTCAACATAATGATTTCTTATCTGGCTGGTAGATGTTATCAAAATGTAAGCAATAATGAGTGTTGAGGAGCAGAGACATTTGCCCCTGCAGGAAAAACTGGGGCCAGAGCCACCCCAGGAAAAAGAATCTGACAAGGGAGATAAGCAACTGTGGGAGACACCAGAGACTGGACTGAAGTAAGAGTGGCAGCAAATGAGAAGCACAATTAGCAGAAACTAAGCCGGGTGGGAACTTGGGTCTTGTAGCAGAGACAAAATATGAAGGGAAGCTGATCAGAGGGTTTCGAGAGGTCTGGGTAGCTCTTGTAAAGAGATCTATTGGGAAAGAGAGCATGAAAGCAGCGCACAAAACAGGCTGGTTTTTTGAAACACCTGCATGGATTTATCTAGAGAGTAGAAATCGGGAAAGAAGCCTGGATTGGAAGAGGTTGCAGTCATAGCAAAAAAGACCCTCGTGATGAATATGTGGAGAGACTGGTGGCTTTTGAAAGAGCTAAGGGACTGGCAGGGTCTGGTGCAGGAAAGTGTGATAAGCAGAAAAGGACGTTACACGAAACTTTTTATACCAGGAAAGAAAGAGGGAATCAAGAGCTGATAAATGATATCACACAAAACTATTTCTGTAACTATTAAAAATAATACCATTTAAATTTTACCTGCTCGCATTTAAATGTTCCTAACTTTTTCAGCCCACAAGTAGCAGCCTCAGAAACAAGTCAGTACTCCTAAATTCTGTACATTTAATTACCAGGCAAAGCCAACGCAGTGCTTACTCCAGTTCCAAACATTAACTAAATGCAGAAAGGCACATTTTGTCATACCATCTTTTCCTGGAGGGTTGCCACAGGTGTGCTCTGACAATTATGGAGAAGAGAAATCCTTCTGTCTTTGCTTTTACTCGTACATGAGGAACCCTATCAGCTTCCAGGGATTGAAATCCCTACTACGTAGAAGAACAGCAAGACCCTCTTGCCATGCTCCTAATGTTTCCACCTTTATGTTGCCACAGCCTTAATGAGCAGTCCTGCAATTCTTGATACCTTTTAATCTTCTGAGTTTTACACATTGAAGTACAAATCTTCAGCAGTTAAGCTGCCTTCTCTACACATTTTACCTAGCCCTCCCTATATTCAAGGCTGGATGCTTGCTCCTTCCAGCACTATCCCAGTGATGTTAAATGCCTCCGACTGGGATGTGTCATTTGCTGCAGGGTGGATGGCAATACTAGAAATGATTAAGTGAGAAAACCAAGCCTACCTGAAGGTCCTCAGAAAGTCAAGAGACAAGTGGATAATTCTCAGGGAAGAAATTCTTTGTCTCATGACAAAGAAATGTTTTTCTCCCCTCAAACAACAATCTCACAGTTCCCTAAAGATGTGTCTGTTTCTTGAATTGGAAAGGGAACAGGCCCAATGACTAAACCCGTGGCCAGCCTGAAGGGCTGGCTGTCCCTGCAGTAAGCTGAGATCTTAGCTTCACAGCATTTTCCGATCATTAGAACTGAAATCAGGCAAAATGAAACTGTAATGAGATGATAAGACAAGCTGATTATAGGCCTGCTAATTAAAAATACACAGTATTCTGTATGGAAATCCAGCTCTGTGCTACAAAACTGCTGTGCATTTTAATGTCTTAACTCACATACTATTACATTACCTGTCAGAGCAGGTAATCTTACTTGTCTTTGTATATGAAGGTAGGTGGGCATGTTTTATGCAGGCACCACAGCTTGACAATCTTCTTACTTTGCTTTGACAGTTTCCATGCAGAGCCACAGAAATAAAATTACAATGCCAGAGGTCAAACATAATGCCTCTGATCGCTTTGAATGACTGATGATCTTCTGGCTTCCCTGACTAATGTTGCCTGCCTTGGTCATGATATGAAGACGCATTCGAGAGCAATTAGCAGAGACCATAACTGGAAATGAACTCTTAGCTGTGTGCTGTGACATGCAGTGCAATAACTCAGATTAATCCTCTCTGTTACCAAGCCCAGCTCTGCTGACTTCAGCACAAGGTGAGCTGTGGCCAGGACCAGGGATGGAGAGAATGACCTGGGAAAACTGGTGATGAGAGCTGGCAGGAACCAACTGGGGAAAGCGTCATCTGCAGAAAATAAACTATTTTACTCCTTGAAGCAGGCTTGTAGCTTGCTTTGGATTTTTACTGCTCACATGTCTCTGAATTTCAGCAGCACCCCTCCATGGCTGGTGTGGCAGCAAGATACACATCCTAAACTGCCTGAAGGGTCAGGGAGGAGGGGATATAAGGCCATGCAGTCTTGCACTTCGAATGATGACCAGGGATTTTTGCTGTCTGGCCTCACAAGCTTCAGATACGTGTACTGTGCAGAAAGAGCATCTCCCTTTTAAACTGCCCCAGAGTGCTGAAAATATCAAAGCCACTGTCATTTTGAGTTATCTGTAAAGTTTTCGGCCACAATATTCATGGCAGCAGGGCAAGGTGGGGCATGAGGGGAAGGGCTTGTATCCTGGAACTGTTTGGATTTTTTTGTTGTTTTTAAGCAGCTGCCCAGTGAAATTAATTAATCTTTCCAGAGATTCCTGGACTCACATAGGTTCTTTGGTGATAGAATCTTTCATAAAACCAATGAAAAAGCAAATTGAAATTCTATATCTCTGATAAAATATTCCAGCAAAATAGCAGCATACTTTTCACTGCAAGATAAATTCTTTCAGCCTACTGCTGATCCTTTTACAGCCGTAAAAGTTGTACTGAAATTAGGAGATCACCAAGATAATCTCCCAGCCTCCTGTACAGCAGTGTTGCAGAGAAGCCAAATAGTGTATATGTACGTCTTCTTCCTTGTTGCCAGTCAGCAGTAATGATGGTGGAAAAAAACCCAGAAAAACAGCTGCAGTTTATGCTACTCCCACACACATAGATGTTCTCCTTTTGAGCAAAAGCTGCAAGAAAGGCTCAGTAATAGAGTACATGGTATTCTGAACCTGCAGTCCAAAAAGAGCTGCAGGCATAACAGGATGTGTTTTAAATGCAACAATGAAGAGGCAGTATTTTGCTACTTAGCAAAGAAAGAAGAAACATAAAAAAACTTTGAGGTCATTCATAAACTTTCAGTTGTTCAACAATAGGTCCAGCCTGGCTAATTCTGAGCACATTACACGGGGTGGCTCTTCGGGAGGACCATATTTTTCTTTTCTTGTAAGGGAGAGTATTACTTCCCGTCATGACTAGGATCAAGTGTAACATTTGTTTACTGATCCATATCCTGTCTTCACTGGTTGTGAATGTCATTACCTATCAATTAACATTGACTTGAACCATACATCAAGAGCACAGTCTGGACTAGGGTAGCTTGTTGCTTCTTATTAATAGTTTGTGGTCCACATCCCAGCTTGGAGTAAGTAGGCTGTTGAAAATAACACAGATGCAATTTCTATTTCCTGACTTTTAATAATTGAGAATCTACTTTATCTTAATATCATCAAAAAATATTGCAACTAGGTCTGCATAGATTCTTTCAGAGTCAATCTAAAATTGCTGGTTTTCTTATATGAAAATAACATTTCCCATTTGACTGTTGAGTGATAGAAAGGACAATTGTTTTGGGTTTGTCTCTTTCAGCAAATGCAAGCTCAGAAGAGTTTATATTCAGCTGATCCATACAGTCTTTGCCTCAAGCATCAGGCTTCTCCCTTCCACAAATTGTTAGCAAATTATTAAAGAAAATTTCAGCACTTCATCATTTGCTGTAACTAAATTAATTTTCTTCCATGCTGGTAAGTATACTCTCATGGACTTTATTGACTTTCCTGGGCTAGCATTTTGCTGATTCTGCTCACGCTGCGTCAGTGGCAGCACTGAGTCAGCCTCCCTCTTACAAAGTTCTGCCATTAAACCTCCTCCTTCAGCGGGGGGTCATTATTAAAAAAATGAGAACTGTTTTTTAAAACCAAGGAGAAAACAATGCTAAGTCAGATTTTGTTCTGCCTGGTGTTACACTCCCAAGCATCGGAAGTACTGTGTTATTAAAACAAATTGCATTCCACAGTCATTGAACCTTTTTTCCCCCTCTTCCTTAAGTATGACCTTAGCTTAAGCCAGAGAAAGTTAGGGACTGATTAAACTCTAGCTCAGAGCTTTCCCAGCAGTCCTACAGGTCCTGCTTGAGATATATGAGCTGCCAGAAAGCGATACTACGCTGAGCAGAACACTGACAGCAACCAGTGCAAAATGTCTGCAAATGCCTGTGCAAGTCCATGCTCCAACTGCAGTCAGAATGATTTAAATATCTGATTTAACCATAGCATGAAAGTTTCATTTTGATGGCTTTGCGTTATCAATTTGAACCTTACTCTTATTGTTTGTGTTGTAAATTATTTGCCTAAAGAAAGGTGGATTCTCACTGGCTGATATGCCAAACATGTTGGTTTCCTGCTTTACATAGATTTAACCTTGAATTTGGTCATTGTTTTAAATAGCCGGGAGTATGAAATTCTGTGCTACATTGTCCATTCTAAATTGTTAACCACATATAGTCAGTTTCATATTTGTTGTTTATTAACAGAGCTGTTTTGTTTTGTTTTGTTTTGTTTTTAAACATCAGATTAATCCAGACCCTTTTGGATTTTATTAGCACTTAAATAAAAACTGTGGGAAACCTGGATTTTGAGAAAATTATTAATTTTTTTTTAAATTATAAATGCAACTAGTAAATATGATTAGAAAAATCTAAGAAAAGGTTTTCAAAACATGTTTTGCATTTACATGTTCCTCATTAAAAAAAGGTTTTTGCAGGTGCTGACCTTAGCTGATTATTCACCATGGCCTTTAAGATCTTAAAGCCAGCTAATCTGAGCTTCGCATACCAGTTTTTACTATTAGACCAGAAGACTATTAGATCAGAAGAAGATATGAACTTGCTGCATTTTTATCTTTAAACGCTTCTCTAAACGAAAGAGTTAGTTATTGGGCTACATTTAACTAACTGTAATTTAAGAAAAAACTCCTTTGCTTTTACAGCAGAAGTCTGAAATCTGCCTCATCAGTTTCATCTGAACCAGTTTTACTATTTTAATTTAATTTAAAGAAATGTAAAAGACTAAAGTAAATTTAGGCATTAATATGGGCTAGGTATACCCAAGTTTGCATCTTTATTTAATAATCCCTTTATAATAAAAAATTGTTGGAGAGGCCTTTAGTTTTTAACACGGTTGTTTTTGTCTTTAGATATATGTGATTCATGCTCAGCAGTGTCAGCAACCCTGAAGATGAACATCTTGGCCCTGCAGGAATTGACTCGCCCATTCACTCCCTTTCCATTCCCACCACCTTATTGATGAATTCATTTGCTGCTGTTAAAAACACCTGGCTGCACACAATCACACCAAGAACAACAAAGAAAAAGGAATGTCCCCATCACGCCTTTTCCAGCAACCTGGCATGTTTCCACATGCCACCCAGCCACACCAGGCTACCAGGTGAGGGCAACGCATCTCAGATGCTTGCCCTCCTCATGCTGACGAGCTGCTCGCCTGTGGGTTTCCAGCAGATGGAAGGAGGTGGAGTAGCAGTAACTACAGAGGGGCTTGAGAAGAGGAGAAGGTGCAAGGGAAGACGTGGGGGGGGTTGACTGATGGTGAGGTAAAATTGGTTTGACACCATCTTGCAATGAGTTGCCAGGATTATTTAACAACATCTCCCAAGAGATGCACTTTTATTGAAGGTCCTCCTAATCCCAACCGTTGCACCAGGCTTTCAAATATTTAGGAGGAGAACCTGCAGTAGTCAAGTGAATGCAGTTTACACCAACGGGGTCTCTGTGCAAACTACTCCCCCCATGACAACCTCCTCGCAGCTGAAAGTGTGGCCCATCCCACCAAGCATGGGGTGCCATCAAGCACAGATCCCACAAGGACGCGGTGGGAGAAGACTTACCCCTGCACCCTCCTCAGCTTTAGGACTTTCACAGGAGCACGGTCCCGGCAGGTCCCTTGGCAGCATATCCAATCCTCCTGCGCCTACAAAACCAAAGACATTTTATTGCCTACGGGAGAATATGCATGGCTGAGAGGTTGCTTTGCTTTGCTTGGATCCATTTCTACCAGCCACGCTCTGTCGCCAGCCTGGTATTTCGTCAGCGTTGTTAAAGAAAGCAGAAAGGGTACAAAAACAATGACTGAAAAATATCTTTGCCAGCTGGAGACAGCTCTGCATGCTGTAGAGAGGCTGCTACAGCTGGGAGAAAATGCAGCAGGTGCTTAACGGGTTGACACAGCACGCCAAGGCTCAGGAAGGACATGCTCCATTTCAGCCCCTGCAGTGGCCATCTCTGTCCCTAGCATGGTGCCCAATACCAGGGCTGGGGCTGTCCTGGTCCCTGAGGGTGTGGTGGGATGTCCCTGATGTCAGGTCCAGCCTTGCCACCCCAAGGGAGCCTCCCAGACACAGGTTGCTCTGTGCTTGCCTGTGTTGCTGTGCTGAAGGGCTACCTGTGCTCACACCATCCCTGGGATGAGCTCATCCCATCCTGGGGAGAAACCAGAGGACATTTGAGCACTTCTGTGCATCCCGAGGGAAGGGTAACTAAGAGCATCTAGGACCCTAACTATGAGCATCTTATTAGCCAACACTGTCAGCCAGGCAGTAGTCACAACTGCTTATCAGGTGAGGTCAGGCTACAGGTGCAGCTTGCAGGGCATGGTGCCGGCAGCCTGTTTGTCCTGTCTGGAAGAAGAACCTCTGCACTTTTATTTCTACATCAAGCTTAAGCCTTGAAGAAGGTAAGAACATACCTGCTGATTTCATGTCCAGAGACAGTCTTGCTTAAGCATAGCTAGCCACAGACAGCTGTTTGATTGCTTTTGGAGTTTCCACAGCAATGGCAATAATTACAATAAATAATGGTGGATTAGAGTCAGATTAAATCAGTGAATATTTTCTAAACTGTGAAATTAAATTATAGGGGTTACACATTCTCCTCTATAGAGGATAAGGATGTATAAGGATTTATATAACATCTCCAGTAGCACTGTTGAATGTACACAGTCACACTGAGAATACACTGAATAATGTTCCTTGTGCTACCACAGCACTGTGTGCACCTACTAAATTTGAAATACAGCTCATGTAATAATACAGTTTGAAATGGCTCTGTAGTCATTGGTCAATACAAGGACAGTTATTCGTGCCCTCTGCTGCTACTTCAGTCTACAATCTTGAGTGTGTCTCTTCAAACCACTACTGTTTTTGTATAGTCCACAGTTGTGTTATGATTACTTATGCAAAAGGATCTGTACTTTAGAGATGCCCTTTGCTTATTTGTTGCTCCAGCAGACAGTGGCACATGCTAACAGTGGTAGCTTGAGCTGTAGTCTACCTATGGGTACATGGAGGCACTGACTACACATCTGTATCTTTCTTTCTAACAGTATTGGCTGGTGGGTTTTCCTGCTTTGGGAAATTGGGACCTTTTTTTCTTGTTGTGCTCTCAGCACTCTGTAGTAGTCCCCAAAGCCAGAGGTCTAATCCTCTGACTTTACCACAGGACTGATCCTTCCTTTGCATTCATCTGTGCTGGGGTTCCCCTAGAGCATTGCTGCTTGGAAGGTGGTGCTGCAGAAAAGGCATCTAGTTTATTCTGTCCTGATTTCTTCCTTCTGCTGTTTTTTCTTCTTTCCAGCTCACTTGGATAGTTTTATTCATGCTAATCTCAGGCCAAAAGGACCTTCCTTGTTAGATGTCTGCAGAGCATTTTAGCATAGTGGGCCTCTGATTATCTATTGATACCTATATGCTCTCCTGCTATTCAAATACGGATGTAAAATAAAGCTGTGTGCCTTTTTTTACCATTTCACTAAAGCATCCCTTCATACTTGGGTCCCTGTGCATCTTTTTCTGCAGTGTATTTGGAACTGCGAAGCCTTCAGCATGTTGTCCTTGTGTGGATGCCTCTGTTTGCATCAGCAAGTAGCTGTGCAGTAGGAATGTATCAGAGGATAGGAACAGTTGGTGCTGTCATCTCTAGATCCATATTATAAGTATTTACAGGATTTAATGTCAGACTAGATTTAGTCTGAATCCCTGGACTGAATGTTACCACAGTGTCAGAAGGAGTAGTACTTGATTTGAATATTTGTGTTTCCACTATGTTTGAAAAGTATTTCATATGACCCTGCAGAAGAGTTTCTGGTTTGGTTTCCTCCAAAAGGGCTCTTGCCTGCGACTCAACAGTCTCATCACATAGTGTGAATCACTCCACATCTGAATGAGTTGCAAGTGTGGTTGAGGAAAGAGGAAGGAGTTCACTAAAAACTATACTACTGTTCTTTGCTAAAGTGCTGATGTATATGCAGCCTATGCCCAGCAGGAAAGGGCAGTCTGCTGACTAGGATGTTAAATGGAGTTGTGGGTTGCCTAATTTTGCACCTGTGACACAACTAGCATTCTGCATAGCCCATGGTAGGCACTGGTATTGACTTAAAGTGTCCACCTGTAAAGTGATATTCCCCATTGATGTGGCAACACATGAAAGATGAAGAAGAGAGCATTACAGCGGTAATACATGTACTTAACTAGAAAAAAAGTCACAAAAGTCCAAGGCCTAGAAATTAAGACACATAAGAAAAGGATAGATTTCCCCCAAATCTCACAAACTTACAAATACCATAAGCCTGAATAGACTTCATCTCCACACTCTGTATTTGATGACAGGCCATATCTGTCACAGCATGGACCTCTGACTTGATCTGCATGAAGGACATGGCAACTTTATAATCATCCTTGGATTAAAAAAAAATCCCAAGCGTGTTCACATCCATGGACATGATGTAAGGCTGCACATAGTACCAGTTCACGCTGCCATTAGCACAGCTAAAGTTTTACGTCTACCATCATCTGTGCAGCAGTGATGAAGTAACTCAACCAGAACAGCTGCAGGGCAGCTCCATCAGCACTATTGGGGCTCAGTGGCTTTTCATCCATCTCTATGCATGCTAGCTCCACTTCTGTGTAGCACTGTGCTGACTTATTTGTTTCTTTTTATTTGCTGTTGATTTCAACTGTGAATAGGGTTTGATGGATGACAGGAGTTTAACAATGAAGAGGACTGGACAATACAACAGGGATGAAGCTGAGCTAACAGTCTCTTTCCTTAAGAGAGGTATCCATGCAGACTTAGGAGAGAAATCAAGGTGCAGCTAATAAGAAGGAATTTGGGCTCTCAGCTCAGCAGCATCAGCCAAGAGAGAAAGGAACGGATGCTGTCAAGACAGGAAGGATGAAATTTAAGTGTAAGAGCCAGATGCCCAGTTCCTGGTGATATAGTTGCCAGTGGAAGTGCAGAATATGGATGAAAAATAGAGGTACTGATGTAGGATCTGGAAAACTGCTGTGAATACCCACTCATTGCTCTTAACAAACAAGGGGAGACTTTAGCAGTTCATTCCTTAATCACAGTTCTTCGTGGTCAGCATTGTGACCGTGGGGGAAGCACCTCTGTGTTGGTCAGCAGTGACCTGGGGCAGTACATTCATCTCAGGGATGCTTGCTCCATCCATCTCAGTCAGTCAGTCCCTTTGGATTTCTGCTCTACTTCTATAGGATCTGGACAAAGAAAGGAATCTTTAAGGTGCAATTCAGCTACTGAAGTATGTGACCTTTCTACAGGGCCCCACAACTCCCTTAGAAAGTCCTTCACAAATGCAAAAATTACCCAGAAACTGCAGACTTAGGCTCTTAATTTTGCTATTTGTTTTAGCTACAGAGTGCTCTGTGTTTTCAGCATATAGGCTCCATTGCTGTGTTGTTAAGCTGGTGGGAAACAACTCTGAGCCCTGTATTATACAACCATAAATTCTGAGGTAGGCTGTATCCATCTGAAACCTGACAGCCTACATCCTTTTGCAAAAGAAACTGGTGCAGTAAAAGGGCAGGTTGTAGCATAAGAGGAGCTGAATCAGGGGACACCTTTAGGGCAAAGATTTGCTTCTCAGAGGAAAAGGTAGATAAAGCACTTTCAGGTATTCACCAGGAAAACTCCTGCAGTGATTGAATCATACTGAATCAAGCCTTCTTCATTTCTCACATCATAGTCATTTATACTTACTATGAAAGGTTAAGACATAGTCAAATGTTCACTAACATGGCCGCTGGAGCAGTTTAAGATTTATCATCCTTTTCCACTGAGACAGGTTGTTTGTGGGAGCAGTTTTAGTCCATTTCAGAGCCAAGCCAGGTTGCACACATGTGCCAAAAGGACATGTTACTACTCCCAGTTTGGCCCTCTCTGCTGGCTGGAGGGTGCTGCCATCTCAGATCTACTGGCTGGACTGTTGCTCACCAGAGTGCATCCTGCCCTGTTCAGATTGGAAGGAAACAGACCAGCTCCAACCACATAAATCCTGGATCATCACTAGATGGGCCCATTTGGTCTTGAACAGGCCAAGGAGGCAATTTATTAGAGCAACTATTTTCACTTGATTTGAACCACAGGGATTCCTGCTGTTTCTCAGCCTGCTTTCTTTCAGCTACATATGACTTGTCATTAAAAACAAAAGCTGAACTACATCCTTGTGTTGCTATCTTGGCAGTGGCCAGCTGAGCCAGTAGACAGATGCCATGTTAAACTGCAAAGTAGATTTTGTCACCAATTATTCCTGTGAATAATAACAGGTCATTCAGAAAAATAAAATCCTCAAAGAAGAAGAGGGAGAGAAAAAAAAAGACACAGTCTAGGAAATAAGACCTTTCAGCAAGAGTGCTGTTATGTTTATGTATTGAACCACTAAATGACTCAGTGGCTTCATGGAGTTCAGATTGGGAGAGGTCACATATCAGCATGAAGACAAAGGCATAACTTAAGTGGTGAAGAAAACCACTCATTTATCTGTTTTTTGCACTTTTTTTTAATATACACTATGCTTAGGCATTGCATCCGTATTATATTTTGAAGGAAGGAATGAAACTTCCTTACTCTTTTAACCAGGATTTGAGGGCTCACCTCTAAGAGTTAAGAAAATATTTTAGTCTCATTTTCCACAGAATCTTCAGTCTTAAAAAAACTATTATGGAGGCTGCTGTTAAGTGCCACTTCTCTTGTGATGTGAGTGTCTCTCTGATAGCAATTGTCTTAAGAGCACTATCTGATTTAATCTGTTTTTCTGCATCTGATAGTGGTGTTATTCACTGGGGTGGGTGCACAGGTTATAGAGCTAATGGCACAATTATCTTTTGCTGATTTGCTTTTCTCTTCCAATTCCCCCCCCCCCCCCCAGCTTTCACAGTGTGATGTATTTTGGACTTAAATACAAATAAGGCAAAAATCTCCCTACTAGGGACCCTAGGGTTAGTAGGAGAGAAGTCACACCTTCTTACGCCCCATTAAGAAGGAGCCTTGGCTGGTGCTATTCCTCAGAGGGTACTGGTTGGATTGTGACCATGCCAGAAGCACTGTGCTGCATCTATACCGAGAACAGGTGTCAAAGGCTCAGTCTCCAAAATTCAGGTGCACATTTTAGTTGCACATGTAGTCTGGTGCCATTTTGGGAAACGCCTAAATAGACTTACATTGGTGGCTGCAGATGGAGTAGTTAAAGCCATTTCAGATCTCCATCACTGAGATGGATTAGGTGTCCTCAGCTCAGTCAGGCTTTCAGGAGTGATTTGAACTAGCCCAGGCTAGCAATACCCTGACATAACTTTTGCATGCTTCAGTTGTGTGGGAAGTAATGGCAGCTTGGGAGAACAGCTGTATCTTCAGCCATTCAGTATCAAAGTTTGTCCCTTATTTGTTTTAATGAAGAATTTCTACCTACCAACATCATTTATTTCTGGTGACCAGCAGTGATGAACTAATGTTGGTTTGGATGATGCATGCATTTTTATTGCAGATTTAACCCTGTGGGCAAAACCCCTTCAATAGTTAGTTGTAGTAGCATAAAATATCTGCAAGTGTGCTATGAAGTTCACCATTTCTGCTATGAAGCTAGCAAAAAGCCCTCAGAACTATAATCTACATATATTTTGCAATGAAACCTTAAGTATAGACCAGCCCTAAGGTTAAAGCTATTCTAAGAGAATGAGATTGCAATGTTGCTTAGAAAATTGCTCCCAATCTCAGCAATCTTGTTCACAGTGAACAGCATATGATGAAACTGAGAGAGAAACACTGAAGTTTTTGGACAAAAAAATGTCTGCAGGAAATAGCCTAAAACTCTGACATGAATTGGGTGGCATGAAGAAGGGAAAAACTGTGAATGTTGTTTCTCTTACTTATAATAATTTGTTTTGGAGTACATTCTCTTATTGGGAAATACCGGGTAAGAACTGTGATGTTCTATCATTAAAAGAGCAGACAGCCTCCTAGCTTTGCCTAGAGTTACTTGCTGTATGTGGCGGCAGTGCAGCCAAACAATTAATTCATTGCCTTGCACAAGGGTTTAAAAATAGCAGAGAACTCCTTGAATGATATAAAGAAGGGAAGCACAAGTCACTCATGCAAATTCTTTTTAATCATGAAATCTTAAGCTCAATTGCAGAAAGAAAGCAGAAGGTAGCAGAAAGATTATCTGCTCCTGATAACTATACTAGTAGAGAGAAAAGCCATCAGTTACACAAGCAGTGCTGAAAAGTGCATGACTGTAATGCTGTGAGGGAGACAAATAGCCCGTGGTGCTCATCTCACTGAATCCGCCTGGAGGATTTCTTGCCCCCAAGAAATGCATGTGTGTAAATACCAGAAAGATGAGTTTCTAACCCTCTCAGCAGAGCTAACAGAGGACTGCAACAGCTATGTCCAATTTTCTTAACTGCAAAGTGAGACAGTTTATCTCTTGCCTTCATCACACTAATTTTGCCCATGCTGAAGCAGACAAGGCATATTTTTATGACCTCTGCTGTTACCTGGAGTTAGACGTGCAGCTGCATGTACCAACAGTTGGGAGTGCTACATGTATATGTGGGAAGATGCTATGGATGCACCTCCAACAGTCAAAAGTGGTATAAATCCAGCTAAATCTAATTTCCTCTTTGGTGACTTTAAGCAGCACGCAGGACGTTCAGCATTAGTGGATACTACTGCTGAAGTAAATGACCATGGCTTTGCAGCGTACCTGGTAGAGAAGGGAAGAAGGCAATCTCAATTTTTTAACAAACTATGTCTTTAGATGACTCTCCCAATTATACTTTTCTGCTCTTCCCTGTAATGAACAACCAGTCTGGCTCAATAGGGTAAGTCCTTATATGTGTCAGATTGCATTACTGAGGAGGAGGGGGGACAATCATACTCTGCTGACATTTAGCTGCAGGTAATAGAGTGCATATAAGAGGACCTATCACTGTCAATTTTCCTCTCACCTCATGGTCTCCTTCAGGGGTCATATTCTGGATCTGGTTTGCATTTGTAGATCTGACAAAAATGGCAGGCTCACTGAAGGCGCAGTAGACATGATTGAACTGCACACATCCACCGTGGATTTAGGAATAAATAGGTGTAGTTTATACTGAGAAGCCTCCTTCCACACTGCTAAAAAGCCATACTGCAAGATTTTCACAATTAACCCAGGAGTTAAACAAATAAGACAAGGGGGTTTTACAGCATAAGACCCTGAAGAAGTATTTCAGTCCTTGACACAGCAACAGCAAGACCCCTGAGTAGTCTGAAAGTTGGCTTACCTGCCTGATTAGATTGTAGTTTTTAAGGGCCAAACTGCAATGAAGCAGACCAGGGCCAAAGTGCAATGAGGCAGACCTAGCCCAAACTGCCTGGACTGGCCTAACATTTGACCTCCAGTTTTGCATACTTTTGAGTTAAGATTGTACTGTCAGTTGCTTTGAAGAAATGTGCAATTTTTTTCTATCATCAGACAAACTTGTATCAGCACTTTACTGCAAAACCAAACCTGCCAGTTTTGCTTGACAGAAGATGGTATTAATTAATGCCTTGTCACTATCTTCTGTTGTGGTAAAGAATAATGTGCCAGGTATGAAAGAACCCACCTCAAGCCTGCATTTGTACTAGACAGACTTGTTAGTGCAAATCCTGTAAATTCTGCAATGGCAGAATCAAAGCTTGCTCTTCCCTAGACAGGCACATGAGAGTTGAAAGGTGCAGGCGAACTGGTGTTATCATGGCATGAGCCATGACACTGCTGGAAAGCCATGCAAGCCAGGAGAGTGGACCCTTTTGGGACAGATATTTGGTTCACCTGAAGTTAAGAGTAGATCTATTATCTGCGAGAAGAGATCCAGAGCACCGAACAGTGTTAGTAATTTTATAGTCAAATTAAAATCACTGCTTGATGTAAGGTTAATATAGTCTGACTTTTAACAAAAGGACATCAGAGATAAGATCCCAGTGTTTAAAGATGAAGACACCTGTCTTCACCTAAACTTAGCTGTGCTGCATGGTAATCAGTTTCAGTCATTTCAGAGGAGTACTTATAGAGTAAGTTGTTGCTCAATTAGAGAAGACATATCAGTCTCTGGCCTCTGTGGATAAGGTTGGCAATCTTAGAAAATGACATGTAATTAGGAAAAATTATAGTGTTTGCTTTCAAAGTACTATTTGTTTTCCCAAAAAAGCAAACTGAGAGGCAAACATAATATCCAGATATGGTATATTCTCCTCAGTTATTCACATATGACCTCCCTAGAATTAAAATAGGTAGTGAAATATTTCATTTCCCAGCCACAACATTCAAAAGAGGCATGACTTGCTGGTCAAAACTCCAGTGATGTTTCTTGTCCAAGCCATATGCTTGAAAGAGTTCAATAAAGGATTACTTGGCTCTCTAATAGAGGAAGAGATCAAATGCTTTGAAAGCAAAGCCAAACTAAAAAAAAAAAAATTATGATTTTGGTGTCATGATATTGGGCTACATTTTGCACCTAAAAAGTTTAATATTTAAGGAAACATCACAAATTAATGTGCAATGTCAAATGATGCCACATCCATCACTTCCTAGCCAATACTTAGGGCATTATGAGAAGTGTAACAAGCTGCATTTCATGAGTACTTTTTTGAGTCCTGCTGCACAGAGATGGGCTAACTGGGTGTAATTTTCCAGGCTGTCCCGCACTTTGGGGACTCATGTAAATATGGCATCCTGAAACATAAAACCTAGATTCTGCCTGGGAGGCCCACAAAACCTCCACATTAATAAACATGACAGGAGATTAAAGAGGTGCTTTCTGTGCTTCCTAAATGAGCACAGGCCAGCCATGTATTCCCAAGGGGACAGGATCCTGGCTTTGTCCTCTCTCAGTTCTTCAAAGTCACAACATGTGCTCCTTAAAGCATGCCCTGCTGATGCAATGCAAAACCTCTGACTCTTGTGTCCGTGGTATGCTAAACATGGCTCTTCAAGGGTAGAACAAACAGCTACAGCACAATCCAAAGTCAATAAGAAAATGCTGGTTGACTTCTGCAGACTTGTGGAAATTATCAGCTCAGTTCTACTTGTTCTCTCAGCTGTTTTTCTGTCCCGTGATGTGCATTGTCTAAATTTGAAATTAAAAACATTCCTGAGGCAATGTTTTTACACACTTGCATTCCACAGTGCATCAAAGAACAGCTAAGGCTGATGCTTTGCCTTTGGTAGCTATGCTTGTGTTCAAGTTTTAGGAGCCTCATAATTTAGCTTACAGCACCCTCATTACCTGCTGGGGTAGAACTCATGTTCAAGGCAGTCCCATGACGTGATAGTTTCCCTGCCTGATGAGGCTGTCCATTTGTGCAGGCTACACCAAAATGGAAGCTGGTGCATGGACAATATGTATAGGACCAGGGAGTTTTTGCAGAGATTGAGCCTTGAGCCTACCTGGGGATGTGCTAAAGCTGTGATAAACAAAACTGACCTCCTTTTAAAATGTAGCTTTTGTAGTGTACGTGCATCTCCCTTTATCTGTCCTATTTCTTTGATTCCATCCACTCCTCCTTAGCATAAACAGTGAGGAGTGTTGATTCAGTTAAGTGTCTTCCTAAGAGAATTAGCTACCCTGTTGAGAAAAAGCAGTGTAGAGCCTGTACCAGAGTACCAATAAACATTTTTCACAGCTCTCATCTTGACAATAAGCCCATAATACTAGTGGAATAGAGCATGAAGAAAGCATAAAATTACATCAGGGCTTCAATTAACTTTCATATTACCTGTAACTCAAATACTTATTGCTTCTGTGCTAGAGTTATTACAGATTTTACACTGTAACATTTTAAAGAGGCACCCTGCCCTGTAAAGAGATTCCAGCTCTGAAAACAAAGAAAGATCAGGAAATTTCAAATGGTTTAAGAGTAAGGCCCAAAATGTCAAGCTGCACATTCAAACCTTTCCTGTTGAAATCTAGCAAGCTAAGTTTCTTGTGGAATTTCTAAAAATTAGAAATGTATTAGAAAGCCTCTTTTTGAAAGAACCACTGTGCTTTCATGTCAAGTCTTGCCTGGAAGATGAAACTGTGAACACTTAATGAATAGATGAGAGGTGGGGGTTTTTTGTTTTGTTTTGTTTTGTTTGCATGCTTTCCTTCAAATGACAACCAAATGACTTGATCCTCAGCAGCTCTCAATTTGTGAATAGTTCAGTCCGAGTTTAAATTAAGTTCATGGCTGCTTCTTCCTTTATTCAGGCTATTCAAATGTTCTCTTCACAACATGCACTGAGTAACAGATAAAAATAACTGTCATGCTTAATTTATTTTAACTGTGCAGGTGGGTTGTTTGGATTTTCCACATTCTGTTGCCGAGAGCAACAACGAGTCTTCTCCTAGCTCAGTAAAAGACAGTTTCTAAGAACACAAGAAATGCCCCACTGGAACAGAGCAATGGTCTTCGACAGCGGCAGTTAGAGTCTTCATATAGGAAGAACACCTGCACTCAGTCTGTATCTTCAGACCTTCCCCTGTACTTCCTCCATCATCCACAATCACTAGATTAGGGATGTCGTTAGACACATCTCTGCCTTGTCCCTTTAATACACTTTCTGGATCTGCTGTCCATTGTTTTGTCAACATAGAGACATTTATCTGTCTGGGTTTTTTTGTTTGTTTGGTTTTGTTTGTTTGTTTGTTTGTTTTTCTTTCTGTATAACACATCATCATCTACATGGTATGTGAACTACCATGTTTAGCACTACCAGCTCAGAAACCTCTAAGGAAGACGGACAATGAATCTGTGTACTGTTATGAGTTATGATTTGCTAAATGGCTTAGTAATTTTGAATGTCTAAGATATGACTGCAAAGGGATTGAATGCTCAGGAATTTAAACATTCACAGTCAGAATTTCAGGCCACCTTAAAAGAACATCACACAGTATCCAGAAGCAGAGGCAGTCAAAATAGTCATAACTTTCAGGAATGTTAGCCTCTAGCAATGTTTGTTGCAGAGAAAGGATCAGCAGAATTGGTTCACATTCAGTTCGAACACCCTATTTAATAAGGAATTAGGTTAGCATAGAAAGACAGATGGCAAAAGCAGACAAGACAGTTTGAGACCCAAGGCCTAATTCAGCTTTGACATAGCTAAGCTGAATGGCCATTGAAGTCAATGAGATGTTCATATGTTTGTATCGGGGCTGAATTTGCTTCCCTATGTTTAGCGGAAAGAGGTGAATAGTTGAATTCACATAGAAATTTTTTTTGTTGTTTAGAAAACAAGGATGGTCATATGAAATTTTCAGTGCTACCCTAAAGCCTACACTTTAAAAACTAATAGACTTTATGAGCAGAGATGCTTCCTGCATAATGCAAATACAGTTGAGAGACAGTGCCTGGCCTAAGGCTTTGTATGAACATAATGGAAATAAACAGATGGAGACACAAGCAGAGGCTTGTTCAGTGCAACCTAAGTGGAGTGGGACTATGAATCCTTGTTCCTTGAATCTGAGCTATGTCTCTCATTTTCGAGTTTCTACAAGAGTCACTGTTGGGTGCCCAACTCTGCTTAGAATTATAAGGGGAAATATATTCATTCTCTAAATAAACAGTCAGAGAATAGGCATTGGAAGCTAGCCGTTTCTGCTTTTCCCTTTTTAGTGCCTTCAGCTATGGGGGATCTGAGAATGCAGGGAGACTAACGGGGTACCAAATAGTCTCCCTTGTCTTCACCTGGGGGACTGCTCACCTTTTGCTTTTTAATGGATCAGTGTTTGCCAAGTGGCTCCTGGTTTTTAATTAGTTATTTTATTTTGGCTATAAAATGAAAAGGTAGATCTTATCCTGGTAAAAAACGGATATTACTTTGCATTTGCTCTTGTGTAATGACATCTCTGGCTACGGTGGTTTAAGGCATATTGATTGCCCTGCCTGCCTCTGTGAGGGTGCTCCTGCTGAAAATCAGTGACTCGGGTAATCCTCACCAGAAAACTGTGCATTAGTTGAGACTGAGTTACCGGAATGTTGCAGAAAATTGAAAAACAAAAGAAAAAGGAAGACATAACATTTGTGCTCTTGTGGTTTTTGTGCCCTCCAAAAACGTTGTCAGAATGCTGCGTGTACAAGGAAGCAGGAAAAGATGCCTAATGGGAACAATCATGCTTCTACTATGTAATGCCGTGGCATTTCCCTCCCATTTTGTATCATTGCACCAGCACAAAGACAGCCATAAAGCAATGGTGGGTAATCTTTCTTTGGCTCTGTGTAAGCACACTCTCCAAAACAGCCTGGTCTATAAAATAAAAAGAGCTTGCCTCCATACCTAACAGCTCCCAATGCCAATGTAGCACACTTATGGAGCAGCAGATGATTTCCTCATGGCTGTTGCTAGGTCATTGCTGGGCAGTGTTAGCTGATGGGATGTAATAGTACATAAAGGAGGTTTTGGGTCCATAATTGTTCCCACCCTGGGCACAGAAGCATCCTATGGATGTATGGGTTTTTAACAGGGCTCCCTGCAGCTGAGAAGCAGAGTTACCTGCCTGGTACCTTTTCTGTTCATGACTTGTCCTCTATGCTGATGAAACGTACATGCATAGTAAGAGTGAAAAGCCACATCAGCATCAGAAAATATTTGTTTCTGAGAAACTGGTTGAGCTCTGACTTTGTAGACAGCCACATCATTTCCTTCCGCCTCAGTTCCTCATTTTTCACATAACAATGATAGCACTTCTCTGCCTTAATGGGATGCTGTGGAATTTCACTACATTGAAGACTGTGAAGTGCTCAGATATGGCAGTTTCTGGGCCTGGGTCAAAATGTTATTAGCCATGCTATATCCATGCACTGGATCGAGGAACTTGAAACTGGCAACATCACAAGGGTGGCTTTTATGTGGTGTTGCTGTTAGATTTTGTCAGAAATACACCAAAACCAGCCTCAGCCAGAGACAGCAGAATTTCAAGTGCTAATTCCAGCAGGACCCAGACAGGATGTCCTAGAATGCTTATCTCTGGAAACAGGTATCTGCTATCTTTATATACTGTGCTGCCATTCTTTGGGTCTTTCAGGGAGAAGAAATTGAACTACTTTATTGCTTTCTTAGGAATTTTTTACCAGCAAACTATATTGTAGGGCCACAGGAATTTAATCCAGTTCATCTTCCTTATGATGAATTATTTTAGTGCAAATATTCAGGAATGATTTGAAGTGCATTTTAAAGTACCCTGAATCCTATTCTGCAGAATGGCCATAAGGCACTAACTCTTACGGTGAGAAGCCATCTACCTTATACTTAAATAATAACTTTGCCTTGTCTTAAAATACACATTAAATATTAAAATATAGCTTACAACATCTTTTGTACTTTAATTGTTAAAGACCATTTCAATTCTTCACTTACTGCCTGGAAAAAATGAGGGGTATTCTACAAATACTTAGGTTGTTTGGTACTTTACAAAATCAAGTGTACCAAAGCAGTTGCACAAGGCACACATGCTATAATGCAAGATACTATCACTTGGCTATTAGCTGTATTAAGTAAGTTGTCATTAAACTAGTTATGATTCTTGAGGGAGGTCTAACTTTACACTGTGTCAGCTGCCAAGCCATATGTGTAACCACCTTAGGTTTATTACTTTATCTGAAAACAAGAATTATAGTCTCCTGGAACCACATACTGTTTCTAAAATATGGTCACTTTCATGATACTAATGGTTTTTGATTAAAGACTTTCTGTGAACAGTTCTGATTTTCTTAATTACCCTATAACCCCTTGAGCTCCCTTCTACCAGCAGCCTTACTATGTCTAATACATCACCCCCTCATTCCCCATCCATTTTGCTAGATGTTAATCTTGTTTAACTTAAGATCTATATACATTGCAGCCGAGACTATGTTGCCCTCTATCTTACTAATACATTAATTCACAGTACTGTACAAATGACAGTTTTGATTCAAATAGAAACGAAAAAGAGGAACTCCAAAAGAAGAAGAACTTGTACTAAACCACACAGCTTTGCTGGTAATAAGAACTAATCCAAATGTCATCCTAACTTTTCTTTGGATGCTTTGTATTTTCAGAAGCTTTGGAATTTGAGCTTGCTCATCTTGAAGCTGGGCATCCACAGATGTCACTGCAAAATCTTGAAGTTGGGTCAACGAGTCACATAGGCTAAAGTCTACATAGGCAGAATTTTAAGAACTAAACAAATGCCAAGTAAAGTTTTCTGCATACCTTCAGTAGGCTATCCCTCATGGCTGTACTGGAAGTCCTTTTTCTAATATATATTTCATAAATATTTGATGTCCAGACTGAACTCTCATCTCTCTTTACTAGGGGAAAGGGATACACTACACTGACTGTATTCATAGAATTACAAATGTTTTTTTTACATTGGAAAGCTTTACAGGATATTCAGGACTTTATGGCAGCAGAATAGACTTTGCTTTTAAACTTAACTTTCCTCCACGGAAAGCAGGTATTTGTAATACTAGTATATTGATTTAAATTTATAGTTTATGTAAAGTAGTCCACCCTTCCATGTAAATTTTTTAGGATCCAGGCCTGCAGAGATTTACACACACAGATTCATTGTGTATCCCAGTCCCAAGAAATCAGAAACAAGACTCCTATTGATTGTGGTGGAGCCAGGACTTCAGCTGCTGCTTCCAGAGAGGGTAGTGTGATGGTCTGACAAATTATAGTCAATGTCTCAAACATTTGTTAAAGAACTTTGGTGGAGAAAATGGCCTCTGGAGTTTTGTGAACAGGACAATGTGGCTGGAGGAGAGGGCCCCACGGAGCATGGGACCGCACTTCTCCAAAGCCGCAATTCCTTATCTTAAGTGACCAGGAGAAGGAGCACAGTGTATGCACCTGGAGGAGGAGGCCCCATGGAGGATGGGACTGTGCTTCTAGCTTAAGTGGTCATGCCAACAGGGAAAGAGAGGCAACTCCACAATGAACCTCCCCCCCCCCCCCCCCCCGACCGATTCCAGAGAATCCCGGGAATGGGAACTGCCCACGTCGAGACCACCGACTAACACACTATAAAAGAAGGGAGAAGGAGTTCTCAGTGCGCACCCTCTGGAACTGGATCTCTATGCTGGCTGGACCAACGCTGGACCCAGGACTGGTAAACCCAACCCCCCCCCTTCTCTCTTTCTCTCTTTCTTTCTCTCCTTCTCTCCCCCACCTTTCCTTCTCCCTTTTCCACAGTCCCTACCCCTCATCCTTTTAAACATAAACCGTTGACCAAGTCTGAGACTAGGAGTGGATCTAGCTACCCCTGGGCTCCTCTTTGAGAAGGAGTCCAGAAAGCAAGGGCGTCTGCTCTGAACCTCGTGACTCAACAGGAGGGCTCTCCTTCTGACACATTTCATGTTCCTTTTTCCATTTCTTTTTCTACACCTCCCTTCTCTTCTCAAACAGCAGCTTAACAACATGTTGCAAGGTTCATATTGATAAGTTCACTTGTACTTGGGCAAGGTTAGCTAGGTTGAATAAATGTTGATTGTTGTTTGAACTCCCCTGGTGTTGTTTCACCTTAATTCTGATAAAGGAAATCCATGAACCTGAGTCGCTCCAACTTTGGAACACAACAGGTAGTACTGCACAGCTGAAAGTTTACAAGATTTTGTAAGATGTAGGTTCTGAGGCAAGCTTTTTGACATGAGGCATCAGAACTTTCCCATATTTGCCCTATTCTTGCCACATTCTATGATACTTGTGATATATTGCCAGCAAAAAAAAAAGTGACTCCTGTCTCAGTGAGCTTGAGATTTGACAAATTTGAAAAACCCGAAGGCAAATATTGAGGAAAGGATACACTGTTCTGAATATTTTTTCATAAACTCAAGTCTGTATTTGTTGTGTCAGGAGAGGGAGAAGTTGTTTGCACATACATGAGCACACACACACTTACACACAAGTCAGAGTTTCTGCAAGTACAAAACTATTCATGACTATGAGGTCTGTGGTCAAGCTCAGCCCAGTTGATTCCAGCATGAAGCCAATGCAATCTTTGAGATTGATTGAAGCCTTCAAGACAAAACTGACAACAGCTGATCCTGCCACAACAATGATTTTCCGCAGAGAGATTATTTTTAAACATAAACAGCAAATGGGAGGGAAGTTCACATCTGGAGACCTGAATGCTATCATTTTATTCTGGCTGAAGCTGACCTTTTATCTTTAGGTCTGAGAATTTGTCTAGATGAGGCTTGGATGTTCTGTGTTTGAAGTCAATGGTATGGAGGCACTTCCTCTTTGTCTACAGGTCTAGTTAATAGTGGGTATGATGTGGACATAATGCTCTGTACAGCATGGCCCTGCCCAAACAGCACCGATGGATCCATACCAAACCACATGTGCTGGCTCACCCATTTTCTGTGGAAGCTTGGACCAAGGTCCAGCTCTAAATCATACAGCTGTCTCTCATCCTTGTACAAAACCCATGCTTTGCCTAGCCCTGAAGTTTGGGGTTGGCTTAGCTCCTGATCTTTGCAGCCTATGCTCCTCTCAGGTCTGAATTACAGGGACAGCAGACCCGTATTTGGTCTGTGGTAGTTCTGACCCGAGGAAGGTTTGCAATAGGCTGTGGTACAAAACAAAAAATGATCAAAAGCAAGCTTTCCAATGTGTTTCCCAAGTTTACTTTTGCTTGTTGACTTTTCATTTATTGCAGACTAGATAACGTGTTGGTTGCTCCCAGAAAAGAAAGACCCTGATTTGTAAATGTCTTGAGATATCCCTGATGGACCTACCAAGCAGGCTGGAGCCCAGACCCCATGTTCAGCATTAGCGCTGTGAAGAATTGGCTTTTTGTCCACCTGCAATTTACTGTGCTGCCTGATGCTTCCCTATCTCCTCAGGCCTGAGAAAAGGTATAAAAATTGCCCCTTTTCTCCTCTCACAGGACTCCTTTCTACCAGTAGGTCCAGTTTCTCCTTGACTGACTTGCCTTCAGATGAGGTGGGGATGTCTGGCATGCCTTGCCCAAGTAGGCATTTTTCTGTCTTTGCTGACCCCCACCGCAAGAGCCAGAGAGGGAATGTAAGTGTGTTGAACTACAAAAAAACCCATCCATCTTACAGCCTGCTGGGGAGTACTGATGCCACTTTGCCTCAATAGAGAGGGAAACTTGTTCCCTGCCAGTGCTAGGGGCAATTTTCTTATCTATCCTCTTCACATGACTAACACATAGGCCCTGAATTATCTTGCAGTAGTGTCAACATTTACACAGCACCATGTGTTTATATGGACAGAGAGTGCTAGCTTACCTCTACAAAAACACATAGATTTTATTCACGAGAAGATTTCTCCTTGAGGACAAAATTAATTGAACAGAGCTAGCAACTCTGTCTTGGTAACTCTGTTATATTCAGTGTCAATTATTCATATTGAAACAGGCAGAAGCCATCAGAACTGCTTTACAACCTACTGGATGTAGTCCCTGTAAACACTAATTAATGATCACATTGCTATCTTAAGATGCACAGTGTCTCTACCTGAAAAAATAGACAGCAGATATGTTGAGGGAGAAGCTCAGGTTACTTGGGTAAGGGGTGCAGAGACCAGTGTCTCTGAGCTGTGACCAGATCCAAAAAGTTTCTGGCTTTAAGGCTGTGTTCTTCTCTCTGGAGAATACCTCTCTGATTGCTTCTCACCTCTGGAACCTCTCTGGAGGGCTAGGGGATCTGCAAGACATTTTTTCACTAAGATCTTTTTGGCATAAACATCTTATATTCTTGCCTCAATCTCTACTACCAGATTTGAGTTTTCCTTACTTTATGCAACAGAGGTGAGAAAGGGAAGGTTTGTTTTGGGATCAGACATTAGATCTGTCTTGAAATCCTTTTTCCCACAGACATCAGTATTGCCTAAGTTTTTCATGATGCACACATGGCACTGGAAGAGTGATTTGTGTCCAGGGGAGGATGAGTCCAGTAATAGCAGTCACTCCCCATCAGTTGTTTGTTGCTTTAGCATCCGTTAAAGAGCATGCTAGTCTTCATATGCGTGGCAATGGATGTTAGACCAGACTCTTCCTTTCTGGTGGTAGCATCAAGCTGAATCAGAGTGCTGTCCACTTCAGTGACATACACGCAGCGCAACCGTGCTTAAAGGAGTGCTGTGCAAATATGTGTGTGGCTGAAGGGAAAGAGGCAGAAGGCAAGAGGGAAGGGAAAATCAGAGAGCTGGCCACAGTCAGCAGATAAAGGAGCATCGTCTAGTACTGACAATGTACAGCTGTGGGTCTATTGCCCATGGCTAGCTCTTCATTAGCACACACACTTGACTTGAAATCGTAGTGTCAGCTCTCCAGGCTTCAGCTAGGAGTGCTGTGCTGGAGCCAAGTGAATTTTCCCCTAGAATCTGAACAGTGAAGTTTCTGGAAAAAAATGAGCTCTGAGAGAATGAAATCACATTGAATTCCACTAATAATCATTTTGGATAAAAAAAGTGGAAGGGAATGTGCTGGTAATGTCAAAGCAATGTTTTTAATATATTCCACATGAGATATTGGTGGGGGGTTTTTTGGTATGGATTTTTTGGGTGGTTTTTCTTTTTTTTTTTTTTTTTTTTGAAATGCCTCCAGCTGGCAGTGAAACTCCTGATTTTGAAAAAAACAGGTTTGTTTTTAAACAACTGGTCAATTCAGAAAGTTCCGATTTGGGTTCAGCATGGTAGAATCCCCTGCTCTGCTTTTGATTGTTCATTTTCACCCGTGAATTGAAACAATATTATTTACTCTGCTCTGATGCTGACAGTGTTCTCAGCTTCCTTCAGATGGAAAAGCATGCAGCAATAATTTTTGCCTCCTTCCCTTCCCTGCCCAGCACCATACTGGCTGCCCATGCTCTGTAGGGACCATATATGGTTGACTTCCAAGCCCACTAGCAGTGGAGGGCCAAGGAAGGTATGTCTACAAAATAGAGGTCTTGGAAGAAAAGCTGTTAGTCATGGAGAAAGCAAGACCTTCTCCACTTCAGGTCAAGCTGAACCAGTTCATTTGAAGCACTTAACTGCATTTCATTGTTACCTTCTCTCTGCCTGATACTGTTTAATAATGCTGTTCTGCTGTTCTCCAAAAATGGTGTTTGCTTTATAGGATGGCTCATCTAGGGGACTCTTGTGCTGTTTCCAGTTATCTGGGGCTTTGTGAAGAAGTGTTTAATGAAATGGGATCATACAAGCAGATCCATGGAAGTAAATTTGGCTACCCATGTTATTAAAGTCAAGCACATGGCTAGTTCTTTTCTATTAGGGCAAATGGCACTCCTGGGGGTTCAAAGACTAGTAGAAGGGTTACGTTTTTCTCCAACTTCTCTTTTACAGGTCTGTTCTCTGGAGGTATCCTTTGTTTTTCACTGGACATTTTTTTTCTCACCTAGTTGAACAACATGGCTTTCAGCAACCTGTATCACCATAATTCACTAACCTAACTGCTTAGTATTGAAAAAAATTATTAGCTTTTCTATAAAATCTTCTGGCCAAACTGGGGACTCAAGTGCTTTTATAGTGGGTAATATCGGTACACGACAGGTACTCCAGGCTGCTTAACTGGAACCTTGACCCCCGTTTGGCTCTTGCTGCTGTAAGCAGATTTGCTATTTGAAGTTCTGGCCACAGCAGAGCCCTTCCTGAAGAGAAGATCTTGCTTGTGTGCCACTTATCTTCCTTATAAAAGACAAACCAATTGCTTCTCCAGGGCTGCCAGTGACAGGTAGTGCACTTTTTCAGAGTAAGGTGGGCGTGCTTTCTTTGGTATCTGCATCAGAGCCTGTGCTTCTCTCCCTGATTTTCTCTTTCTGGGACTGGTTATTTACTGCAATCTCTCTGACACTCAGGGACTTATCTTTAAAAAATATTATTGCATCAGAGATAGTTTTTCAAACTAATTTCAATACTTTTCTTTATTTCTAGTGCTTTGTGGCAAATGTCTGCCCTGACTGACTTCCCACACAGGCACTCTGAGTTCACCTGGCTATCTTGGGGGGTAAGGTCCTGATTCTGAAAGCAAATGTGGATTTTTTTCTAAGAGGCTTCGTGGCCCTGCTTGCAGTATTTGCAGCTGTTAAGCTGTGAAAATTGTCCTTTGACATCAGACTGGATTTAATCCCTTTTAGTCTATGGATTAGAGGAGGACCCTTCTTGATGCTGGATGAGAGAAAAGAGTTGCTTTCCTTTTATCTCCACTTTCAATTACAGCTTTTAAATACTCTGAACATTGTCTACAGCTTTCAGCCCTGATGTGTCTTCTGTAGGAGCTGTAATGAGCAGAGAAAATGGAGATAGGCAGGCTACAGCCTCCATGGTAGGTCCTGGCTTGGTTTATATGTGGTAAATGTTTGGCATATTGTGAAGATAAATCAGTAAAGTAATCACAGTATTTCCAGCTCTGTGAATTCTGAATCCTGACATAGAAAATAAGTGAAGAAAATAAACAGTGTGTGATCTTTCAGTAGCTTCTCCATATGTCTTAATATAATTTCTTCATTGTATTCAACAGTGCTTAAGAATAGTGTCTGTAGTCTCCTAAATACCACAGAAAAGGAGACCCAGAGCATCACAGTTCTGCAGGGGTTGTACATGCAGCTAGAGCCAAGTATTTTCTGGATTTTATCCTCAGCCAGGAAGCCCAGTTTCTTTTCTTGTCTCTTTTAAGTGATAGCAAAGACTCTCCCAAATTGTTTGACTCCATGAGCTGGAGATTCAAAAAGGACCCCAAATAGCACTGAATTTGCAGCACAAGTTGTAGCAGCAAAAATGGGAATGACTTCTCGTGTTAAGTTAAGGGCTATTTTCTTCCCAGGCTGGTGTAAGTAGAAACTATCTATCTTAGTTAACTCTCCCAATTTACTAACCCCCGATGACCTCCAGCTTCAGTAACAAAAAATCCAGACTGCAACAGCAGTAGTGGAGAATGTACAGATGTCAGCTCTGTCCTCAGTGTGCAACTTCACATGGTATTCAACAGCTTCATCACTTTACCCCATGTCCCTGGTAACTTAACCATATCTAACAATATAAAATTACCTAAGCTGCTCAGCAGAAGGAAGCATTTATTCTGTCTCCCCACCATAGACCCCCAGGGTCTATGAACCCCTATTTCTCCAGTGATATAGATGCTTCTATAACTTAGCGCATCTTGTTAAGAAGAAACATCTTACCATATAACAAAACCTGAGCAGCACAACAATCTATTTAAAAAATTGTCACAGTTAAGTAATGTAATTTGCTTTAAATTGTATGATATATGTACCGCACTCCAGTGAAATGTAATGATCAAGACCTTCTGCTGGTACTAAACAGTATCCTTCCTTTTAAGCCATAGGATGCTTACAAACCACAATACAATGCTGTCTAGAGGTAACCATACTAGCTAAAGAGCAATACAGTCATTTTAGCATGAGGTTATGCTCAAGTGAATAGATAGCCTCTTTCTCAGCAGGGGTAATTAGCTTAATCAACTCCCTCCTGCCCCCAAAAGCTACCATATTGCTCCCAGTGCTGGAGCAAACTCATGTATAGCCGGAGGGAATCTGTAGCCAGTGATGCATTGCATGCTATGGAAATACTCAAAAAGGAAGCTGAACTGATTTGTCATGTCTGAGAAAGTGACCCATTTTTTGGATTTGTTTCCTTTTTCCCCTCCACCTGTTCTTCTCCCTTTGTACTCCCACCTACAAGCAATGCAACGTGCTACTGCGATATCCTTTTTTCCTAAATTATGGCAAACCCATCATTCCCAGCAAATGCTGTGAATGGCCAGTTTTGATTGCAATATAGCGTATTGTTTCTGGTTTGGCAGTGCCATTACAAGCAGAACCTCTCCAAAACCTGTAACAGTGAAGAAGACATTTTGCTATGTTGTGTGCCCAGAATATGCCCCACATTCTCACAGTCTTGTGACAGACACTAAAATCTGCATCATCACAGCCCCATGAGGCAGGCTAGTGCTAATTATCCTAGACTACAGATGTAAAACATAGAAAAAACCTTGGACCAACAGAGGTATTTAGGTACCTACATTTCCCATCTAAACCATGGGGATAATGTCTCTACATACCTTTGTAGATCTGGAGATGAGGGACTTTTTGTGAGGTCATGCTGAACTGTGCAGATCAGCAGCAATTGGAAATGATGTTTTCCAGGACCTGGACCAGCATCTTTATTAGTGCTCAGTGAGTCCAGACGGCTTGCTTAATTACACATGGAGGAACTGCTGTGTATGAAAGACAGAAGCCAATTCCCTTCTTTCTGAGGCAACTGAGTACCAAGGTTTGCAGGCCAGTGTCTATGCAGCAACACAACTCCTCCCTGCCCTTGATTTGGAGTGACACAATCTCTCTCTCTGCCAGCTGATTATTCCCTCTATTCTTTTTTGGGTTATATGCTAGGAAGTTCCCTCCTCCAAGTCTGATACAGCAAACTCTACTTCTATGCAAGTATCTCCTTCCTTGTCTCATCTGAGAAGGTGGTCACTGTCATCTAGACACTTGTGACAATGAAGCAGGTAGTTTTTCTATCACAGGTAAATGTGGATGATGTTTTGCACAGCTGTGCCACATTCTGTGGTTTTGTAAACTCCTTTAGGGACCAGCCTGTGTTTCCCCCATGAGCCATTATAGAGGATTCATATGTGACTGTGCACAGTGCAATGGACATCTGAACAGACATTTTGCAGCAGATGTAGGTCTTGGGACAGCAAAAATTGTTGATAATTTCTTGTACCTTTTTTATTATTCATTCCTAGTTATTAGCCTTAGAGGTTTCTTCCTGTAACTTCAAAAATATCATAGTGTGAAGCAAGAAGTGTTGCTGAGTTGATATGAGTCTTGAGGGATCAAGGGCAGGTTGCAAGGGTCCTGTGGAAAAGTAAGGGGCTGTCTGAAAATGAGCTATTCCACTTCTACCCCCGACAAACTACTGAAATACCTCAAATATTGAACTTTCAGAGTAAGGACCTACCTCCCTTCTGTTACGAGTAGGACACAGAACTACTAAAATAAAGAAAAAAGACCAAAAACCTGTGAGGGCTGGCCTCCCACATGCTGAATATGCCCTTACTCTGTTAAGTCATTGAGGTCCAGGGAACCACTCCAGAATAGTTTCAGGAGAGTGCCATGCTATGTCACCAGCTGCTAAGCATTTTCTTTCTTCCTACATGCTATGAGGGTGGAAAAAAAAAGAAAAAAAAAAAGAAATCAAAATTTCACCTTTTTTCCTAGAGATATGAAGAGGGGAAATGCATAGAAATATTTTGTTTCTAAAACTGTAGTAAGAGCAGTGGTATCAAAATCGTCTAGTTTGGTTTTGATGTTTTCTTGGATGACTCAGTTTTGTGCAGTGGAGGAATTTTTCAGCTGAAAACCTTCTCATGGCTATACAATTAAATGAGGTGGAATGAAAATAAGAGTATTTCACAGGCCATGGTATGCACCAACAAATGGAATATGTACCTGACATGTCCAAGTGTCCAAGCACTAAATTAGTTGCACATGATAATGCCCTTGCCATTTCATGGTTTTCACACAAGACACTTCTGCTAGCTCAGGGTCATGATCCTTCCTTTTGCCATGTTAACACACCTACTGAATTAGGAAGGTCTTTGCAAAACCAAAGAAATATGAATAGTTATGATCACTTCTCTCGGCTAAATCAATTCTAGTCCTTTGGTGACAGAAACATACCAGTTCTCCAGTCATTCACAGTGTCTTCTAGGACAGACAAAATTGACTTTCTGTCACTCAAACACAAGTAGGAAAAAAACCCCCAACTTGAAGTCCCACCTACTGCAAAACTTTCAGGACTAAATTGTAAAGCAGCAAAGCAGGGCACATGGCCATTTTCCCTTCTGTGATGCTAAGAAGTACCATATTGCAAAGGCTCAGATACATATGTGTGTGTGTGTATACATTTATCTGTATGGCTACTGGGTGAAAGGAGCAGAGGGAGGGTACTTATGTAGCAATGGGCAATTTGTGGTGAGTTTCTTATATGGCTGAGTTCAAGCTGAATTTTTAAATTTCTGAGAAGGAGGCTTATGATGCCTGGCTACATTACCCATCCCATCACTGTTCTAAGCTCAGGTAAATACAACATCTTGAGAAAAAACTACATGAGGGTTTTTTCTTTTTTTTCCTACAAGTCAGACTATGGCAAGCTTCTTCCAGTCCTGAAATACAGAGGACACTGTCTGTGATAAGCCCTGGAAGAAAACTGCACACTGTTTATTTTGGTAGTCCTTAAATTCATTAGTGATTATTTCTGGGGAATTATATATGCTGTATGGAATACTTTCCTCAGTTAGGAAATAAGTTGACCCAGGACATACTGCCTTGCTGATGAAAGCCAAACCTTTATCTTCTGCAAATATGAAAAGATGCCATGTCATCCTAGAGCAACAGGGTCTGCAATGTTCTTGGCAAAGTATCACATGAGAAGGAAAGGGAAAAGAGAAATGAGACAGTAACAGGTATGATGAGTTAACATGTATTGAAGCATCTAATAAAAATAACAGTCAGAGCAGCAGGGCACAGCAGTGGAGGAAAAAAAAAAGGAACAAACCAAAACTGTGGAGTTAGTGCTTTAATTATTTTAGTGAGAGAGCCAGCTCCAGTGCGGTACATCCTTGTGATCACAGAACATCTTGAAGAGTGGTAGTTAGAGAGAAACACAGTAAAAAGACACAGAAGTAGGCGCAGTGAAAAGGCAGATTTATTTACTAGTAATACTGTACAGAGAAAAAAAAAAAAGAGAGAAGCCACAGTTACAGCATGGCTGTTGCTGGCAGTGTTCTTGGTTTTTTATTTTTGTTTTTTTTGTACTCATTTTTTTAATCTGAAGAAAAAAACATAACAGTCAAAAAAGTACACTTCAGGTTACAAAGTACAGCAGCTATCCCCAGCAATTCTAATCCAGTGTTAGCACAGCAGTTTTTCCCCAGCAAAATGGGATTTTATTTACATTAGCTCACAAAGAAAGTGGGAGACTAAAGCTTAAAGGAAATCTCAACCACAACCTACATTCACCATAAAAGCTGCATTTTACACAACATTTTCTTGAACCCCTATAAAAAGTCATTCTTCATCTATGGAGTGAACATAGTCAGGAGAGGCAGGAAACCTTCAGAAATGTATTCTTTGCCTTTGTCCTGACCTGCTCTTGCTTGGCTACCTTTGCTGCACTCAGATTCAGTGGCCACTGGAAAAGCAAAAGGCTTTCAAATGGATTTCTCTCCTGTATCTGCCCCTAAGCAGTGCTTACATCCATACTTGCAAAATAACAGGGACAAAATTTGAGCGCATCATCAGTAAAGCACCTTAATCATAGATACGGGCCAATCTTAACATACCCTCAAGACTACCCCTAACCAGCACAGTGCTTAACTATGTGTTACACTTCAGGCAAGTACTCTAAGATTAGTGGAGCTTAAGCACCACATTCAATTGGGACTTTATACGGTTGCACAAAACCGTCTTTATTTTTGAATTTGCCTCTCTCTGACCAGCACATTATCTTGGAGGGATACCAGTAGCTTCTTGGCAGCTAGTTTTACTAAGAATGCCTTTGCATGCTGGATCAGTCTGTGGGGAAGTTCACGTTTTCTCCTGGCTCCTTTACCTTGCCAATAGCAACCTGACAATTAGGGGGTGGCTTGCCTTCTGCTTCTGTAAGTGGCTTTGGGATGCTGATATTTTATGCAGTTGGGCATAGCTAGCTCATACGGGCTTGGGGGGCTTTGTGCATTCCCACAGGAATGGGAAGAGAGACAGCAGATTTACCTAAACAGTAAGATTTTAGTAAGATGCACTGTTTGGGCAACCCATGGGATGCCAGATGAGAAGATAGGGAGAGCACTCCTCTAGTATCAAATCTGCCCTAGGAATCTAGGAAAATGCAGGAAGATGTCCAAACACTGAGGACACGATACTGTCATTTCTTTTTACTTGGGACTCATGCCAACAGGCCTGAGATGAGTTTTTTAACTCCAGTCTCTCTTTTCTTCCCTCTATCTTTGCTCATAGGAGACCAGAAAAAGGGAAGCAGGCAGAGGGGGAAGAAAGGAACAGCTGAGCAATGGTGTCCAGAATGAGAGCAAGTACAGAGACAGGGGACAGGCGAAGTCTGGAGCAGAGGTGTGCAGAGGGAAAAATTTTGAAGAAAAACTTACACTGCCTCTTTTACATTGTGTTTGTGTGCAGGTATGAAATTCAACCCCACCCTCTTCAGGCACTGGGAGTTTTTAGAGTTCCCAGAGGGTGTTTGTCTACTTTCAAACACAGTCAGCAAGGAGACCATGCTCTAAACCCCTCTCTGCAGAAAAGTGCACCAGTTTCACTATATAATTTAAAATTCTATCTAATTAAAGGAATGAGAAGACACAGTTAAAGCAGCATAAGCCTCGCTTGTAGCATATTGTTTAAAGACCAGACCCTAGAAGCATTTGTGCATGTGCTTAAATTTCACTTGTCTGGGTCATCCCATCAAACTAAAAAGGGCTGCTTGGGTGCTTAATTTTATGCTCATGGGCAAGTCTTTAAGTTTTAGTGACCTACTGAATAGATATGCAAGGTCTAAATTCAGGTATGAATCACTAACATACCCATGCACGTTAAAAATGTACAAATACATCAGAACTGGTGGACTTGATTTACTTAGCTAATTCTAAAAAATTAATTAAGTTTTTTTGTTTAGTTTTTAATTTCTGAAGTAGATTAATTCTTAAAACAAACCCTTAAATCCTCCTTTGAGAAGAATTTGGGAAACAATTGCAGGAAAACTTTGCAATACAATAACAGCAAAAGCCCTCAAAATAAAGGAAGCTTCTGCAAACTGGAGGAAGGGGCTCAGAATTCTTCACAAGTTTGTCCTTAAGAAAAGTGGCCTATTCTTAATCTGCTGAACAGCCTAAGTGGAACCACCACAGGAAAAAAAGCTGTAGATTTTGCAAGACTCTTTGAACCCATGAGGAAAAAGGCTCGATTTTATAATGCTTTGATTTTAAATACAAGTGGGACATTTTTAAGAACTTCATGCACCCTTGTCACTATTTACAAGCTAAGTTATTATTATAAGTTTATATTACAAGTTGGATTTATATTCTCTTTGGACTAGATGACAATCCATTTATATTCTAAACTTAATAAATTCAACCATTTTATACAAGTTACTCTTTTACATACAAAAATTACAGTCCACATTTTTGTTGGATATTGTCATAGCCTGTGACCTCTGATTAAGCTCAGAACTGAAGTTTACTCTTGCTGCCCAGAAGGCTCATGAAACATAATCTGAGCAAATCCTAGACTTTCTAATAGACAGAGAAAACTGGTTGAAACTGAGTGAGTTTAGAAAAAATAAAAGACGCCACATCTCAGCCTGTGGGAAAATCCTCTGCTTTGTCTAAATGATTTTGTTGTACTCTTTCCAGTGGCACCATCTCTTGCATTTTGAAATCTAATGTTGGATAAAGTATGACAAAGTGAAAAAACATATAGTTCTCCTATTTAGCCATACGTCTCTGTTGAAAGTAGGTAGCTATTGCCTACCATGTTGGCGTTCTAGATAACAAAGTTTGTCTAGCTGTAGAAAGCATAGGTCCGCCTTTTTCTATGAAATAAATTTACTTATTTAGCTGTGTTCATAGCAGGTATATTGGATTCTACTCGTCTAACTTTACTCTTTAAAAAGTGTTGTGATCCTGCTTCCTGGAGAAAATTGTGGGTAGGTCTACAAAAGATCCCAAGAAGCTGGGCATTGTCATAAACATATGAAAAATTTCAAAGGCTCAATGTCATGGGAAAGATGATATTCAGAAACTCAATCCCCATTTGGGGTTTGTATCTCATTACAAAAATATTTATTCCTTAAAAAAATACACAAATGTAAAATACTACATTTTCTATTATATCCCCACTTACTTTCCAAGTATGCCATTTGGATGTTGGACTAAATCAAAAGGTAGAACACCTTTTATTTCTCTAGCAACTCCGTATGCTATCTTTCTGCTCCGATTAATTTGTTTTATCTCTATAATTTTAATCAGTAGTGAACTTAGGTAGAACAGCAGGGGATGAATATATAAGCTGTCAGGGAAGTCCCACTTAATGTTTGCTCATGAATACCACTGCCATGGCAGCAATGCTGACTCGGGACCTAATTGGACCAGATGCTAAGCACCATTTTGTTTTGTGTTTTTCTCAGCAGAAGTAGCAATGCTCAGAGTTAGCCTCTAGGATTACAACACCCTGGGCAAACTCAGCAGTGCATAAAATCGGTACAGGTACAGAAATAACACCCAAACTACACCCTGTGTTAATAGTTCGTGCCCTGATCTTACAGACACGTACACTTATTCCCCCTGTGAGTAGTCCTGTTGACTGAAATAGATCTACACACAGCAGAATTAGGTGTATGCGTTTTTGTTTGCAGGGCTGAGGTCTTCTATTGCACTGGTAGAGGTACGCTTCATGGAGAAGGGCTTGTGCACACTTCTCTTGCTGGGGATTGAAAGATAATGTTGTGTTTATACAGCTTTGGAATACAGCCTGCACTTTTTGGAAAAAAATAAGGAAAAGAAAGATACAAAAAGAAGAAGGAAACCCAAGAGTGCTAAGGCAAACTGTCAAATGGCACATCATACCTACTTTGTCATTCATTTAGATAACATCACAAAGGCAGACCAGAGGAGTTCTGTAAACATATACCATACAGTACATCAGCCACAGGAAATTAAAAAAAGAAAACAACCCTGTAATTCTTTTCTTTCTGTATTGATATTCTTGTAATTGAAAGAGATTGCCTAGCCACTAATCATAATGCTGTGGTTTTTGATTTGTATTTTTCTTCTGTTAAAACAAAAAGAAAGAATGGAAGTAAAATGCAGTGGTTTGCAAAGAAACAGTCCCTGAATGCAAACGAGGGACAACATGGAAAGTGGGTTCATAGAAACTTAGAAAATACAAAATATAAAAAAGTTTCATAGGTTACTTTTTCCCAGTCTAGGAAAAGATACACTGAAAAGAGGTTTTTTTTTGTTTTTCTTACAAAAGTTAAGGCGAGCAGTTTGTTGTGGCAAAATGCTATCACTGAACCAGTTTCTGACTCTACTTTTTTGTATCCCCTCATGCTGAAATTGAAAATGTACATGTGATGGAGTAAGTTAAACAGACAGGGAGTTTGCTTAAAACAATACAAAAAACCCCTGCCATAATGATCCTTACAAAAATCTCTCTCTGCTTGACCGTAGAGCAGACCTCTTCCTTCACGCCTGATTGTGCATGAATTTCCACAGGCAGCTTCCTATCTGAGGGCGAGGGGAAAACCGACCCCTTTGAAGCCCAAAGCGGCCCTGGAATACTGGTTTACATTCATCAGCATAGGCTAACACATCTGAATTTCCCTGTAACTTGGCTGAAAGCTAACGTCTAGAAGGGACGAGCCGATGTCCAGGCATGGCTGCTGCCCTTGTGGAGGACTGTGATTGGGGTAAGTGCGTTTCTGCCGACATAACTAAGGCCCTCTGAGTTCAGACCGATTTGCTCCCGTCTTGCATTTTTCCTGACCTCAGACGTGGAACTACCTTTGATCCGTAAAGGCAAACTCTATGCAGACAAACCTTCAGCTTTTCTGGATCTATTGGGGCCCATTAACCATGGAGTTCATATGAACACATAAAAAACACTGGCCTTCCTAGGCACTCAATGTTAGCTACAAGTACTGAGCAGTAGGTATTTGGCAGGTTTAAGGTTTAAGGCTTGTGCTCTACTTCTAACCACTAAAGGGCCACTTCTGGACTCTTGCACGCCACCATCTCCCTGCCACGTTGTGCCTTGGACGGTGCAGTGGTCTCAGACACGTTCCGGTCTCAGCCTCAGCAAGCATCTCCCAAAGCTGGCTGCTGAGGGAGTCATCCCCAAAACGCTGAGTCTGTGCTGAACCAGAAGGTCATCTGACAAGGGAGCACGTGGCTGACGAGATGTATGGACAGAGCGGGTTAGGGTAAAGACGACACCCCAAATTTCCCGAGAAGAAAGCTTCAGGAAAAATGACCATAAGGGAGAGGAGCAGCAGGGGGAAAAGTCACTGGGAAGCCAGGGTGGCCGTGAAGGTGGCATCACACCCAGAGAGGGATGGGTGGTGAGCAATGAGATGACCGGCCAGGCCAGGAGGAGATGGCTGGCAGATTTGTTTTCGAGCGTTCCTGGTGAGGTGAATAGGCCCCAGAGCGAGAGAACTATTGCAAAGCATGCCCACCTCCTGTAGCACTCACGGGGTAGGGCCAGATGGAAAGGGCTTCACCCTTTGCATTGCAATGCTTTGGCGTCCTAAATGTGCCTGAGGACAGCCTCGCCAGGCCACCCCAGGGCTGAAAACTCAAGGTCTCGTTTTAAGAAGTGTTGAGATTTGTAAATTCTTAGCGCGTCTGGGAAAAAAAGAAAAAACCCCACACAACCCAACCAAAAAACCCAAAACACAGGTTGCTAATTACCAACAAACAGCCACCAGACCTGTTGTCACAATGCGGGGCTCTGCGGCTGTTCCCCTCTTCGATAAAACTTAACCACCTAAGCCTGAGTCAAGGGATGATGTGCAGAGCTTCTGTGGGTGAATTTGGTCCTTCTCCCATCCAAGAGCCCCTGGGGGAGATGGAGGGAGCATGTGGAAGTCTATTAAATCTGGCCACTGCAGCAGATATGGAGGCCAGCAAAATTTCTGCAGGTGTAATATGGATGTGGCTGTCTTTTCCTACTCTCTGCTTGCTTTTTTTTTTTCCTGACTGTCACCTGGGCAATGGTGAGAAGTTACATTGACCAGCTCCATACTGATGGCTGAGTGACCTAATGCAGGAACTACCTTTTGCATGTTTTTTGTGTATGTTTTCAGTGTGCCTCATATTACCACCACCGTGAACAAGTGTCTTCTTTACCGGCACAGAAAGAAAAGAGTACAGAGCAAGAACTCTGTTTAATCGGATGTTCTGAACTAACAATTAATGCAGTAAAAGCACCATCCAAGAAGAACAGAAATATCATAGGAACCACCTCAGACTGAAAAGAGGCTTTTTGTTGTTTTCTTTCTTTCTTTTTTTTTTTTTTTTAACTTTTAATGTTGTTTTTCAGTTGCTGTTACTGATTTTTGAAGTCTGATAGTTTCAAAGACACTTCAAAATAATCTTCGGTACTTTTTAACACTATCAGAAAGTGTAAATCCTGATTTTTAATCTCACTTATGTAATTATAAATCCAGAATAACTCCACTACAGTGAGTGAAGCTACACATAAGCAAAACTAGTGTGAGACAAGAATCAGGCTCATAATATCTTGCCATGAAAAAGTTGGTTGCTTTTTCATTGTAGTTAGAAGAATCAAAGGACCAAGAAACAAAGAAACATGTACTGATTTTGGATGCCTTTGCCTTTTTACATTTTCACCTGGAGTTGTTTTTAACAGGCCTGATTTTCAGAGGGGAGATGAAGAAAAATTTACTGGAAATCAGGCCTCTTTGAAGTGTCCCACACCAGAAAATGAAGCATCCAAAACCACCAGCAGTTTTTGAAAATGTTAGCCTTTTGGCTGTAGGATCTTCTCCCAAAACAGCTACTCCAACAAAACTCTGGTGGGCCTCCACGGGAGTTTTACCTGGGTAAGCAGGGCAGGATCAGACCTATCACCTGTCATTACATAGGTGCACTGGAGGTACACTCTATGAGAAATTACACTTCCCTAAGAACTACAAAATAAACCTCTGGCCCTGCCCCCATTTCCAGCACTGAGAATTTCGTTACTGAGTCCGGTGGGAACAGGGTCAGACTGTGAGAGAAGTTCATTTATATTCTAAGGAAATAGAAAGCAGTATCTCTCATCTGCTGGAGTTCAGCGGGAAAACTTCATGTATAAACATTGGCAGAGTTACTGAAAGGCAAGTAATTAGATCAGTGACTCCATTTCAGTTGGTGTGACAGCTGCATCTTTTTCACATCAAGTTAATTTCGACTGTAATTTGGGGAGATGAAGTACACATACAATACTGTAATCTGGAAGATTTATATAAGGCAAAATCATCATTCATACATTTTCTAGAAAGAATAATTAAGGTCCACTTTTGGTATCACCAATAAGCAGAAATGGCTGATGGGTTTTTCTGACACCGCAAACTAAACTGGAAAGTTACTATAAAACAGGACTATGCAAACTTTCTGGGAAAGACTTGTCTGAGTTTTAGCAAATTAAAACAGTAAAATGATCTAAGCCTTCCCCCAAGAAATAAAAAATAGGATCTATAAAATAATGTTTAAATGTGATTTTTCTTAAAAAAAAGAAGCAACATTTTTTTAAGGCTCTCATATCTGGCTGCTGTGAAACTCAGAATCCCACCAAATCCTAGGAATCTGATCAAGCCTGCCAGATATCCAAAGAAAAATGTAAAAAGTGTTTTCGTTATATATATAATATATATATATAAAAATCAAATAAATATGAAAACATTTGTTCCATTTCCCATTTATCTCTCACTCTGCAATATTAAGGAGAAAAAACCCGAACAACAAAAAAAAGAAGCAAAAAAATCCCCCAACCCCTCCCCAAACCCCAAATAGTATGTCTGATGGGAAAATAACCATGCGTTCCTCTTCCTGAAGAACTAGAAAGCAAAGCAACCCAACTGCAAGGCAATGGAGGCATTCACTTCCAGTTCACAGTATTGCAGTTAGAAGTACAGTGAGGTCTAGGTAAGTGATGGAGCAGGAGCTGCCTGGAGCAGGGAGGGAGGAGGTGTTCACATGACAATACAGCATTGACAGCGCTTTTTCTTTTGTGTACCTGGGGCAGCTTCCAAGGGCAGGCTCTCTTCCTTCCCCTCGGGAGAGGAGGGCTCTGTCGTGTCCGACAGTGGCCTGCCAGAGACCAGCTCAGCAGCATTCCCGTCCATGGTGGAGACGTCCGTCACTGTCTTCTCCCGCAATGACTTCTCGTCATCTTCATCGATCAGGACCAGCTCTGCCTTGATGGTCTCGTCATAGCCCAGCACTTTCTTTGTCTCCTCTTCGTCATCGATGTTCTGGTAGCCCATAAATATCATTGTCACTGGCTGATCTGTGCTGGCCTCTGGGGCTTTGCCACTGCAGGGTCTGTCTTGGGGCTGAGGGTTCACAGCATGCCCTTTGCTGGGTTTGTGTACCATTTCCAGCTTTGCCTCCTTGAAGAGCATTTGCTCCTTCATATGGCTAAGGTTTCCATCGGCTACCGCATTTCTGTCTGACACAGTCATTGTTTCATACCCTCCTTTTACACTTGATTGTCCAGCTTTTTGCATAAGTTCATCTACGTCCTTTGAGCTTAATTTATGTACTCCATTTTCTACCACTGTGCCACCAGAGTGAACCTCATAGACTACCTTGGTACCATCATCATAGACTTTGAATCCTCTTTGATGGGCCTCATCTGGGCCAATAGGTGAAGCAGAGACAATCTTGGTCTCTCCTGTCTGTTTGTCTTTCTCCACATTAATTTCCATGGTGCACAAAGCTTGAATGAAAACAAGAGAGGAAGTGCATGTTACAACAAAAAAAGCCAGTGAATGGTTAATTGCCAAACAGACAAAGAAAACTACGGTGCCCCTTTTCCTACCTCCTGCTTCTAAAGGGCCAAGCATTCTACGTTAGAGGTGGGATGCAACGCTGTGGACAGAGATAGTTATTACACTACAGCTTTTTATGCAGCTGGAGGCTAGGCATACCTGTGGCAAACAGGACCTAGTCTTCCAGCTCATGCCACGTGGAGCTGCCTCTGATCAACTAGGAGCGCCAGGAGCACTTGGGTTAGGTGTAATTTAGACAAAGGGAGGTGCCAGCATGCAGGTTACCCTCAACCTTTCCATTCTGAACTTGCCTCAAAATTCAGAGAGTAACTCATTTCCAGGAACTTCTCTACTCTCTTTTCCTTCTCTGCCATCAAACTGCCAGTTAGCTGGTAACAAGTTTTGTTTGCTGCAAGTAACACCCAGACTGTTTTATTATCAGCGCTTGTTCTTGCTTAACTCTTCCATCCGTAGCATTCAAAACATTTTAAAGAGGTGAAGAAACATTGTTTACCCCTGTTCTACCGGTGGGAAAACAAAATCACACAGGAACGGGATAATTTCTCTTGCAGATGCGTGGCAGTGCAGGTCTCTCAGCTTCCACACCAAGGCATTGACAGTGACCTCTGCTTGCAGGTTAAGAGAACGTACAAAATGGCCAAGAAATGCTCCCTCATTTATTTGAATTAGGCCCTAAGCACCATTGCCAAAGTTGAAGAAGAAAGTAATAATGAACTGATTTTCAAAGCCTCATGAAACAACAGGTAAAAACATGCATGTGAGGGATGCTGCTTTAGAACAGCAAAGAAGCTTTTCTAGCAGTTAAGAAGGACGCAGTAACAAGATGGAAATTGTAGAGACCACACAGTAGGAATAGATAGGCAGTCTACACTGCTCTAACACCTATTTTGAGATATGATTGCATCTCACTGGACAGCTTTTCAAAGAAAAATGTGCAAAGATCTCACAGATTTTCCAGAAGTGGTCACCTGTTTAAGCATTCCTTGTATGCAGATGAAAACAATTTGGTTCCTGGACAGACATCCACAGACACTTGATTACAAATTACCACAGGCAGTGACAAGTGTTCATGAGACTTACGGTGACCATTTCCACCAATGAACCTCAATGGTATAACCATGATTTGTCTTATCTGGGAACACCACAAACTGATGTGTTGGCTTTTTTTCCTGACTTATTTTCAAGTGAGTACAGAATATCCTTGCCCCAAGAACCACTGTAGCTTGGTGTGCTTGTATTTAAAAAATCATGAATATAAAAACCTACTCTTGCTTCAATATACTCCCTCAGTCTTATTATTCACACACAGTAGAATTTTTTTGTCTGTATCCTTAAAACAAAGTATTTCATCAGCAATAGGAAGCTTATGATATGCATCATGACCCCCCTATAGCTCTGGACAGAAAACTCATGTATTTCTGAGGGGGTGCGTGCTGGCCCCCACAAGGTGGTGTCCTCTGGCCCCTGGGAGTGCAGCCTGGTAGGCAGCCTATCCAAATGGGCGGTCTGGCCACCTACATGCTGTGTGCATTTGCCCAGACCTCAGTCAGCACTGGCAGGGCTGGTTAGGTCAAGTGCAATGCCACACAAACACCTGCATGGAGCTGGAGGATGGAGGTGCCGGTGGGTGAAGGAGCATTGCTACCTCTGAGAGCAAGGCATTGCTGAAGGCTGGAGTGGGCTGCAGAAGCAGGGATCTCACCTTGGCCATTGCAAGCTGGGGGAATATCCCTAAAGACTGTGTTTTACCACTGCTTTGGGAGGTTTATGGACTAGCTGTGTCCATCGCTGTCATGGCCCTGAGCACAGGATGCCCATTTTCACAATGAAGTAGGGATATCGGTTTTTTGATCTGGAGTTTTCATGCCTGGCCATCCCACAGCAGCCTGAGCAGCCAGGAGGCTGCAGGGACAAGAGCTGGGCTCTGCTCCAAGGTGTATGGCAGGAGACTGAGAGGCAGCCAGCAAGGACTGAAACAGGGGAGATTTAGGCTGGAAATAAGGAAAAACACTGTCACCCCAGGGCCAGTAGCAATTAAGCCCCGAAGCAGGTTGCTCTGAGGAGCTGTGGCAGACTGCACCATGGTGCAGCTCAGAGAGCAGCTGGCATGGATCACTTGCTTGGGACCGTCCCAGCCCAAAAGCTGGTGAGCAAGTGCCCTTCAAGTCTCTTGCAAGTACCTCTGCCCTGAAGCCTTTAATCCAACTTGTAGAGGTAATGAAACAAAAAGGTGCAGGTGCCACCACTAACACTCTGGAATTTGCTCCCTTCTAGGTGCAGTTTCTTGGGTGGGGGTGATGGGGGGAGGAGAAAAGGAAGAGAAATTTTGTTTATTGCCTTGGCCCCCGGGCCTTGGGTGAGTGGGCTCGGAACATTGCTTGGCCTCACCAGGGCTGCTCAGGCAGATATTGTTCAATAACTTCCAACATTACAGAAGTAAAAATAGAGGTTGGCTAACCTATGGTGAAGATGCTAAAACTGACACACTGGCAGGTGTTTGAGTGGTAGCCAGCTGAACTGAAGCAAAGCTGAACTATGAGGGAATAACAGCACATCCAGAAAATCATCTCTGATGGGCAGAAGTTCCTAATTTGTCCTGAGCGTCACATTCCTGCAGAGAGGGTGCTGCTGGCCCACCAGCTGGCCACCTGCTACCTTCTTGGTGAGAAGCAGCATGCTGAGCACCCCTAGATATCCTGTGCTTCTCATTTTCTTTGAAAAATAAAAATATTATCTGGGGCATGACTTTTCAGTAAAGGCTGCCGATTTTCCGGTGAAATAGTTGAGTGCCATGTTCTTGCACATATTTTTAGTTCAAAAGAGGGTGCAATCTGCCAGACCTTCTCTGTTTTGATGAACAAATTTAATTCAGTAGTGTCCATTAAAAGAAGGCTTGTATAGTGGGCCTGAATTCAGAAGCAGATAGGGAAAATCTGATAGTTAAATCACGTGGACCTGGCCATATTTAAGAAGAGTTGCAAGATATATCTTTTTATCTATGGTATGGAGTACTGATAAGTAACTTCTTACTTATTAGGAAGACTTTGTGCAACAAGTTCTAGCACTGATTAGAAGACTCTGTCCTACTGGCTGATCTGATCTAGGAAGTTACCAGGTGTGGACCTTTTGTATTTTATGTTTGGCTAATTTGCTTAAGCATTTGCCACTGTCAGTATTTTCTTTTCATTTCTTCTACCATGATTCAGCAGCAGTGTTTCTAGATATTGGCATAACATGTGGTTTATGACCTGCCCCAGGGATCACATTAAAGCTACTTGTGCAAGTGAATGCATAAACATACATGAGTTTCTTAGAAAGCTGTTCACTAGTGAAATGCATAGCCATGGGAGAAGTGAATAGCAGAACCTGGCTTACCTGCCTGTATGCATAATGTTCGTTCTCTGCAGGAAAACCTAGCAGCCCAGATTGTCAAAGTCAACTAATGTTGATTTCTAAAATGTCTTTATTTAACCAGAGCTTATTTACTGCAAAATATACTCTATTAAAACAACACAAAACTATCTGACAATAGAGTTGAAACTGAAAGCAGTACTTGAAGATGACAACCTGTATTCACAAATACAAGTTTTCTGCACACGTTTCAATCACAGTGTAACGTGATGCAGTGCTTCAGGACAACAAGATCCTGATGTGCAGATGAAAGGATCTGGCTTCTGCTTGTCATGTGGATTCAGAGGCTGTTCTTTAAAAAAAAAATAATCTTAATAGACTTTGAGCTTGTTTTAAGATGGATGCTTACAGTCTACATTTGAGCACACATGCTGGTGCCTTTTCTTTAACCTACTGCACACATGATACTCTTATCAAGGACTACATGAACAAGGCTTCTGGGTCATCCGAAGCATGAAAGAAATTATTGTTTTCTTGGTGTTGACAAAATGGCACAAAACACGCAGGGAAAAGCTTGCTTTTAAGACAGATCAGGGTAAGCACTGGTGGAATGGAAGGTTTTGGAATGGCTTGCAACAGGACTTTGAACAATATGACATATCCCGTAGCTGTGTACAGTGTCTTAGCTGCAGACATTGCTTTGCTACGTTTGTTAACCTGTTCTTCAAGTAAGCCACCTTTCATTCCCACTCCTTGGGACACCTCCTAAGTAGCCACCAGCAATTTGATCTTGAGATAGGGAATAGATTGTTTAGAAAAGAAGGATCTTGAAAGTAAGAAAAACATACAGCTTTTAACAATGACGTTGTTACATTTAAGACACATACTCAATTGAAAAACAAGTGTTAGAAAATTCTCTGTATGACTCCAAGCACAAAACATGCCGTTATTCTCCCCACCTTTTCCCCAAGAAGAAAGAATGGCATACAAATAAGTATAAAATGACGTGAACATTTGAAGCCCACATGGCGTCTTGTGAGTGCCTGTCTGTCTCACGCATCTTAATGGGAGTTGCATGAGTACAACAGAGGAGACAAAACCTTGGCCTAGATACCACATATTTGTATCAGCAGAGATGGAAAGAACTGAATGGTTGCATGTAAAAAAACTGGATGCGTTTCCTATGCTACTTGTATGTATTCAACTACATTGTTTTGAGAGTACTCATTGCTGCTCAAAAAGCCTTGACTTATTTACAAAACACAAATCAAATGGCATTTCCTGGCATTTAAATTATATCGGGACACCAGACCCATTAAGGTACTATAACAAAAAAAGTTCATGGCTACTGGACTGTTATTATAATACTTTGTTCCTTGAGACTTACCAGCTACTCTGCTTGCTCCGTCCCACCCAGGAACTGGCTCTGCTGTTCGTGAATAGAGGGTTGGGAGTTCAGGGATCTGGGAGTAAATGTAATTTACTGCATCTGGTGTCAGAGAACAGGAAACAGTTAGATTCGTGCTACGAGCCCCAGTGGCTTCATTGCTTAGACAGCAGAGTGTTGTCAGCCCTGACAATAGTTACTGGAGCTTTGTACTAGATAATTGGATCAAAGCAAACAAAATGCAAAGTCACTGTCGTGTGATTGATGTTCAATAGACTAGCTGAGGCAGGAGGGAATAGGTCCAGATGACTCAAACCTTATGTCAGTTGAACACATAAAATTATTTGTCAGGAGGTTCTGGATTTATCAAGTCCATGACCTTTAAAATGGCGGGGAGTGAGGGGGAAGGTAAGGAACAAACCTAACGTGATACCCAGAATACCTGACTTTTCAAATAGAGATATAAAAGCCTAAAAATGCTAGTGTTCACAGAATGGGATGAAAGGCCAGCTCTTTTGCACTGGTTGTTTCCAATATTATTGAACCAGCATTTGGCTTTTTGTTCTTAAAGCCTAAATTTAGCTAATAATGAAATCACATATAGATACTGATAGGGTGCCCATTGTGACCTTCAGTAGGTACTAAGTGCCTGCCAGTTCTGTAGTGCAGAACAAACATTAACATTCATTAACAGACCCTGAACTAGTAGAAAGCTATCTTAAAGGACTGACTTGTTTTACATTTGAGGTTATGGTTGTTTAGCATAAGCTAAATATGTTCTTTAAAAGTGACATTAAAGAAATTTACAAATATTTACTGGGAGATGTTTTGTGGCTGAGTTAAATATAACTAGACAGTGTGTATCGTTCTACTAGGATTCAGTGGCTGAGCTAAAAGCAGAGCTCAGAGGAGAGATGTGCAAATAACCAACTTACAGTTCAGGCATGAAACAAAAACAAAAAAGAAAAAAAATTCACTTTCTTTCCTATCAGCTGGAAATGTTTTCAGTTTTGTATGGAAATGGTTAGATTTCTGTTCAAACATAAGATCCTATCTTGTGTGAAACAGAGCATTCCTTTTCCTCCAAGAGTAATTTGCTGGTACAATGCATGTAATTTAAGTTGTCAAGCCCTCAGTATGGGCCGGTCCATGTGTCAAGGTAGGAGGCAGAATCTGCCTTCCTTGGTGTGTCTTGTTGTTATAAGCAGGTGAGATAGGAAGACCAGCGCAGACTGTAAAAGTGAACTGGTGAAAGGAGGGAGAAAATGAAATGTCCTGTTGTAGGCTGCTTGACTGCATCTGGTGAACAGAGATACTTTCATTACATTCCCTAAGGGCTAACACAGTTCTCAGAAAAAAAACCCCCTACACCTGGTGGCATCCTCAGCAAAGACATGATGTGCCACCTCTAATTGCAAAGTGTGGTCCTTTGGCAGGAAAATTGGCCATGGTATTAGTGAAATGGTTTTACTGCCTTAACAACCTGCAGTGGCCACCAGTGCTGCTGGGTGCAGGAAGGTAGTAATCACAGTCCCCAAGAAGACACTCCAACCCTCCATGGAGCACTGTAGGTGACTCAGGTAAGGAGGTCTCCTTTCCCCCTTCCTGCATCAGAGTAGGATGACACAGAGGCACAGTGCAAATTCATTCCAGAAAGCCATGAAGTTAGTATATAAGTTCAGTTTGTAACAGATGAATTTGAAGAAAAACTTAGCCGGGGAAATATTATTTTATTTCATACTTCAGTGGACAAATGGCAGTCTTGGCAAACGGGCTTTTATGTTTTCAATGCATACTGTTTCCTCAAAGTTTTTTATTTTTAGCAGTAGAGCCCAGAAGAAATAATTGTTCAGGACACAGCTGACTAAGCAATGGCCAGCAACAGCTGCTTTCTTTTGCAGGGTTTCTTGCCTCTAATGAGAAATTGGTACAATGCTTGGTGTTGTTATTCTGGGAAATATCACCAGCAAATGAGCAGGCCATTATTGAAAACTGAAGTAATTTCTCAGAAGAAAGAAGTGGGCACTGTGTTTCTGGGCCAGAATAAGAAAGCACTTCATGTTCTAGAAATGGCAGAAATTTAGTAATTATTCACTCCATAGAGTGTAATGCTGGAATAGTAGTTTCAGTACACACTCATCCAGCGACTTGAGTGACAGACCTATCTGTCCACACGTGGGTGTAATCAATGCAGACTTGTGCTGCTTAACTAATCATCCTTACTTCTTTAGCTGTCCATGAGAATAAATAGGAACAGTTAGAGTACAATTCTCATCCAAGGGCACTGCAGGAGACAAAATCCTTTGCAAGCATTTGTTTTTCCCCAGAGCCTGTACAAGGAACTGAGGTGACCATCCTGGCAGCTAGCATCACTGATATCTAGCAGTTAGCAAGATCAGTTGTACAGCTTGATGGTGAAGCTCTCACTTTGATGTTGTACATGTCTGTGGACCTTAGTAAGTTGGGTTTTTTTTGCCTCCTGCGTTAGGAGACAATACCTAGGTAAGTGTTAGGTGTTGTTAATATTGACTCAGCTTAGAAACTTCTCTGGATGTTACTTCGAATAAAATATTAAAAAATTAGCTTCAGGGCTCCTGACAATCTCTCATCGTCCAGAGAAGGTAAAACCAGGGTGAGGGTGGTGGGATTCTCGTGTACTTTCTTCAGAAGCAAGTGGTGGTGCCATGTGTCAGAAATTAGGTATTTGACTAGAAGTTGGGGCTTAGTTGATTCTGCCAGTTCCTGTCTTGTCCACCCCCCCAATGAAACGAACATGCTCATTTCCCTTTATCTCACTGGCAACAAGGTCTGTTTCATTTGGCACCTTTAAAAAGGATATAAGAGATCAATTTTACAAGCAGCGGATAAGACACAAATTAGCATTTCATTCACATGTGAACTAAGACAGAATATAAGTTTGAACTGACTGCATTCAATATCTTCATTTCAACCTTTGCTGAGTTATTAATATCTAAGGATGCCACAAAACATGTCCTGTGGCTTTTTGTACTGCTTGCAACAAACTGTGTTTTAGGACTATGGCACTCTTCCATATTATCAGACAGACAAGTGCTTGGGAAAGCATATGGGACAAGATAATCCTTCAAGGGTGCTTACACAAAACTAAACCTTCAGAACTGCTCAGAATAGCTCCCACGCAGAGGCTTGTGGCCAAATGTCAGACGAGCTCATTTTCCAAGGGCTGGATTATCTTTAAAAAGTCCGACTACCACTAAAATTAGTGGTAGGTCTTCTGCAAATACTGGCTTCCAGGGCAGAGCCATTCCACCTGCAAAGCCCTCTGGGGCTCCATGGGGCTACATCAGAGGGAAGAGAGATTACAACCCTCCCACCACATTTGTAAGACTACAAATGGAGGTTTAAGTAGGAAGCTTTGCTAAAAGCTGAATAGCCTGGCTCTGACTTAGTGAATCATTCTTTAAATTAATGAACCTGGGGGGGTAGGGTCCACAGCTGACACCTGTATATCCGTAAGCAACAGCGTGGATGAGCGCACCTACCAGAGCAGTAAGGAATGCTTCCCAACACTTTCCAAAGGCAGGAACTCTAAGTTCAGCCACCTCAAGTGCATGTATACCTATGTGTGTAATCTGGGCAACGAGCAGGAGGAACTAGAGCTCTGTGCCCAGTCTGAGAGATGTCACAGGAATCACAGAAACTTGGTCGGAAAACTCACATGATGGGAAGACCACAGTGAATGGCTACAAACACTTTCAGAAAGATAGGCAGGGAAGAAGAGGTGGAGTTGCACTTTATGTGAAAGAGAAAACTGAGTGTATAGAGGAGAGCTCTGGAGACCATGCCAGTTCTATTGAATGAATGCCTTTGGATCAAGTTTAGAGGGATTATCACCAAGGAGGATCTTATGTTAGGTATCTGTTACTGACCTCCCAGTCAGGATGATGAAGCCAACAAAACCTTACTTTGGTTGCTCGAGGAAGTCTCAGGCCAACAGAACCTGGTCCTCATGGGTGGCTTCAATTACCCAGGCGTTTGTTGGAAAAAAAAAAAATTGGTGCTGTTCATTAGGTTCCTAAAATGCATTGTGGACTGCTTCCTGCTATAGATGCTGGACATGCCGATTAGGAGCAGCACATTGTTAGATTTACTGCTTGCAAATGGAGAAGGCTTACTTTACAATGTAACTACCCATGACAGCCTTGGATACCATGACCGCAATGTTGTGGAGTTTAAGATCCGGCTGAGCTCACTGAAGACCAGTAGTAGGACAAAGACCCCGAATTTTAGAAGAGCCAACTTCAATATGATCAGAGCCCAGCTGCAAGGGATTCCATGGGAAGCATCCATGGAGAGTGAAGGAACTTGTGAGTGTTGGAAGTTATTCAAGAGTGCCTGCTGAAAGCACAAGAATGGTCCATCTTCTACAAAGGGAAAGGAAGAAGGCTGAACAAAAGACCACCCTGGCTTAACAATGAGATTTTAGGTGCAATTAAAAGCAAAAAAGCAGCATGCCAGCTACAGAAAGGCAGCCAAATAGCCATTGAGGATGACCAGAACCTTGCTAGTGCAGGCAGAGGTGCCGTCAGGAAGGCTAAGGCTCAGCTAGAACTGAAATTGGTCAACGATGTCAAGTGCAACAAGAAATGGTTCTTCAGGTCTATGAGGAGTAAGCAGAAGCGCAGGGAGGACATAGGCCCATTAGTGAACAGGGCAGGGAAACTAGTCACTGACAGTGCTGACAAGGCAGATACTCTCAATACCTTCTTTGCTTCTGTCCTTACTGCTGTAGCTCGACCCCAGAGCACAAGATCAAGTAGCTACAACAACTCATTTGTTGACCTGCCAGTAATGGAGGACGGGCTGGTCTGCAGCCTCTTGCAAGGGCTCAACCTACATAAATCCATGGGTCTTGTCAGAATCCACCCCAGGGTGTTAAGAGAAGTGGCTGACTTTGTTGCAAGCAGGCTGTAATATTTGAAAATCATGGAGATCAGGGGATTTCCCTGATGACTGGAAGAGGGAAATGTCATACCCATCTACAGGAAACAACCAAAAGAGGACCCAGGAAACTAGAGGCCCATTGGTCTTCTTTCCCTGGGAAAATGATGGAGTGAGTCCTCCTAGAAACTATTACAAACCAAATGAAGCAAGTGATTGGGAAAGGCCTGCACGGATTTACCAAGGGCAAATCATGACAGACTAACCTGATCACCTGTGCTACAACAAAATAACATCTTCCATTGACATGGTGAGAGGAGTGGATGTTGTTTACTTGGACTTCAGCAAAGCTTTTGGCACTGTTTCCCACAGTCTTCTCCTGGACAAACTGGCAAGATACAGGTTGGATGAGTGGTCTGTGAAATGGGTAGGTATGAAAATGGCTAACAAGCTGCACTCAAAGGGTAATGATCAATGGTTTTTACTCAGGTGGCCAGAGGTGCTGTAATTGTGGCAGCCATAGATGCAGATCACATTAAAAAGTTAAACCCCTTCAACTGAAAAACTATCACTGATGAGTTTTTACAGGTCATGTGGAAAGCACTCTATGAAGATCTGTACTGGACTCCTCTGAGGACATGCTTGTCTGTTTTGCTGTTGGGCTACATAGCTGGTCATGATCAGAGGAGAGAAAACCAGAAGAGTCTCTAAGCAATGTGCTGGGAACTAAACAATCCAGGCCAGGTCCAGGTTTCCAGAGCCACATTTTTGCCAAATATATGCTAATACATACCAAATTCAAACAGAGATTTGTGCAAACTATAAAGTTACTGCAATTGTGGCTTCTGTATGTTGGCTGAAGTAGCAGCACGTAATTTGCATACAGATGGCCAAAGATTGCAGAGGACGAATTTACCCCTGAGGCAAATTCAGCAGTCAAGGGAGTTACAGCAGATCTTAATGTGGCTTTTGTTTTATATACACATTGAGCCATAAACATATGCACAAGTGGAGTAAGAGCTCTCTCCTTTCCATTTGTTCATTACAGCATGCCTGGTTTTGACTGCAGACATGAGCAGCAGCAAATGATGTCATTCCTAGCACCATCTCAGGCCTTGTTTAATGTAGAGCTTGTCAGTGACAAGCCCCCAAGGAGCTGGCAGAAGCACGACTGCAGGTGACAGGGCCACAGCCCCCAGCCGCAGCATTTCTGCTCTGCTTTCTCTCACACAGTGATCTATGAAGGCAAAGTGTGTTCATGTCCTGGAAAACATGGGATTTGTGTTTATTGTGCCTGGATAACTTCAAGCTCAGAAATGCTCATTGCCAAACACAGCTGTTTTCTGGGAAGGGTGGGAAGGACACAGAGAGTCACTTGATTAGCCACTGGTGCTCACCACCACTTTTCCCCTTCCCTCACAGTCTTCACCTGGACCCCTCCGGTCTCTGAACTCCCTGCAGTTGTGCTTTCTGCACACTCAAAAGCTCTGTCACCACCATATATATGGCACAAAAACACGCACAGGGACACAATGGTGAGATAAATCACTTTCTGTCATCATGTTTAGACTAAAGGAAGGGATGGATGCAGAGCAAACTAATATGAGATTTATGGACTCAAAGTCTTTCAGGATGTGGCAGCAATTGAAGAAATTGCCCCAACAGGTTGGTGTTAGTTTGTGTCTCTGTTTTACACAGCCTTCCTGTATTATCCAATGGCTTCTACCATTTTCCTCTGTAGCAGGTGTTACAGATGATTGCCAGCCAGATGGCTGATCTGCTGCAACAAAGCAAGTCCTACATGTTTTTGAAAGAAGGAAAAATCTATGGTACCAAAGGGCTCACAGCTAGCAATGTACGTGTTTTCTTCCTGCTCTGATCAGCTACCCTCCCAGACTGTTGTCAGAGAGCAGAAAACAGAGGACCTGCTCAGCTTTCACCATGTGAAGATGTATGGTCACATTACACCCACAGTGGGAGGGCTAACAGGACAGCTTGCAGCCTCAGTCATTCCTAGAGGAGCAGAGTAGTGCACTGCTTTGTGGATGACCTGGGCCTGCCTCAGCCCACAAGGACCAGCTGCCGAGAGGAAGAGACAAGATATCTAAAGGAAGTGGTCTGGAAGAGGAGAGGTACTGATTAACTTAGCTATAACCCTACTCCCTCCGCTTGCACATTTATTCCGGAGGCACTCTCTTCTCTTTGGCATAATTTTGCAGTTTTCTGTTACCCTTCAGAAATCATGAGCTATCCTTGCTTCTGTCTCATCTGTGACGGAGGGATCCACTGAAAGCAGGCAAAATCTGGAGAGCAGTGAGACTCCTCTTGAACCCAATGAAATACTACATTGCTACAATAAAATACCCTTGGGGACACTACCTCTTTGTATTTGTTAGCTGGGGCTTCCTTTGGTTCCTGTTTTATCACAACATGGATGAAGAGGCAGACTGCGTCTTGCGAGAGTCATAAAAGCTCTTGTGCACTTTGGGTGCTAATTCCTGTAGGCACCATTCCTCTTTTGGAAACTTACCAACAACCATGGTGAAACTCTGCATAGGAACAAAATATTTGCCTGGATTTTTATTTACTTTGTGGTAGCCAATTTCAAATGCTCCAGGAGGAAGGAAGAGTAAGTTCTTACCATGGAGCATTCTATCTGGGACTTTTTTTTTTTTTGACAATGGCATTTAATGTAAAACTTGAATTACATTGCTAACAGAAGTGAAAATTTCTGAACTAAATCTTCGAGTTAAAAAGACAACCTTCTTACTAAGTAATATTAATCACCTCAGAATGACAGCTCCAAGTCAGCTCATATACTACATATTAACCTGCCATTATGTCCCAGTGCTTTAATGTTAGGATCATCCTACATATCCCTCATCTGTACTCACAGTACAGTTGGGCATGGCTTTGTCAGCAGCTGGAGGAGCTAGTCTTGACCTCAGTATTTTGAATCTTGTCAGTTCAAAGACATGTACTGAGAATGAGTGTCTAGAGCACAGATTTATCTGCAGATGGATCAGCGTGATATCCTTCCTGGGTCCTAAGGGCCCTGGAGAAGTACTACAAGGGTCTCTCTTACTTCCTGAAAATCAACCACATTATTTGCTCACTCAGACACCTCAGCTTATAGCTCAGTATTTAGACTGATCATGCATAGTGTGACACTGAGTGTACAAAGTAGGAATTATTACATCCTCATCCACCCATGCGAGGTTTTCCTTCTGTAAGAATCATCACACAGAGAGTACCATTCATCAGTGAAGTAATCTAATTTTAACAGTTGTTCCTGTATATTAGGAATAGTCCTCGTTGTATTTAACTGTTTATGAACAGAGCTTGAGCACATACAATGGAGAAGATTGACCACTGAGAGGTAAAAAGGAGTCTGCAGTGCAGGGCTATCATGTGGTGAAAGGGGCCAATAACAGAAGCTGTACGATGTCTGTTTTAAGTCATCCATGCTGTTCTTTCCCCTTGCTTCACATAAGAGGTGGAGCTCTGCCAAAGGAGTACTGTTTCACCACAGTAGTGATGTTTGTGCTTGCACTATAGCAATACCAAAGAAAAAGACTATGGCTCTAGCAATAATTCAGAAACATATAATGAAGAGAACAACTCCCATGCTGTAAACCTTTGCAACAAAGCTATAGTAACAACTCTTGTTAAATCCAAAGCTATACAATAATAAAAAGGCACTTACCACCATCCTGGTGTGAGAAATTCTGCGAAGGGAAAAAATAAGACATTTGGTTAAACCTTTTATATGTGGGTATAATTTTAATGAAGTCTTGATTTTCATGCTAGGCTCGCTTTTATGGTTCTTTGTAATTTTTAAATGGGTAACTAGGGATGTGGCTCCTCAGGCTTAGGTGCCATTAGAGGCTGAGGGAGAGGACATGGTGTAACTAAAAGGAGAACGCTGCTGTTTGTTGCAAGCTGTAATGTTCAGAAGTACTTGTGGTGAATGCCACTATCTCTGGGTGCCACTGGAAGCAGGGAAGTTTGAGATGCCTTTCAGGATCCTGCTGACATCTTTCAGTGGGGCTGAAAGCTCACATTGTTTCCCTGCAGATAAGCTAGGGACATAGTCTCTGAAATCCCCTTTCAAAGAAAGCTGGAGTGGGAAGGGGAAATCCAGATAACCCAGTCAAAATAGATTTGACGCCTCTGTATCTTTTCTAGTCTTGTTCATCCTGGTTTGAGCTACGTGCTCTGCAGCTGCCCTCAATCTTCCCGTAAGTGCATGAATTATAACTGCTGCTTTCAAACAATGCTAAGAGTCTACCTTGGTTTCAATCTGTGCTCGAGTGCCTTTTTTTTTTAATACCTTTTGCAAGTTGTCGAAGGATTTCTCAGTCTCCTTCAGTTTCTCCAAAATGATTTGTTCTTTGGCAGATATTTGGGATTCCTCACTTTCTAATTTCTGTATTTCTTGTTCCAGCCTGTGGAAGACATACAGACATGCACATACACACAAAAATAAAACATGTAAAAATTATTTCAGTAAGCCAGTGTTTCCTAGGTATGAAGTAGCATTTCAAATGTCATCAGGAACAACTTTCACTCTTGTTATTCACAACTGGTTTCCTAGCACATGAAGGGCACGTGAATGATTTGTAAACCAGACATCTATTTAAAAGAAACACAGTAATTCTCTTATTATCCATTTCTGCAAAAGCATGTACAGATTGACTAAAAATACACTTCGTTATGCCTTCACCCCAATTCTGTAGCACCTCTCAGATATGCACTTCCATTTTAGAAATCACAGTATGGGATATAACCGTAAATGTGCAGTAATAATTGGAGGAATAGGTGTCTTCTAATGCTTCTGTACTCCAGACAATGAAACTGGAAATAGTTGTTGGAAGCTGGCAGTTAGCCAGTTGTGTTAGGGGTTTCTCTTGAACCAGTACTTTGCCCATTCCTGACAGTAAAACTTTGGGATACCTATCCATGCTTTCTACTGTTACTGCATGATACTGGGGGACCCCAGAGGCTTCAGGTAATAAAATATACAGGCTGCTCAGAAAACAAACTTATTTTGCTAGGCAGTAAGCATTCAGTACTCTCATTTCTCTTGGTGAGACCTAATGGCACTCACTCGCTAAGGTATGTTGATTGTGATTTGGGATACACTTTAAGCAGGGTTAGATTCTCCATTACTTTAACTCAAACCTCCTTTTATTGACATGGTTTATGCAGGTGCAGTAATATTCCCTCTCTCCCTCTATTTTTAGTGTACCACCATCTTTATTTTCTCACTTTTGACCAAAAAAACCCCAACCTGTAATATGAGCTAAGATGAACACTTTTGAGCCCGGATAGTTACCTAAAACTCCCTTGTCTACAGAAAGAACTGTAGCTTCTCACAGCTTGTTGGACCATATTTTTTTGAATGAGACAATTCAGCATTGCCCAGTACTTTCCTCACCCATGGCTGCTTGCTCCTGCCTTTCTGCCACCACTTCTCAAGTGAAGGATCAGTGCCTTGATCCAAGCGAAAGGGACATATTTTCGCTCTTTCCCAGCCCTGCTCAGCACTGGACTTCATTAATGCTTGTTCGATCACAAGGCAGAGGGCGAGGAGAAGGTGACAGTGAACAGCCAGGGAGGAGGGAGGGACGGACTGCTCCTTTCAGGGGCTTGAGAGCACGAGTTGCTTGTGAAATTCATGTGTCTAAATATACATGCAGGGGTCTAACTTAAGGTACCCACCTGGGAAATTTTTACCCACTTTCTAATTGTGCAAGGATGAAAGATGTGTGGCACTTGCTGATAACGCTTTTCATTAGAGGGAGGCAAAAGTATCACAGCCTCAAGTTGTTGCAGATGGAAAAAGGCAGATTTTGCTCTCCTGAAGTATGTGAATACTTAATGGTGTCAAATTTGTGGTGGTTTGTTGAACTGCTGTTTTTCTCTCTTAAAGGCAACTCCCTCATCCCCAAGTTGAAATGGCTTAATTCCAGTGATTTTAAAATGAACTGTTGGAAAGTTCTGCTGCAATCCACTTAATATTTTCTCCAAATCAATAAAAAAACTTAAAAAATGCAAAACATTTTGAAACAAAATATTTAGTTCTGCTGAAATGGAACAATTTGATACTGGATTGATATTCCCCCTCATGTTGTCATTCAGGAAGAATGCTTTCAAAAAATACTGTTTTATCTTGACTTTTCTTCCCAGGAAATTTTAAAAAATACCTAGTGAAGTGAAAAAATAATTTGTCACTGAGGTCAGTCATTGTCATACTCCTACTTAATGAATTTAGAATTCAACAAGAAGGTGGCTTCTTTTGCTTCCCTGTCCCTGGGGAACATTAGTAGATCCACAATACATTTATACTTTGCTGATAAAGACATCTGAATTACTCTGCTGTGCCATCTGCTGAAATTACATTCTGGAGCTGGGTGAGGTGGAGTTTACTGGTATATTTCTTTTCTTCCCAAGTTAATCACTAAGCAGCATTTTCAGGATGCATATTCTGTATCCTGGTACATTTTGCTCGCTATATGATCCAGGAAAAGACTGTAAAATGGGAGTGCATAGAAGTCAGCAACAACAAAATACAGGGGAAGAAAGAAGTCCTTTTACTTTCAAATGAACTGGACATTAGTTAATAATTTATGACAATGAAAACACTGTGAGTATACGTGGTGTGAGGCAACTGATGTTGATGTGAGTAAGGTTATAAGCAAGTAGACTCCTTGTAATTTGGGGTGATCATAAGCACACCATTTTTTGTGCACCAGCTTAAAACTGTAGAATGTTTGTCATGAATTTGGTTTGGTCATCCAGAGAAAGTTTCCTTCTAATGCATGCACATGTGCACTTGCACACGCACACCCAGCAACTGATTTGATTTATGTTTTCTTACTTTCTGGCTACTTGCTCTTTTGTTTTTACTTGTTTATGTTGCCTTTATTCTCCTCTCCTGGTTCACTTCCTCGGTTTCTGCTTCCTTTGTGCCAGCCTACCCTCACCATTAAAACAAGTTGGGCAGATACAACATTAGGTTACCCTACTTTCACAAGACATCTTGTGGCTTTTTTTTTTGTGAATCTCTTCTTCAGTTCCTTTTAAAAGTGGTATTAACAACAACTTGCTAAAGTGGAAAGGGATGGAGACATAGCTGCCAGTATTTAGAAACATTGGTGAAGCTGGTAGGGACACAGATTTCCTATGTGACACTGAATAAGAATGCATACAAACTCATCCCATAGGTGCAAATCGACATTTTTCCACTGAAATCAGTGCAGGCAGACTGAGATTCTCCCAGGCGCTGTGTAGAATGGGTCTGAATACCTAACTGTGGCAGGAAAAATACAGATCATTCAGCCAGAAGGTACCTGTTACATGGCACAGGGGTCGTATACCAAGCATTAATATCCACAGGAGGTTGCTTTACACCTTTTTGCTCCATTTTATACCACTCTTGTCTGTACCCTCTAGGCTTAAAGGCTGAGGTAATGCTGCTGAGGTGCTGAGGTAACAAATACTCAAGGGTACGGTTTCCATGTGAGATGTTGTATATATTCATCAGTAAACCACCTGGGCACCACAGACCTCACTGGAAAATTTGGACCTAGAGTCTTCACCACTTCCTTTGGCCATTTTAGCTAGGGGCCAGCAATGTAAAAATTAAAATCATAACGCAAACTGAAGGTTGTTTCGCACATTTTATTTTTTTAGTGAGCTTCATATGATCAGAATTGCTGAGTGATAAGAACTGCCTGCTTTTTTGGTAACAAGAGACAACAGAGATGCAAATTTGGCCTGAAAACCAAAATGCAGTAATATCACACCTGTTTCGAGCAGCATGCTACATAATGGTTTAAATAGTAATAAATCCATTCAGAATGCACATGTACACATATGCACATACACAAAGTGCCTACATTCTTCCTGTGTAAACCTGTTAAATATTGAATAATGTCCTTTTCTTCTAGCCCAGTTTAAAAAGGATGTGCTTTAATTGTCATCTGACACCTGGCAAGGAAACCTTATAATTCCCTTGTTCCTGGCTTCTTAGCAGATTTCAGGCTGGCATTTGAAAGACGGCCACAACAATAGTCAGTTAAATAAACAACTACTATATCTGGAGTGCTAAAGAGAAAAAAATAAGAAACAAAACGGACCTCCAGATGAGGTAGAAGTGGTGTAAAACAGACAGTATTGCTGCTTATTGGCCCAAGCAGTTAGCTGATCACAGAGATTTGCTAAACTGTTTATACAAGGAGTAAAAATGGCTCAGGGAGTCCAGAGTTGCTTTGGCATGGGTATGTTTTTTTCAGTGGATGTACATGGAGCCCTATTTCCCCAAATATCACAGAAACAAACGGGAGATTTTGCCAGTCAGAAAGCCAAGCCTGCCTAGCTACTAGTCTGTCTGTCCTGTAGCTTTCTTTAATGGACAGCTACCATAAGCACCTGAGGGTATAACATGATTTTCAGTGGGGCTGAGAAGAGCTGCCCATGTAAGCCAGGTGACTGTCCTGCTCACATTAATGGTGCTGGCCTGCTATAAAGGGGAAGAAACCACAAACAGCAGAAAGGATGCTGTCTCTTGGACAGTATTTTGCTGTTGTTTGGGGACACCCTGATTCCTTGGTTAGTAAGAATAAAGGCTGGTAGGATAATTCAGGCTGGAAGTGACCTCAGGAGGTCTCTAACCCAAACTCCTGCTCAAAGCAGGGTCAGCCATTGAGATCAGATCAGGATGCTCATGGCTTCTTCCAGCTGGGGCTTGAAACTCCCTAATGATGGGGGGGGGGGGGGAATTAAAAAAAAAAATAATTAAGGCTACATAGTTGGTAGCTATCAGACATCATGCCCTGCAAAATTCAGACCAGAACCATTCAGTACTGCAGGGAAGGGGATGCAACAGACTGCTAAAGGAAGTCTGGTCTGTGTGTTTGGTGGCATTTCCACCTAACCAGGTGGCTATATGAGTGTAGGCAAGGCACCCAATGCAGTTTCTGAGAGGACTGGAGGCAGAAGCAGCAAATGAACCCTCCTGCAGAGACACTGTGATCAGGGACCAAAGGAGCTGTTAGGCAGCACAGAAGACTAATTTAGGTGATAAAAAGGGGAGTTAAGAAGGGACATCTAAGAAGTGAAGAGGCAGAAGGAAATGTTTGGCACTGTGGTATGTACACATGTGCATTTATGTTTAGCACTCAGTACCCTGCAAACATTACGATTGGATATAGGGCTCTGTTCTGTGTTACAGCCTGAAGGTACTGAATGCTCTTTCTCTAGGTGAAGGCTTTCCTCTGTTTCTCATGCTAAGGTGTTGAAACCCTCAGACTTGGGCTGTCATTTTCCTCTCTGCTGAAAGGCAGAGGCTGTTCTGGCACAAGGTGCCTTTACCTCAACCCCAGGAGGGACCCTGAGCAGGATCCTGCAGGGCACTAACACAGGTGGTGCAGAGTCACACTGCTTTGCGACAGGAGCACACAAATCCCAGGTAAGCAGAACTATGCCTGAAGAAAACAGCCTCCTCTATCCAGCTAATTAACTCTGGCAGACATGTGATTTCTAGAGATACCTACATTTGGCTCAGCAGTGTATTGTTTTTTGGGGTGGGATGGTAACAGCATTATAAACAGGGAGAACAGCTGCAGGTTTATAGACCAGTTTCTTTAGCCTGTACTAGCTCTGCATGCTGGGTTGCACCTGAGAAATACTCATGTCATTTCTGCAGTGAAGATAGAAATGTAATAGAAGTTATGTCTGCAGCATACACACTGACATGTCAGTGGAAACAACAACATTCATCAGCACTAATAAGGAAAATACACAAGTATTCAGAACTTAAGAGGAAAACAGGAAAGACCTAATCAGGGCAAGCACTTGAAGGGAAAAGGTGACGGATGCATATGTAGAGTGGGGGATGGCTCATCTGTAAACTGATTATTTTGCTATTGCTTGACTGACACCCTAAATCAACCCTATATAAAAGGCACAAAAAAGACATGACCTGTCTATCAGTAATTAGTGCCAGGTCTCTCAGAGCTGAACATCCTGAGGTGTTACAGCTGGTATTAAAACAGCAGATTCACAAGCAGAGAACTGCAACAAAGCCCTCTGATGCTTACTAAACAGAAAGTTAAACACCAAGTTTAGGGACAACTGGGCTTGCCTTTAGGGATGAAACTGATCTCTGTGCAAACTCCGTGCCCGTTTCAAGGATCTTGCCCTCTCAAAGCTTTTGACCATACAGAAAAAAACAGAAACTGAAATTTAACGTGCAGGATCCAACCCTTCTGTGAGCAGATCCATGTGCCTTTTCTCACAGTGCAAAAGAGCACTGGCAAAAATGCTCCACCCCATGGGCCTCTCATTATCACTTCTTGGTCACTGTAAAGGTTTTTGGGGCAGAAGGGTACCTGTTAGCTCACCCAGGTTCAGAATAACCTTGGAAAATAAACTTGCAAAGGGAAAGGGTTCTCCCTGCAAGATGTGTAAGTTTTGCATTGAGGCTTTTGAAACCAGCAGAACTAGGGAAGATATGGGGAACTGTACCCTAAATCCCAGACCAGCACCTCAGTCCTTGACACGCTTCCTATACCCGTATCCACTGCCAAGCACCAGCAGCCTGGCTGTAAACCAACATGCCTAAGAAACTGGAGCTGAAACCTACATGCCACAGCCATGAACAGTGCCTTTCATCTGCTGTAGGGGAGGGGGGGAATCACTGACTAATACTTGATTTAGTTTCCACATTGGCTTAGTTTTCTTAGCAAGCACTGGCAGTTGTGCCAAAGCCAGCTGGACCATTTGTAGATGTCACTGTATATCGACACACAGCCAGTGCTGATGGCAAAAAACCTGCTTGATTTCAGGTCTCTTGCAGGATCTGAAATGGAATTCCAGAGCTGAGTAATTGAATGCTTCCTAGTTTAGTCTTTCTGCAGAGCTCATCCTTTTTGAACCGCTCACCCTCAAAGAGGAAAGCTGGCAGTGCACATCTTGTGATTTCCAAAAGGCTGTTGTTTACAGAGTGCAGCTGATAATCAAACATAATTAGCATCTTTGAAAAGGCAAAACCTCTGTGACTTGAAAGACTGGGAATACATTATCACCAATCAATGCTTGGAAATGAGATTCAGACATGATGCTGAATGAGTTGCTCTGGTAATCTATATGAAACTTCCTGGATACATAGGAAGGGAAACCATTCCCTTTACCAAGCAAAATTTGCATCCCAGTACCAGCTCATGAACTTGGGAAGAGAGGAAAAACTTGCTGTAATTCTCTTTGCTGTTTGACGTAAATGTATACATGTGTGCATAGAAAAAGAGCTGTATATTGATCTTTTGCATCTGCCTTGTTTAGGACCAGGTTAATCCCTTCTGGGTTAGACAAATCAAGGCCAGAAAGTCAAGCACTAGTCACAGGATTTCTTGAGCTAAACATGATGATGTGTAAAACCCAACAATCATTACCCTGATCTAGTTAGTAAAATGTTGCCTGCTGCAGGTATAGAAGGCTTAGTGTCGACATAACACAAATACTTCGACTTGGAGTTGCAGAAGTTAGATGATCAAGTTCCTTTCCTTGCCAAAACAACACTGTTTGTATATTAATTTTTGTCGGTGGTTTGCCTGATGCAGCGTTAAATCTCCCAAGCATGGGTACCTCCAGTGCTCTCTGGGGTGACTCTTCTTCCAACTGGAACAACTTTTTCATAACCTGCTTTTTCTCTATTTTAGAAGGATGTTATCTCATTCCAGTATCATCCTCATATCACCTTAACACACAACTTCTTACCCCCCCCCCCCCCCCCCCCCGGCATTTACAGCCCACACTTGTTTGGGGACTTTTACAACCGTGAGCCTTCCAGGGCCAAGTTCTTCCAGCCTTCTTCAAACAGGAGATATCTCCAGCCTTGGAGAGACTACAACCTTAAAAACTTCCCACTCTCTCAGGAGAGGGCAGATCACTGACTGGAAATCAGTGAATCACTGTGCCTTGGATGCTTGCCCTTACAGCATAGGAGCACATGGCTTGACCCTCCTTTGGGAAATAGAGGGGAAAACGGAAAAAAAACCCACCAAAACCCTGGTCTGAACCCAGTCCCCTGGCCAGTGGCCAAAGAGGTGAAAGAGCAGAGTCCACTTATTTTCTCCCTGTCTGCTTATACTGGAATATTTGGATCTGAAAGCTCCTGTTTGTGCTCCTGACCAGCTCCAGGCAGGGCTTGGCAGATCTGACTGAACCCCTTCATTTCTCTGACCAGCCAAGTAAAGACCCTGAGAGCTTAATCCACTCTGGCAGAGTCTGGCTTTTGAACATCCAGCTCTTGGAGCACTTGTGTTTAAAACAAATGGCACAAATGTCCTGGTTTCTCGGCCCAGCCCTGTGAGATGAAAATGGACATTTAGGCTCCTACTGGTAAAGCTGGGTTTTGTTTTGCATCTTCACCATTGCTATTGTTTTCTTCTTCCCTCCCAGCCCAGACAGAGGGCAAGCCTCCTGCTTCTGGAGCCTCTTGGTTCAGTGTCCAAAATATTAAAATAAAGTAAAGGAATTGAGAGCCACAACTGATATAAAACACTCAGGCTGCACAAAACCAAACACACAACTCTCCATGTCCAGAAAGACAGGGAGTCGCACCAGACAACGTACGGGACTTACACTGCAAGTACAGGGGCACATCATCTGTGGTTCATTGTTCAGTACTTACTGGGATGGCAGGAGGAAGGCAGGGAAGATAAAATAGTCATCTGAGAGAGGACATGTGCACTGTACTTTGTAATTGGAAGGTGAAGGTGCAAAGACTCAGGGAAGACACAGAACCCTGCAGAAACTTGCTTGGTCTCCCACAGCTTTAAGTAAATTTGGCAGTCCAAGCACCAGGAGAGTTGTCCCTGTGATGCCTGAGGACACACAAGACTACAAGAAACAAACATACCCATGTGGCTTGCTGTCGTGAAATCCTCTCCCCCTCCCATGCTGTGCTTTGCTCCTACCATTGAGGTGTACTGCAGTGGACTGGCCAGGCACTTTGAGCACTGGGAATAGGCTCCAGAAAGGTCACAACGATTGTGGTGGGACCTGGGTTTGGAGGGCATGTGTTGCAAGATGTGGTCCAGGCAGATGAGGGTTGCACGTGCAGTTCCCTCCAGCACAAAGTCCCCATACATGGCAGCACGCACTCAGAGACTAGAAAAGCAACGCAGATGTGGCCAGCCCTGTGAAAAACAGTTTGCTGCCACATTGCAGCTATGCACATGAAAATTCATTTAGGTTTAGCAACAGATGCCAGCAGTTCAGCTGTACAGTGGACTGTGTTATTTATATCTTGGGAGAGGTCCAAGAAATAGAGGGAGAGCAATTGGGGGATGACTTTTGAGTGCTCGTTCTTCCATAGTGCAGCAACACTGGCTACTGCAGCATTACCCAGGGTAGCGTGGATGTACAATCAAAAAGAACGCGTGACCTTATGCAGCAGCCATACTACAAGCTGCCAAGCAAGGAGGATGTTTTTGTGCAATTCCTATATATACTGGTATACTGGAGATACACATTCAGTTACCTAGCAGCATTTACAGGGAAGGCAGGAAGCCTGGAAAAGGGTGTGAGTTTTATCTCCACCTTCTTTTTTAATGAAGGGAAGTAAAAAAAAAAAAAAAAAAAGAAGTATTTGCCCTGAAGAGATTTCAGGCTCCCATGTACAGACTGGGAATACACTTTTTGTCCACAATTTATACTATCAGCTGACAGATGAGCTGCTAAGGGTCATGGGGAGCTCAGGGCAGAGCATGAGCCAGGCAAAACTACCTGGTGGAAAAGGACCTGGGGGTGCTGGTTGACAGCCGGCTGAATATGAGCCAGCAGTGTGCCCAGGTGGCCAAGAAGGCCAATAGCACTCTGGCCTGTATCAGAAATAGTGTGGCCAGCAGGACTGGGGAAGTGATCGTCCCCCTGTACTCAGCACTGGTGAGGCCGCACCTTGAGTGCTGTGTTCAGTTTTGGGTCCCTTACTACAAGAAACACATTGAGGTGCTGGAGCGTGTCCAGAGAAGAGCAACGAAGCTGGTGAAGGGTCTCGAGAACAAGTCTTATGAGGGGTGTCTGAGGGCACTGGGGTTGTTTAGCCTGGAGAAAAGGAGGCTGAGGGGAGACCTTATTGCTCTCTACAACTGCCTGAAAGGAGATTGTAGCGAGATGGGGATCAGTCTCTTTTCTCAAGTAAAAAGTGATAGGACAAGAGGAAACGGCCTCAAGTTGTACCAGGGGAGGTTTAGATTGGATATTAGGAAAAATTTCTTCACCAACAGGATTGTCAAGCACTGGAACAGGCTGCCCAGGGAAGTGGTTGAATCACCATCCCTGGAGGTATTTAAAAGATGTATAGATGTGGTGCTTGGGAACATGGTTATTGGTGGGCTTGGCAGTGCTAAGTTAACAGTTCGACTCTATGATCTTAAAGGTCTTTTCCAACCTAAATGATTCAATGATTCTATTACATCAAATTTACACTCCTTGGGTTGCAGCAGAATGGCCATAAGGATACCCTGGGAGCCAGCTGCTGCAAGGTGGGTCCTATAACCTCCAGGTTAAGTGGCTATCCACAGCAGAAACTTCAGACACTGGCTCTTCAATTTTTATCCTTATTGAAAATTACAGCTGCTTCTGGAGG